>NC_138032.1:13863283-14490783 GCF_964106645.2 Podarcis pityusensis | reverse complement strand
TCAGCGTGCTAAAGTAGTAAATGGCATAGCAATAACCTTTATTTTCTACATGTTACTAATGTGTGGCCTCAACCCACATGGATTTTTGAAGGTGTGTTGATTACACTCGTGGTTTTTAAAATGCTGCCCTAGGGATGGATGCCCAGAGAGTTGCTTTGCACCAAAGTTCTGGCTTTAGTAGCGGTTGTGGGCAAACCAATACATGTTGAGGAGTCTTAAAAATTGTCATATCCTGAATTTATCTCTGGGTTTTGGAGTTCTGAATTGTTTTATTTATGATTGCATATTATTATTATTATTATTATTATTATTATTATTATTATTATTTCCTCCAAAGAGCTCAAGATGGCATCCATGGTTCTCCTTTTCCCCATCATATTCTCACAACTAACATGTGAAGTTAGGCAGAGAAGTAGTGACTATCCCAAAGGCACCAATTGAACCCCATGGATGAGTGGGGATTTGAACCCTGGTCTCCCATGTCCTAGTCTGACATTCTAACCATTGGTTTTTTGAGGTGGAATAGTATGAATTCTACATTGTTCCATGTTGTCAGGGGTTCAGGAGCAGAGGCAAGGGCAAGGGAGGAAACAGAGAGCGAGGGAGAGGAGGCAGAAGAAAAGATGAGTGATGACGACGACCCGAGATCTCCGAGTCTTTCCAGTGAATCAGAAGATTCACAGAAAGGAGCACCAGTGGCCAGGGCAAGGGGGGAGCCTAGGGGGACACCCCAGGAAGATAGAGCCAGAGGGGACTCAGAGGGGAGCAGTTGGAAATCAGGACCAGCGTCACCGCCAGAGAGCAGGGAAGAGGAAGGGCGCCAGGGATCAAGCGCTGGCAGCTCACAACAGGGGGGAGGGCACGAGTCAGGAGTGGCCACACCTCCATCGGGGAGCGAAGAAACGGTCAGACGGAAGGTGGAAGGTTGGGCGCGCGTGCCAAGTTCAAATGCACAGGAAGGTGGCGCAGTAGGCAGCCCGGAAAGGGAGCCAGGTCCTAAAGCCCGCCGAAAGGAGGGAGAAGAGTCAGGGGGGTCAGCGTCAGCGTCAGAGGAATCCCGGAAGGAAGAGACCCCGGGGGGCAGAGGGACCCAGAGAAGAACAGTCAGGCGGAAAAGGTGGAGCAAGGCTAGGATATTAAGTTGGTGTACAAGGGGCGGAGACTCAGATGGAGCTTCGCCGATCTAACCATGAGACGTAGAGTTGCACGCAGCAGCTTGAGAATGGAAACTGTAACTCAATAAAGACTTTTATTTAATGATCGCTGGCTAGCGTGATCCTCTGTGAGCTAGGATCTGGAAGCAGCTCTGACACATGTTGTTTCCACATTGTGTACAGATCTGCTTGCACATGCAGCCACTTCGTTCCTCCCTTCACACCAGCCAGCAAACTAACCAAGAAGGCCTCTGTTAAGCATCCGAACTATGTTGAACCTCTTCAGAAGAAACCAGGATATCAAGCCAATTTCAAACCATGGCTTAATGTCCTTGCTTGCTCTGGAGCTGTCAACCGTTCTTTCTTGGTTTGGAGAAAACAAGGAGCTATATAAAACTGCAATACTTTTGTTTGCCTGCTTGAGCGAAGGGCCTGCCTGCATGGGGAAAGCTTCAGACATTGTCAGTTTTTTAAAATAAATAAATGAAAGGGAGCCATTTCATAAAAGGAATGTTGTTTTTCCTTCAGAGATGGGGGCAGTTTCACCAGGTGCTGTAGCTAATTACCTGAAAATAATGAGCTGCTGTCTAGGAAGAGGAAGCGACAGCAGAGTGGCTCCAATTAACTGATAAAAACCAAGGTCAGGGTGAAGCAATGGGAAAGGAATCCCAGAAACACTGGGATTTTAGAGCCTACAGGAAAGGCAAGAAAGTGAAGGACCTTTTCTTCCAAATATGATCAGTTCACTGCTGTTTGCTGCATGGTGTCAGTAGCCCCAAGGAGTGGACACTCTCCTCACCTAAGGTAGTAAACAAGATCATGGGATAATAATAAATTGCATCTATCTATCTGACACCATTAAGACACTGCAGGTCAAGCAAACAAACTCCCTTCATTCAACCAGTGGCGAATGCTTCATGAACTCCCAATATAAATGAGGAACCTCAGACCTGAGGGCTAAACATGGGCCTCGGGATTTGCCTCAGCCTAAATACCCTCCCTAGCTCCGCCCACTCTCCCTAGGCCACACCCCTCCTTGGCCCTGCATTCAGAACCTCCCTGAATGTTTTTGCCTGGCCGGAATGTGTCCTTGGGCTCTGATAAAGCCATTTGCTACTCTGGATGGGTAGGGAGGGGTGCACGAGTTTGTATAAAACCAGTCTGCCATACCCATTGTTTTGCCCTTTGCCTCTGGCCCCAGCCACCCCTGGCATGTGGTTTCTGGAAGTTTGCCCAGCAAGAAGGCTGAAAAATATTATCCAACCTTGAACTACAATGGGTCTCAGTTTCGCCTGTGTAAACTGCTCCAGAAAATCTAGTTTTGTAGTTCCCTCCCTGTCCACATTGATAACAGTGACCAATCTAGCCTCCAGACAGGATCCCTGAGGTTAGTGCCTGTAGCTTGTGCCTGTAGCATAGCAGGCAAGATAACAAGCTTTTGGTGTTTATAGTAGGCCTACCCAAGCCAGATTCTTCACATAGTCTGCCAGTTATTGTCGGTGGTGCATAGCTGTCTTCTTTTCTGCACCTAAACAGGACACAAAAGCAATGCTTGGATTTGCACAGTCCACACTGCTATGCTAGACCTGAGTAATACTACATTAGACGTGAGCCAGACTGTGCTAGACGATGAGGTTCCTGGTTCTCAACCACCCACATCCCTAACAGAGTTCTCATATAACCAGATATTACTCAAGGCACTAGATTCTTTTTAATGGAGATAGTCCACACACTCTGCTGCAAGCCTCCAAGCAGTGGCATTATTACTTATTGTTGTTGTTGTTTAGTCGTTTAGTCGTGTCCGACTCTTCGTGACCCCATAACCAGAGCACGACAGGCACTCCTGTCTTCCACTGCCTCCCACAGTTTGGTCAAACTCATGCTGGTAGCTTCAAGAACACTGTCCAACCATCTCGTCCTCTGTCGTCCCCTTCTCCTTGTGCCCTCCATCTTTCCCATCATCAGGGTCTTTTCCAGGGAGTCTTCTCTTCTCCTGAGGTGGCCAAAGTATTGGAGTCTCAGCTTCAGGATCTGTCCTTCCAGTGAGCACTCAGGGCTGATTTCCTTCAGAATGGATAGGTTTGATCTTCTTGCTGTCCATGGGACTCTCAAGAGTCTCCTCCAGCACCATAATTCAAAAGCATCAATTCTTCGGCGACCAGCCTTCTTTATGGTCCAGCTCTCACGTCCATACATCACTAATGGGAAAACCATAGTATTCCTGCCAAGAAAACTTCATGAACAAAGACAAAGACATTATTACTATTATTATTTTATTAAACTTGTTAGTCACCCTCTTTCCCCTTTACAAAAGTTACTCAAAGTGACTTACAGCAATAAAGTAATTACGCATTTATTAAAAGCAGCAGAAAGCAAAACAAAGAAAAATCTAAAGCTCATATTTTTATAAGGCGGTGTCTAAAACATCCCAAAACGGATCTTCATGTGTGAATTGGCCCTCAATGTGAGGTTGCAAATGACTCAGTTTGCAGTTAACACTTCATTAAAACCAACAGGGAAAGTTCACACTTCCACTGGGGTTGAGGGGGTGGGCATAGCCTGCTTCAACTTCGCTGACCTCTGACACAACTGCAGCGGTTGGCATTTTATAATCCTAAAACTCCGTGAGGTTTTTGGGGGGAGGGGAGGTGGTGTAGGATTGTGTATTTCAAAAAGTAAGAACGCCACCACGTGTGGCCGATAACCCAGCTTTCAAACAATGGCTATCATTTTGCTCTTTGAACTCCAGAGGCCTGAGCTGCTTTGTTCCTTTCTGGTTTTCCCCCCTGTGGCATGCTGTAATCCGAAGGATGTGACTTAAATGGATGAGAAAGGGGAAGGAGAGAATGTGCTGGTTGCCCTAGGACAGGGAGCTGGAACGTATTATCTTCAGGTCCAGTTCCAGCCTTATGAAGCTAGTCTCTCCTCTCTCTTTTTCTCAAGCTGGAATTCCAACCACGGACGAGCAGTTGCAGAAAATTAGGCACTCTATATAGAGTTAATGAAATATACTCAGAGTCGCAAAGTGATTTCATGCTCTTTATTCAGCTCATAGTGGTGAGGAGGAATGAATAAATGTCCCCTCACAGTATCTGCTTTATATACATTATTTACACAATGGGCTGCACATGATTGGCTAATTCTGGAATTCTACTGTAAGCCAATCAGGTTGTGGATTCACTTCTATCTGGAGCAGGATTGGGTGGTTCCTGCCAACCAATCATACTGCTGCATTGTTCTAGGACCAATCAGACTGCTGCATTCTGAATCCTATTGTTCTAGGACCAATCAGACTGCTGCCTTTTGGATCCTATTGTTCTAGGACCAATCAGACTGCTACAGTTTGGATCCTATTCAACTCAGTACATAACACCCCTCCCCTCTAAGTTCCAGTCCTGCCCGGGAGGTCGCATTCATAGTCCTCAAGGTATGCCGGCGGCCTACGTGTGCGTTGTGGCCTGTGGTGTTCCCTGGTCCGGGCTCCGGGTTCTGGCTCGAGTTCCAAGGATGCTGGCTGTGATGCGGCTGTTTGGTCTGGTGCAACCGGCTCGCTCAGTCGTGGTTCTGGTTCCGGTGTCCTTTCGGCCTCACGGGTCCTCTCTGTATTTACTGATTCTGCCTCTCCTGCTGGCCCCTCCTGCTCTATGGGCCTCACTGCCCCGCTGTTCCCTTGGGACTCCTCTGACCTGTCCTCCTCCTGGTTTTCTCCCGGGAATCGTCGCCGTATCTGGTCGCAGTGGCGGCGCCAGCATTGCCCCCCATCCGTTAGCACCTCGTACGACACGGGGCCAGTGACCCTGGTGATTGTGGCGGGTACCCATGCTGGGCCTGCCCCAAAATTCTTTGCGTACACTGGGTCCTGGGCCTCGAAGGTCCGGGGGTTCCTGCCTTCCCCCACCACTACCTCATCCTGAGCTCTATCGGGGTGAAGGCGGTCCAATCTGATTGCAAGGCGCCGACCCATTAGTAGTTCAGCGGGGCTCCGGCCAGTCGTTGAGCTGGGGGTGCTGTGCTGTGCTAGAAGGAATGTGGCAAGGCGGTACTCCCAGTCCCCTTGCGTCATGCGGCGAAGGGTGTCCTTGGTGGTCCGCACCATGCGTTCTGCTTGGCCATTGGTGGCAGGGTGGAACGGCGCCGAACGGATGTGGCGGATGGCGTTCTGCGCTGTGAAGGTTTGGAATTCTCCTGACGTAAATGCAGTCCCGTTGTCTGAGACGAGAGTGTCAGGGAGCCCGTGGGTTGCAAACAGCCTGCGTAGTACCCGGATGGCTGCGGACGTGGAAGTGGACGGTACCAGTGCGACTTCCAGCCATTTGGTGTAGGAGTCCACCACTATGAAGAATGTTTTCCCCTGAAAGGGGCCAGCGAAATCCACATGCAGGCGTGACCATGGTGCTCGGGCGGACTCCCAGGACTGGACTGGGGCCCTTGGGGGATCTGGGCGGGATTCTTGGCAGGCCTGGCAGTGTTTGACCCAGGCCTCTATCTCTCCATCGATCCCCGGCCACCACACATAACTCCTGGCAAGGGCCTTCATTCTTACTACCCCTGGATGTGTCTCGTGTAGGGCTGTGAGGACCCTTTTGCAGAGGGGCTGGGGAACAACGACTCTGCTTCCCCATAACAGGCACCCCTTGTGGGCCGACAGTTCATGTTTGCGGGTTGTGTAGCCGGCGAATTCTGGCCCGGGGCTGCTGCTGGGCCATCCCCTCCACACCCAGTCCAGGACCCGGGAGATGACCCTATCTTTCTTGGAATGGTGTGCAACTTCTTGTGCCTGAATGGGGCGGTCGGGAAGCAGCTCCAGGCTCATAACCTCTTGTGCAGGTGCTGGGTCAGGGCCTGTTTCCGGTAGTGGTAGCCTGCTGAGGGCGTCCGCATGGCCCATCGCCTTCCCAGGTCGGTGAATCAGTGCATACTGGTAGCTGGCAAGGAAAATTGACCACCTGAGGACGCGAGGAGACAGCACTTGGGGGGTCTGCTTTTCGGGGGCAAACAAGCCAAGCAACGGCTTGTGGTCAGTCACCACGGTGAAGGGCCGCCCGTACAAGAAATCATGGAATTTTTTTACTCCCTTTACGATTGCCAGACCCTCCTTGTCGATTTGCGAGTAGTTCCGCTCGGTTGTGTTGAGTGTCTGGGAAAAGTACGCCACCGGTACCTCTCTTCCATCCGGGAGTTGGTGCCCCAGGACAGCTCCAATGCCATAGGGTGAGGCGTCGCATGCTAGCACCACCGGCAGCCTCTCGTCGAAGTGTGCCAAGACCGAGTTTGAGACAAGCAAGTCCTTGACTGCCTGGAATGCGGCCTCCTGGCGCTGGCCCCACACCCAAGGGGCCCGCTTGTCCAGGAGTCTGTGTAGGGGCTCCGCTACCGCCGCCTTGTGGGGAAGGAAGGAATGGTAAAAGTTCAATAGTCCCAAGAAGGCCTGAAGTTCAGTCTTGCTCTTGGGCGCTGGGGCATCACAAATGGCCCGTACCTTGTCCCCAGTCGGGTGGACCCCTTCTGCATCCACCATAAATCCCAGAAAGTCCACCTGAGGCACTCCTAGTAGACATTTTTCCCGCTTCACCTTGAGACCCGCCGTCTGGAAACGGTGCAGAACGGTGCGGAGGCGGTCCTCAAACTCCTCTGGTGTGGGGCCGGCAATCAACACATCATCGAAGAAGGGGGTGACGCCAGGAATCCCTTTAAGGAGAGAGTCCATTATATTCTGGAATATGCCTGGTGCCACGCTGACACCGAATTGCAGCCGCTTTACCCTGAACGCTCCTCTGTGCGTCACAATCGTCTGTGCCTCTGCTGTGGCCTCATCTACTGGCAGCTGTTGATATGCTTGGGCCAAGTCCAGCTTGCCAAAAATTTTCGACCCAGCCAGGGTGGCAAGGACATGGCTGACCACTGGCACTGGGTATGCGTGGGCCGTGAGGGCCTTGTTTATGGTACATTTGTAGTCTGCGCAGATGCGGACCGAACCATTAGGCTTGACGGGTGTGACGATTGGGGTTTCCCAGGGAGCATTAGGCACCGGCTCCAGCACTCCTTGCTCTACGAGTCGGTCCAATTCCTCGTCTATACGGGGTTTCAAGGCGAACGGGACCCGGCGGGCCTTGAGCCTGACCGGTCGTACTGCGGGGTCAAGCTGTAGCGCAATGGGGGGGCCCGTATACTGTCCCAATTTCCCATCGAAAACCCCTGGAAATTCCTTGCATATGGCGTCCACGTCCACTTGTAAGCTAGTGTGGTTCACCCCGGTGACAGCTAGCCCCAGTGGTCCAAACCATGCCAATCCCAGTAAGCTAATGTAGGGGCCCTTGACCACAAGCAAGTCCAGTTGCCGCGTCCGCCCTCGGTATTGCACCCTGAAGGTCCCCACCCCCATTGTGGGGACCTTACGTTTCTGGAAGTCCCGGAGGGTGAATGGGGCCGGCCTGAGTTTGGGACCCCCAGTGGGACACAGTTTCCTTAAGGTCCTTGCCGAGATTATGGATAGAGTTGAACCCGTGTCAAGCTCCATGCGGCATGGGGCCCCCTCTATCTGTACCTCTACATAAATTTTCTCTACGTTGGGGTGGGGCAACTGGTATACCTGGAAGTCCGTGAGCTCCGTCGAGTTGCCTTGGTGCGTTGGGCCCCGGGACCTGGGGCTCTTGGATTGGTCATCTGATGCCTGGTGTCGGGTGGGCCGAGCCCGACACACCCGGGCGATGTGTCCCGATTTTCTGCACTGCCTGCACTCTGCGTTGCGGAAACGGCAGGTCCTCCTCTCGTGACTCTCCCCGCAGCTTGCGCAGTTCCCTCCTTCTCGTCGAGGCAGCTGTGGTCTGTGCGCTGCTTGAGTGCGCTGCTGTACTCGGTGCACCTCCTCCCTGTCGGATCCTGAGTCGTCGGTGAGGTCTTCATGGTGGACCCTCGGTTGGGATGGCAGGCTCGGCCGTGCCTCTTGGGTCGACCTCTCGGCAGCTTCTGTTGCCAGGGCCTCCTCCAGAGCGACCTGGAACGTTAGGTCCTTCTTAGCGTAGAGGCGCCGTTGCAGCTTCTCATCCTTCAGGCCACCGACGAGGCGGTCACGAAGCATGTTCTCCAGCTCTGAGAAGTTGCAGAACCGGGCGGCTTGGCGGAGAGAGGTCACAAACCCAGTTATGGTTTCCCCAGGGGCTTGCCGCTTTGCGTAGAAGGCATTTCGACGAGCCACCACTGAGGGCTGCGGCGAAAAGTGCCCCTTCAGCTGTTCCATTATTGTTTTGTATGGAACAGTAGCGACGTCTTCAGGCGCAAGGAGAGCCCGGGCGATTTCAAACGTCTCCTCTCCGCAGACGCTGAAGAATATCGCCCTCTTCTTGGCGTCTTCTTCGTCGGTGACCCCTTTGGCTTCTAGGAGGAAGGTGAAACGGGAGGCGTACGCTTCCCAGTCTCCAGATGCTGGGTTGAATGGCGAGAAGCTGCTGTTGGCTGCCATTCTGAGTTCCTTGTGCCCCGGAGCTGAAGCCTGGATACACGGTGCGAGGCAGCGGTGCGGCAGTTGGCGGTGCTGCGGTGCTGTGTGTGGCAGTCAGCTCAGCGGGATCCCACCTTCGTCGCCAGTGAAATATACTCAGAGTCGCAAAGTGATTTCATGCTCTTTATTCAGCTCATAGTGGTGAGGAGGAATGAATAAATGTCCCCTCACAGTATCTGCTTTATATACATTATTTACACAATGGGCTGCACATGATTGGCTAATTCTGGAATTCTACTGTAAGCCAATCAGGTTGTGGATTCACTTCTATCTGGAGCAGGATTGGGTGGTTCCTGCCAACCAATCATACTGCTGCATTGTTCTAGGACCAATCAGACTGCTGCATTCTGAATCCTATTGTTCTAGGACCAATCAGACTGCTGCCTTTTGGATCCTATTGTTCTAGGACCAATCAGACTGCTACAGTTTGGATCCTATTCAACTCAGTACATAACAGTTAACATGTTGAAAGCTTTGTCCGCATGCAGCTATTCCAGGTATTCTATACAAATGGGGCATTAGGAAATACAAGCAAGTGGTACTTCCGTCCACTTAAAATGTTGCCTATCCAAGGCATGTTTACCCAGAAGTAAGTGTGCATAGGATTACGGTGCCAAGGATTTGAATGCGCAGACATGTAAGAATCCCATGTAAAGGGACCCCTGACCATTAGGTCCAGTCGTGGCCGACTCTGGGGTTGTGGCGCTCATTTCGCTTTATTGGTCAAGGGAGCCAGCATACAGCTTCCGGGTCATGTGGCCAGCATGACTAAGCCACTTCTGGCAAACCAGAGCAGCGCACGGAAACGCTGTTTCCCTTCCCGCTGGAGCAGTACCTATTGATCTACTTGCACTTTGGTGTGCTTTCGAACTGCTAGGTTGGCAGGAGCAGGGACTGAGCAACGGGGGCTCACCCCGTCATGGGGATTCGAACTGCCAACCTTCTGATCGGCAAGCCCTAGGCTCTGTGGTTTAACCCACAGTGCCAGCCGCGTACATAACTCTAAATAATATGAGAAAGCCTTGTTAATTTAAAGAAATTATGGAGGTAGAAAGATTGATTTACACCCTTGTGCAAATTAACTGATACAAAGCACATTTACAATCTTCCTTGTAATCCTGTACTCAAAGCAAACACGAAAAGTCAGTTGATCATTAGGGTGTCGGAAGCCTGCAGCCAATAGAAGGAATGATGCGCTCGCCACAATATATTGAGGTTCTATGAAAGAGAGTTATTCCAGAGCTGGAAAAGAGGTATCCTGGTGGTACTGGGATATTGCAGCCCCCCATCACACATCAAAAGTGGTGAAGAAATTTACTACAGAGCAGCAAAACAGGTACTTGATTGGCCAGGGAATTCCCCGGACGTAAATCCCATTGAGAATTTGTGGGCTATATGCAAAAGTCGCCTCCGTGCTGTAGACTGTGGAGAAGCTCATTCAGGGGCTGATTCAAGTTTGGTGCAGGAATCCGAAAATCAAGAGTGACTGTTTGAAACTACAGTGGTACCTCGGGTTAAGTACTTAATTCATTCAGGAGGTCCGTCCTTAACCTGAAACTGTTCTTAACCTGAAGCACTACTTTAGCTAATGGGGCCTCCCGCTGCTGCTGCGCCGCCGGAGCACGATTTCTGTTCTCATCCTGAAGCAAAGTTCTTAACCCGAGGTACTATTTCTGGGTTAGCAGAGTCTGTAACCTGAAGCGTCTGTAACCCGAGGTACCACTGTAGTAGGCTCCACGGCAAACCGTGTTCTAATGCTGCTTAAAAATAGCAGAGGTCATATCCGTTACTAATGTACGTATATGTGAGTTTCGTACATGTATATGTGACTTTTGTACAATAAACCACATTGTTTGTTTCAATTAATTTGCACAAGGGTGTACAGTGGCATGCCTACTCCAATGTTTTACCCCCTTCCAATCTGGAGCAGATCTGAGGATGGTGCAGGGGCGGTTAAGAGCGGGGAGAGTCCCGTTGTGCAAGTGTAAATCCTTGCACAGACAGGACAGTTACTTAGAGCCACGGTTCTCAGTCTGAAGATGTCCCTTCATTAGTGTAATCACCCTCCCAAAAACCAGTGGTACGTGTTCTGTGGCGTGGATAAGCCCATGGCAGTTTCATTTCAGAAACACTGGAACAAGCAGCAGACCCTCCAAGCGTCTCTATTTTCCAGGGACGTCCCTGATTTAGAGAAGCCGTCCTGGTTTCTGATTTAATCCTGGAATGTCCCGCTTTTCCTTAGCACATTCCTATTTTCATTGGAGAAACGTTGGAAGGTATGGAGTTATCTGACCCCCTAAGCTGCCTGAAGGCAATCCTGTATAGGGAAGGTTTTCTTTAATGTTTATTGTTTCAATGTTGTTATATATATTGGAAGTTGCCCAGAGTGGCTGGGGCAACTCAGTAAGATGTGTGGGGTATAAAATAGTAAAATTGTCATTGTGGAATGGGACGCCCCTATTTTCATCGGAGAAATGTTGGAGGGTATGAAGGAGCAGCTAGAGCATGCTGAATGAAGTTTCTGGAATAGGAAATTAGGATTCCATTTGCATTTAAAGGTAAGCCTACCTAATTCGCACTTTCTGAAACAATACGTGAACTGAAACAGCGTCATCCTCTGACATTCATACTTCAAATTTCGCAGTGCAAGTAAATTTTAATGCACACTTTACCCCAGTAAATGCAAAGGTGCATTTACTGGGGTAAAGTGTGTATAAAAATGTATATATCCATGAAAATAATATACAAGAAGACTTTACATTAGGGGAAACGTCATGCCAATGTGTGCCTCATTTTTTTAAAAAAAAAAATGCAAACCAATGAGGAAATGTGCAGAACTGAAGATAAGCCTAGAAAAATTAAAAATGGGGAGAAACTGAAACGGACCAATTTGCCCATCCCTAGTGTTGAAGGGCTCGTAATCTGACTTGGTATAAGGCATCTCCCACTGTTCCCTCATGCAAGCTCCTTGGATCTTGTCCCGGGGTAATGCAACATATGCACAAGCTCTGCACATGAGCGCTATCCACTTTTAAACACATGCTGCTTGTAGGAAGAACCCAGCCCAACAGATCCGTCGACTCAGCAAAGCTGTCCTCCCAAAACACAGATCTTGCCCATAATCAAATTTAATCCTTAAGGATAGATAAGCCTCTGCAATCCCTTTTACAAGGAGGCGCATGAACCACTGCCGCTGTGGTTTATGTGAACTCTTCAATCTGTAGCGGATTACTTCCCACAATAATGACAGGGCTGATACTGTCCTTGTTATCTGCCCGGCGCTTGGGAGAGGTCTGTGATTAGGAGGTTGCATGACAAGATAAACAATGGTGTGTGGCATTTGTTTGATAGCTTTCAAACTTGCCACTTTGCAGAGAGAGGATGAGCTTTATAGCCTGGAGGAGACATTGCCAGCATGTTCGCAGAGGAGGCAAAACTCTGCTGCTGCTCTTTCAGCTTACTTGAAATCATTGCTAGAGGCTGCTCAGAAAGAGGGACTTGCAGAATCGGGTGGGGAGATACAGTAAACAGCATTTAGTTTTTAGAGGGTTATTTAAAAACACCATTGAATGATGCTTTTTTAAAAAGTGTGTGTCTTCCTTAAGAAATTATGTTTATTTACACATTCATGGCCATCTGTGTTCATGATGATATTGGGATGATCACATGTGATCCCACTTGTGATATTGTTTACATCTAAAAAAGTTTTTGGGGTGGCCACGCTGTTTCACTTCCAACCAGTGCACATCCCGTAACTTCCTGCTGAAATTCCGCAACTTTTGTTATGCCACAAATGTTCAGGTTTTATTTTTGCCCTGCTTTTGTTGTGCTATAGCCCTTCCGCACAGCAATAATGTGGTAGCATTGAGGAAGCATCGCAGAACAAACGAAAGCAGAAAAAACCCACCACTAATGGACCATTATTGTGGTCAAGAACAGGGTGCAGAATATACTTGCAATAACTCACCCGTCTGCAGGGGCCCTAAATTTCTACTTGCAGGCTTTGGTCTTCATCAGAGGAGCTCCTACCAGGGTAGTGTACCTTGCCTTTGAGACTGTTGTTTAGAAGGCAATGAATGAATTGATGGTAATAACTGTTATGTACTGAAGTTCTCAGGGGGATACTGTAGATAGTTATGCAAATGAAGGATCGAAAGTGACATTCAGTGATTGGATAGTTTTAGAAAGTTGCTACAGTAACGTTGTACTGGAGCTCTATATAAGCAAGCTGACTGAGCCCTTCAGTTCAGTTCTGTTCTGGCCTCTGAATAAAGAAGAGCTGTTTGAAGAATCGCTGTGTCGTCTGATATGTTCACCCACAACTTAACAATAACAATCATCCTCTAAAAATAAGCAGCAAGCCCCATTGAATACAGCAGACCCTCCAAGTGTCCCTATTTTCCAGGAAAAGTCCAGGATCTACAGAAGCCATCCCAGTTTCTGATTTGATTCTATAATATCCTGCTTTTGCTTAGGACATCCCCATTTTCACTGGAGAAATGCTGGAGGATATGGAGTTTAGCAACCCCCGAGACCAGGAGATAAGAAACTATACAACCTTTAGAAGACATCTGAAGGTAGCCTGCATAGGGAAGTTTTTAAATGATTAATGTTTTATTATATTTTAAAATATGTTGGAAGGTGACTGGGGCAACCCAGTCAGATAGGTGGGGTATAAAAATTTTATTTTTATTGAATAGGACATCCCTATTTTTATCAGATGTTTTATCAGATTTTTATCAGATGGAAGGTATGATCCAGTGTGACTTACTTCTGAGTACATAGCCTTGTGCTGCACGTGTGTGGTGCTTATATTTTCTGGTATTATATCTGTCACTTTGAATTTTATCAGGTTTAGATGCCGATATTCCTACAGGTCTATTTTATTTGCAAATTTTAAAATTTATATTGTTTTAGCATCATTTTACAATTTTACACCTTTTTTTCAGTCCTTTCTCAGAAAAGTGTTAATAACCACAACAACAACAATACTGTTCAGGTCCAGCCCAAGACATTTTGCTGCCTGGGGCAAAGGACAAGATGGCATCTCTCAGTCCATGTGCATAATTCAACCAGACTGGGAGCTGGCTCTTATTTCAGCTCTGGCAATGGGGCAACTTCCTCCACCATGCCTGAGGCCAGCAGACTGGCTTAGGAGGTGCAGAAGACCTGTGGAGAATGGTGAGGGAAACTGCTACCAGTACCACCCCTTAGCATCTCCTGAGGAAGCCACTACACTTTGCCCAATGGCAGGGCCAGTCCCAATGACACCAAGTATTCTCGATCTAGCATTGTAAGGACAATAAGTCTGGATTTATTACTATGAACTGTTTGATGAACCAGCATGGGTAAACAGCGTTCTACAGCTGTTGCAATATAGACAAATGAACCCGACGTTTCTTTCTTTCTTGTTCTTTCAAAAACAGCATTTTTGTCTCTCACTAGAGCATGTATTTGTGCAGGTGAAGACTGATGCAAGTCCTTCCAAAAGATACTAAATCACCCTGTTTATTCGCAGGTCAGGTGCAGTTCAAATTGCCCAAGCAGGCGACCTCAACTTTGCCACTGACCTTAAATGTGACCTGAATGAAAGATAGTGACCTGAGTTAAGTATATAATCATGCCCTGTTAACAAATGGCATAGGGCAGGCCTTGAAGGTTTTATTCCTATGCGCTGTATCCAAGCACCTTGGTGGAATTTTGAAACTCCAGCTCTGTGCACTGTACAGTGGTACCTTGGGTTAAGTACTTAATTTGTTCTGGAGGTCCATTCTTAACCTGAAACTGTTCTTAACCTGAAGCACCACTTTAGCTAATGGGGCCTACTGCTGCTGCCACGCCGCCAGAGCACAATTTCTGTTCTCATCCTGAAGCAAAGTTCTTAGCCCGAGGTACTATTTCTGGGTTAGCGGAGTCTGTAACCTGAAGCGTATGTAACCAGAGGTACCACTGTATCACCAAAAAAGAGGTCCTCCCAGCCCCTGAAAAAATCAGCTAATTCAAAAGCCTTGTTTCAGAGAAGAGAGGGTTCCTCTAGGAGTCAGTCCGACAGAGCCAAGGCAGGACACCAGGCAAGGACAGGTACAGGGTCTAGAATACAGCAATGTTGCTCCCGCAACCTGGGGCAGGGTCCGACAGCCTTTTATCTCTGTCGGGGTAGCGGCCGGTCCTGATCCCCCGGCGCCTCGCCTCCCTGTTTTGCCCGAAGGCGAGCACTCCTCTTGCGAGTACTCAGGTCTCTCCTTCTCTCAGACCTGAGTCTCTGCAGCTTGGGAGATGTCGGTGGGTTACTAGACCCAGGGGCTGCCTCAGCCTCCCCTGACCCAACTGGTAGTGGAGCAGCTCTAAGTGATGGCCCAGCTGAAGGCAACAAGGTAACCCCCACATCTGGAGCCAGGGCAGGCTCAGGCCCCTGACTCGGCCCAGCTGGTGCTTGTTGCAGGGGAACCTGTGCAGACTGGGACTCTTCAGGATCAGGTCCCAGACTTGGTTCAGATGATGCCTGAGGCAAAGGATCCAGTGCAGACTGAGTCCCCTCTGGTTTAGAGTCCAAGCCTGGGTCCCAGGCCATCACAGCAAGTTTAGATGAGATGTTAGTTTGGTTTGGGGACTGACTTCTCCATGATCGCCCTGATGGACAACTTTTATTATGAGAGAGTAACCATGTTACTCTATTCTCTCAGTGGCTTTTGATGCCGTTGACCTGGCCTGTCTGTTTAGGATGGGTATTGGAGGCATGGCTGGGGGATGGGGTGGGAAAATCCTCACTCATGTCCTGATGAAGATTCCCTTGTATTTTCTCATTTTTGCAATTTAACATCAATATCTTGTGATTTATGTGGAAATGGTTCAGTTTGGCTGTGTATTTTTTTAATGTTTTATTTATGGTTTGTGTTTTTCTTTCATGTTGTAAGCCGCCCTGAGCATGGTTTGAACTGTGGAAATGTTAATAGTATAATAATAATTTTACTATTTGTACCTCACCCCTATTATTTGTACCCTGTCCCTCACTGTAAGAAGTGAAGTTACAGGGAACCAGGCAGAGGGCCTTCTCGGTAGTGGCGCCCGCCCTGTGGAACGCCCTCCCATCAGGTGTCAAGGAAATAAACAACTATCTGACTTTTAGAAGACATCTGAAGGCAGCTCTGTATGGGTAAGCTTTTCAATGTGTAATGTTTTAATGTTTTTATATGTGTTGGAAGCCACCCAGAGTGGACGGGGTATAAATAAATAATAACATTATTATTATTATTATTATTTATTATTAAGCTGGACATTTTGTGACACGAGTCGCATGTTGCGGAATACTCTCCCAGGAGAGATTGCGTAAACAACATCTGATTGGGAGGGGTGGCTAACACCCCAGAGGACAGGATCACACTTCAAAACGACCTTGACAGATTAGAGAACTGGGCCAAAACAAACAAGATGAATTTTAACAGGGAGAAATGTAAAGTATTGCACTTGGGCAAAAAAAATGAGAGGCACAAATACAAGATGGGGGACACCTGGCTTGAGAGCAGTACATGTGAAAAGGATCTAGGAGTCTTGGTTGACCACAAACTTGACATGAGCCAACAGTGTGACGCGGCAGCTAAAAAAGCCAATGCAATTCTGGGCCTCATCAATAGGAGTATAGCATCTAGATCAAGGGAAGTAATAGTGCCACTGTATTCTGCTCTGGTCAGACCTCACCTGGAGTACTGTGTCCAGTTCTGGGCACCACAGTTCAAGAAGGACACTGACAAACTGGAACGTGTCCAGAGGAGGGCAACCAAAATGGTCAAAGGCCTGGAAACGATGCCTTATGAGGAACGGCTAAGGGAGCTGGGCATGTTTAGCCTGGAGAAGAGGAGGTTAAGGGGTGATATGATAGCCATGTTCAAATATATAAAAGGATGTCACATAGAGGAGGGAGAAAGGTTGTTTTCTGCTGCTCCAGAGAAGCGGACACGGAGCAATGGATCCAAACTAGAAGAAAGAAGATTCCACCTAAACATTAGGAAGAACTTCCTGACAGTAAGAGCTGTTCGACAGTGGAATTTGCTGCCAAGGAGTGTGGTGGAGTCTCCTTCTTTGGAGGTCTTTAAGCAGAGGCTTGACAACCATATGTCAGGAGTGCTCTGATGGTGTTTCCTGCTTGGCAGGGGGTTGGACTCGATGGCCCTTGTGGTCTCTTCCAACTCTATGATTCTATGATTCACATCACTGAGCTCAATCTCCTGGTGCTAGGGAAGGGAATGTACACCGAAAAGTCTCTGCTGCAGGTAGCACGGCTCTGAGACTGCATCACCAATTCTTCCAGCACCTTCTGAGCCCCTAGCAGCATTGCCAAAAGGGGTGTGTGCTTTTTGTGGCTTAAGAAAGCTTTGGCCAGCGGTAATTCCCTTCCCGGCTTAACCCGAATCACGATATTTTTGGTACAGTCGGGTATTCCAAATGGTTACTAATTTATGTTCACGGTTGATTGTGCATGGTGCGGGTTCAAGGCCCAGTTTTTGAAATACGGCAAGTAATTAGCAGCTAACCTCCACAATGAGAATGGCACCTGCCGTGCCATGAGGCAATTGACGTAATGTGTTTTTCCACTGAAAATTGAAATATAAGATTCAATAAGAACGAAATGTTAATTTCAGCCTGAAGCAGGTTGTAACACCATAAGGCCAAGGAAATATAAGGCAATGTTCTACTGATCAGTCCTAATGAAAAATACAGTAAGTGGTACGGTATGTGGTCGTGTTTATAGGATTTGATTGTTTCCCCTTTACGATAATGCTGTATGAGATAATATTTCACAATCTTGCTCCAGTCATTGAAGGTGCATTTATAGCTTCAAGGAACAGGGCAGAGAACAACATTTCTGTATTATTAGTTGTCATAATAAAACTTTATGGATCGATAGTGCCTAACGATGGTCTTCATTTTATTCATTATGTGTGCATATTACTCATCAGGGTCATATACAGGCATGGCTGACTCTCAAGTTTGAAAGGCAATTGGCAAAATTCCCTCTGGTGGGAAGGTTCTTACCTCAGCAGGTCTTACTTTATTGTGGTTGTGAGAAACAACATCACCACAGGGTGCAGGTGGCACTTCTGAATTTCCTCCCCCTTCTAAAAATCCCCATGCAAAAAAGATAACCAGTACATCAGGGAATTACTAGATCCCAGCGCCCACTGTGCTGGTTTTCTACTTGCAGGGACTTTTTCAACAATGTCATCACTCACCTGCTGTCTGAATGGATACAGTCCACTCTACCATCTCTGCATTCCTCCATGTAATTTTTCTGCATAGATAGAGGCAGCTGTAGATTTTGCAGGAATGATTGCACAGCCACATGCGTAGACCAGCATACTTACTAAGGAGCAAGCCCCATTAAGCACAACAATACTTTCTTTGGAGTAAATAATAATAATTTTATTATTTATACCCCGCCCATCTGGCTGGGTTTCCCCAGCCACTCTGGGCGGCTCCCGACAGAACACTAAAAACAGAACAAAACTTCAAACATTAAAAACTTCCCTAAACATGGCTGCCTTCAGATGTCTTCTAAAAGTCAGATAGTTGTTTATTTCCTTGACATCCAATGGGAGGGCGTTCCACAGGGCCACTACCAAGAAGGCCCTCTGCCTGGTTCCCTGTAACTTTGCTTCTCACAGTGAGGGAACCGCCAGAAGGCCCTCAGCGCTGGACCTCAGTGTCCGGGCTCAACTATGGGGGTGGAGATGCTCCTTAAATGTGCTGTTAAGAGGCCTTGAGTGGTGACCACCGACTCCAGTTCTCTTGAAGAAAGGGTCTCCATCGCTAGAAACAACCATGCTTCATTTAAGTAAGGAATGCAGTGCTATATGAGATCCGTTGAATGTCAGTCCAACAGCTGAAGTTCTCCCTCATAATCTAATACCTTGCTCTGTCTGTGTGTTTCTTTGCTTTTCCCCTTCAGGAGATCAGGTACCTTTTCCCTGGAAACTAGTAAATATTACTTGAAAGTCTTTCAGTGCCTTTCAAAAAACAAATGTTTAGGGTTCCTCCATGCTAAAGACCCAGAAACCGTTTATCTGTTGTACCTCCTACAAATCCAATCTCCTAGGGGAAAGGGAGGTTTGCAACTGAGTGACAAATCCTTGCCTTTCATTGACTATTCCACCAAACAGGTTTCAGATCTGGGGTTAGGATTTAAGGGTATCATGGTTTCTCCATGTTACTGAGTATTCATTTTGATTGGTTTGCACAAAGCTTACCTGGAGGTCAGACTATGTCTAGCCTTCATTGAGCATTCTGATTGGTTTGTGGGGAGTTTATATGAGAATGATCGTCTATCCTGATTTGCTTGTTTATATGTCTTCCTGTTAATCATTCATCCCACACTTTTCCGTGTACTTCCCAGTCACTTCCCTAACCGCAAAAAGTCTTCTTTTAATGTAGATTTGTTGCATCAGGGCAACAGAGTGCCTTAATCCACTTCAGTTGTGGAAATCTAAATTTCTGGTGTGCCCTTCAATCTCTGCCACAAATTACTGACAGTCTGGAGTCAGAATGGCAGTCATGGAAAGGTGAAAGGGAGTCAAGGGAAGGTTAGAGAAGCTGATATGAGATGGCATAAATTTGCAAGGTGTGCAGAGCTGAAGGTTAATTCAAGGTCTTCACCTAGAAGACTGGTGCGCCATGAGGTTCTGAAGTATGTTAGTGTTAGGTTGTGGGTGAACATATCAGACGACACAGCGATTCTTCAAACAGCTCTTGTTTATTCACAGGCCAGAACAGAACTGAACTGAAGGGTTCAATTAGCCTGCTTATATAGAGCTCCAGTACAACGTAACTGTAACAATTTTCTAAAACTATCCAATCACTGAACGTCACTTTCGATCCCTTATTTGCATAACTATCTACAGTATCCCCCTGCTGGCCCAGGGTGAGAACTTCAGTACATAACAGTTAGTATTGCTTACATCCCCAGAAAATGAACTTCCAGAACATGTGGGAGGACTTGCTATAGAGCCAGCTTGAGTCCTGTTGTCCAGGAACACCGTGAACTCTTCCTATTATCCTGTTTTCTTTAGTTTTATAGGAGGGAGGAAAAGGGCATAATTATATGCACATCTATAAAGGGTTCTATATAAATGCAATCGGCAAGAAGGAATGTAATGCAACAAGCATAGGAAGATTTTGACCCACTCCCCTTGCAGAATACAAAAAGTTGACTATGTGTTATTTGTTTTAGACCAGCTTTCCAACTTGCTTTCCAACAACAACAACAAAAATCAAAAGAAGGGGGGAGGGAGGTTAGATTCTCAGATGAGCCGCACATCCTTGACTGCTGCAATATGCTTAATCTTAGCTTAACCTTTCTTTTCCTGTTTGCTGTTTGCTTTGCCATCTGCGCCAGTATCCAATCGAGGCAGCACTGTGGGTCCATTATCTTTCGAGGGAGGCCTCTGAAATGTGTGTGTTGGCTTCCTAGCACCTGCGTTTGCCATCCAAACACGAGCACAGCCAACGCTCGCTCACAAAAGTTACCTTTCCCTTAGAAGTCAAGAGTGCTAATGCCTCCAACGCGAACGGCTTGCCCTAATTATTACTTTAAGCCTCAGAGGCATCAGCGGAGAAGATTCGTTCAGCCCAACGAGGCAAATGTTCTCTCTAAAAATACTTTGTGACTCGGCCCAAGGTGTCTTTGCATGCATCTCTTTTAACGCTGGATTAAGTCATGTTGAACCCAGGCCAGCAAACACTCGGCACTATTTATCTGAGCGCAGACCGGGAGTTCAGTGTGAATACTCCCTCGATGTGGGATCGCAGAGCAAATGTTCCAGAAATAATTGGGGAGAAGGAGAGAGGACGGGCCCCTGAAAGGCATGTCTTTATGCCAGCTGCCTTTTTCTCATTATAAACATTGCGATAGCAGCCGTCTTTTTTAAAAAAAACTAAACACTGAGTTTATGAATCCAGTGTCTCCTTGTCTGGTGATAAGGAGAGGTCTCAAGAAACTTTGCTAATGATTTCCTGGACGTTGAGCTTTCCCTCAAAACGAGACACCCAAACAAGTTCCCAGGAGTCTAAATAAGATAAATGGATTGATCTGATTGTCTGTTTTCTGTTTCTGTGTGTTTGCGCATGTGTTTTTAAAAAATTGTATCCCAAGGAACCCTTTTTGTAGGGCTGCCATACGTCCGGTTTCCCCAGACATCATTGGGATGTCAAAGGCGGAATTGATGTCTGGGGAGAATTTCCGAAAGGCGGCGCTTTGTCTTGGATCTTAAGCAAGTCAATCAAAAAAGCGAGTTTTTGTGAAAGACAACCCAACTCAACAACTTTGGGGTTTACCTTAAAAAATCTTAGCAATTTCGGTGGCGTCCTTAAAAAAGCTACTTTTCACAACACTTTTGCAAAGAAACCACCTTTCTGCCTAGGGTAAGGGAAGTTGCTCTGCAAATTAGAATGCACCCTAAGAATGCTTCTCTAAGCTATGGTTTGCAGGGAAAGATTCAGCAGCTTACCAACATTACTATTTATTTATTTTAAAGCATAAATAAATATTTATTTTATCATCACTATTTATATATCTAAGCAGTGCGCAACATAAAAACAACAAACAAAAGAGACGGAGAAGTTTCGCTGCACAAGCTTCATGCAGCATTTTCGCAAGTGATTAATAAACGATGATAATATTCCTGCTGGTAGCTCTTCTCCCTTTAAATAGAGTTAATCTTACCATTGGGCCTTTGCTTGGTTTGTTCTTTGCTGTTGGTCTCAAGGGCGGGGACCAGACGGCTTAACACTGTTTTAAAAATAGGCCGATGTAACACATTTCACGGCAGTGTAATTTGGCCCTTCGACACCAAAGCAATACCAAAAAATAAAAAAACAGGATGGCTAATGCCAAATGCAAACTATCTCAGGGCCAAGATGTCTGGAAACTAGCTGTCAAAAATGCAGTCCCTCATAAGGCAAGGAAACTTTTCTTGGCCTAAACTAAGGAAAGTGTCTAATTCTGCTCTAACCCAAACATCGTTTTCAAGAAAATACGTTAAGAGACCTGTCTGGTCTTCCTTCAAAGTGCCACCAGCCAAGTCAGAGAATAGTGGTTGATATTCATCTGTCGGCGAAAACTCATGTACCCCCTGGATTTGGTGTGGGACGTGAGCTTTGCGAAACAAGAATGGTAAAGTGCTCCTATATACAATGTGCTCGGCACTCTGGTTATCCCGAATTTAGCTCCCCTAAATATAACTTGAAAGCATTCCTGAAAAATTAAAGGCTCAGAACGGCTGGCAGATGCAGAGCCGACAGAGTTCGCCCGCGCTTCTTCGTGTGTCGGACCCCAAACTACATGCTGCAGTGCAACACACATGTAATGATAAGCATGTAGCTAAGGATAGCTTTTTACAGCAGGAAAAGCTGCAGCCAGTGAGGTCAACTGAGAACAGAGAAGGGGTGGGAAGGAGAGCACCTAACGTTTTCCCAGCATCAAACGTCCATCCTACCCACTTAAGCTTTCTTTGGGGCAGGGGGTAGAGTTGCCATACGTCTGGAAATTCCTGGAAATAGCCAGAAAATGCCAGTCAGAAGCAGTGTCTGGGAGGAAATTGCTGGAATGTCCTGGAAAATCCAGAAGTCAGAAGTCTAGATTTTGCCGAACTTCCTTAAAAATCGTTCAAAAACGATATTAAAATTATTATTTTTTTGCAAAACTAAATTTTGGCAACCCTAAGAAAGGTAAAGGGAACCCTGACCATTAGGTCCAGTTGTGGACAACTCTGGGGTTGCGGCACTCATCTTGCTTTATTGGCCGAGGGAGCCGGTGTACAGTTTCCGGGTCATATGGCCAGCATGACTAAGCCGCTTCTGGCGAACCAGAGCAGCACACGGAAACGCCGTTTACCTTCCCGCCGGAGCAGTACCCATTTATCTACTTGCACTCTGATGTGCTTTTGAGCTGCTAGGTTGGCAGGAGCAGGGACCGAGCAATGGGAGCTCACCCCGTCGCGGGGATTCGAACCGCCAAGCTTCTGATCGGCAAATCCTAGGCTCTGTGGTGTAACCCACAGCGCCACCTGCGTCCTTTGGCAACCCTAGGCAGGGAGAATTCAGTGCACATTTGTGATGGCTTTTCCTACTCCAAAAAGGGCACCTAATCATCCTTACATGCCTTTTATGTATTTTTGTGTTTAAACGCCACAGTGACATAACACGTCTCACAATAGACGTGTCCCTTTTAGAGCCCCACGCTGCTCTGGATCAGGAAGTTTTCCTCTTCTCAGTATTCAGTTTGTATGCATTTCCTTTCTGAGTGGCCTAGTATTTGCAGAATGGTTTCTGAATACTGACAAGAAAACTTCCTGATCCAAAGCAGCCTGTGGCAATGAAAACCTTGCTGTGATTTCAACAAAGCATGTTCTCCTTCATGGGGTCTAACAGGACATCCCCTCTTGGTTACTGGGCGGGACCGTTTGGATGGCCATGACTGTGACTGGGCCAATTTGGGTTGTTGGGGAGATTTTGATGGTACCATTTACAGGGTAGGCCGAAGGTTATATATTCTTGGCACGCAGCTTTTTTCAGTCTCTTTTGTTGCATGCATCGGATCGCCCGCCCTCCTTCCCTAATTTAGGGCTGTTGCGTTTGACCTTGCTATGCCTGTCATGGGGTCGTCTGCTTTTGGGGCAGGGGCCTGGTAGGAATTTTGTCCGTTTGGCAGATTGGCTGGTGCCATTTTGTTTTTGCCTAAAGGTAAAGGGACCCCTGACCATTGCTTTATTGGCCGGGGGAGCCGGCGTACAGCTTCCGGGTCATGTGGCCAGCATGACTAAGCGGCTTCTGGCGAACCAGAGCAGCGCACGGAAATGCCGTTTACCTTCCTGCTGCAGCAGTACCTATTTATCTACTTGTACTTTGACGTACTTTCGAACTGCTAGGTTGGCAGGAGCAGGGACCGAGCAACAGGAGCTCACCCCATCACGGGGATTCGAACCGCCGACCTTCTGATCGGCAAGCCCTAGGCTCTGTGGTTTAACCCACTGCGTCACCCGTGTCCCAAAACTGCGTAGCAAGTCATCACAACTTGTAAGGTTGCGGTTAGGCATTGTTTAAAATTTGGTTGGTGGAGGGGTAAGGATTGGCTGTACCTGCCCCTCCAGTGCTGCTGCTGCAAGGGAATTCCGTTAAAGGAATCCAGGGGTTTGCCATGCTTTGGTCTGTATCCCCGGCAAGGGGCTAGGGCCGTGCAAGCCCCTGGTAGCATGTGGGGAGGGGTGATGGTATGGTGCCCAGCCCCATTCTCTCCCCAATATTGTTTTGCCTTACTGGCTTTCGCTGGAATCCGGAAGTCAGTTCTGTCCCTGGACGGGGGGACAAATAGTCGTAACCAATGCCTAAGCAACCACTCACTTTATGTATTTTAATAAAGTTATGGCCAAAATTATGCCAAAAACCTTAAACAAAAATTCTGTGTGAATTGCGATTTATTTCGGGGGGGGTGGCTTGGGGACCTCGACACGCAAATCTGGCACCCTTGACGGCTCAGGGAATAATTGTTGAGTTGGTATAGAAATCCCTTTGTCCTTTTGGATCTGGCTAGCGGGGAAAAGATACCAAATGAAAACATTATTAAATAATGTCATATGCAGAGCAATTATGAAAGTATGGGGGGAAGATGCAGGTTTCAACTTGTGTTTCTGGAATCACTTCACTATGATTTAACGTTGCCAGAAATCATTCTAATTTGGACTGTGGATTTATGAATACAGACCCTATTTTCCAAGGACAGTCCTGGATTTACAAAAGCCATCCCAATTTCTGATTTGATCTCAGAATGTTGCGCTTTTGCTTAGGACGTCCCTATTTTCATTGGAGAAACGTTGGAGGGTATGGAGTTTTCCAATCCCTGAGCCGTCTGAAGCCAATCCTATATAAAGTTTTTAAAAACGTTTAATGTATATTTATATATATACGTGCAGTGGTACCTCAGTTTTTGAACATCTCAGAAGTCAAACGTTTCAGTTTTCGAACCCCTAAAACCCAGAAGTAAATCCTTCAGTTTTTGAATGATTTTCTGAAGTCAAACATGTTACATGGCTTCTGTATTGAGTTTTCTATAAGTGGTACGTACCTTGAAAGGTATCACAGGAAGTTGCACTGTCAGAAATTTGTATGATTATTCTAAAGTTAAAGATTCCCGATTATAGATATAAAAAAATCAGAAGAGAAGCGTAATATTAAAATATATTTATTTTTAAAGATGTATACCCTTCATCTCACCTTATCTGGATCTCAAAGCAGCTTACAAAGAATAAACATGTACGGTACTTATTGTAATAATGGACAAACATTCATAAAGTGACTATAAATCAGTTGATAGATGCAAAGTCGAAGGAAAGTTTCATTAAGATGATGTATTTGAGGTATGACACCCTTAAAATTATTTTAAAATACACACATTAGCCAATTAATGTTATTGGGAATGAAAAGAACAGAGAGCAGGTTTAAAGCACATCTACTGGTAATGTAAGCCGGAGGGTTATAGTCAAAGCAGTCTTAATTAATTGAATGTTCCAACCAATTACGACAGAACCTTTTCCCCTGCTGCAATGCACTCCCTACATTTCAAATATGCCCAAAGATTGAGCTTCATTATCTACAAACCCTGAAATCTGGGATCCTTTCCAAACTGGTGCCAAAGATTTGCAGTTGTTTTGCAGAGCAATCCCTGTGTTTTGGGGAGAAATCCCCTTGTGCTAGTGCTAATTTTTGAACTAATGCAAAAGGTTAGGTGAATACAGCCCATAAATTTTTGGAAACATTACTAATCAGACTACAGGACAAATCGTAACTTTATACCCTGATTTTATACATGTGTTTTTGCTCCTCCATTATGTAGTACAGTGGTACCTCGGGTTAAGTACTTAATTCGTTCCGGAGAGCTGTACTTAACCTGAAACTGTTCTTAACCTGAAACTGTACTTAACCTGAAGCACCACTTTAGCTAATGGGGCCTCCTGCTGCTGCCGTGCCGCCAAAGCCCGATTTCTGTTCTCATCCTGAAGCAAAGTTCTTAACCTGAAGCACTATTTCTGGGTTAGCGGTGTGTGTAACCTGAAGCGTATGTAACCTGAAGCGTATGTAACCCGAGGTACCACTGTACATTGTAGATTTAGCAGCCATATAGCTGCTTCCACCCACAGTTATTCTAACCTGGGAGTATTCTCTCGCAGTCACACCTCACATGGGTGTTGTAGTCTTAAAGCTGTATAAACAAGTGCTTATAATGTATGCATGCTTATCTCATTCCAGCCTGTGCTTCATATTATGAGATTTGGCAAAGTAACAAGAGATGGTTTGGCACCAAAAGTTTTAAAACATAGTGAAGTTGCAGATGTTGCTAGAAGTCATAATACTTGTTGATGAAAGTATGACAGATCTAAAGGCGAGCATCTGCCAGCTCTGTTTTTGTATTTATTTGTGTGATTTTCATAAAATAACAAAAAAAGAAGGCAGCACAATTTGTTTCACCAGAAAAAGGAATTATAACGTACTACGGTAAATCTTTATTGTAGGCAATTTTTTATTATATCCAAATCAAATCAGGCATTGAAAAACTCAACAGTTTTGGGGCAACCCTGATATAGGCTATAGACTGCCAGGTTGCTGATCCCTCCATAAGAAGACTAGGAAAGCGTTTTTAAAACCTGTTCCAGTTCACTCTAGAGAAATAAATTGGGATTTTGTTAGATGCATTTTTTAAAGTCCAATTTTCCTTCAGCTTCTGCGGTGGAACCTAGAAATTAATTTTAGCAGCCTCCTTATGCTACATAGGTAAAGGTAAAGGGACCCCTGAGCATTAGGTCCAGTCGTGACCGACTCTGGGGTTGCGGCGCTCATCTCGCTTTATTGGCTGAGGGAGCCGGCGTACAGCTTCCGGGTCATGTGGCCAGCATGACTAAGCTGCTTCTGGCGAACCAGAGCAGTGCACGGAAACGCCGTTTACCTTCCCGCCGGAGCGGTACCTATTTATCTACTTGCACTTTGACGTGCTTTCAAACTGCTAGGTTGGCAGGAGCAGGGACCGAGCAACGGGAGCTCACCCTGTCGCGGGGATTCGAACCGCCGACCTTCTGATCGGCAAGTCCTAGGCTCTGTGGTTTAACCCACAGCACCACCCGCGTCCCTCTTATGCTACATAACTAGCAGGAAATCAACTGGCGCACATTTTGAATATCTGCTAGAAAGAAAGTGGCAACAATAATAACGAAGACTGTATTCACATTAAACAAATTCAAAATAAGAATTGTTCTTCAGTTCTGCTTGTCTTTGGTTTTGCCTCTTCTCTGTGGCTCTTTCTATTAAGATGTACAGGCCAAGGCTTTTGTTCTGGGTCACACTGCAATATCAATATCAACAATATTCTTCAAAAAAGAAAGAAAAATGTTCCAAAGAACTAGATTTGTCATTTATGCAAATACGGGCACTACCCAAAAGTTGACATTTCTTCAAAGCTAGGTTTCTCCTCTTGTTTTGACTGCAGGACTTGAAAACACACATTTGACATTTCCATAATTTTACCTTCCCTCAGAACTGCCAGAGCTGTTTTGGCAGATCAGAACACTCCACGTCCACCTTGAATTTCATATCGCAATTCTAAATGTTGAACATATCATATCATCCAACGAGATCAGCACCACTTTTATAAGACTGGTAATTTTACTCCTTTTTCAGGGAGATGACAAAACTGTTGATGGAAAAATCCAGAGCTGCTTTTAAAAAAAAAACCCTCGCACAATGAAAAGATATTTTTGAACATCTCCGATTGCTTTTTCTGTGTCATACTTGGTGAGTCAGACTTCAAGATAATCTCCGGACAGTTAATTCAGTGATATACTTAAGCTCTGCCCTTCTAGAAGAGGATATTGGCACTTAGTCAGCCTTTGTTGTTGAAGATTGAAATAGTCTTTAACCTTGGAACAGTTAAATGGCAGGTGGAAGATTCAATTACCCTCCAGATGTACCTCAACCCTGATACAGAGAATATGCACCCCTGTGAGAATTTGGATAGTTTATAGCTTCAATTACCAGGTTAGCATCTATATTCAGGTCTCTTGATATGAAGTAAATCAGCTCACAGTTATATATGGATGTATACATTTCCAGAACTCAAGTGAAGTTTTCTCATACGTTTAAAGGTCACTACCAAAAAGACCAGCGGTCCATCTGGATCACTATTGTCTATGCCAGTTGCACCGGCTGGGGCCAATGGATGTCACAGTCCAAGACACTTGGCTCACACCAGGTTGGTGACATCTGGTCTACATTGATTGACAGTGGCTCTGGAAAGTTTCAGAGGGGTGTATTTCCCTGTCCTACCTGGGAGTGCAAGGGAGAGCAAAGAAAAGGAGGACATGGGTATTTTCTTGCACCTAAAGCCTCTTTGGCATAGGTGGTACCAGGAAAGTCATGTGTGGGCACATACCCACCCTAAAAAATAATCAGTTCACTAAATTAAGAATACTGTATACAATTTCAGAGAAAGAATAGTTTCTGTCTCATGCGTCGATTTCACCCTGCTTTTCTGTTCTTGGACGCACAAAGCAACACAATTAAACATTCTGTACCTGTTTACCATTGGGTTGACTAAGATTTCCACATCAGGGTATATAGGGTTGTGTCCTAAAGCCGCAATACCTATTGAACTCAACCGGGCTTAGTTCTTAATAGATATGCATAGGATGGCACTATAAAAATAATTGTGAAAACAAAGACAGCCGCACAGATTAAAATACTAGATGCGGCATCGTGATAAAAACTCAAGAGCCAAAAGCTTGCTGAAACAGAACAGTTTTCGGTATGCTAAAGGGACATCTCAGTGTTTAAAGAGGCACAACAGATCTCCAAAGGATGGCATTGCATCATCTTGGCACCATTCCCAAAAAGACTCATCATGGGTACCAGCTTTTGGGAAGACTAAAGCAAGAATAAGCTTTACCCCACCTCCCAACACTTATTTTGCTGTTGTTTCCCTCGCCTTTCCCTGTCTGGGATAGCCTCTTCCAATGTTTTGGACTTTGTGTGGATGGGCCATGCTGGCTTGGGTTGATTGGAGTTGTAGGCCAAAACATTTGAGAGTCCTATGGCAAGTTCTTAAAGAAATGGGAGTGCCTGATCACCTCATCTGTCTCCTGAGAATTCTCTATGTGGGACAAGAAGCTACAGTTAGAACTGGATATGGAACAACAGATTGGTTCAAAATTGGGAAAAGAGTACGACAAGGCTGTATATTGTCTCCCTGCTTATTTATGCAGAATTCATCATGCGAAAGGCTGGGATGGATGAATCCCAAGTCGGAATTAAGATCGCTGGAAGAAATATCAACAACCTCAGATATGCAGATGACACAACCTTGATGGCAGAAAGTGAGGAGGAATTAAAGAACCTTTTAATGAGGGTGAAAGAGGAGAGCGCAAAATATGGTTTGAAGCTCAACATAAAAAAAAAACCACAAAGATCATGGCCACTGGTCCCATCACCTCCTGGCAAATAGAAGGGGAAGAAATGGAGGCAGTGAGAGATTTTACTTTCTTGGGCTCCATGATCACTGCAGATGGTGACAGCAGCCACGAAATTAAAAGACGCCTGCTTCTTGGGAAAAAAGCAATGACAAACCTTGGCAGCATCTTAAAAAGCAGAGACATCACCTTGCCAACAAAGGTCCGTATAGTTAAAGCTATGGTTTTCCCATTAGTGATGTATGGAAGTGAGAGCTGGACCATAAAGAAGGCTGATCGCCGAAGAATTGATGCTTTTGAATTATGGTGCTGGAGGAGACTCTTGAGAGTCCCATGGACTGCAAGAAGATCAAACGTATCCATTCTGAAGGAAATCAGCCCTGAGTGCTCACTGGAAGGACAGATCCTGAAGCTGAGACTCCAATACTTTGACCACCTCATGAGAAGACTCCCTGGAAAAGACCCTGATGTTGGGAAAGATGGAGGGCACAAGGAGAAGGGGACGACAGAGGATGAGACGGTTGGACAGTGTTCTCGAAGCTACCAGCATGAGTTTGACCAAACTGTGGAAGGCAGTAAAAGACAGGAGTGCCTGGCGTGCTCTGGTCCACGAGGTCACGAAGAGTCGGACACCACTAAACGACTCAACAACAACAAAGGTTGAAGATACCCAATATAGGAAGATGGGTGGTTTGGGTTCATATAGAGAATGTCAGGAGCTAGCCAGAGTATGAGTTGCGTTTGCAGAATCAAGACTGGGGAAGGCATCTCTTGTCATTGTTAGGTCTGAAATCAGGTCCAGACAGGTAGCAACTGGGATCAGGTCCAGGTGTCTCCTTCAGACAGCTTTCATGTTAGTTGAAAGTAGATTGGCCATCTTTCAGTTTGCTTAAGGCGCTTTCCCTGGAGTAAACAAGACGAAAGTTAATAATCCCCTGGGATGGGGAGAGAGGGGGAGCGGTTACAGTAGATGCAGGAGGGGGGACCACTGTGCAGGTGGATTCTAACAGGATCTCATGCATGCACAGGACAGCTGTTTCCTTAAACGTTCCATTAAAAAAATATTTAAAAACACATGTAGTAAGCGGGGGACGGGGGACGGGACATTAAGCGAAACCTTTTAAAAAAGAAGCATGTGCTTTGTTGCAGAAATCCCTTGTGTAGTGATGGAAATGCTTGGAAGGAAAACTGCCCTGGGGTATAAAGCGTTGCTCAACTACTGGATTGTCTGAAAGAACCTGACCAAGACTGAAGGAGGCTTCCAGCTCCACTGAGCTAAAGCTGTTGCACTAACAAACATTCGTAGCCAATGTTTGCAGAAGCCAAGATAATAGTTTCTCTGGAACTATTAATTTCCTTCTTCCTTGATTTTTTGGAGGATTATCAGAATTAAATCTCATAGCTGAGGGACACATTGTAAAGAGCCTGAGAAGTGCTTGTTGTTCCTGCTTTAAGTTTCCTGTAAGTACATAGGCTTGGGCCAATTCTGGCTATTAGTTAACATAACTTGCATTTGTTATCTTTCATAACACACACTCTCTCTCTGATATTGAAAAGTCCTGCGTGGTTTTAGCCAAAGTGAAGCTTTGCACTGCTAGTGCTGGTAGATAATTTATCAAACTTATTTTATCATGTCTTTCTTTCACTAGCAGAGCTAAAAAAGAAATATAAATTCAGAATGAATTTTTAAAGAACAGGTCAAAAAGCACAGCATGTTACAAGGAACCTTTTTTTTAAGCGTCAGGGAAATCAGTAAATTCAATCAATGCTCAAGATAGGCAAATCCTCAAAGGCAGATGTTTGCTATGCAGCTGAAGTTATACAACTGTGGGGCCCGGAGGGCCTCCCAAGGGAGAGCTTGTGCAACAAGGGGATTTTACACCACAGACAAAGACGTAGAAATGTTAAGGACCATGCTCATTGTAGTTTGCCTATGGCTAGTGGAACTGAGCTCCATTTGCCATTGTCTCCGACTCTTCCTTCACTTGTGGAAGCCTCAGGCTGCAAACTTGCACAAATGTGGGCTGCATTGAGATGTGGGGTTTATAGTGTTTGTTTTCGTGGTTGTAATGCTATTTGTTGTTGTTGTTTAGTGGTGTCCGACTCTTCGTGACCCCATGGACCAGAGCACGCTAGGCACTCCTGTCTTCCACTGCCTCCCGCAGTTTGGTCAAACTCATGCTGGTAGCTTTGAGAACACTGTCCCACCATCTCGTCCTCTGTCGTCCCCTTCTCCTTGTGCCCTCCATCTTTCCCAATATCAGGGTCTTTTCCAGGGAGTCTTCTCATGAGGTGGCCAAAGTATTGGAGCCTCAGCTTCAGGATCTGTCCTTCCAGTGAGCACTCAGGGCTGATTTCCTTCAGAATGGATACGTTTGATCTTCTTGCAGTCCATGGGACTTTCAAGAGTCTCCTCTAGCACCATAATTCAAAAGCATCAATTCTTCGGCGATCAGCCTTCTTTTACACTGCAGAACAGTAGCGCGCCCTTCTCTATCATCCATCCAGGCAAGCAAAAGGCACATAATAGTTTGAACTGTGCCAGGGATTGAACCTGGAACCTTTTTGCATGCAAAGCAGATGTTCTTTCATGGAGCAGCAGCCCTTGTCTATCCAAGCTCTCCCTGATTTGCAATGTTCTTTCGGACTCTTTTGCATTGTGGCAGGGAAGCAACAACTGGCAGTGTGAGGCTTCTGGTGCCTCTTGTTCCGGGATTCTGGAACCTGATTCCTAGTGTGTCCTGTGAGCAGCTGCACCAGGTCTCAAGAACTGGCCACAAGCCCCAAATATGTCCAGTTGTGGCAGAAAAAGAGCATTAAAAAAATAAAATAAAATAAACGCATCTGTTCTCTTACAGAGACAGAAGGCCAAATCTGATGTTTTGGGAAGTTTTTAATGTTTGAAGTTGTATTCTGTTTAATATTCTGTTGGGAGCCGCCGAGAGTGACTGGGGAAATATATTGAAATAATGAAGGATGGCTGAATTAGAATTGTGTATCTTCTTTATTTGTGGAATTTATTCCTCACCCATTAGCCAAAAAGCCTTTCAGAATGACTTACAAAAAACAGTGTTAAAATGGTCCCTGCCTTCAGGCTCAAAGGCATTTCCTTAGTTTTAATTATGCACTGTGTGAAACAATATTTTCACTTGTTCCGAGTCTTCCAATATTCAGCTTCATTAGAGGTTCCCAGATTCCAATATTATGAGAGAGGGAGGAAAACCTTTTTCTTTCTACATCTCTGTCATGTTCCTTCCTTGTTGCTGAGGCGTGCAGTCTTCCGGCACTGATGCAAAAATATGTCAAAGAGGGGAAAGCAGAGCATAAAGTCACCTAAAGTCAAAAGCTGGCTCTTCTTTGGAAATAATAATAATAATAATAATAATAATAATAATAATAATAATTTATTACTTATACCCCACCCATGTCCAGACTTTAACATTCAAAAATGTTACTTGCAGAAACTTTTAGTTATAGATGAATTAAAACATAATATTTACAGCCACATGCTTCTCCAAGCATGGGCTTGCAGTCTCTTCTTCTAACTTCCAAACAACTGTATTTTCCTCTATTTCCCGAGCTCAGTGCTCAGCCTTCTGTATCTCAGATAGGTCATGCCTTACAGCTCCTATGAGAAATTCCAATCTTTACTTTCTCCTGCACCTTTGCTCTCTTTCTTTCAAGCAGAGAAGAAGCACTCCAACGCTCTATTCAACTTAGCAGTGTTCACAGTGGATTCTAAAATGCAGCCATCTTGCTTCACATTAAATGGAGCCACTAAATACTTCCCATGTGAACACGGTTAGCCAATCACATGAGAACTACCAGAGAACTCTCTAGAATTCAGTTACCAGCCAATCAAATTTAAACACACTGTACAGTGGAACCTCGGTTGTCAAAAGTAATCTGTTGCGGAAGACCGTTTGACTTCCGAAACGTTTGACAACCGAGGTGCAATGCAAAATCCATTGAAAAAATGGAGAAACGCACCTTGGAAGCCGTTTGACTTCCGAGGTACGCTTGAAAATGGAAGCATTCACTATTGAGTTGTCGGCGTTCAAAAGCCAAAACGTTCTACTTCCGAAGCGTTCAACAACTGAGGTTCCACTGTAATGAGTACAAGAATTTCCAGTTTCAGTGAATTAAATTATTATACTTAACAGAGGAACTGTGATATGAATGCGTTTCTACCTTCTCCTGACCAGGCAGAGTCCATAACTATGAGCCTCCTTCCACATGTTAACGGGAGGAGATTTGTAGATATCTGAATATCAATCCCACCCCAAATTGCAGTGTTACTTTTGTTTGCTGTTGATTCGGTTTAATTTAATGCTTATGTTGAACTGACCCATTAAACCCTCAGTGCATGTAACCCTCTATACACCCTTGTCTTGAGCAGAATCTAACCTGCCCTGGATCTACAAGGACCCTCTAAACAAATGCAATGTTAGAAATATCTTTCAGGGTAGGATATATTGCAATTTGTATCTTCGCTCTGTAAGGTTTAAGCTGTGCTCAGGAGACATTAATGAACTTGGCAAATTATTAGGGATGGGGGAAACGAGGAGTGTCCTCCTTTAATGTCTGGATGAAGCACAGATGTTTCCCAGTAACAGGGATAAAGTTTCACTGAGGACACTTCAAACTAGGAATAATTTGTTCCCCTACTATGTTTCTTGACTGATACAGCGCTGTAAATTGCATTGAATTGCCGTGCAAATTATTGGAGTGGTTTATGGCTTGTGTGACGTTTGTTGCTTGAAGATTATTTGCATGTGATTATTACATGTATTTTTGGACTGCTTCTTTATGATCCCAAACTAATCCTGGATTCCTGAACTGTATTGCTGAGGAACAGTTTGCCATCAGAATTTAGGCATGCTAGCTAGAGCAGCCTTTCCTAATCTGGTGGCTTCCAAATATTTTGCAGTCCCAGCCAACATGGCAGATGTTTTGGGCCGTACTGCCCATTGGCTAACAGGATGTGCAGTTGAAACATCTGGAAAGTATCAGGTTGCGGAAGGATGAGCTAAAGGAAAGTGCGGTTATATGTCTGGTTTGGTCATAGAGTTACCTTACCATTTGGTGCCTTTTCATGACATCCAAAATAGGCTGCTTGAGGCAGCTGCTGTGCTCTGGCTAATGGTAGGGATGGCTCTTTATTCCACCTTTCTATGCAGCCAAAACATTGTGCATGGAAATTCTGCAGATGACTATCTTGCAACTGTTTTTTGACTTTTCTCCTAGCATAAAGCGAGGTCTTAGAATGGTTGACTTGTTGTCCCCCCTCCCCATATTTTGACTACCACATATTTTAGGAAACAGTGTGTGTGTGTTATTGGTTTGTGAGGGTTCTTTCTTTGTATTCTGTGTTTTTATATTGTATTTTTACATTGTGAAGTGCTCTGAGATCTGTGGATGAAGGATGGTATACAAATTTAATAAATAAATAAAAATCTCCCCCCCCCTCTTGTGAGCTGCCTTTTACATTTGTCAATCACCTGAGGTAATTCTAACAACAAATGATTGACAGGTGTTCCTGCCCACTTGTCAGTGTTGGAGCAAATGGATGGGGGGAAATAAAGATCTTGCCCATTGGCCCCGGAAGGTCCCGCCCCACCCCCGTCTTATAGGCTGATTCACCATGGCTCAGCTGGTTAGAGAACAGTGCTGTTAATGCCAAGGTTGCAGGTTCGATCCCTGTATGGGATTGCTGCATATTCCTGCATTTCAGGGGGTTATACTAGATAATCCTTCCATTCCATTTCAACAATTCTGTGACACTATGATAATGAAAAACAATATTATTTATTCTCCCCATTTTACAGATGGAAGAGTTGAGGTCGCATTGTGAGTTCAGGACAGAGATGAGATCTGAACTGTGTATTCCTTGTCTCACATCTAAAGGGCTCCTCGTCCCCCAAACACTTTTGTTTTGTTGTTCTTCCAGATATCGTGTCTCTCCCGTATGCCGTTTTCTTAGTGATTGTTGTAGGGGACTGTAAGACTGTTCTGTGTGTCTAGACCAGGCTTCCTCAACCTCGGCCCTCCAGATGTTTTGAGACTACAATTCCCAGCATCCCTGACCACTGGTCCTGCTAGCTGGGGATCCTGGGAGTTGTAGGCCAAAAACATCTGGAGGGCCAAGGTTGAGGAAGCCTGATCTAGACATTCTATCTGAATTATTCAGCTATTGCGAGGGGTGTCAGGTGTGGGTTTGGAGGGATACAAACCAATGCAAGCAGAGTGGCCATCTTTCTTCCTGGGTGAGTGCTCCGGTGCGCCTAACACAAGGGTGGAGGACCATTGTCACCCCACGGGCCACATCAACAGTGGGCGGAGCAAATAATGTGAATATTACCTTTGTTTCTTCACACTCAGTCATTCCTCTCCATCCTCTATCCAGGCAAGTTAAGAAGTGTGATCAGAGATCACATAGGACAAGTTCTAGCCTGGCAATAACATCCTAGGAGGCTTCAAATCAGGGCTGGTGAGGGGGTGCCCTGAGTTTCGAGGCCCAGAGAGAGAGGCCTGGCTTTTGGGCCTCAGGTTCCCCATGTCTGATCTAACAGCAAGCAAGAATTCAGCATCTTCATACCAGGAAAAAAAGCCTTGACCTAATAAATACCTTATACCTGTGAAAGACGTAAGACTACAGTGGTACCTCGCAAGACGAATGCCTCGCAAGACAAAAAACTCGCTAGACGAAAGGGTTTTTTGTTTTTTGAGCTGCTTCGCAAGACGATTTCCCCTATGGGCTTGCTTCGCAAGACGGAAACGTCTTGCAAGTTTGTTTCCTTTTTCTTAACACCGTTAATACAGTTGCGACTTGACTTCGAGGAGCAACTCATAGAACGCGGTGTGGTAGCCTTTTTTGAGGTTTTTAAAGACTTTGGTGATTTTTGAAGCTTTTCCAAAACTTTCCCGAGACCGTGCTTCACAAGACGGAAAAAATTGCAAGACAACAAAACTCGCGGAACGAATTAATTTCGTCTTGCAAGGCACCACTGTACAGCTGAATTAAATATATTTAAGTAATTCTTGAGCAGGAGAAAGGACAGAGGAGATGCATTTGCCTATGTGGGGAATGAGTGCATTAAAAATGGCCGGAACTGCAGGGGGACATGTTTGGATAAAATTATATTGGAACTGTTGTTTAAAATTAGCAGAGGTTGTTAAGCTTCTCTGTAGTTTGCATCTCGTCGCCTTCCCTCTCGACTGAATTTCTAACGGCAAAGAAAAGACAAATGGAGAAAGTCGCAGAGTGCCAGAGGGGAAACGGTGAGGATATAAATGCCTAATTATGAATTTCCTGAATGTACAATATTACCAGGAGCAACTGGGTAAGATTAGTATTATAGTTTTCATCTCCAGCTGTTTCATGGAAACAAAGCTGGAGGGAAAAATATGACTAGGCTGTGGTGAGCAAACTTCTGGAAACCTGCGTTTATATTTAACCAGGCAAGCAATTGTCGTTTATTTCTGCTGTGACGTGATGTGCACGCTCCTAGTTTGTCCCTTATGGGATCCTCTAGAGAGTCAGTACAGAATGTGGAAATTATGCTGGTGGAAGCTGTTCTAAATGAAGCCCTTTCCTGTCCTTAAAAAGGCTCATAGCATTCTTATGCCAAGATCCTATACTTCTGATGGGGGAGGTTGCCTGAACTTAAATCTTCTGTGCAGAGAAGCCAAAAGCAAATCTATAGTGCTAAAGGAATGTGGCCTGCAATGTGGTCAGAACAAAATTAAAATAAAGATTTGCTAGGCACAAAAACCTGAGGTTTCAATATCGCCAGCTATGCTAACTTGTTCACAGACCGGTCAGAATTGCTGGTTGTTACAGAATTGCTACACAACATGGTGGATCTTTCCATTCCAAGGCACAGAAGCTGACCAGTTGACTCTTGCCTTGATGCCGATGACTAGTGTTGCCGGGTCGGGAACATCCCAGACCATGAGATTTCTGGGCCCAAACCTGAGGCCTAGGAATGGCCCCTGGAGGTGATGTGCAAGGCGAGCAGGAGAGGTCCCTGCCCCAAAGAGATTGCAGCCTTAACATTCAGCATGGGTGTTATGTACTGAAGTTCTCACCCTGGGCCAGCAGGGGGATACTGTAGATAGTTATACCGAGATAAGGCGTTCGTTACAATCGTAATGGTTTCTTTATATACAGCACTACACGTAATGGTTCAATTAGGCACAAAAGCATATCAGTTACATTTCACATACTTAGACCAACAGTGATACATGTCCAACAACATAGTCCTTTAAATAAGTTGGGCGCTTGGAAACTCTGCCAGACTTACCACAGACTCAGACCACTGCCGTGCCTGACATTCCGCCAACTCCACTTGCGGAGATTCCACCCACAGCAGCGGATCCAGGGGACTTGGTTTCAACGCCACCTAGGGTCGCACCACAGCCTCAGCAAGAATTGTGTGGCTCCCCGGACTTGGCTACCAGTCCCCGGCGGTCTGGCAGAGTTTCCAAGCGCCCAACTTATTTAAAGGACTATGTTGTTGGACATGTATCACTGTTGGTCTAAGTATGTGAAATGTAACCGATATGCTTTTGTGCCTAATTGAACCATTACGTGTAGTGCTGTATATAAGGAAACCATTACGATTGTAACTAACGCCTTATCTCAGTGGGGAGGGGTGTTATGTACTGAAGTTCTCACCCTGGGCCAGCAGGGGGATACTGTAGATAGTTATGCAAATGAAGGATCAAAAGTGACGTTCAGTGATTGGCTAGTTACAGAAAATGGTTATTGTTGCATTCTAGTGGAGCTCTATATAAGCAGGCTGACTGAGCTCCTCAGTTCAGTTCTGTTCCAGCTTACAAATAAAGAGCTGCTTTGGAAGAATCGCTGTGTCGTCTGATATGTTCGCCCACAACTTAACAATGAGGAAAGTGGGGGCAGGAGGAAACAGGGGAAGAGCATGCAGTTATTTCACCTGTAAACCCTTCAATAATAAATTCAAAAAATACAGGTGTCTCAAAATGACTATTTCAGTCACCTCATTAAATAAGCTGCTAATTCCTTCCTCTATCTTGTATAGTATTTGCTATCTATTTGTCTAGTACAATTTGTTCTCTCTCTCTCTCTCTCTCTCTCTCTCTCTCTGTATGTGTGTGTGTGTGTTGTGGATGTGTGTTGCTAGGGAGAACTAATAAATGTAATTGGCCACCAGCATAAAAAGAAATGGAGGGGGGTGCTTTAAAAGTAATGACAGGAATGAAGGCAGTTTCATTGCAGGGCTTATTTGATTTTTGCTGGATATTGAAGTGTTGTTGAGTTAGATGTTGCATTTACCCATCCAATGAGTCTTTTCCTTTTCCAGCCAAGGCTCAAGGCTGATTCATACCGTTCTTTCCGTGTCCTACCTCTGCAGGGCTTAGTCACCATGACAATTTTGGATTCCACTGCAAGATATTCGTCATCTGGAGTCTGTGCACTCCATCTAGTCACGTCTACCTTTTGCTCAACTTCACCACTGCTGGGATGCACTGGAAATGGACTCGATAAGGTAATAGAGTGCTTTTAGGATGATTCTGTATATATTTTTACATGTGCAGGCCTTTTCAATGTGTTTCATGGACCTTGCTTCCTACTGTGGCAGCCTTAAAAATGCTTAGTGTTGTATTCTGGTCCGGTGTCCGATGCTACAGATAAAGCCGCAAGGCTGGAAGCTCATAGGCAGCTCCAGATCAGCAACTTGCTCTGGCAAAGTTTGGGAGCAGACTGATGCCTTTTCAGCTTATGTTTCTAGACCACCTCCTCCAGGCTCCACCCCCTTGAGAGAACTTCCGTGCCTTAAAGGGCCAGCTCTGGCCTGACGACAGCATTCCTCCTCTGTTCTATAGCCTGATATGCTCCCTCCGCCAGGGGACTGCTGACATGTGGTGGGAGGCATCTGTTTCTTCGGGGAGAGATGTCTGTGAAGGTCTAGTCTCTGGCCCTATAGGCCCTGGGAAGGTCCTCTGGGGTGTGCTGTCCAACTGCCTCAGGTCCAATGGTCATCTTCATGCCCAGTCGTCAGCTCTGAGCTGTGAACCTGAGCTGTCTATCCCTTGGGTGCACCTGTAGCTGCCAACTCAGTGCTCGATTCAGCGGTCACGACATTTGGAAAATGGAGGATTGACCAGGGGCACAATTTGACACAAAGGGCACAAGTACAGTCATACCTCGGGATAAATACGCTTCAGGATAAGTATTTTCAGGTTGCGCTCCACGGCGACCCAGAAGTAACTTCCGGGTTTTGCTGCTCGCGCATGCGCAGACGGTCAAAATGACATCATGCGCATGCATGGAAGTGGCGAAATGCGACCCACACATGCGCAGATGCACTGTCGCGTCTTACGTTCCGTTCGGGATGCGAACGGGGCTCCGGAACGGATCCCGTTTGCATCCCGAGGTACCACTATTGCACGAAAAATAATAGATGCGTCTCAACATCCAGTTCCTAAATAGATGGAACTGGCCATCAGTCTTGGAAATGTGCTCCCAGAAGAAAAAATAATTAGTAAATAGCAATCCTCTTGCTGCTACCGAAGTGCCTGGAGCAAAGTTGGGGAACCTGTGGCGCTCCTCTGGGGAGGGCCTTAGCCCTGTTTTGTAGGCATAGGTCCTTGGTTCAATTCCTGGCATCTCCAGGTAGGGCCATTCCTATCTCAAAACGCCGCTGCCAGTCAAGTACAGGCAGTTCTGAGCTAGATAGACCAATGGCCTGTCTCAGCAGAGGGCAGACTCTTGTGTTCCTATGATTTCCTATCAGCCCTAGCCAGTGTTCCTGATGGTGTGGGATGATGGGAGCTGTAGTCCAGCAATGCCTAGAGGCCCACAGGCTCCCCATCCCTGACCAAAGCTCTAGAGCAGCCGCTTGCTGAACAGCATTTTCAGACTTCCTGCCTCCACCTGCAATACTCCTTCCTCCAGAAGGCTTTTTATGGATCCGTCACCATTCTCACGAAAGGATGCAGCCAGAGTTCTATAACTCTCCATGCCAGAGACCCACCCAGCTTGGGTATTTCTTTTTATTTCGTTTCAACAGTATAATCACTGTGGCGTTGCATGCAACTTGCAATGGAAATTTGCTTCATAGCCCAGTTGGGATATTTACCTAGTTGTCGATTCTCATCTTGGTTGCGCACGGGTTCAGTTTCCACCTATCTGTGGTAAATATGGTTAACGCCAGGGCTTTTTTCCCAGTTGGAACTCCAATTCCGGCACCTCTCAGGTGGGCGCCATTGCCATGGTAAGAGAACAAGACAGGTGAGTTCTGGCACCTCTTTTTTCCTAGAAAAGTTGTTGTTGTTGTTTAGTCGTGTCCGACTCTTCGTGACCCCATGGACCAGAGCACGCCAGGCACTCCTGTCTTCCACTGCCTCCCGCAGTTTGGTCAAACTCATGCTGGTAGCTTCAAGAACACTGTCCAACCATCCCGCCCTCTGTCGTCCCCTTCTCCTTGTGCCCTCCATCTTTCCCAGCATCAGGGTCTTTTCCAGGGAGTCTTCTCTTCTCATGAGGTGGCCAAAGTATTGGAGCCTCGGCTTCACGATCTGGCCTTCCAGTGAGCACTCAGGGCTGATTTCCTTCAGAATGGAGAGGTTTGATCTTCTTGCAGTCCATGGGACTCTCAAGAGTCTCCTCCAGCACCATAATTCAAAAGCATCAATTCTTCGGCGATCAGCCTTCTTTATGGTCCAGCTCTCACTTCCATACAGCTCTCACTTCAATATAGCTCGTTTCTAGAGCCACTTAATTGTTTATAAGAAGAGTCCCCCCGAGTAGGTAGAACCAGCAAGTGGTCCAGATGTGCAGAGGTTCTCCTGAAGCATTAGGCCTGAAACACAGGGGGAGGATAACCCCCACCCCTTAAAATGACTGACTGGCACGCAGGAGGAGAGGCCTACTGGATCAGACTGAAGCTCCATTCTTTCCAGCAACTTGTTTTCCAAAATGGCCAGCCGCAAACTATTTCCTCTGGACTCCATACAATCAGGGACCTGTGGGCCAGAAGTGGACTAATGAGATGCAATACCTTCTCTGGCCATTGGGTGGGTGGCACTGCAGCACAGCAGATCTCAGGGCAGTGGCTCCCTCTCCCTGACATCTTGCCCCAGTGATGTAGTGAGTAAGACCTTGGGACTATGCTGGTTGAAATCCTCTCCCCGTGCCTTCCATACAGTGCTGATAGGCTGGCCATAGAAAGGCCTATGAGTGTCTAATCCTGTTTGAAGTCATCTAAGCTAGCGACCGCCACCACATCTTTGTGAGTTCCACAAACTGGTTACGCATCTTGTGAAGAAGTACTTGCTTTTGGCTTCTGCCAGTCAGTTTCCTTGGGTGCCCTGGGATCTAGTACCGCAAGGGAGAAGAACTTCTCTCTATCACCTTTCTTCATCTGCGCATAATTTTCATGGAACTTCAAGGTGGGAATTCAAAATCCAACAGCGAATTAACTAGATCTGTAGTGATGGGAAGCTCCTATTGAGTACCAATCTGAAATATTTAAACTGACACACACACATATATATATTAAAGAGCTGGCACTATTGAATTTGGTGGGGCTTATTCTCAGGTAAATGGAATTAGGATTGCAGCCTAAGTAACTCGTAACTTTTATAGACTGCATTCCTGTACGTACTTAACTAGGAATAAGCCGTGTTGAAACTCACTGGGACTCACTTCTGGGTAAGCATGTATAGTGTTGCACTTTTTGGCTGTGTGTGATGTGCCTCATTGGTGTGGCAGGTGAGGAAGATTCAAGGACAATCAAAGAAACAGTTGAACATTAGTATATAGTATAGTATAGTATAGTATAGTATAGTATAGTATAGTATAGTATAGTAATCTATCTGTCATCTATCTATCTATCTATCTAATCTATCTGCATACACACACACACACACACACACACACACGTACACACGTACGTACACAACTGGAAATAATATCCATGCCTTCAAGAGCATGGGCTATTCTTCTACAATTCCCCACATCAAATTGTTGTGAACAGGGATTTTCAACTCTGACAAATACGAAAGTTCAGAAAAGAGAAAGACTTCTTTGTGTTAATGAGGAGATGAGAGCTTGTTTGTCTCAAATTAGACCTAATATAAATGAGATTACCTGGCAAAAGCAAGCTCATACCTCTCATTGGGTCTGTCTGTATAAATACTTAAGGTACATATGTAAGAGGCTTGTTCCTAATTATATTTCGGGAATGATTCACATTCTTATGTGGCTGCACTGTTATATACTTTATGGATGATCATGGGTTATATACCCATGATCATGATCATATTGTAAAGTAGTTGTGTTCTGTGTTTTAAACCAAGCACTGCTGGGAGTTGTTTGTTTTTGTTTCCCAGTGTATTTCTTACCAATAAAATATTCAATGTGGCGTGGGCAAATTTTTATTCTGAAAGTGTGGCCCAGAGAAAAAAGTTTTGAGAAACACTGCAGTAGTGGTGGCTTAAAGTTTAGTGAGGTAATTTTAACACTCCACTACTTTTCAGTTCACATTTTGCATGCTGCTGTACACACCGGAGAGAGGATGGGGATGTCTTCACCCGATGTGCATTACCTATTTAGTTTCCCTGCGCCTGCAACAAACTCCTATGCACGAAAATGTCCTATGTGCACGTGCAATGGCTGTGTCAAAGGTACACACCTTAGCTTGACTGCTAAGGGAATGTGGCTTATGATTTCCGACCAGGTGGAAGCTGTTTTGAGGGAAAATGCATCAAACGGCAGTCTTTCTCCTGAAACTACAGGATAGATATAGATTGTGGCTAACATCACGGCTACATCACCAGTAGGAGTTCACTGCAGCCAGAGTAAAGGGTAATGCGTACAGAGGCTTAATCATTATTTTCTGTTCCTCTGGTGCCTTTACAAGTCTTTATTGGCCTTGTGGTAGGCCCAGCTGCTGTCCATTTTATGACCCAGCAGAAGAACATTACGTTTTTGTGTTTGTATACAAAGAAAAACCCACTTCATGATAAGGTATTTTCAAGTTTACTTTAAAATCCAGCTTAATCTTCCATTTGGTGGAATGAATGCCAGCCGCTACTGCATCTCCTCAGCATTTGAGGGACTGGGAAGTACCCAACTGCTTCAAAACATTTTGGGGGGTCTCCCAAATTAATACAAATATGTGCAAAAAAAAAGTGAGTTATGGAATTTATCTGCTACGCAGAGCGATGGGCAATAAGCAAAACAAAACAGCAAAGTCAGGGGGCTTGCACAACGCAACATCTCCTTCGTCTCCTGTCAGCCCTTGCCCCAAACTCTAGAGCCCCACACAACCCTTGGAAGCTGATTTCTGAAAGCACACAGGGGCCTGAAAAGGAGAGAAGGGCAAAGTTCCGTTTCGTTAGAGGAAGGCAGCCCAAATGAATTACCAAACGATGCTTGAATGAAGTGATCGTGAAAAATGCCAACGTAATTTACCCGCGGAAAGCTACACTTGGGCACGGCACAGGAGTGGTTGGGGCACTGATGTGCTGCCATTTAGTGGGATGAGGTGGGAGAAAGGTGGGGCCACCCCATTGTGCCAGCCATTCTATATTTGCTTTGCCAGTGTGCCTGTGCAGGCCCCTACTTTGCCACCTTCCTGTCCCGCCCTGTCCCAGTAAGCAACAGCAACCCTGCTGGTGGGAGGGTGGCAGTGCAGCAGTCCCCCATTGCCCTGGATGTTTCTGGTCCTTCAGTAAGCTTAACAAAGAGTGTTCAAAATGTGTAGTAGTAGTAGTAGTAGTAATAATAATAATAATTTTTTAAAAAAATGATTTATACCCCACCCTCCCCAGCCAAGGACGGGCTCAGGGCGGCTAACAAGCAATAATAAAAACAAGTTGAATGAATACAACTTAAAAACAAGATTAAAATACAACATTAAAATATTGAAACAATAAAATATTAAAATGCAGCCTCATCACAGGAGGAGAAAGGAAAAAGGAAAAAGAAAGAGGGAGAGAGAATCAAATTGGCTCCAAGCCAAAGGCCAGGCGGAACAACTCTGTCTTACAGGCCCTGCAGAAAGAAATCAGATCCTGCAGGGCCCTGGTCTCATGAGGCAGAGCTTTCCACCAGGCCGGAGCCAGTGTTGAAAAGGCCCTGGCTCTGGTTGAAGCTAATCTAACTTCCTTAGGGCCCGGGACCACTAGGGTGTTGCTGTTTATGGACCTTGAGGCTCTCCGTGGGGCATACCGGGAGAGGCGGTCCCATAGGTACGAGGGTCCTAGGCCATGAAGGGCTTTAAAGGTCAAAACCAGCACCTTAAATCTGACCCTGTACTCCCCCGGGAGCCAGGGCAGCTGGAAAAGCACTGGGTGAATATGCTCCCATGGCAGAGAGCCCGTGAGGAGCCTCGCTGCAGCATTCTGCACCCGCTGCAGTTTCTGGGACAGCTTCAAGGGCAGCCCCGCGTAGAGCGAATTACAGTAGTCAAGCCTGGAGGTGACTGTCGCATGGATCACTGTGGCCAGGTCCAAATGTGTACAACATTTGGAGCAAATAGAAAAGGCAATGAAATCTTCTTACTATGAGGAAATGAAAGCTAAGTCCCTGCTAGGACATCTTCAACCATGGTTTGATAACCGGCTGTCCGAACTGCACTGCTTGTTTAAAATCTATAGTGGAATCAGCAGTAAAATGGCAGGATATCGCTCACAACCCTTTCAATATTTGCAAATGAGACGTACGCCTAACTGGTTAGTGACAAAACATGCTCAATACAAGAGATAATAGGGTTTGAAAGCGTAATTTCTAAAAGGCAGACACAAAAGCTATTGAGCAAATTACCGTATTTTTGGCTCTATAAGACTCACTTTTTCCCTCCTAAAAAGTAAGGGGAAATGTGTGTGCGTCTTATGGAGCGAATGCAGGCTGTGCAGCTACCCCAGAAGCCAGAACAGCAAGAGAGAATGCTGCTTTCACTGCACAGTGATCCCTCTTGCTGTTCTGGCTTCTGAGATTCAGAATTTCCCCCCCTTGTTTTCCTCCTCCAAAAGCTAGGTGCGTCTTGTGGTCTGGTGCGTCTTATAGAGCGAAAAATACGGTATATGCTATAATACAGGCACTTACAGGAACGCATGCCAGAACAAGCGGGATATAGGAGATTGGAAATAGACCCAGAGGTATCGAAATGGCCGTGGGAACATGTTTCCTAACGAACTTCAAGCACAAATATTTTCTTACGGCATTTTTTCACCTTCAGAGGTTAACTGGGTATACACAGAAACAAAATTATGCTTTGTTGTATGCACCCCGATCTCTGAGCAGTGAGACACCATGGGGGTTTGAGTCCTTACCTGGCGGTGTCTTTAGGACATATGATTCTGTTTAAACGGATACACATCCAGAGCACAGAATGGAAGGGTTCACACATTAATACTCTTTTACAAATTCTGCCTTCCCATCAGGTTCCCAGGGGATCCCCACAGAGGCAGGTTGAGAGCAGCATGACCCACTGAATGCCTAGTCTAGCAGGCACTGCAGGGCCCTACAACTATGACAACTATGAATTGAGCAAAACAGAAGATGAGAGGCCTATTGATCTCATCCTAGGATGTCATGACACCCAGCCAGGTGAGAAAGTGGGGGAAATGCCCACCCCCTTCTTGAAGATCACCATCACTTAGTTGTTGCTGTGGCAACACATGGCCCACCCCTTTAGCCATGCAAATAGGGTCCTTAAAAAGGTAAAGGACCCCTGACAGTTAAGTCCAGTTGCGAACAACTCTGGGGTTGCGGCGCTCATCTCACTTTACTGGCTGAGGGAGCCGACGTTTGTCCGCAGACAGTTTTTCCGGGTCATGTGGCCAGCATGACTAAGCCGCTTCTGGCGAAACCAGAGCAGCGCATGGAAACACCGTTTACCTTCCCGCCGGAGTGGTACCTGTTTATCTACTTGCACTTTGATGTGCTTTCGAATTGCTAGGTTGGCAGGAGCTGGGACCGAGCAACAGGAGCTCACCCCGTCACAGGGATTCGAACCGCCGACCTTCTGATCGGCAAGCCCTAGGCTCAGTGGTTTATACCACAGCGCCATCCGTGTCCCAATAGGGTCTTTAGCTGAGTGATTAATAAGGCCTTTAGTCAAATAAAGGAACTGGTTGGGCTGGTTCAGCATCTGATGCTTTGAGATTCTAAATCCCAAGAATGCAGAAGCACATGCCTGGAAGGGTCCCATGGTTATCCTTCTGACTGATCCCCCTGCACAGACAACCTATAATAGTTTTTATGAGATGCCAAAGAGCATTTGGCAATATGGCCCGTATATTGTGGTCGTGCCCCAAACCCAAGTCTTTTGGGACAGTTACAATGAACAAAACCAAAGGTATAACAATATATGATATGCCTGCCAGATAGTATTGCTGGAAGATAGAGGAACTGTAATCCATTTATTAACAGCAGCACCTGTGATCATCAGTTTCAAATAGAAAAAAGTAAGAACCACCCTAGATTATTGGATTTTGAAGAGTTGGGAGTTAGTGAATTTTGGAAGATTAACTAATATACTGTGGGTAAAGGAATGTGTGTTTTTTAAAAATGGAGTGTGTGATGTATTGTGATAATAGAATGCACTAGTGTGCTGTCAGTGTGTGTGCTTGAATTATAAAAAGAAATATGTGACCTTTCTTTGTTTTTTATGGTATAATGCATTTATGTGGTGAAATATAAGTCACTTGGAAACTTTTTTTAGGGAGCAAGTGATTAATAAGTAATAACAACAATATATTCAACCACATACACCGTCGGGAACATTATAAATATGGTTTTCAGGAAGAATTTCTGTAGAAGGGAATGTAAAAAGACAAGTAAAAAGTTTATACGGGTTTATAGGTTTATAGGGAGCTATTGATTTTGATTTAAGGCCTGCACCTTAAAGAAACCCAACTTATCATCTCGGACCCCTAAAATTAATCTGCAGTATTCCTAGATCACCCAGGCATGCTCTTCTGCATGTAATTGTGTGATTATAAAAAGTTTATAACAAATTAAAACTTTAAAAATATATGATTAACAAAAACCAATTTTTAAATATGTTTTAGGCATGGGTTTCATAAAGTATAGGTAAAGGTAAAGGGACCCCTGACCATTAGGTCCAGTCATGACTGACTCTGGGGTTGCGGCGCTCATCTCGCTTTATTGGCCGAGGGAGCCGGTGTACAGCTTTCGGGTCATGTGGCCAGCATGACTAAGCCGCTTCTGGTGAACCAGAGCAGAGCACGAAAACGCCGTTTACCTTCCCGCTGGAGCGGTACCTATTTATCTACTTGCACTTTGACGTGCTTTCGAACTGCTAGGTTGGCAGGAGCAGGGACCAAGCAATGGGAGCTCACCCCGTCATGGGGATTCGAACTCCCGACCTTCTGATTGGCAAGTCCTAGGCTCTGTGGTTTAACCCACAGCACCACCTGCGTCCCTTTCATAAAGTATACAGCCACCTTAAAGGTTGCTTCTCTGTCATACCCAATATGCAGACAAAAAGAAAAGGTGCAGAAGAAAAAGAAAAGAAGGAAAAAAAGAGAGGAAGAAATAATGAGGAAGGATGGAAGAAACAAAGGGAGAGATAGGGCAGCCATATCAAATATTCTGATATCACCAGGGCTTTTTTTCAGCCGGAACTCACTGGAACTGCGTGCCTCTCAGATGGGTGCCCTTGCCATTATAAGAGAACAAGGGTGGCGTTCATGGTGAGTTCTGGCACCTCTTTTTCTAGAAAAATAGCTCAGGATGGAACTGAGTGTAATTTGATGCCAATAGGGCACATGTATAAATTGTGCCAAACCAAATTTTCAGTCTCTTTCCTTTGTAAATTATGTAATCTGAATGAAAGGTGAATGCTGGAAAATCTGCCTGTTGTGTAAGTGGCTTATTTTTTTTCTTTCTTTTGCCAGGCAAAAGGAAGAGAAAGTCAACTGCACAGAAGTCACTGTGACCTCGCTCTCTGAGTAATGAAGGTCATAATCCCCGCCCTCCAGCCTGGGTTCTGGGATCTCATCCAGAGACTTCTTAAAAGTTTTTTATGTGATGGCTAGGAACTTACTCATTTCTTTATCCTTTGATTAATTTGAAACTTCAGAAAACTTGCTCCGTTAACAATTTGATATATGAAATGAGGAGGAAGCTGAGGTTTTGAGAATGCTTTTGATTTCTGTGTCGAGTTGTGTGCTAACAACAGACACATGGAGGACATACAGTCCTTTGATCTAGGTGCTGCTCTGTGGTTTTGCTGCATTGGTGCTAGATAGGACATACAGCGGTACCTCGGGTTATATACGCTTCAGGTGACATATGCTTCAGGTTACATACGCTTCAGGTTACAGACTCCCCTAACCCAGAAATAGTACCTCGGGTTAAGAACTTTGCTTCAGGATGAGAACAGAAATTGTGCTCCGGCGGCACGGCAGCAGCAGGAGGCCCCATTAAGCTAAAGTGGTGCTTCAGGTTAAGAACAGTTTCAGATTAAGAACGGACCTCTGGAACGAATTCAGTTCTTAACCCGAGGTACCACTGTATCAATAGGTGAGACAAAATACTGCAATTGCTTATCTTCTGTTGGTGGGGGGGAAAGCATGCAAAGTTTTGAATTTGCATGGCGGGCTTTTCCTCAGGCCAGAGTTAAAACATTCCTGCATTCACTTTCATGCGCTGACACCTTCCACAACACTCATTTAAACAACAACAACAAATTTAAAATAAAGATCTGTGTGATTATATAATTTGCCTGAGGGGCACCGAAGCCATGTGAGTTGGTCGCAGCAAAAAACCAACAAAGGATATTGCAGTACTAATAAATACAAGATGGCGTGAACCTTTGCGTTACTATGGCATGAATTTCTGTGGGTTCTGGTATCCTTCTTCATGAGATGCATCTCACTCAAAGTGCGCATGCCCTTCAGAAAGGGTTCATTGTTGATTTGGCTTCTCACAAGCAGTGGAAATGGCTACTCTAAAACAAAACAAAAACACCCCCAATCTGTGTTTGTATTTTGCATGGTGGCTAAGGGAGCCAAACTGGTTTCGAAACCTTTTGAAATGCCCATTTTCATATGGCTCCCAGTTGTTTGCATGGGATGAGAGTGTGGACAGACTTCCATTGTGTCAGACCAATGTAACAGCTCCTTCATATTATTTTGTTGGTGGATGTTACAGGCCTCCTGGACACTGTTCCAAATGCCAAGGCACATCTGGGGTGTGCTGGGATAAGAGGGCTGCTCCTAAGCATGTTCAGAGTGCCTTTTCCAGGAAACCGTCCCAGTCCCACCCCCACACATCTGTGACCAGGAGGGGTGACTTCTCAGGACAGCTTTTTGATTTATTATTTAAAAGAGCATGGTTAAAAACAAACACACTATGTTGCAGTTTCTTTTAATTTAAAAAAAACAACTATATAACGGGAGCATTGCAGACATTCCATATATACTGAGTCATAGTTTTGTTTTTTTTAAACGCAGGAATTCTGTATCCACTTACACGGGAGTAAGCCGCATTGAACTCAGTAGGACTTTCTTCTGAGTAGAGGTGCATAGGATGGCATTGTTAAAAAAAAAACTTATGGGGTTTTTAAAAATAAAATGTGCTACCCAATCCATACTTCCAGTTGAGAATAAACTGTTTCTTTGAACATAGTGAATGAACAGGTATAACTAAGATTGCTGTGTTTCACACACAAAACTCTTGTGTTATTTTGGAAGAAATGACCAACTTGGTTTTCAACTTACAGTTGTTGGGGCAATTATTCTGTATCCTCGTTCTGTCTCCAGCATGGATGGGCGGGTGAGATTCATGTTAAGGCGCAGCATAACTAAACTGTTATTAATTGATTTTGTTTTATGTGCCCTCCGGGGGGATTATTGCGGGGTAACAAACCGCAAACGGGGTGTGGGGTGTGTGGCGGATGAATGGGAGAGGAATGAATTAGCGCATCCTGGGAGAATGCGGGGGGGGGGCGTGTGTTCAGAGGCGCCCCCTTTAGCCTCCTTCCTCTTCTTCGCAGTCTGACCCAATGCACGCTTGTACAGACTGAGCACCCCCCCTCAAAAAAGGGAAAAAAAGGAAAAAAATAGTGCATTGGCACGCAGCTCGGACCTGTGCGCTCTTACTCGAGAGCAAGCGAGTCCAGCGGTGCTGGTGAGGTGACTCTCCCGGAAAAGGTTAGTAGCATTTCAACCCCATCCTATGAAGCAAGCGCCCTTCCCCAAGTTCAGTAAGGCTCTGCAAAGTGTGTCCCAGTAGGGTTTACTCTTGAGCAAAGTGTGTTGGAGATGGCAGTCTGGGTAGACTCGCTTGCTCTAGCATCATCATCTTACTATAATTTTTTTTAACTCCTCAGTCTTGCTGGAGGGGAAAAAAAAAGAAATAAAGGGAGCACTCCGTGCTTTATTTTTTAACGCAAGGCGGTTAATAAATTTGCAAAGTGCCTCTTTTTCCCCTCTCTCTTTCTCTCTCTCCCCACCCTCTCCTTTTCCTCCTCCAGGCTCTGGTTTTTCTGCGCCCGCCTCCCTCCTCAGCTGATTTCTTTTTTTCCCTCCCCCTCTCCTTTCCCACAGTAGCTTCTAATCCAGACTGTATGGTATGTGGGCTGGTCACAAATCCCCATGTGGTCCGACATCATTGACATGGCGGAATCCCCCACCAAACCCTACTGGTAGTTATTCCAGCTCGCTCGCCTGCCCGCCCAGCCACACAGCCCGGGGATTTACCGGACTTGCCCGCCCGCCTCCCTCTTCCGAAGAACGAGCAGGGCCATTCTCTCCAAGACAGCACCCCCGAGCCCCCGTTTCCAACACAAGGTAAGCGAAAAGGCTGCTCTTATTAGGCGTCTTTCTCTCCTTCCCACACCCCCCCCCGTATCAACCCCCCCAGGCTAGAAAATGCCAAGCGAGAGGCGAATTTCCCTCCCCTCCCGCCCCGGTTTGCAAATGCAAATAAAAGATTCGCTCCGGGGCTTGTATTCTGATTGCAATTAAAAAAATAAAGACGCCGAGTTTAATATAACTCGGAAATACTGGAGCTTCTCTCACCCCCCCCCCCAACACCTCTCTGCCTTTTACTACTCCGAGTGGGTTTTGCTACGCCCCCCCCCCCATGCCTCTTCCCAATCCGGATTCCTTTTGTTTCCGAAGTGGAAACTCCCCGAGTGTGAACGGTGTGTGTGCTCAAAAGGATGCATCTAGCCTGGGCTTGCCTTGGGGGTCGGGATCGGGAAGGCGGTGGGGAGTAAAGGGGGGGGGCAAAGACTCCCTGGAGAGAAGGGGCAATGAGGGATCTCCGGAAAGTTTTGGGTTTTCTCTCTTTCCAGTTTGCTCCTTGCCCGGCGCCTTTAGGATCTCTCCGATCCGTGTGCCCCTCTCTCCCTCGCCGCCTCATTGCCCAATTACTCCTCGTTTAAGTTACACCACTATTTTTTCCAGTACTTTCGGGTCCTTGCCTACGCAAACTCTCTGGAAGGAGCAACTAGGGACTCACGGCTTGCTCAGTTCTTTTTTTTTTTTTAGGGGAATGGAGATAAATGTTTGCTGGGGTGGGGGAAACAGAAGAAGAGAATGCGAAGTAGACTCTTTTTTTGGAGAGGGGAAAAAAAGAATGCGTTTCTCTCCGGGTGCTCTCGGTTGGGCACCGATTTCCTCGCCGTTGCAAATTCAGAGTGGCAGGAGAAGTCCATTCCTTCTCTCGCTCCCCCCCCCCCGCCCATTTCCTGGAATTTGGCTTGGGAACGAGGCCTTGGATGCAAAGGGTTAGCGGCGGAGACGCGGGCGCCTGATATATATATTTTGTGGGTCTGGTGGCGTGGAATGGAGGAGGGAAGAAAACGGTTTGCTGCTGGTGCCGGAGCCCATCTGTAAGGGAGCCAGCCTGAGTGCTAGAGCTGCAATACGATTTCGTGTGTGTGTGTGTGTGTGCATTTTTATTTTTTTTGCTGGGAAGGCGAGAGAGGGAGACAGACACACCATCATAACCTAGCAATCCAGACAGGCTCCTCGCCGCTGCCTTTTCTGCCCGGCTGCCCGCCCTTTTGCTTGGGCGCACTTCCTATCGTGTGCTTTAAACAGGGGCTTCCATCTCCGGCCTCCCGGCTTGCCTTCAATCCAAATCAAACTTAAAGGATCGCATTATTTAATATATATATATATATTTAAAAGCAACAAAGTAACGCAGGTTTCAGTGCAAAAAATAAAATAAAATAAAATCAACAACACACCCAACCCCCGTTGGGAAGCGTAAAAATGGGATTTTCCTTGTCTCCATATGGGATCTTATATGTTTGTGCGTGAATGCAAACTGTGCCCCTCCCTGCCAACGACCTGGGGGGGGGGGTTGTGTTGCGCGTGAGTAAAGCGGGGAGGGCCAGACGGGGGAATGGAATCCGGCCCGCGCAAAGGCGAAGGTTTGGCCCGGGGTTCCTCCGCTGCGCGCCAGCGTCGCGCATTGCCTAGCAGCCCCTTTCTGGACGATGCGTTGGAGGGAGGAGGTTTTGATACCCTTCAGGTGGAGGCAAACCAGCCAGCGCTGCTGCTGCTCCTTCCTGTAGTTGCAACGCAGCCAGAGGTTACCCGGTGTTCCCCCCCCCCACGCCCCGGTGTTTGCTATTAATTTTTGCGCTTTGGGAAGGCGAGCCGAAGCCTTTCCAAAATGTCTGGATCCAGGGGGCACGTTGGAGAAAAGAGACCGAGACACACGCAGACGTCTCTCCTCCAGCCCGTCCTCCCACCAGGCCCCTCCCTTCCTCGCTGACGCCACTGGCAAACGGAGCGGGGGGGGCGGAGAAAGGAGGGGGGAAATAAAAAAAAAAAAATCTGGAAACTTTTGATTTCCCGTGCCAGACGCTCTCTTCTCCTACCGCCACCCACCCCCTTCGAACAAAATGGCACATTACCAGGAAATGGAACGCTGGAAGAAGGAGGGGAGGAGGAGAAGTAAAACTTTGCGAAGCAAAAACTCTTGCTTCTCCCTCCCTCCCCATCCTTGAAAACATTTCACTTAATTAGGTCTTACTTTTATTTATTTTTGCCCCTCTGATGATGTGCTTTGCCATTCCGTCAAAGAGAAATTCGCTAGGACCAAGGCCAAAGAGTTGGGGGGGGAGCGCTTTCTCTGAAGGCAGAATCTTTTAATTGCACCCCTTTTCTCATTTTTCTTTTCTTTTCTTTTCTTTTCCGCCAGCAGTTATCTTCTGGCGTTTGTACAGTTGAGATCTTGTCTGTGGGATGGAAGGGGAAGGCTGTAGCAAAGGAGGGGGCGGAGGAGGAGGAAGAGAAGACTCAAGTGTCAAGAATGTGCTTCTCAAAAAAAAAATTGTGGAGGGGGGGCCTGTTTGAAACCTGGGGAAAATGGTGTTTGGAACTGATTACTCTGGCTGCAGAAGTGTGTGGCTGGCTTATATTGAGTCAGACCATTGAGCTTTGCAGTCTTTGGCATTTTCAGACCTAGGACCCACCTACAAACCAAACATGCATTTGGGGACCAATTTATTTCGTTTTTTACAGTATATTTTTGTATAGGAGTGCTGGTGCTGTCGTGACTCACTTGGGATCAGGCTGTCAGTTGGAAGGCCAGCTGACTGCTACATCTTTCTGGGGTTGCAGGTTGGAGATTTTTTTTGGGGGGGGGAACGTTGAACCCAAAGCTTTCTAGATGCAAAGTATGCACTGTGCCAATCCTAAAAAGGTTCCCCAACCATCTCCTTTGTATCATGTCTGCTTAGCACTGATCTCACATGTAGAAGTGGTAATTCTAGGTGCAGCTTGGAATGTTTGGAATTTTTACCACTGATTTCCTTCCTCCCGGAGAGGCCTCCGCTGAGTGCGCTTTGCAGTTCCTCACTGGTTAGCCTCAGTGCTGATCTGTGTACTAGGGGATTCACTTAAAGATCTGTCGCCCTGTAGGTTTAGAGTTGGGACTGGAAGTGAATTCAAATCCTGATTTTGCTGAGTGACTGTGGGGATAAGATAATCTCTCTGCCTCAGATTTCCCAAGTGTAACAGCAATATATGCCCAGTGAGATAAAACAGGGAGGAATGGGGAAATTGCTGCTAAACGGACCGTGTTTCTTTGGACAGAGCATCTTTTTCAAACCTTCCGTTCATTTCCGATGGGTATGGGAAGTGCAGTTGCAACAAGCAGGAAATGGAGGGAATCTGGTATAATTACACTAGGATGAAGTATAGCCAAAAAGGCAAAGGCAAAGTTTTTTCTCAGATGATGCTGGGCACCACCCGTTTAAAACACATTTATATCACTTTAGCAGTCACAGCTTCCTCCAGATACTCCTGGGAACTGTAGTTTGCCCATTGCAGAGCTGTAAGTACCAACTACAGTTCCCATGATGCTTTGAGGGAACCTATGAGTGATAAAATGACACTGCTTTAAATGTCTAGCTGTGACCAGTTGTTGATGTTAGTGGGATGTTTGTGGCCTGACTTTTTTCTTATGGTTTTGGTCTTCATACTGTGGCTGGGCGTGGGGGCAGCAGCATTACTGAGTGTTCTTCAATATGAAAAATAATCCTGTTTTACAGATATATGAAGGCCTGAGGCCTGTGAAACACGGATTCTCTACCAGGTTCTCCCTTTTGACCCCATTTTGTCTTAGGCGGGGTCAGCAGACTTTTTCAGCAGGGGGCCAGTCCACTGTCCCTCAGGCCTTGTGGGGGCCCCGGACTATATTTTGGAAAAAAAATGAATGAATTCCTATGCCCCACAAATAACCCAGAGATGCATTTTAAATAAAAGCACACATTCTACTAATGTAAAAACACACTGATTCCCGGACCGTCCGCGGGCCAGATTTAGAAGGCGATTGGGCCGCATCTGGCCCCTGGGCCTTAGTTTACCAACTATGTTCTTAGGCAGGCATAGGCAAACTCGGCCTTCCAGATGTTTTGGGACTGCAACTCCCATCATCTCTGACCACTGGTCCTGTTAGCTAGGGATGATGGGAGTTGTAGTCCCAAAACATCTGGAGGGCCGAGTTTACCTATGCCTGCCTTTAGGCCTTGACACAACCCTCCTGTAGAAAACTGGCATGTGGTGAAGGGTTCTAGCCTAATATTCAGTGTTAATGACTGTTTTACTCTTTGTAGGAAGAATTGAGGGTAGGAAATGGACATTCTTCTTCTTTGGCAGGGAGAAGACTGTTCTGTGGATTATTATTATTATTATTATTTCCAAAAAGGTGGATTCTGGGGCTGGGGGCTGGGAACTTGCAGATGAGTCCGCTCTTGTGTGGACCCCAGGAAGCATATTTGTGGGAGGCAGACAGGAGGTGTTTTGATTAAAATAATAATAATAAAAAGTGGCATCTTGTCATCGTTAGAATATTTTCCCATAATACTTGTGGGTGGCTGCTTCGCAGAATCATTCCTGTAATGGTGCTGTTGCTTAATTTATTTTGCACGGGGCAGAAAAAGCTGTCTAATTCACTCCACTAAAGCTTGTAAGCTCAGGGAACTTTTCCAATTATTCATTAGGAAGTTCATTTCTTAATTTGCCATAAGGGCATACCATCCCTTGTCGTGCACATAGCTTCTGAGATGAAGAAGAAGAAGAGGTTGGATTTGATATCCCGCTTTATCACTACCCTAAGGAGTCTCAAAGCGGCTAACAACAAGGCCAAGTGAAATGGGGTTTGTGGGTCTCATCCTCTTCCTTGCTTTTCTCCTGGGGGCGGTTCAATGTAAACAAGTAGCCGAAATGATACAGGGCAGAGACAAGGCCAAAGAGCTTAACAAGGCTTGAGTGTGTATTTATATCGTATGAAGTAGTAATCAAAGGCTAGGGAAAAAATCCAGGCACCTAAAAATGTGGTGCCTAGGGTAGAAATTACCTCTTCCCCACACCTTGGTCGTCATTCCTTGACTGAATGCATTCCATTTCAATTTCCCTTCGTGTTTTGGTGCAAAGGAAGGATTACTTTGCCATTTATTGACCATATGAAGCTTTAAAGAAAGACCACGGTACATCTATCTCAGCATTGCCTACCAGGATTTCAGCCAAGGGACATTCCCACCCCTACCTGAAGGCTGAAGCTGGGATCTTCTGCATTCACAGCCAATGTCCAGCCACTGAGCTACTGCCAATAAGAACTGTTTTGCTGCACTCAGCAAATTTCAAAACCCCTCTCAGTACTCTGGTTTGTGGGAAAGCCATGTTAATTTCAGAAGATAACAGCCAGCCTTTCCTCATTGTCGTATGGACAATGCACAGATTAGAAATTGATGGCTGAAGATAATGAACCCTAGTTTGATTTGCTTTTAAGTGTGTATTTAATTTTTACACCATAGCTCCTCTAGCAATTAAAAACAGGCTTTCCCAGTCTTGGGCTATGAAGTGCATGATTATAAAAGGGAATCGGACGTCTGCTTCAAAAAAAGAGCCTGTCCTGTGCACCTGTAGCTTGTGTGACTCTTGTGTTCCTGAGGCAATTAGATATTTGGCATAATAGCTTTCCATTCTTTAAACAAGGGGTTGGCAACCGAAGGCCCATGGGCCACAAGCGGCCCACGGGGGTCGTTTAACCGGCCCCCGAGCCGCCCCCAAACCGAGCCGCCTGTTTGGCAAGTCCCCACATGCTGCGCTAAACCGTCACAGTGGGGACTTGCTTCTGCGGCACCGGAAATTGCATTTGCGCAGATGCAGACGCTGGAAATCGCGGATGGGCGCGATCCGGCCCATGGAGGGATCTCCGCTGGAGTGAACTGGCCCAGGCGAGGTAAACCTTGCCGACCCCTGCTTTAAATACACTGGCTCAGTTTGCATGGCTCAGCTCAAGTAGACAGGCCCCTGGAGAGGAGATTGTGGCTGTTCTGCATCACCTTTGCTGCTACTGCTATGCTCTACACCATGGTTTGGCATAGCGTGTCATCCAAGTTTGTGGTTTGTCTCAATCCAGACGAACCATGAGCTGTAAACCGAGGTTTGTTCTTAACGCATCAGTGACTAGACTTGCAGGAGGCAACTTCCTATGTTTTTAAAAGCAGAAGAGGAATCCATGCACCACAGAATTCAACTTGAATTTGGATTGCTTTAGCACAGTATCTGCTTGCTTATCATTGCTAGGTTTTTCTGGCTAAATAATTATGATGGAGATAGTGGAATCATGGAAGTCATTCCTCTCCCAAGAGAACAAGATGGTTTCTGACAGTATTTTCTGGGCAGTGTTGTTGATGTTCCTTCTTGCCTGCGCCATCATCTTCTTGGTCACAGTCCTCTCCTGGCAGAAAGCTACAGAGAGCAATCCAGAAGTTCTATGCATAATCAGTCCAATAACTGGTGTGGTTGGATAGCTTGCGCTTTGAACATAGCTCATGTCTGGTCTCATGGAAACTGAATCACTTGCCATTTTTAAAATGGGTGAGCTCATCCACTGATCTGAGGTCACTGCTGGGATAGTGATGAGACATTTCTTTTATAAAGTTTTCCAAGCCCATACCTGAAATGTTTATAGGCTGAACTGCATGCATAACTGTCCTGCTTTATGAGCGGTGGCGTTTGGTGAAATTTGGAGTGTTGTATTTACTCGAACGTAACGCATCACCGAATCTCATGCGCACCTCGGTTTTCAAAACCTTGAACCCCAAAAAAAGAAGGAAAAAAAAAGAATTCGGTGGTGAATGTAAACGCGCCATCGAATCTCACCTTAAATTTCACGACATAATTTGGACAAAAAAGGTGTGCATGACATTCGAGTAAATGCGGTAGTTTTGTGGGTGTTCCCAAGGGACGCAGTTGCTCTTTTTTGAGACTTGTACTCTTACTTAGTATTTTAGAACTGGGGTTTCCTCTTGGCACATCTTACAGGAGGGCAAAGGAGTTTTGTAGTAGGGTTGCCATCTAGCTGGGATTGGTCAGTTTCTTCTAATGTGTATGTTTAGCATCTACTCAATGAAGCCATTATTTTAGTGTGCCGGCATATGATCTCTGGAACTCCCTGCCTGTTGTCCTTAGGTAGGCACCCTCGCAGTACTGTTTTATAGGCCTGCTGAATACTTCTTTGTTTCAGCAAGCCTGTGCGGACACACAATTCAGGCTTTACCTTTGTTTTCCATGATGCTTTTTGTGCATATTTGATTTTTAATTGTGTTTTTTTGGATTTCAGTCATGCTTTGAATATAGTTGGACTTGTGCACCGCTTGTTGATATTTTTTAGCAAGTATTTTATAAATGTCATAGTAAGTAAGCAAATAAACGAATAGCATCACATGACGCAGAGATGGTGGAAGCTATATGCAAAGAGGCATCCATATTGAATAACCCGCCTGTTCTTTGAAGACATTATCCTTCATTAATCCAGTGGCCCTTTTCAGAGGTCGCCATAAGTGGGTGGCAGGCCACCTCCTCCTCTGTTCTGCTGATTCATAAATGTGGAAAAAACCAGCATCTCCCCCCTGCAAAGTCAGTTGCCATAGCGAACCTTTTACGTCTTGTAGTTGTTTTGTAAGCTAGCACAGTTTGCCAGAGATATGTTATACCATTCATTTAAAGAAGGGTCTGTGCTCCCCCCCCCCAAATGATTTGTTTCCTCTGCCGTGCATGGATTCTGGCATAGTAGCCCATTTATGCCATTAACTGGTCAGGATGCTCAGGATATATTCCTTAAAAAAAAGTTGCTAGGCCTGGTTGATCCAGAGATACAAGGCAGAACGTTCAGGTAGTATTCTACCCAATTTTTCATTGAGAAATTTGTCCACTTCCGTCTCCCAGTTGATAAGGGAAGCCACAGCTATGACACGCGAGTTAAGCAATAAAGTTCTGTGTCTATTTGCAAAAAACAGGAAAGGATGAGAAAGACAGTTCGGTTTTCAGTCACTGTCGGCATGGCCAGCACAGATCAAGGATGGTGGGAGATCCTAAGAGCTACAACTTTCTCATCTCTGATGGAAGGGATTGGGGATGCTCAACAGACTTCGCCAGAGAACTATGTGCACAGAGAACATGCATGCCTTTTACCACATGCAGAGATATCTCTGTAGATGAGTTGATGCTGAAAGGAGAAAGTCTGAAATCCCACTGGCTATACCTGCTAGTTTTGAGAGTTGGAGTGAACTGGGGTTTTGTTGTTGTTGTTGTTGTTGTTGTTGTTGTTTTTAACATTAAGTGGTTAAAATGCATGTTCTCAGTTTAGGGCATATTTTGTGGATATTGAAGATTTTGATATATTACTTTTTGCACCATGAGGAATACTGGGTTGTGGTTATTTGGAAGGGAAGTTCCGATGAAGGGAGTAGAAGGGGGAAATGTTCCAGGTTTGAGGAACGACAGCAGTAACAGAACACTGCAACTCCTACTCAGAATTCATAGGAATTCATGAGTCATTGTTCTGGTAGGTTGTAGCTTGGCATCCATGATCCTAAACTCATGACTTGGATGTGAAATCCATTTATTTCAGTAAAACTGGTGGTTGTGCTGTGATCTGTGTGGCAAGTAACATCTGAAAAGATGTCGCTTGCATCAGGAAATGCCTATCAAGGTATTGATAGGAGACTTCGCTGGGGAGAGGTCTCATTAAAATCTTATTAGAAACCTAAACATTTAACGGAGCAAATGGGTTGTTTAATTGTACCTATTACGTGATTAATGCTTTCCCTCTGTAAACATTTGCCTTGTCATTACCCAGTTGTTCGTAATTGTGCAAAACGAGTATTGTGTAATGCTTATTTTTCTTAATGTGTGCCAAAGTCATTTTGAAAGTTAAAAGCCTAAACTAGATATAACTTTTAAGTTAAGTGGCAGGTTCATAGAGAAGGTAAAGGGGGGGGGGTCCCAAAGTACGAAAGCCTGCAAAAGTTTTGCCGTTCTTTTAGTATGGGACTAGAACTTACTGAATAAAAGCCACAATTTACCTTGGAATTTCCTCTCTCTCTAACTAAGCAGAAATGGTGTATGAGCTGTGTTGGATATCTCCATCCCAGCAATAATGCAGGGTTGTGAAAAACGTTGACAGAAATCCTGGCACTCATTTTTTCAAGTCCTCTCTCACGTTGTACCAGCTATATAGAATTCTTTCTAATAGGAGTCTAGCGTATCAAAAGCTTGCTTGTTTATGGCTGAGGTTTAGTGTCACTGTGCGATCTGCCCCTAGAGACCAAAGGTATGTGGGAAGAGAGGAGCTTTTCAAACAACAAAGGGGAAATAGGAGCTGATAGATATACAATGATAACAGGCCATCTACAGGCAGGAATGTCCCTCTATTTGAAAACAGATAAAGTCTTTCAACATTCTCTCTTTCTTACTCCCCGGAATTTGGTGGATGGCTTTTCCCCCCTTTTTCTTTTTAAGAACCTGCTGTCTATGTGTCTTATGTACGAGAGCAGTAAATTCTTCAGAGTACCGGATAGCGAGAAAGAAAGATGGCTTTAAAGTGCATTTGTTCTTGAATTTGTAACACCACCCAGGAGAAAACATTCAAGCAGCAGCTGAAAGCACATTTATATGGAAGTCAGTTCTGCTGTAAACAGTGAGTTCTGTGCTGGGCATCCCCTCCTAGGAACTTCTTGTGAATTAAACGTGCATTAAATGAATGAGAGATACCAGGGCAGGGGGTGCATTTCCTTCCATGCAAGCTGTGTTCACTTCGGGGGGGGGGGGTCGGTGCTGGAGATATTCTTGATGGGTTGCTTGTTTTTGATAGCAATGGCTTTCCAGCTTTTCTGGGGAAAGTTGGGGGTTCCTGGCTGGTCTTGCGAACAAGATCCTGCAAAAGACAGAATGGAGTTTGCAGGGGAAGATTGGCGCATTCTGACGCAGAACCAGCGTGAGGCTGCCCAACGTGCGTTGAAAGGTGTGCTCAGTCCTAGAATATCCTCTGAAGCACCCAGGTGCTGAAATTGTTCCTTGGCAAACCGGGGTCTGAATGGCGCAGCTCAAGGCTTTTAAATGCTGGTCCTAGAAAGTTGGGAGGGATGTCTGCTCCAGGCAGCAAAATGCTTCAAGGAGGTGTAAAGCTTAAGTGATTGGTTTATATAGGATCCGGGTGTGTATCAGTGATGCAGGTTTAATAGGAATTGGTGGGGTGTACAGTTTATTGCAGTCGAAGCAAACAAAGTGTGTGTGTAAACGGAGTCGGTGAAGTCCGGTGGGAAGAACCGTGCAGTTTGCTGCCTTCCGCAGGGAAGCAGAGTTCTCTAAGGACATTGCACTGAAGGCAACGATTTGCAAGGATGAATTGCTCACCTGTGTAGTGTCAGAGGTTTTTAAAGATTAGAACGGCTGTTCCGAGTGTGTTTGTTCTGTGATTTTGCTAATAGGGTGTCTGAAACTGTGTCCGTTAAAGCTTAAGCCCCAGCAGGGTGCCGCAACAAGCATCCATGCGTCTTTGCTGTATTAGATTAATAGGACTACGCTCGTGACATATGGGCTAATCTTCAAGTAGCTGCATTATGATATACATTGGAAAATGTTGCATAATAATTTAAAATGAATGCCACTTTGCAATTTATGTAGTTTATATTGGAAGCTGCCTAGAGGGGCTGGGGCAACCCAGTCAGATGGGTGGTATAAATTATTATTATTATTATTATTATTATTATTATTATTAATTTCTTCTGGTACTGGATGCATTTCTGTGTTTCTGAAAGCCTCTTAAAGTTAGTCAGCACTCAAATTTCAGTTCTTGCAATCGGACCCAGCAGGGGGGTCTTGGTCCCACTGTGAGGGAATTCCTTGTACCAGGCTGGATTGTGTATGGAAATGAGACATAAATGAGGGTAACATCGTAATGCAGAAATTCAGAATACACCAGAACGGTGGAATGCTTCTTTCAGGCCTGTTTTCCATGGGGAGGGGACAAGGAAGGCTTTTTAAGGTCACTCAAGCACCCATGGATGTCATATTGGCGATCCCTGTCCTATAAGCTCCTTTGGGCCTCAGGAGTTGGAGAGAACCAATGTTTACCTGAGTCTGTTTGTAGTATAGCAGCCGTTGTTTTCTTGGCAAGCTGGGCAGATTTTACTGGCTCGTTCCCACTGCCTAGGAACTGCTGTTGGACAAAAACCGACAAGAATTTGATTTTGGCAGTGCTGCTGATCTCAAAGAAACTGGGGGTGGGGGGTGGTATGTGTGCTTGTGTGCATACACTTTAACCGTCACAGCGAAGTGACATTTACTACTTTCTAGCTATATAATGCTACGCAAATGGAAAAGTGCGCCTTACAGTCCTTAATGGCGGTTGCCCTCAGTGGTACTGTGAATTAGATCAGTCTCGCTTCTAGGGGGGACAAAAAGCGAGGGTCAGTGACATGCCAAGGTTGCTGAATTAAGATGCAACAGTAAACCATGGTTTGGTGGTGAGACTATGCAGTCGTCATTGTGGGATTGGTGTTTAGGTGGAATGGGAAAATGGCAGGGGGAGAAAAAGGGAAGAGACCTAGAAGCTCATCGTATAACAAGGCAGATAAAAATAGATTTCTAGATCGGGTAAAGGTACTGTTGGTATCAAGGCCTAGAGAGAGTTGGACCAGTGACCTTTAGCTGCAGTTAATAGAACAGACACATTGCACACACCAGAGGTCCGCCCGACCTTCAGCTGCTATGGCTCATGGTCAATCAAGCTGCAGAAATGGCATGATGTGGGTTGTTGTTCCTGTGATGGCTTTTGGTAGTCTTGCAAGGTAAAGGTAAAGGGACCCCTGGCCATTAGGTCCAGTCGTGACTGACTCTGGGGTTGCGGCGCTCATCTCACTTTATTGGCCAAGGCAGCTGGCGTACAGCTTCCGGGTCATGTGGCCAGCATGACTAAGCTGCTTCTGGCGAACCAGAGCAGCGCACGGAAACGCCGTTTACCTCGGAGCGAAAAAGGGGTTCTCCTGTGCTGTTAGTTCAGGAGATTTTTCTGAGTGAAAGAGTTTTATTCAGAATGGATTCAGACTGTTGGAAAATCCATCTGTTTGATCATAGTTGGGACAACAGTTTGCGACTCTTAGCAAAAAGGTGAGAGATTTGTTCCGATGCCGGGGGTCAGATGACGGCAAGATTTTCATATGCTAGTTTCCACTGAGTCATCTGTAGAGTTCAGGAGGGGAGTGCTTGCAAACTGGTGTCATGCTCTGGCAAGACGACTAGGAAATACTTTGTTTTTAGAAGCCAGCCTCCTCCTCCTCCTCCTCCTCCTCCTTCTTCTTCTTCTTCTTCTTCTTCTTCCAAGGAAGCTCTTGCATGTTATAGTTGTGTAGCCGTGGAAGGTGTTATCATGGAATAAAGGCGTTGCATATAGAGGAGCTCCTTGCTTTTAAAATGCCACCTTGACAGAAGGTGAAATGATAAGGAGGAGATCTCTCTGGGATGATGGCTTGTTTCACCCGCTGCCAACCGTTTCTTGTCTAAGATTTATGCTTGCAGTACTAGCACAATTCTGTATACAGTGGTACCTCGGGTTACATATGCTTCAGGTTACAGACGCTTCAGGTTACAGACCCCGCTAACCCAGAAATAGTACCTTGGGTTAAGAACTTTGCTTCAGGATGAGAACAGAAATCGTGCTTCGGCGGCGTGGCGGCAGTGGGAGGCCTCATTAGCTTAAGTGGTGCTTCAGGTTAAGAACAGTTTCAGGTTAAGAACGGACCTTCAGAACGAATTAAGTTCTTAACCCGAGGTACCACTGTACAGTATGTCTATTTCTAAGGGAGTCTCACTGTGTTCAGAGTGACTTACTTCCCAGGTAAGCATGCATAGGATTGCAACCTCACTGTTCTTAAACCTGTCTTCTATCCTGTCCAGTAGGCTCAGGGCAGCATGCCTTGTTTTAAAATATCATTGCCCAATGCACACAGAAGGTCTATAACCAACCCTTCTGTTCCTTCTCTGCCATGGGTATATATATGCATTAGGGCTGGTTCCAGCTTTGCAATACAGTTTTGCCTTGGTTTGCATGCGTCTTGGTTTGCATACGTTTTGGATTACAAACACGTCAAACCCGGAAGTGCGTGTCCCGGTTTGCAACCTTTTTTTGGATTACAACCCATTTTGGGGGGGATTACAAACAATTTTTTTTGGGAGGCCCCATTGGTGAAAGTGTGCCTTGGGTTACAACCTGTTTTGGTTTACAAACGGACCTCTGGAATGGGTTATGGTTGTAAACCAAGGTATCACTGTACTGTACTTGCAGTTGATGGGTTCAGAATCATTTAAATATCCTATCGGCAGTTACAGCCACCTTTTTTTTTTTTTTAAATTGCAAAATCTCTGGGAGGTGCCTTTTATAAGGGTAAAAAACCCTCTCAAAGTGGGTTCCAGGGTGCATTTGTTGTATGTGTACAAAAGTGTGATTAAAAGGGAATTTGCTCATAGCAAATCGAAAAATTAAAAATCAGAAAATAAACTTAATAAAGATATAGCAAGACAGAAACGCATTACAATCTAAAAAATAAAATAAAATCAAAAGAGCTGTCTGGAACAAATGAAATTAATACAACGTACAAAAATGCTTGGGCAATAGGTAGGTTTTCATCTGTTGCCAAAAAGTATGCGACATTGGCACCAGTTGTACCTTCTTGGGGAGGGAATTCCAAGATCAGAGGGCCACCACCGAAAAGGCCCTGTCTTCGGTAGAAACTTAATGTACTTCTACTAAAGACGATATAATTGAATGGGGTCTCCCAGGTATTAGATAAAAAGCAATACAAGAAAATACAGCGATAATAAGAAGCCATCTATCCAGCCCTAAAGCTACTGTAGTAACACTGCTGGTCTCCATCTGTCAGTTTATTGTGAGGAATTTAAACTTCATAGTGCTTCATGGCTAATGTGGCATTAGAATTCTCACTCCCGTGTATCTTTGTAAAGGTGTTGGTACCTGCACTTGCAGGACTTAATCAGGGCTAGATGATACAGAGCAGATTCAGCAACAGGCCTTGTCTATGCTCCCTGCAGCTTGCTTTCCTCTTCCTCTAGAGAACCAGGATTCCTGCATTGCAGCGGGTTGGACTAGATGACCCTTGGGTCCCTTCCAACTCTAGGATTCTATGGAAAGCATGAGGTTTCGGGGGGGGGGTGTCACACAGGGTTCTTCCATTTGAATGCTACAAGCGACTGAGAGAATAAACCTCAAAGGTCAGCAGGGGTTGTGTCATCATTGTATCTTGAGCAGTTCCTTCTAGGAAAGGAAGTTATCTCTGAGGAAGACATCCACTCAGTGGACCGGGCCTCAGTCAGCGGTATCGTTCCTTAAAAGTCTGCAGAGTTTTGTGAATCTAAAAGTCCCCTGAAAGATTTGTTGTGGTGCAAGCTCACTTCATCAGATGGTCTCTTCTGCACAGAAATAAACCTGGGAGGGTTTATGGCCCCTCAAGAAACTTTCAAGAGCAGCTGGCCAGGGCTGTGTACACACCATACATTTAAAGCACCTCTCCACAAGAGAGTCCTGGGAACTGTAGTTTGCCTCTCATGGAACTACAACTCCCAGCGCCCTTACCAAACCACTTTCCCCAGATTATTTGGGGAGGCGGATTCTTTAAATATATATTGTGTACGCACCCTAGCAGTGCTATCTCTTTGGAAACATTTACAGTGGTACCTCGGTTTACAGACGCTTCAGTTTATAGACTCCGCTAACCCACAAATAGTACCTCAGGTTAAGAACTTTGCTTCAGGATGAGAACAGAAATTATGCAGCGGCGGCGCAGCAGCAGCGGGAGGCCCCATTAGCTAAAGTGGTACCTCAGGTTAAGAACAGTTTCAGGTTAAGAACGGACCTCCAGAACGAATTAAGTTCTTAACCCGAGGTACCACTGAGGACTGTTTTCTCCTTTTCCCTGGACTGGTTCCTCTCCCTCTCACTCAACTTCGCTTGTGCGCTATCCTTGCTTCTGTTCTAATAACTGCAGAGATGGCCTGTTTCCTGAGGTGGAGAGACAAAAAGTGATAAGGAAAGGAGCTTTACCTGATAAACGCCAGCCAGGCCAGGCCAAACCTTCGTGGACCGGATGTGGCCGGAGGGGCTTGTGTTTTGGAGCGCCAAGACTGTTCTCGATTACAGTCTCTTTACGCCACAATAGCTTACGCTTTTAAGTTTCTGTGCAGTGCGGCAAACATCGTGGTAGAAGCTGTGAAACCTTTACAACCAAAGTCAGTTCCTGTGAAGGGCAGTTGTGTGTTTGCATGCTCTAATGTTGGGATATTGAAAGCGTCCCCCTATTTTTCCAAATGGGAAATGGGGGTATGTTGCTGTGTCATAAAATGTGCTGCCTCGAGGCAGGCCACCCTCACCTTTCCTAATAACAGGGACATACACCCCCTTGCTGTGTCCAGGGCTGCTGTTTACCAGCTCCATCAGGTACGCAGGCTGAGACCCTACCTGCCTGTAGACTGTCTCGCCAGAGTGGTGCATGCTCTGGTTATCTCCCGCTTGGACTACTGCAATGCACTCTACGTGGGGCTACCTTTGAAGGTGACCCGGAAACTACAACTAATCCAGAATGCGGCAGCTAGACTGGTGACTGGGAGCAGCCGCCGAGTCCACATAACACCGGTCTTGAAATACCTACATTGGCTCCCAGTACGTTTCCGAGCATAATTCAAAGTGTTGGTGCTGACCTTTAAAGCCCTAAACGGCCTCTTCCCAGTATACCTGAAGGAGCGTCTCCACCCCCATCGTTCTGCCCGGACACTGAGGTCTAGCGCCAAGGGCCTTCTGGCGGTTCCCTCACTGCGAGAAGCCAAGTTACAGGGAACCAGGCAGAGGGCCTTCTCGGTAGTGGCACCCACCCTGTGGAACGCCCTCCCACCAGATGTCAGAGATAAACAACTACCAGACTTTTAGAAGACATCTGAAGGCAGCCCTGTTTAGGGAAGCTTTTATGTTTGATGCATTATGGTATTTTAGTATTTTGTTGGAAGCCTCCCAGAATGGCTGGGGAAGCCCGGCCAGATGGGTGGGGTATAAATAAATTCTTCTTATTCTTCTTCTTATTATTATTGCTCAAAAATGGTAAGCCCCTTTTGTTTTCGCACAAACTGCAGCGTGCAACTTAGGGGATTCGCTTTCTGAAGTGCACTGTCCACCCGGCTGCTTTTCTTCTCTGCCCACGCAGCCTCGTCCCCAGCTCCTTGTGCAAGCTGCAAATTCTGCAGAACTGTTTACCAATCCACTCACCCCCTCTGGCCCGCCCACTTGCTGAAATCTGCAAAACGTTATAAGTCATGGACACTCGGGGAGGGGGAAGACCCTGACTCGTGATGCCTCCGATCAGATGCGTAGCCCTGCAAGCTGTAAAAAAGAAGAAGAAGAATTTGATTTTGTCTGTGTGCTTGTTTGCACACCAATATTGATGTGCAGGAAGAAACGGGGTGGGATGTTGGCTCAGGAAAAGAAAAGAGGAAAAAATAGGGAGAAGAAGAAGCGATAGCTCAAGGCAGTGCTGGGCTGCAACCCTTCTTGGAAAAGACAGATATGACCACAGCAATGCTTGCCTCGGTCTCCTTCCAGATTAGATTACTGTTAATGAAAACAATGCACTATCCACTTTGCTGTTAAGAAAGACAATCCTATTAAAATGCCAGAAAGTTCAAAACTGTGAAGAATCCCCAGGAGGAGAGCACTTAGAAAAATGACTCAAATGGCACCAGAGTATATATTGTGTTAAGAATCTCAGCCGACATTAAGATGTACGTTGTTCATCCCTGATATTGTTATTTAATAGAATCATGGAATTGTAGCATTGGAAGAGATCCTGATGGTCTTAAAACCGGAGGGAGTGACTAGACAATGAGACTTCTCTTTAAAAGGGGCTCCTGTCTTTGGAACACTTGCCCCAAAGAAGCATGCCTGGCACAAACATCATCGTGCAACAGGCCGATATGGCGGGTGCTTGTGACCTGCCGAGCCAAATGCAATAGCCTGTGGCCACCACCGGCAGGCCCTTAAAAAAAAAAAGGTTAAGAGGACAGCAAAAACCCAAACATAACTTTCATTCTTCCTGCTTGCAAATGCTGTGAGCAAAAAAACGAAGATCATGGCCACTGGTCCCATCACCTCCTGGCAAGCAGAAGGGGAAGAAATGGAGACAGTGAGAGATTTTACTTTCTTGGGCTCCATGATCACTGCAGATGGTGACAGCAGCCACAAAATTAAAAGACACCTGCTTCTTGGGAGAAAAACAATGACAAACCTAGACAGCATCTTAAAAAGCAGAGACATCACCTTGCTAACAAAGGTCCGTATAGTTAAAGCTATCGTTTTCCCAGTAGTGATGTATGGAAGTGAGAGCTGGACCATAAAGAAGGTTGATCGCCAAAAAATTGATGCTTTTGAATTATGGTGCTGGAGGAGACTCTTGAGAGTCCCATGGACTGCAAGAAGATCAAACCTCTCCATTCTGAAGGAAATCAGCCCTGGGTGCTCACTGGAAGGACAGATCCTGAAGCTGAGGCTCCAAGACTTTGGCCACCTCATGAGAAGAGAAGACTCCCTGGAAAAGACCCTGATGTTGGGAAAGATGGAGGGCACAAGGAGAAGGGGACGACAGAGGACGAGATGGTTGGATAGTGTTCTCGAAGCTACAAACATGAGTTTGTCCAAACTGCGGGAAGCAGTGGGAGACAGGAGTGCCTGGTGTGCTCTGGTCCATGGGATCACGAAGAGTCAGACACGACTAAACAACAACAAGAAAGAAAGTGGGGGTGGGTGGGGGCTTTGAAGCCAACAATACATGGTTCAGCTTGGCGGGTCACAAGTTGTGCATGCATGCTTGTGTGTGCTAGGTCCTGTAAACCGTGGCTGAATAAAACATATCAGTCCCATTTGGAAGAGAACACTGGTTGGGGGTGGGTGCCCAGTTTAAGCTGGAGAGAGGGGATTGCATGGAATTGTAAGATTCCTGATAGGCTGCTTTTAGCCATCTTGTCTCTGTGCTTGTGTGCTGTGCACATGCATTTAGCGGGTTGAAATTTGATATATAAAAAATGCATTTAGTGCCAAGGTGATATTATGATGCCATCCCGTGCTGTATTGTGCAATCCTATTGGGGACAATTTAGCTTACTGTGCAAATAGCAGCAGATGTTCCTTCTGGGGCTTGAACCATGTTGTGTTAATAGGTATTCTATTAGATGTTTGTGGAGCAGTGGAACAGAACTGTTATTGCATTAGGGCGTTAAATCATTTTAACAGGAGAGGCGCTCATGGTTAAATCTGTTTTTGTCAGCGTTCAGTATGTTGTGGCTTCATTCACAAAAGTCTAGCGGTTTATGTAGTTTTCTAATGGTACGTATGGTGGGTGCTGGTTAATCCTCAGTGTAATAATGTTGTTCCTTTTACTTTCTTTATTAAAGTCGGGGAGGGACCCACAGCAAAACAAACCCCACAGGATTTCACCACCATTTCTTAACTGGGCAAAGCATCATCACGTGTTTTTGTATGTGTGCAATCTGAAACGATAGGTAAATACCATATTTTTCGCCCCATAGGACGCACCGCCCCATAGGACACACACACATTTCCCCTTCATTTTTAGAGGGGAAAAGGTGCGTCCTATGGGGCGAAAAATACGGTAATCATTCCCTATGTAACCTTAAACTTGCAGGTAGAGCACATTCATTTTAAATATTTATAGGCTGTCTTTCCTGAACCAAGCCGACTTAAAGTGGCAAGCTTGTGATACAAGCAGAATCGCAGTAGCTTTACATTATTAAACATAAAAACGTTTCTTATGAATAATCATTTATCGCTAAACAATTTGCCATATGCTCTAGGAGATACTTAAAAATGCATATGTGTCGCTGCTTCGAAAGCAGAGAAATTCCTAGCTGATACATCTGCTTTTCCTTGCCACCAAAAATTCATCTCCTCCGCACCAGTTTTTCTATATAAGGCACGCTGGAATGGGGCAGCCGCTGATAAGGTCTTTGCGGGCACATCATAAAAAGGACAAAACAACAAATGGGTGAGTTCAGTTTCCAACCCCGCAAATATAAAAATTCAACTTAAACAGTATATCTAGAAGAATCACTCAGAGCAGCAAAGGGCAGGTGACTGCCAGGTTTAGGGGGGCCTTTTTCTCAGGCTGTCTACTCCGTTCAACAGCTGGAATCAGTCAATCAATTTTTATTGTATATAGCCAAAAGGCCCTTACAATGGACGACGGAGAATAAAAGAAAACTTTCATCTAAAATCATAACACGCAACCTGTAGCAGTTTACAACACAAAAAAGAAATTTACAACATTAAGACTTAAGACTGGAGTGCATTCACATAGCTGGAATGGAGCTTCTTGGCTGCCAGTGCGAATTTGGCTACCTGGTGTATAATATACAGATGTTCATCTGCTAGGAGTTTCACTGTCACTTCCTGTGCGAATCAACCTGGAAGCTAATTAAGAATTGGCAATATAAATTTTCCTCTTGGTGTTGCATACAGGGGGGAAATCAGCAGGTAGTGTGTGAGGTCCTCTTTACCTGGTTGCATCCATGTCTCCATTTGCTATCCGTATGGGCAATTCCCTGGTATCTCCCCTCTAAATATGCCGAGGGTGGTGGGTCTTAATTTGGGGGTACCAAGTAGAGTAGCAGGCATCAATGATGGATGTTCTGTTTTGGTTGGCATCCAGGTCAAAAATCCAATTTCTAAGGTCACGTGGGCTAAGGGTTATGTAGTTCTCCGTTCGGAGATTATAAGACCTAATCTTATCAGGGTGGATAAAAATCAGCAATTAAAATAAAAATAAAAATTGGATTTTTAAAATAAAATGCTTTTGCAGGAAAAATCTTTCTAAAGATAGTTTTCTATTTAAGTTACCTTATAGTCCAAAGGCTATTCATCAGGAAATAAGGATTTGTTTTAAGTTTTTCATGTGTGCTAAAACTCAGTCTACTTTTTTTAACAGCAGTTAACAAACATGGATACATATGCTATAATGTTATTGTTTTAGTTAAATACATTGTTTAAATTGTTATTAAGGAAATGATTATTTTTCTCCTTCCAATAAAGTACCACAGAAAAGTTGCCCAAATATAAACATTATTAAACCTCACAATAATTTCATAATTATCTGTTTATGTATTTCTAACAGTATAATCAAATCAGTAATTTTTGATATAATTTTAAAAACTACTCTGAAAATGTATTATTCCAAAAATGAAACCTTCACCTGGTTGTAAATATTAAGATTATACTAGCAAGAATGACCCTTTCTGTAAAAAAATGATTTAAATTAAGTCTTACTGACTAGTGATTTAAATTGTGGTTTAAATCAATATGATTTAAATCAAATCCACCCTGAAGCTTATCTTGGCACTTTTGTGCCAAGCCCCCTGTCCTTAGTTACTCTTAACCAGAAGAGCTTAGTAAGAAGGTTTTGATCCTGTATCTGAGATGTTGTTGTTGTTTAGTCGTTTAGTTGTGTCCGACTCTTCGTGACCCCATGGACCAGAGCACGCCAGGCACTTCTGTCTTCCACTGCCTCCTGCAGTTTGGCCAAACTCATGCTGGTAGCTTCGAGACCACTATCCAACCATCTCGTCCTCTGTCGTCCCCTTCTCCTTGTGCCCTCCATCTTTCCCACCATCAGGGTCTTTTCCAGGGAGTCTTCTCTTCTCCTGAGGCGGCCAAAGTATTGGAGCCTCAGCTTCAGGATCTGTCCTTCCAGTGAGCACTCAGGGCTGATTTCCTTCAGAATGGATCGGTTTGATCTTCTTGCAGTCCATGGGACTCTCAAGAGTCTCCTCCAGCACCATAATTCAAAAGCATCAATTCTTCGGCGATCAGCCTTCTTTATGGAGCTTTTACTATACGGACCTTTGTTGGCAAGGTGATGTCTCTACTGTATCTGAGATAGGCTAGATCAATTCTGGCTACTAGGAAGAGAAGGCCCAACTCGGCTCTGGGGTGGGCTTCCAGTGTCCCACAGGTAAAACAAATGGTTCACCTGCAACGATCAACACTCAGCTGCATGACCACCTTTGTGTTAAATGTTTTTTCTTTTTTTAAGAACAGGGACTTTTGCAACATTTCCATGCCTGTTAACTCTGTGAGTGATTGCAGTCAGAACCACGCATGCAAATTTATTGTCTTGTATGACAGCAATACATCATGCGCGCAAATTGTGCCTCAGAGTTGTTAAATGGGCAACAATAAATGGGCTCTTATTTCTTTTGCAATAAAAAGAAGGCATTCTAAAACTCGGGGAATAGAAGAGGTGATGGCAAAGCGTGTTCTCCTTCATGGAGAGCATTGGTTGCGGTGGGGTTAACAAGATACCTTGCTGTTGCTGGGCGGGTTAGTTTGGATGTCCACCATTGTGGTTGGGCTCCTCTTGTTGTTGGGGAGAGTTTGATGTTGCCAATTATTGATTGACAGCCTTAGGTTATATATTCTCTGCACGCAGCGTTGAGCTTCCTATTGTCGCTGCACGCATTGGATCACCCACCCCCTCTCCCTAATTTTAGGGCTTTTGCATTTGATCTTGCTATGCCTCTCATGGGGTCGTCTGCTTTTGGGGCAAGGGCCTGGTGGGAATTTTGTCCATTTGGCTGATGCTATTTGGTTTTTTGCCTACTGCGTAGCAAATCGTTACAACTTGTACGGTTGCGGTTGTTGTTGTTGTTTAGTCATTTAGTCGTGTCTGACTCTTCGTGACCCCATGGACTAGAGCACGCCAGGCACTCCTGTCTTCCACTGCCTCCCGCAGTATGGTCAGACTCATGTTCATGCTTCGAGAACACTGTCCAACCACCTCGTCCTCTAACGGTTGCGGTTAGGCATTGGTTTTAGAAAATTGGTTGGTGGAGGGGTAAGGATTGGCTGTGCCTGCCCCTCCAATGCTGCTGCTGCAAGGGAATTCCGTTAAAGGAATCCAGGGGTTCACCATGCTTTTGTCTGCACCCCTGTCAAGGGGTCTAGGGCCACACAAGAGCCCCTGGGAGTATTTGGGGAGAGGTGAGGGTCTGGCACCCAGCTCCATCTACTCCCCATAAAATGTTTTTCCTTACTGACTTCGCAGGTTTGCGGGTGTCAGTTCTGTCCCTGGGCTGGGACAGATAGTCGCTAACCAATGCCTAAGCAACCACTCACATTTTGTATCTTAATAAAGTTGTGGCCAAAATTATGCCAAAAACCTTAAACCAAAATTCCCGTGTGAAGTGTGAATTCATTTGGGGGTGGCTTGGGGACCTCGACACACAAAGCTGTTGGCATAACTTACTGGCTTGCTTGGATATAGTTGAGCATGAAGTTGGTATCTTATGTGCTATGCCACAAACTTTTTTAGTAGGCTTCGCTTTTTGCTGACTTGACCTGTTTATTAATGCTAACTGTGATAACCAGCAGTTCATGACTTCAGCTCCAGTACCTTGTTTGTGCTTGTTAAGTAAACCTGAGAATGCTTCTTGTGACTCACTTCAAACCGATTCCGTGAGCTAAGAGACACAGCAAATGGGCCAGGTCTTCTTGATAAGGCAATGCACTTTTCTGGAAATGTAGCCTTGAAAGGAGAAAAAAAAAATAAAGTCTGGTAAACCTGATTTCCTATTTTTGTTTAAAATGCACTTTGAAGTGCACTGCCTCCTGACAGCCAAGTTTCTTTCCTCTTTTTTTGGTTTCATGTTTTCCCCTCCCAAAGTGATCTCAGCAGGATCATCAAGGTCTGCTAAATTGCTTGGCGCAGCAGACAGGAAATGGATCTGTTTGTATAAGTTATGCAACCCTGCTAGGAAAAAAAAAGAGAGCCCGAGGGAGCCACATGGGTAACAGAACCAAAGGGGATGAGTCTGATAGTTTAAGCAGCAGTTAACGTGGTTCGGAATAATAACCTTAAGAGGTGCAAATGAGAGAGAAGTTGTTGAAAATCAGTGCACCATTGCAGCTGCTTCTAAACTGTGAATTGGCTTTTCAGCTTAGCTTCTGGGCTTCTTTGGAAAATAGTCTGTATAATGTTAACTGGCATTCAAAGCTCTGAAATCTGGGTTATTGACAACAGTTACTTAACACAGGATCTGGTTCTGGATGCAATTGGGTGACAACTAACCAGGAAATCGGATTTGCCTGTTCCTGTGACTTTGTTGATGCGGGTAGCGCTGTGGGTTAAACCACAGAGCCTAGGACTTGCCGACTGCGGTTTGAATCCCCGCGACGGGGTGAGCTCCCGTTGCTCGGTCCCTGCTCCTGCCAACCTAGCAGTTTGAAAGCACGTCAAAGTGCAAGTAGATAAATAGGAACCGCTCCAGCGGGAAGGTAAGCGGCATTTCCATGCGCTGCTCTGGTTCGCCAGAAGCGGCTTAGTCATGCTGGTCACATGACCTGGAAGCTGTATGCCAGCTCCCTTGGCCAATAAAGCGAGATGAGCACTGCAACCCCAGAGTCAGCCACGATTGGAACTAATGGTCAGGGGTCAGGGGGTGACTTTGCTTGGTCTATAAGAACAGGGGTGGCTAATTTCAGCCCTCCAGCTGTTGGCCTAAAACTCCCACCGCCCTTGACTATTGGCCATGCTGGCTGAGGGCTGGTGGTGGTCGCAAACAGCATCTAGATGGCCACAGGTAGCTATCGCTGCTGTGGTTAGCAGGTGAGGCTTTTTACAGCATGCAGGAAAGTGTGCATTGGCCCCTGACAGTGTCATCATAGGCAACCCTGGGTGGGAGAGCCGAGAGAGAAACTTGAGTTTGTGTGTGCAGAAGACGGGTGTCAAGATTTGCAAGGCCTGCTCTTGGGTATATTCAAGATAATGCTGAAAGAAAGCTTTAGGTGTTCTTTATAACTATAGATTCTAGGTGTTCTAGGGGAATGAATTATTCCCTCGTCATCTCTGATAGTCTTCGTAAATGACAACCTCTCTTAATTACGCACAGTCCACCGTGAGGTTACATAGAGTGTAGGCTTATTTTCTGTCTGTGGCAGAAGGGGCTCATCCTATTTTGCTGATAGGTTTCAGTCACATCTCGGCAAACTCAGGTTGTGCAACAAATCTGCTTTTTTTTTTTTTTTTTAAAAAAAGAGGAAAACACAATACTTTTTGAAGTAAGGGAAGTAATGAGAATCCGCACCGGAAAGCATGGGATAACAATTGCTTGAGACTGCTTTGTAATGTTGTCAACAAATTGTGCTGAATGTATGCTCAGCAAATAGGCAACACAATATAAACTTCTCACAAAGTTTGTGCAAACAAATTGGGATGACTGGTCAATAAGCAAGTCATCTGGAAGCAACTTCAGCTCTGGTAAAAGTTCCTGCGTAAGAGTTTCGTTTTTCTCCAGTTACCGTGCTATTGCACAATTTTTCTGACGCTGACCAAAATCTATTGTTTTTACAGTGCCTATCTGAGCTGACTGTTCTGTTCTTTCATTCATCCGTCCTTCCTTCCTTAAAGCTTATTTGTGAGCTTCTGTTGTTGTTTTTTTACCATGTGATTTTAAAGAGAAAGGTCATTACCCTTCAGAAAGCGGGGGTGGGGGGGTGGGGAGGAGAAGTAACCCTTCGTGAGCATTCCTTCAGCTTTTATAAATTGAGGAAAAGAGAAAAGGAAGCTAAGAAGACTGAAATTAGAGGTTCTTTGCAGGGTGGAAAAAAGTACTGCTATGCTGCTTAACTCCGTATCTAATAAGGGAGTTTTTGGCAGCACATAATCTGATCTGCTTTTCTTACAAACTGCTACAGTATTCAATTTATTGAATGCAAAAAACATTTGAGGGCTCTTAAAATCGCCCACTACCACATTCGCCACTGCTGTACCCCCCCCAAAGGTCCTCCAAACTTACCTGTGAAATGGCATGCAGCAAAGACAAGATGCTCCTCAGCTGAGCACCACAGTCCCATTGAGGAGAGCATGAAGGACTACATATCCCATCATGCCTGGTGGGAACGAGATTCTAATGGAGTTCATTTCCTCGGGAGAGAGGGAACTGGAATTGTGTTCCTCTCCCCTTGCTTCAAGTTGGTCCTTGAGGGAGAGAGAGACACAAACGCGCAGTGGCTTGAGGTGTGAGATGAGCAAGGGCACCCCCAACACACACACACACACACACACACACACACACACACACACGATACTCCCAACTCTGCCATTTGGAATTGGCTTTCTTTCTACTGAGATGTGGAGTCTGGAGGGGTAGGTCTGGCACTCTGTGGCAAAAGTAGGAGGGTCCCATTGGCAAATATCTTCTGCCTGTGCCTACTAGAGTGGTGTGTGGCAGAGGTGGCAACTGACCTGGAGGGGTGTCCATGCTGCAAAACCACTGTTGGAAGAGCCCCGAATATCTGGTATAAAAAGGTGGTCCGCCATAGTCGTTTGCGGAATGTGGCACAGAGGGGCCATAGTTGACTTTTTTGAGAGAACCAGCCCGGCAGGAGTTTTGAGGAGAACGTAGACCTCGCTGTGGAGCTCTGCTAGGGTGTCATCACTGCAGAAAACTTGCTTCTCGCCTCCTCGCTAATTGCGGTAACGAATGCAGCCTCTGGTTCCCTTCCTGCTGTGCTGAGCGCCCCACTGTTTCCCTTTGAATGGAATTAGCGAGGTGCGGAAGGAACAGGTCACATGAAATTCTAGCAGCGCAGTGGGGCAGGCGTGGGTCTGTCCGGCACAGAGTCACGAAGAAGGGAACCATGCTGTTAAAGGAGCAACATTTCGTTTATCCACCTCCGCCCCACTCCCCGAAAACTGTATTTCGCAACACTTCTAATTCGTTCAGCTTGATTCTTTTTCTGTTTTCAATTGCGTCAAACCATGTTTTCAGGTTCTTCTTCCATCCTTTGATTTATTTCCCCCTTTTGGACTGCAACGTGATCTGAGCCTGCTCTTATACTCTGGGCAAATATTAATAGAATTATGTAATGCACACAAGTCAATATTGTATTGACGCTCTGCAAAGTGGCTGGTAAATAGGACCTGTATGCATAACAGCCCGCCTGGGTGTGTGTGTGTGTGTGTGTGTGTCGCCAGGTTATAATTTAAGAGCTCGGTTTGTATCAGGACAGGCATTTAATCCAGTATCCGGTTGCCAGCAGTGTCCAGCCAGCTCCTTCCAGGAACCACATAAACAGATGCCCACTTGTGCCGCAATCGGTCAGTGCCTATGGCTGTTAACCAGAAGGTTGCTGGTTTGAGCCCGCCCTGGGGTTCTTTCCAGTACTACAATTTTAGGATTCTATGAAGGCGACTGGAGAAGATGCCTTATAACGTCCTTCACCAACCTGCTGGCTGAGGTTGATGGGACTTGGAGGTCCTGGACAGCACTAGGTTGATGAAAGCTACCTCCTGGTCAGACCATTGGTTCTGCCCTTTTCCCATTGGCTATTGGATCTCATAGCCATGGCTGGACCTAACCTCAATTAATCTGGCTCATCCTGTTTTGAAGGCCATCTAAGGCAATCATTCTCACCATTTTGTGATACTGATTTCCCAAAGTTTGTCCTTATGTGAAATCTTTCCCGTTCGTCTAAGCTGCTTACAAGTATTACAGTAAGAGAGGGAGAAAAATATCCATCCACCCTCTTGTCATTCATAATTCTATATGAATAGAATTTGAAGACAGCAGTGCCTGGCGTGCTCTGGTCCATGGGGTCACGAAGAGTCGGACACGACTAAATGACTAAACAACCACAATAGTTCTGTATACCTTTTATCATGCTTCTCCTTCAGTTGCCCCCCCCCCCCGACTAAAACAACCCAAACGTTTTATCCTCCATTTGCAGGAAAGATGCTCTAACTCTCTGTTTGATTGCCCCCTCCCCAAATATGTACTTTGAGATGGAGTATTACAAATGCAATATCACCAATATGACAGAATCACAATTCTGGCGATTTTTTTAATTGTCAGTCGCTTTTGTAATGATTCCTAACACTGAAATTATGTTGGCTTTATTATTATTATTATTATTATTATTATTATTATTATTAAAAAAATGTTGTCTTGCTACTGGGTTGACTTTTCTTTGAGCTGTCAATCCACCGCAGTCTCAAAATATTCTTTGGATGTAAATTTTGTGGCAGCATGGACACCCACAGTATTTTTTCAGTGGGGGAGGAGGGCAGAGAGAAGAACACTGAAAACGGGAGGCAGCCTAATCAGACCCCATCCATGTAGAGATTCCTGCATTGCAGGGGGTTGGACTACATGACCCTCGGAGTCCCTTCCAGCCCTCGAATTCTATGATTCTATGAGTGTGCATATATGAAATTAGGAGGTTTTGGCCCAGCATGCATCACTGTACCCTTCAAATGTGATTTGCTGCATGTGGCCTGTTCACCCAGTATGAAACAAACCTCAGTAAATTGGTCTGTAACTCCCCCTTCATTTATGAATAAGTTAAATTGGTCTCATCCCTGCACCACATCACTGGCATAGGAACTTTTGTCATTGTGAAAGCAGCTTATTCCTGCCTCTGATTTCTGTTTTTGAAATATCATTTCATCATTTTTAATTTGTATACCGTCTTTCTATCAAGGCGGTTTACAAGCTGAAGAAACAAAAAATGTACATCTTATAACAATCTAATGCAATACAAAAATGTGATGATAAAACATAACTTTAAAATAGGCAACCTACATCAAAAAGTAACATTCAACAATCATTAGAATAGTATAAAATAACAATAACATATAAAAGTTAAACAGAAATCCACTCAACGGTTACAATAAATAATTTCTAAACTATTGTCAATAAAACAACGGCAAGCCACAGTACATAAAAATAATACAATACAAATTGAGAAGCAGAGACTAGAGGGTGGGCAAGGCAGGTAGAAGAAGGCCTTGCCTGATGGAGTCTCTCTATTATGCTGTAATTGTTACTACACCACAACAACAGCAACCATAAAGGTTCTGCTGTCTTTGCAGTCGTGGGATAAGTTCGCCCAAGAACTTTTGTCGCTTTCAGAGACTGCTATACGATGCCTATTTAGCGAACAGCCATACTTGATACAATAATTTCTTGATTTCTTCAGCCTCAGAAATAGGAAACCATTAAGCAGATTGAACCAAGCTGGATGTGCTATAAAGGCATCCTGATGAATTGGGAGCTCCTGAATATCTTCTGGTGCTCATTTTTAGACCGCGTTTTGTCCATGATTGCAGATACGGGTGCAATTTGGACTTCAAGGCTAGGAAAGAGCCACATGAGAGGGACACAAAAGCAGTAAGCCAGCCGATTTCATGGCTGAAAAGCTCTGGGACTCCACAGGCATGAGAGCGCATCTTTAGTCAGCTAAGCTGGTGTTAGTAGATGCCTCCTCAGTCTGTTTTGATTAGAGCAATGCACTGTGATCTGTTTTCTTCCTGGATCCCATATTCTCACACTCTTTGTTTACAGCCTGGCTTTGGCTGGCTTCTCTCAACGCCCCTCTGTGTTGCTGCTCCAGCATCTTGGGCTGGAGGAGGAACTCGAAGCGACTTATTCTCTGCTCCTGCAGCCATTGGTTTTGCAAGCTCCTTTCTCCTCTTCCCCATCCTCTTGCACCAAGGAGCAGAAATGTCCCACCCTCCATCTTTTCACATGGGGCAGAGCAGCAAAAAGGGTGGAGGGAATGTATGTGTCTTTTTGTGTCTTGATTCATTGCTCCTTACTCTCTGTTTGCCAACTGCCTAGTGAAACTTCCAGGCGTCCAGTTTGGGCTGCAGGCCAGCCTCAGGGGTGGGTGTCACGGCCAAGAATCTTCTCACCTCTTGATCTGCCTTGCATTTCCTTTTAAGCAGATACCAGTGGGGCATCCAAAAGTCTCGGTTATGGGAGATGCCCATTTGTAAAAGCGGCTTCAGCGTTGCAGAGGGAGTTGTCCTTCTCCATATCCGTTAAAAGGCCCAAGCAAAAAATCTGCTGCTGTCCGGGATTTTTGACTGGCTCTTGTTTTGAGAAAATTTATTGCTTTTTGCAAGAGGGACGCTTACTGCTGTTTGCTTCTGAGCTGCTTGAAAGGCAGAAAAGCAAGATTTTGCACCACAAACCATATCCTCTCAAATAATGCAGCATAGTTCATTCTTACAGTGCTTCTTGGAGCTTGACTGTGTATTTGGAGTGAGCTTCTAGGCTGCTTCTGTTGCTGTATTTAGAATGGGAAACACAAAGTAGTCTGGGAGGGTTTTATGCATAAGCTGTTGCTCAAGTATTCTGCCTAGTGCTAGAAGAGTCTCTTTTCTTCCTTCACTCTCCCAGGCTATCCATCATTCCTCTCCCTCCTCACTGTTTACATCCAATTTGCATACACTATTCTTCCAGTTTTAAGGACCAGCTGTCTCTATTTACAACACTACAAATATTACTGGTGATTTGAACAGTATTGGGGCAAGTTACCTCAGTATATCTGGTTCCCCAGTAGACATCAACAAGTTGACTTGGCCAAAGCAGGTATCATGACTCTTAATTGTCCTTCCCTTTTATCATCTTTACTGTTCTGCAGGTTGTTTGGAAGAGCTTCTGAGTGTTTCAGTACTGACAAGGACAAATAACTTGCGCAGAAATTTAGCTAACGGTTTAAGGTGTTAAGGCCAGCACTAGAGTCAGCAATTAATATAACAACTGGAGAATATACGCCAAAGTAGTAATCTTGCGCATTTGAGGGTTTTAACAGTATTCAGTGAAGTTTTTAACCCGAGGAAAAAACATATATTTCTTTTACCTCCTAATGTGATAGGGGGAATGCGGTCCTGAAAGAAACCGTTATCAATGGTGGCAGTGAGCCGAGTGTTCGTTTTTTAAAAAAAATAAAATGCTGTGTTAACCAGGAGACAGACTCATGAATTTAATTTCCCACAGGTCTGCTTTGTGGACACTTTATGTAGCAATAACAACAGAGTCTTGTAACACCTTAAAAATTAGCACATTTATCGTGGCACAAGCTTTCATGGATCAGAGTCCCCCAAAAGCTTGTGCTGCAATAAAGTTGATTAGTCTATTAAGGTGGTTCTGTTTTTGCAGAAGCAGGCTAGCACTGCTGTCTGCCTGGAAGGCACTAACAGGGACTGCATAACCTATCTCAAGATTTGCCTTGTGTTGGGACTTTTCAGTTTAGAGAAAAGGCTAGTACGAGGCAACGTGACCAAAGTTTATAAAATAATGCAAGGCATGGGAAAAGTGGATAAACGCCAATGCCCCCCTCAGTCCTGCCTCATAACATTAGAACTCGTGTACATCCTGTGAACCTGAATATTGGAGGATTTAGGGAACGGAAAAGAAAGTACCGTATTTTTCACTCTATAAGACACACTTTTTCCCCTCCAAAATTTAAGGGGAAATGTGTGTGAGTCTTATGGAGCGAATGCAGGCTCCATGGCTTCAGCGAAAGCAACGTGAAGCCTCCAAAGCGCAGCGGGAGCTCCTGCCGCGCTCTGGAGGCTTCAGGCGGCTATCCCTGAAGCCTGGAGAGCGAGAGGGGTCGGTGCGCACCGACTCCTCTCACTCTCCAGGCTTCAGCGAAAGCAACGCGAAGACTCTGGAGCGCAGCGGGTGCTCCCACCGTGCTCCGGAGGCTTCGCTTCGCTGGAGAGGCGCTGCACAGCTTTCCCTCTCTGCGCAGCGCCCCTTCAGTGAAGCGGGAAGAGAAATGGAAGGGGCTCCGTTTCTCCTGCCGCTTTGCTGAAGGGGCGCTGCGCAGAGAGGGAGAGAATTTTTTTTTCTTCTCCCCCTCTAAAACTAGGTGTGTCCTATGGTCGGGTGCATCCTATAGGGTGAAAAATACGGTAGTTCTTCACGAGGCACGTGGTTAAACTGTGGAACTCACTGCCCCAGTAAGCAGTGATGGTCTCCCAACTTGTGTGGCTTTAAACCCAACAGCAAACTTTTTTAAGAACATAAAAAGAGCTGCTCATTTAGTTCAGCGGCCGATTTAGTTCAGCATCCTGTTGCAAACCCAAATTGCAGCGCCTAGAACGATGCCATAGGAGACAGGCTCCAGGATTAAGTAATTGGAGCCTTCTGTGCTGATTGTTAACAGCAGCAGCAGAATCGATGATGGATGCGAAGAAAAGGCATGTGTGGAAAAGAAACCACAACACAAGGAGACTCTGAAATTTGCATGATGCCCCTATTCCTCCTCCACGGTTGGAGACAGTAAGGCTATGAATATAATTTGCTGGGAATCACACAAGGTGGTGGTGGTGGTGGGGAAGTACTGTTGCCTTCAGGTACTGCTTGGAGATTTCCAAATGGCATCTGGTTGGCCGCTGTGAGAAGAGGATGCTGGAACAGATGGACCACTGGCCTGGTGCAGAAAACTCTGCTTATGTGGCGCACGGTGCAAATGTGGTGAGATTGGACCACAGGGAGCTGGCTTCTGTGCCATGTAGATAGCCAGGGCATTGGCAATGGGGCTGAATTACAGTGGTACCTCGGGTTAAGTACTTAATTCATTACGGAGGTCTGTACTTAACCTGAAACTGTTCTTAACCTGAAGCACCACTTTAGCTAATGGGGCCTCCTGCTGCCACCACGGTGCCAGAGCACGATTTCTGTTCTCATCCTGAAGCAAAGTTCTAAACCTGAAGCACTATTTCTGGGTTAGCGTAGTCTGTAACCTGAAGCGTATGTAACCTGAGGTACCACTGTAATGGCAAGGTATTTTTGTTTGGATGCTTCTACATCAGGAGAGAAAAACAAACATAGTGATGTGTGTGTGTATTTAAAGCAAAGGTGGTAGTTTCTTTTGCTGTTAATTTATATTTTTGTCTGAAATGCACTCTTGGAAAAGTTTCTTTGGGAAAACATTTCAGTGATCTTAACTACCAGGCTGGATTTAGTTGACTTGCCTTCATGTTTGAAACTTTCCAGCAGCCAGAGATGTATTTCAGACAGACTCTTTCCTTCCATGTGAAGAAGAAGAAGAAGAGCTAAAAGCCTTACTTCCTTGAAGTGTGTTGAACTAATTAAAAAGAAATTGTGGAAGATCAGCTGTTGTCTTCTTCCCTACAGAGCTGAAATTCCTTGGCTCTCCAGTGAGATCGACATGACGGGCTTTCAAATCTCGTGGGTTTCCTTTCAGTGGGATCAGCATATTTTGCAGCAATTAAACACACCTTGCATAATTATTTCAGGATTGATTCCTCACTGGCAAACTTCCCTTCTGCTAGTTTAATGATGGAGTATGGGAACCCGACGGAAACATGCACGCTCAACACTTTGTTCCCCAAAAAAGAGAATATTTTCCCTGAAAGCCTAACCTAGAGCCCAGCCATAACTTGCCCTCCCCTCTAAATCTTGCCCTTGCACTGTTCCTGCAAAGTGGGGGCTTGTGTATGATTTTATTAACTACTGCAGGATTCAGTAGGAATATCAGTATTGCTTGATGCCACCCATTTGCTTTATTTGAAAGATAATTTCGTTTCACATTCCACATCCTTTGACTTTGCTCTGCGTCCCGCTGCCTTCAAATGGTAAAAAAAGAAAACATTCGAAGATCTGGCACAGCCCTAACATTGGTATCAAAATAAATCATTTTTAAAACCATCCACTGTTTAAAGTGCAGCTTATTTCAGGGCAGATAACTAGTTTCTGTGTGTGGATGTTTTTGTAATGAGTGTTAACAGTGCAATTCTGTCCACTTCTACTCAGAAAGAAGTCCCATTGAATTCAGTGCACAGCTTACTCCCAAGTAAGTCTTTAAAGGATTGCAGCCCTAGCACATCTCTTTCATGTCTTTCTAACAATACTTTAAATACATGACTGTTGTCTGTCTGATGTATTGATAACATGTATTTTTCTGACCAGTCATATGTTAACACTAACCTCAGATGTTGGTTGTTCTTAATATAATGCAGTCCCCCCCCCCAAATCACTCAAATTTCAAATGCCTAAAATGATATCTGAGTACCGTTATGATAAAAAATCTTTCTGACTAAAAAAGCATGCCAAAATGTTAATTTGGCACAATGTTACGCAATTATTCCACTGGCTTGTAATAAAGAATGACACTTTGTGTAACAGAGGAAATCTCTGTGAAAGACAAAAAACATATTATGTTAACCAATTGTGTTGAACTAATTGGCCCGAACAGTGAGCAGTTGTCTTTAATTCCTGCCCGTACTAACTTTTCTGATGCTCCACTGCTGGCTGTTGCTGAGTGGCAGACATGCCAGCTTTCTAGGAATCCCTTGTCTGCATTTATTATGCCGTTTTGCTCCCCGTGCTTAATATTCACCTTCTACTTACGGACAGGAGAATCCCCCAAATGCTCTGTGCTTCTTCCCAGGTTTCTTCAGCATTAACACCGGCTAAACCCCAGTGTAGAGGGACAATGTTGTGCTCTCCAGGTCAGTCTTTCTCAACCTATGTTGTTGGACTACAACTCCCAGCATCCCTGGCCACGCCGGCTAGGAATGATGGGAGATGTAGTCCAACAACCTTGGCGGACGGGGACCCAAGGTCGACAAAGTCTGCTCCAGACAGTTTGGACTCGCAACTCCCCTCAGATCTGTTCAATATGGATGATGGGGGTTTGAAGGGTAACCCCCCTTTTTGTGGGTGATCTGTGATCTTGGTTTTTATGTGGTTTTTATTGTGTGTGTTTTGTTGCACACCACTTCGATTTTTTTAATGAAATATATGTGTGTGTGTGTGTGTGTGTGTGTGTGTGTGTGTAAATAAATATAAGTGATTTGGCAAAAAGAGCTGGGCCTGTATATGTGGTCAGAAACCTGGGGGTGCAGATAGAAAATACAAATGATGTCGTTGTTGTCATCATCCCCCCAATATGTGTGGTTTGCATCTGTGCCACTCCTATTTCCTAAAGGTGTGCTTACTTAATCTTGTAAAAGATGTACTCACAAACCTTCAGAAATTCCTGCTGAGAATTTCTGAGGTTTTTCTTCTTGCCCCTCCTCCAGAAGGCCGCTTTCAAATAATTTTTTCTGAATATTCCCCACCTTTTCTACTACCATTGCCTGCCCCTCAAATGACACCAGAGCCAGGATGTGAAATAATTGCCTGGCTGCCAACGTAGTTGCTGCTGTGGCTGCAAAAAATGACCACCCGCCGGCAACATATTTAAGGGAAAAAAGTAAGCTGGGCTACTCATATTGCCAGTGGTGAGTTCCGATGGGGAAACTGTTGAGAGGATTTCTTCTCTCCACTGGAGAAGTCGGGTGAAATCCCAACCCTCCCCATTGTGCTTCCAAATGGGGTGGAGCATTTCAAGAGTCCAGTCGCACACTACTGTATTAGAAAAGGGCAGTGTTAGAAACTCAGATATATAAGCTAGGCGCAATACTTCAATACTTTAAGGACAGTCTCTTTCCATATGAACCTACCCGGTCCCTGAGATCATCTTCTGAGGCCCTCCTTCGTGTACCTCCTCCTTGAGAGGTTGGGAGGGTGGCAGCACGAGAACAGGGCCTTCTCTGCAGTGGCTCCCCGTCTGTAGAATGCCCTCCCCCAGGGAATAAAGAAATTCCTTCCAGTAGCACCTCAGAGACGAACTAAGTTTGTTATTGGTATGAGCTTTCGTGTGCACACACACTTCTTAAATACACTGAAGAAGTGTGCGTACACATGAAAGCTCATACCAATAACAAATTTAGTTGGTCTCTAAGGTGCTACTGGGACGCGGGTGGCGCTGTGGGTTAAACCATAGGGCCTAGGACTTGCAGATCAGAAGGTCGGCGGTTTGAATCCCCGCGACGGGGTGAGCTCCCGTTGCTCGGTCCCTGCTCCTGCCAACCTAGCAGTTCGAAAGCACATCAAAGTGCAAGTAGATAAATAAGTATCGCGGGAAGGTAAATGGTCAGGGGTCCCTTTACCTTTACTTTAAGGTGCTACTGAAAGGAATCTTAACAGGGAAGTTCACTGGGCATCTTCATTATACACTTCATTATTCCTTTTTAACCAAGCCTTTGGTTGATCTTAATGACATCCAACACCCTTTTAGAATGTGGTTTTTTTTGGGGGGGGGGCGTTACTGGGTTACTGCTTTAGGCTTGATTTTATATGTTGTGGTCTTGTTGTGAACCGCCCTGAGACCTCCGGGTATAGGGCGGTGTATAAGTTGAATAAATTAATAATAATAATAGCTCTTTTATCTAGGGTTACAGTCACGAAAACAGAATGCTTAGTTGCAATTTTGGGACCAGGTGGCTTGAAAGTCGTATTTTTCAGTACGACTTTTTGGTTCCTAAAATGCGTTCCGACCGTCCAGATCTTGTGGGGGGCCGGACTATGTTTTTTTGGGGGGGAATGAATGGATTCCTTTGCCCCACAAATAACCCAGAGATGCATTTTAAATAAAAGGACACATTCTACTCAAGTAAAAACACGCTGATTGCTGGACCGTCTGCGGGCCGGATTTAGAAGGCGATTGGGCCAGATCCAACCCCTGGGCCTTAGTTTGCCTACCCATGCATTATAAAGTAGATTAGCCTTAATGCAAAAGTGGTGGAGTGAACCCTTTTTGTCAGAGGGAGAAAAGTACACCCAATTTTTTTCTTACTAATAAATATAGACATATTTTTGGAACCCTGAGGAGATGTCCCATTTATTTCAATTCAAGATGCTTTTGCGTAAAGGTAATTGGGCTGACCGCCCTCTACTGTGATCTTTGCAAATTAATAATAAATATATAAACCTGCAAGTCCCACTGAAACGGCTGCTTCCGAGTGGATGAATCAAGGACTCGTGTGACAGCCTATTCATCTCCACCACAATACTCTGCTACTGTTTCCTCCAGCTGGTTTGCATTTTTACAAAATTTATGATTTTAAAGCTTTGCAAACGTTCAGCGTGTGCAAGAGAGAGCTGAAGTCTATAAATAATATCATTTTCTGCCCGGACGCTGCATGCTATAAAGGCAGTGCAGTGAACTATTCTTATGCAAATTGTCTGCCAGCCATATGCTGGTGTCAGTTTCGGAAAGACACACTGCAAAAATGCATCTAAAAATACATTAATAACGACAACCGTTCCCAGTGTTAGCCAGGAGCACACCCCATACTTGCAAAATGCTAGCTTCTATATATAAAGCTGTTTGAGCCCTCGTGGCTGTGTCAGATTCAAGGCAACGCCGCAGCAAGAGAAGAAACTGAAATTTGGGGGTTTCTGTAGCCCAAAGTGCACTGAAAGTCCTTAAACTGAAAGCCGCCTTTACATCACCCTTTGAGCTCATGATGTGAAATATTTCTTCGGAATCAGCAGTTGCACAATGCCTGCCTATCTGGGTTGTGAAAATGTCTGGCTAATAGGCTTTTTAACATTCCTCGAATAACAAAAGCAGTGTTTTTAATGCCAAGGCGGTAAGCAGAAAAAGCGTGGATAACGCTCAGGCTTTGTGGCAACCCATGTGGAGTGCAGTGTATTTCTTAATCCAGAAATGACTCTGCGCTGGAAGAAGACAGAGCACTTCCTCTCTCTTCCTTAGCTGACACAGAGTGAGCCCCGAGTCGCATGACTGCCTCATCCTGTAGCTGCTGTGGTTTTCAGAGTCTGTTGACATCCGGGCATGTTAGCCCCGTAGAGAGGTGCGCATGCATGTTGAGGTCACATGCAGGCTTTGGCACAGATTGGGCTTTATTGTGCCACTCTGCACCTGCCCTGCACTCGAGCGGCTGCATGCACAAAGCTGATCTGTACCTGGCATATGGCAGTCTTGCTGTGAGGTGCCCCCAAATCCTAGGTGGGCAAGTTTCCTATGCTTCCGTTGAACTTGAATCAAAAGACTCTGCGCCTCCCAAGTCTTCCTGTTTGTTTGCTTACTTGTGGCTGTATACTTTATGAAAGGGACGCGGGTGGCGCTGTGGGTTAAACCACAGAGCCTAGGACTTGCCGATCAGAAGGTCAGCGGTTCAAATCCCCATGACGGGGTGAGCTCCCGTTGCTCAGTCCCTGCTCCTGCCAACCTAGCAGTTCGAAAGCATGTCAAAGTGCAAGTAGATAAATAGGTACCGCTCCAGCGGGAAGGTAAACGGCGTTTCCGTGCTCTGCTCTGGTTCGCCAGAAGCGGCTTAGTCATGCTGGCCACATGACCCGGAAGCTGTACACCGGCTCCCTTGGCGAATAAAGCGAGATGAGCGCCGCAACCCCAGAGTCGGTCACAACTGGACCTAATGGTCAGGGGCCTTTACTTTCAGATCTGAAATATGGACCTTTACTTTCAGATCTGAAATATGTTTCCCAGGACATAGGGTTTGATAGCTGTAGATGTCATTTGGGGTGGGGGCGATTGGTGTGGTGACGCCGCAACCTGGCAGAAAATGAGCCGTAAGGTTCTTTCTTGGCTCTATTACAGTGTTTGCCGACCTGGTGCCCTCCAGCTGTTTGGGATTAGGGCTGCAATTCCCACCATCCCTGTCCAGCACGGGGCTGATCACATGATTTAAAGCCACATGCTCTCTCTTCTCTGTTTCCCCACCCACACACCCACCCACCGGCAGTATGGTAAGGATAAAACTAACCTTGTTTAGGGCTGTTTGCCGTGATAGCTGACACCACCTGCGGTCACATCCACACAATGCATTCAAAACACCATTATTCCACTGTTAGAGACTTGGGAATTGTAGTTTGTTGAAGGGTGCCGACCCACCAAGCTACAGTTCCCAGCACCCTTAACAAACCTCAGCTACCGGGGTTCTCCATGAGCGTTACAGTGGTTATAACAGTGCTTTAAATGCATTGTGCGGGTGTGGCTCCTGAAAAGCTTTTAGAGTTGTCAGAGTGTGTTTTTTATATATATATATATAAATGCCAAGTATTATGATGTGCGCCTGTCACATTTCTTCCCTCTACCTCATTTGTGTTCTCCACTGCTGTCAAAATATAGCTGTTAAACCCCTTGGGGGCACGGGCCTGTCTGTCTTCTTTTGTTGCTTTCCAAAACGCTTTGTGATGCGCTTGTGCCCTGTGAATGCAGGCGCTGATATGATTGAGTTTGCTGTGACTGACACCCGTCAGGCTTCTCAAATCAAGCTGCCGAAGTCTACTGCATAATTTGCTTCTCAGGCAGCAGTGGGAAAGCCATAGTTTGGCTTTTATTTACTTACCTTGGGCATTTGGGTGGCTTACAACAAGGTTAGAAGCAAGCTGAAAATAACAGGCAAAAATGCATAACCGCAGCATGAAAAGTAGCAAAGATGAAAAGGTTAGGACTGAAGCAGGTGGAGAAGCCTGGGAAAACTGAAAGACACAGCATCTAATTCACAATAGAGCATCATCGTCGTCGTCATCATCATCATCAATATATACAGCCCTTCATCTGTAAATCTCAAGGTGGTTCGCAACATAAAATTACAACATAGAAAGGCTATGTGAGCTGTTCTCAGGAAAGTATTCTGTAGTTGGGGTGCCACCACCGAGAAGATCCTTTCGCCCTAAAGGGACATGGGCCTTGTTCCATGTGGCACCCAAAAAACAGCTTCAGAAGGAGATTGTAAGGCCTGCCATCTGTAGAAGGGGTCCTTCAGCTAAGTTCTGTTTTGGATGCAGGCCATTATTTGTAGTAGCCATAGATTACCCGGTTCAAGTATGACAACAAATTATGTTTAGCATTGACCAGGAAGGTTTTTCTTTTTTTGCGGGGAGAGGGGGTGACATACCAGTACTCAGGCATGTCCCAGATAGCCAGACCGTGACTGAATTGGACCAATAAAGCATTTTGTGGATGTGACACTGCCCTCAAAAGCAGATTGCCTTTCTGTGCTCAAACTCGGGGAAGTATTCTTGTGAGGCTTGAGAACTGCTGTAGCTCTGTGGTTAATTTTTGGCATGTGTGGTGAAGAGGAAAAGGTGTCTGACAAGGCCCTGGAGAGCTGCTGCCAGCCTGTGTAAACAATACTGAGCTAGATTGGCCGGTAGTCTGACTTAGTGGGAAAGCAGCTTCCTCCAGTGTTCCTAACTCCTCTCCCCTGTTCTTAAAATGTGTGTGTTTTTGAGAAATATATTTAAGGTGGCAGAGGAAGGAAACTATTTCCTAAATACTAGGCATACAGAACTTGGCAGATGCCTTCAGCTATTAAAGCCAGAGGCACATGAAACCTCCCTCTCTCCCGGTATCACCTTTTCATTTTAAGATGGGGACCGATTGGATAATACAAACGATTTTTCCGTCTCTTGTACACTTTCCCTGACTGACTTGCTTAATTTAAGGTCTTTTTGGTCAACCCTTCTTCTCTCAGATACAAAGAGGACCTCAGATCCTGCCCCCTTCCCTTGCCTTGAGCCACCGAATGACAAATGAGCTTGGTGACCCTGTCACTTCCACTTGTGTTCGACAACAAAAACCAACTTCCTGATTTCCAAAAAACCATTCTAAGTCTGGAGCGGCCTCCACGCTATTTCCTGTGCATGCAGGGGGAGGAACAGTTTTGAAGTTACATCAGCAGGAGGAGGAGGAAGGATGTTGGCATCATACCGAGCTATTGTGAACTGTTTTGTGCTCAAGGTGTACCAGGTGTGCAAGGACGAGACCAGGGTGGCCCGCTTCAGGTTGCAGGTGACTTAAGGCCGTCTTTTAGAATAAAAATAGGTACGTAATTGGAGGAATTGGACCATTCTAAGGGAGAACATTTCTTCCTTCTGCGCCAGCTATAGAGTCCTCCAGCCAATGTTGCGTAGAGGTCATTGTTGAACTAGAAGTGGATTTAAGCCATGAAGTTCACCTTAGGCTAGTCACTGTCCCTCGGCCTAATCCTATCTTTTAGGGTGGTTGTGAGCAGTGTTAGAAACTCAGGGTATATAAGCTAGGCGCCAAATGGCTCCTTAAATCAAGGTTGCAGTCGCCAAAATGGGAGGTCTACTTGCCATTTTGGAGCAAGACGGCTCTAAATTTTTATTTTTTAAAAGATAGATTGGCTCTGATTGATTCTCAGTTAAGCTTCTGGCTAGTTCAGATGACCACCTTGAGCTAGGTTGGAGAACTTAAAAAGGAAAAGTCACGTGATCCAGGGATGGTCCTCATATCTATGGGGACACAGACCATTCATAATGTCAGAATTGGAGTGGATTTGATTTAAATCAATCAATTTAAATCACGATTTAAGTCACTAGTCATTAAGACTTGATTTAAATCATTTTTTTTACAGAAAGACTCATTCTTGCTGGTGTAATCTTAATATTTACAACCAGATGAAAGTTTCATTTTTGGAATAACATAGACAGATACAGTCGTACCTTGGCTCCTGAACTTCTGGAATGGATTCTGTTCAACTTCCGAGGTATGACTGTCGTTATGAAATTATTGTGAGGTTTAATAAGTTAACCGTTTATATTTGGACAACTTTTCTGCTGTACTTTATTGGAAGGAGAAAAATAACCATTTCCTTAATAACAATTTAAACAATTTATTTAACTAAAACAATAACATTACGGCATATGTATCCATGTTTGTTAACTGATGTGGTTAAAGAATAATAATAAAAAAACCTTACACTGAGTTTCAGCACACATGAAAGACTTAAAACAAATCCTTATTTCCTGATGAATAGCCTTTGCACTATAATGTAACTTAAGCAGAAAACTATCTTTAGAAAGATTTTTCCTCCAGAAGCATTTTATTTTAAAAATTGAATTTAAATTTAAAAAAATCTGATTCAAATTTAAAAAATCGATTTAAAAAAAAAATCATTGATTTTTATCCACCCTGGTCAGAATATTCTTCACCACTGTGAGCAGGGCAAGTGAAGAAGACAAGCTACAACGATTAACAATAACGTTCACTGCTCCTGTTCAGCCTGCACAGAAAAAGCATTCTACAGGTTGTGGTATTAATGTGCAAAAACAGTCCACAGATCCCCAGCCAGGCATCTACCAGATGGTAGAGACTCCTCTTGGTTGCAAGTGGTTGAAAGCCAGGTTGTAAAATGCGCCTGGCTCCTGGCTAATTTCGAACACTGATTGTGAGGATAAGATGTCATGATGGGGAAGAGCCATGTTCACCATTTCTGAACTGCTTGGAGGAGAGAGGAGATAGAAAATTAACAAGGAAGTGTTGGGAGGGGAGAGGGAACTGAATGCTGTGTCTCAAAACAAAACCCCAGATCCAAATTATCCCTCACCCCACCAGTTTATTTAAGAAATGTAGGATCTTGCTTCTATGTTTTGATGCTGGATTTCTCCAGAATTTTATAGTTAAGATGTAGGATTTAACTCTGGCCTCAGTTGAATGTCCAAATGGACGCACACAGCACAAAAGATTTTGGCTGATATGTCTTTGGAGTATGTCAGAAGATAATACCACCCAAAATGTAACCCGGAGGCCTGACGTGAGGCAGCTCAGCTGGGATTCCCCTTGTTGTCATATTAAGGAGATCCTTAGCACGAGCAATTGTAGGGCACATAATTTCAATGGGAAACCTGACCTTTTCAAAAGATTTATGAGGAGGAGTGTCAAGGCTTGTTAGAAACACTTGTGAATGTCCCTCAAATTCTATAACTCTGCTGGTTTATGAACTTAACAGTTCTGCTTTGCATACTGTTGGCGGTACTTTCCGAATCAGTGGTATAAATAGATTTATTCCATTTTGGGCTTTTACATTCACATCCTCTCCTGCTTTTGGGGTGCAAAACTGGTTATGGTGAAGATTTAAAAAATACAGACCAAAAAGTATAACCATATGCTTTCCCTGGCCATCAAAATAGTGCCAAATTAAACTATTATTTCTGAACAATGACCAGTCTTTGGAAGATTTTTTTTTGGGGGGGGGGTGACGGCTCCTAAATACTTTTATCAGATGCTTGTGCAGTATGTTTTGGTGACTGGAAGATGGCGTTTTAAAAAAGCTACTCAGAGATGATTGTCGAAAGTGGTGATTTGAGGTAAAAAACGGTGATACTAGGTTTCTGACTTGGTTGATTTGCCTTGTTGTGTCTGAGTGGCTGGAAGTGTTTATCTTCCTTTACGAAAAAGTGATCCTAGAGTGTTTTGATATTTGAAAATTCCAAAATGGATGGCCACCTGCCATGGATTATTTAGCTGAGATCCCTGCATTGCAGGGGGTTGGGCTAACTGATCCCAGGGTCCCATCCAACTCATTCTTAAATTCTATGATTCTAATATTTATTTTGAGCAGGTCTTCTTCAATTAGTGCTTGCTCTGGTTTTGTATGTATGACACTTAAGAGTTTGACTTCAGGTTGTTCTGGCTTTGAAATATGCCCCAAGGCAAAAATGTAAAGGGCTCAGCTGTTTTGGTTGGACTTGGTGCCTAAAAATTGCATCCCGTGCACCCAAAATGACACAAAAGGAGGTGGTATGAGCAGACTTAACAGAAGCATAAGCAAAGAAAAACCAAAAACCCTTTAGGAAAAATCCTGAGATGTGGCTGTGGAATACTGGTTGACAGCTGGGACCCTGAGCAGCAGCAGTCTCCGCTGCAACATTTTGTTGCAGGTCTCTTGTGTGATATGATGGGCTTTTTTTACCTCACCCCATGCCAGGCAAAGCCATGGGTTGGTGTTCAGTTGAGTTTTAGCCTGCGTTTCTTTTGTAAGCAAGTCTGCTTGAGGTTGTGGTTGCAGTGGGTGTTGAAGAACATGCAGGTGCAAGGAGCACTCCCTGCAAGTGGTTTTGGGGAGGGAGTGTGGAGCAGTGGTAGAGGCATGTGGAAGGTTCTAGGTTTGTGTTACGTCTTCAGGTTCTCCTGTCTAGAACCTAGGAGAGAGCATCATTGAACAACCACCCCCCCGGGGGGGGGGCAGGCCTAAAAAACCCCACAACTGTATGAAACATGGAACTTCAATAAAATAGTTTGAATGACCCTCCTTAGCCGCTGGCTGTTGACAACACCACACCAATGGTCTGACTTTGGTAAAAGTCAGTTTCCTGTGTTAAACATGTAAAAATGTGCAACATTTCTGAGCATTTGTCCTGCATTTTCTAAGCACTATTATGCGCGGCCAGCCTGGTTGGGGTCATTTTTTAAATACTCGATCTTCCCATAGAGCAGGGGTCAGCGACCTTTTTCAGCCGTGGGCCGGTCTACCGTCCCTCAGACCATGTGGTCGGCCGGACTATATTTTTTTTGCCCCACAAATAACCCAGAGGTGCATTTTAAATAACATTCTACTCATGTAAAAACACGGTGATTCCCAGACCGTCCGTGGGCCAGATTTAGAAGGCAATTGGGCGACATTTGGCCCCCGGGCCTTAGGTTGCCTACCCCTGCCATAGAGGTTGTGGGTACGCATTCTGCATCTCAACAGAGCACTTAATACCTGCTCTTCCTAGAGTCTTGAAAACGAGAAACGGTAGCTAGATGCGCAACTCCCATCTGCGGTATAAATATCTTGGGAAACACAACTTCAGCTTTATTGGTATTTCACACAGGAAGCAAGTGAAGCGTGACTGACTTCAGGTGGTTGGCATTTGAGTAATCTGATTATGAATCGCAGCCTTGGCATTACTGATGCTGCAAAGCTGCTGGAACATGAAGCGGCGGGAGTGTTGGGGGGATGACTATAACCCTACGACTTTAGAAACCATGTGATGGGGCTTAGGTGGAGCTCTGCTTCATCTGCCAACGAACAGCTTCCCAAATGGGACAGCCAATAAAGCTAGATAAGAAACTGCGAACCGGGATAGGGGTTTGCTGTTTATAATTGTGGTTCAAAAGGACTACCCACCTGGTAACATTCTTGGGCTGTGTGTTCCGTGATTCTCATCTTTTGCGTTTCTGCTCAGTTTCGAAATGCAGAGGAAACCAACCCAACCCTCCCAGGAGTCATTACACCAGCCATCTGTAAACTGGTGTTTTGAAGTACAGCTCATGGTTTTTTGAGCTATAACCTGGGTTTGAAGGTAGCTGGGAGCCCCCAAAACATATGGAGGGCTCCAGTTTGGGGAAGCTATGTTAGACCAGTGAGTGTTTCGTCTCTGTCTTGACGTAAGCCAGGCATAGGCAAATTCTGGCCCGCCAGATGTTTGGGACTACAACTCCCATCATCCCTGACCACTGGTCCTGTTAGCTAGGGATGATGGGAGTTGTAGTCCCAAACATCTGGAGGGCCGGAGTTTGCCTATGCCTGACGTAAGCCCTATCTGCGCCATCCCTTTAAAGCAGTATCCTATCATTTTGAAACAGTCATGGCTTCCCCCAAAGAGCCCTGGGAGCTGTAATTTGTTAAGGGTGCTGAGAGTTGTTGGGGCACCCCTATTCCCCTCCCAGAACCAGCGTTTGAAACTCCCACTGTTCTAGGCGCATTTTGCAATTTCATTAGCGCGAGCAGTTTCTGAGCTTTGCGCCTAAGATTTCAGATTAAAGCTGCAGAGTAGAAGGAAAGGAGGGCCGTTTTCTGCCTCCCCACTTCCAGCTACTCTCTGAAGACTGGAGAAGAGACCCTCTAAGAATATTAGGGGGGTGGGCAGGGGAAGGACTGGACCAGGTAAAAAACGAACATAATATTTTGGCTGCAGTTCATTTATTTTCAGCTTTGTATCCTTGTTATTAAAAAATTGTGCCTAGGTAAAGGACCCCTGGATGGTTAAGTCCAGTCAAAGGCAACTATGAAGTGTGGCGCTCATCTCGCTTTTCCAGCTGAGGGAGCCAGCATTTGTCCACAGACAGCTTTCTGGATCATGTGGCCAGCATGACTAAACTGCATCTGGCACAACAGAACACCGTGATGGAAGCCAGAGGGCACATCAACGCCATTTACCTTCCCACCGCAGTGGTACCTATTTATCTACTTGCACTGGTGTGCTTTTGGACTGCTAGATTGGCAGAAGCTGGGACAGAGCAACGGGAGCTCACTCCGTTGCGGGGATTCGAACCGCCGACCTTCCGATTGGCAAGCCAAGAGGCTCAGTGATTTAGCCCACAGCGCCACCCGCTCCCCCTCTGTGCCTTGACATTCCATTGTTGCGCCCATAACCTAGGTTTGAGGTGCCATTTAGCTCCTAGCTTTCATATCTCAGTTTCTAACACTGGCCAGAACCACAGTTCCCAGGGTGGCTTAACAACCAATCCTCCTTCCTAGGGATTTGTGGAAAGGAATGGGGCCTCCTAACAACTCTCTCAGAGCACCCTGAACAAACTACAGTTCCCAGAATTCTTTGGGATAAGGCACAACTGCTTAAAGTGACATGACACTGCTTTTAATGGCTAGTGCAGATGAGGCCTAATTCATTATCCGCGGTAATGAATATTCTGCTCTGCAGCATCTTAATAGGAGGTGAGAGAGGGGGAAAAAACCTTTTGCAGCGTGAGCTGTTGTCTTACCTGACCCAACTCCCTCCCTCCAAACCCTCATCATGGGTTGGTTGTTGGAGAAACCGTTCAGCTTTGAAGTCCTTGTTACTGACCGCAGACTCGCAAACCTTGGACCAGACTTACCCCTGTTATCCCTTCGCCTTGCGAGAGCCCTGAACTGTGTTTGGCTCTTCCTGCTGAGTCAGAATTGCTCACCTGCTTTAATAAAACATTCCTTCCTTGCACCTGCTGCACCTTCTGTCGTGTATTGAGCAGGAGATCTACTCTACCACTAAACTACAATGGAGCCCCTGTTTTTCTAAGCACTTAGAGCTCAGTGTCCACTAGAGCCATAGAGTTGCAAGGCACCCCAGGGGTCCTCTATTCCTAAACGGCCTCGGTCCAGTATACCTGAAGGAGTGTCTCCACCTCCATCGTTCTGCCCAAACACTGAGCTCAAGTGCCGAGGGCCTTCTTGCGGTTCCCTCCCTGCGAGAAGCCAAGTTGCAGGGAACCAGGCGGAGGGCCTTCTCGGTAGTGGCACCCGCCCTGTGGAAAGCCCTCCCACCAGATGTCAAAGAGAACAACAACTACCAGACTTTTAGAAGACATCTGAAGGCAGCCCTGTTCAGGGAAGCTTATAATGTTTAATAGGTTTTTGTATTTTAGTGTTCTGTTGGAAGCCGCCCAGAGTGGCTGGGGAAACCCAGCCAGATAGGTGGGGTATAAATAATAATAATAATAATAATAATAATAATAATTATTATTATTATTATTATTATTATTATTATTATTATTCCAACCCCCTGCAATGCAATATTTTGACCAACGTGGGGCTCGAACGCATGACTCTTGAGATGAATATTCTCAACGCTCTACCAACGCAGCAATCCCAGCTCCCCCAACTTTGCCATTCGTATCAGTTCGTGGGCTGTACTTGCACACATTGGGGGGGGGCGGGGAGAACCTTGCATGCTTTCCCCCCCGTCTCTAACAACTCTGTGGATGAGCAGCCTACAGAAAAGCCGAGAACAATACTTCTAATACACTGGCTGCTCATTTACGCAGCCTGCCTTAAAAACAACAACCACCCCATCATCCTGCGGTTACGATTCGGAACCGTTTTAAACTGGCTGTGCCGTTCCTAAGCAGTTTGCATCCTGAATATAGCCCCCCTCCCCTCCCACCCCATTGGGCAGGTTTCCAAATCTGGCTTCTTTGGCACCCCCTCAATTGATTTCTCTGCTTTGCACTTTTCTCTCATGGCAATAAAGGACAGGAAGCTGCTTCGGGGGTAAGGATGTCTTAATAAAGGCCTTTAATCCCCTTGAACGCAGATGGACCTTGTTAAGGTTACTCCATTGCTCATTAAGAAACATGAGCTGGTAGCTGCTGGGGGGGGGAGAGGCGAGAGCTGTGAAGTCATCATTTTTAAGCGAACAACAAAGGAGCTCGAAGGCTTCGATTGAAAGCACTTCTAATGAGTTCACAAGATCAGCTGATGAGTCATGCACACGGGAAGACATGACGCCAGAACTACAGCGTCTGAATTAATTCCACACACACACACACACACACACACACACACACACAGCTACTTCGAATGCAGCACGATGATATTTCGTTTTTGCCTGTAAGCAGGGCAGTGTGGATGCTGTAAGTAGTTTAGCCAGAGCGTAATGGAGCATCAAAGGTGGCGATCAGTAGACTCCTGAGAATCTGTACTTATTCTTTTCTTAAAAAAAGAAAATGATAATAAGGTTTGAAAGAGGGTGACGGCTGCTGTGAAACTTCAGAAGCCGCAGGTGTTGCTGGCTGCCTGCAGTTCCACTGAATGCCAGCTGCCGGCCGGACACCACAGAGATCTGCTGCTCTCAGGTCCTGCTTGCCCATGGCATCTGGCTGATTTCCTGTGGGCGCACCTGCTTGCCTACCACGAAACCAGGGTGCTGGGCTAGATGGGCCTTTGGCCTGATCCTGCAGGGCTCCTCTTCTGCTGTTAGGGCTGGAACCCCAAGCTGAGTTTGAGGAAGCTGAGGCAGGGTGCTCGGTTCTTTGGGAGCTGCGTGCTGTGTAACGATTTCCTTATATTTCCCTTGGCTGCCTTGGTGCACATTCTCTTGGCTTTGCAAATGGTTTGCTGCTAATGAAGTGCTAGCCAGCTATGGGAGCTCCGACACTGCAAGGTGTTTATAGGTGTACTGTCTGTCTGTCTGTTCTACATTTTAGTGAAAACACTCGATCCTGTTTAAGTGGTGCAGAATGAATTGCAGCCAGTTATGTAAGCAAAAGGGACGCGGGTGGCGCTGTGGGTTAAACCACAGAGCCTAGGACTTGCCAATCAGAAGGTCGGTGGTTCGAATGCCGCGACGGAGTGAGCTCCCGTTGCTCGGTCCCTGCTCCTGCCAACCTAGCAGTTCAAAAGCACATCAAAGTGCAAGTAGATAAATAGGTACCGCTCCGGCGGGAAGGTAAACGGCGTTTCCGTGCGCTGCTCTGGTTTGCCAGAAGCGGCTTAGTCATGCTGGCCACATGACCCGGAAGCTGTACGCCGGCTCCCTCGGCCAATAAAGCAAGATGAGCGCCGCAACCCCAGAGTTGGCCACGACTGGACCTAATGGTCAGGGGTCCCTTTACCTTATGTAAGCAAAATGTGCACTCGTCAGTAGCCAAAGGAATTGAATCCGACATGTTGGAAGTACCCTTTTGAGGGGGAGGCAGAGGGGGCCGAGGTTGCATTTCCGAGACTGGCATGCAGTTGTTAACATGCTGAAATAGACACCCAGCTTTGAAGAAAACGTTGACGCTGTTCCAGGCGTTACCCAAAGTTGTGATGCTGGACTTGGTTTTCCTTGAAACAGCACATGGCATGTTGAGTTTGGCTGTTGGGCTTGGGCTTGTGTTGGCAGGCTTGACAAAGAGGGAAGAAACAGGGTGGTGGGTGCAGAATTCTGGGAACCTGTGTTGGAGGAGGGGCAGTGTCCCCTTTCCTACCCTGACCTCAGTGGAAGCTGGCGAGGGCTCGGATCAGTCGAGGGACGATACCATAAGGCAGGGGTCGGCAAAGTTTTTGTGGCTTGGGCCGGTTCATGGTCCCGCAGATGCAGTGGTGGGCCGGAGCATGCATGTGCATGCGCAAATACTATTTCCGGCACGGAGGAGGCGTGCGCAGCTTCCCATTGGCTGCAAGAGCTTCCTTCAGCCAATGGGAAGCCGGCCAGTGTCGCAGAAGGTGATCCCTGTTCTGCTCTGCGCTGATTTAGTCCTTAGGTTGCTGACCCCTGCCATACCACCAGTGAATTGTCTGGGTGGACTTTTGGTGACTGGTGGGAAGCTGGGTCATTGGGGAGAGGGATGAGCAGATGGATTCCTCTGCCTATTCCTGGGCCTGGTATTGGGAGAAGCTTTCAGATCGCTTTGTTATGTGATGAATTAATGGGAATGTCAAGGCGGTGTTGAAGTGAAGTGGATGCAAAGCACATTTTTCTTACTGAAGAAAGAAAAAGCACATCGGCTGTGTCTTCAAACATCTTAGCTGAGACTTTTTTCTCTCCCCTCCCCAAGTTATCTTAATGTTGGCAGTAACCTTTTACCCTTAATAGTGCCCCCCACCCCCAAAAAAAGAAAATAAATGAAACCTCCAGCCAGCAGTTCCCATAATGTGCCTTTCGAGCTTTTGATGCCGCAGTAAGAAATACTAAGATGTGAAATTCTGAGCACTGAGGCCTGTTTTTGTTTTCTGTTTTCTCCTTCGAGGCAGTGGAAAAAAGTGGCTCAGAATTCATTCAGCATGAGGGCATTTCCTTAGCGAGAGAGGATCTGCGCAGCTGTCTGCAGAGGCCTGGAGGGCTTCCCTGGAACATGAGGCAGCACTTGCCACTCCATCAACGGGGCTTTAAAAAAAGCAGGCTTTTTTTTGGCCGGGGGTGGGGGTGGCGGGTTGGTTGGTGGTGACTCCGGGATTCACTGGAAAGAATTTGCCAGCCTCCCCCCCCCCACTCCCATCTGTTTGAGGAAACAAATGGATATTGAGGGTTTTTGAGAATAGCAGCCTTTCATTTCGTTCGACGGCCACTTCATTTCTGAGCTGGCTGCGCGCTGAGGTCATTGGAGAAAGCTTGGGCCTTGATCCGGGCTCCCTGGACTCCGAAGCGCAGCGCGTTGTCGGTGCCCACGTGCAGAGGCCAGGAAGTAGGAAAGGTACTAAATCAGGGGTTAGCAACCTTTTTCAACCGTGGGGTGGTCCGCTGTCCCTCAGACCATGCGGTGGGCTGGACTATATTTTGGGAGAGAAAAAAATGAATGAATTCCTATGCCCCACAAACCCAGAGATGCATTTTAAATAAAAGCATAAAATAAAAACATTCTCCTCATGTAAAAACACCAGGCAGGCCCCACAAATAACCCAGAGATGCATTTTAAATAAAAGCACACATTCTACTCATGTAAAAACACACTGATTCCCGGACCATCCGCAGGCGGGATTTAGAAGGCGATTGGGCCGGATCCGGCCCCTGGGCTTTAGTTTGCCTACCCCTGTACAGTCATACCTCGGGTTGAAGTTGCTTCAGGTTGAGCGTTTTCGGGTTGCGCTCCGCGGTGACCCGGAAGTAACGGAACACGTTACTTCCGGGTTTTGCCTCTTGCGCATGCGCAGATGTTCAAAATGACGGCATGCACAGAAGCGGCGAATCCATGACCTGCAGACGCGGGTTGCGTTCGCTTCAGGATGCGAACGGGGCTACGGAACGGATCCCGTTCGTATCCAGAGGTACCACTGTACTAAATGATTGGTTTGCTTCCTGCTCTTTGCTCTTATTCTTGCTCAGCTGGTTCTTTTCTCCTCCTGGAAACACCTGCCAGCAGAGGCCGCTGTATTAGGGTCAGAGGAGCAATGCCACCCCATCAACTTCGTACTGCCCCCAGACACCTCCCTTCTTATTTATAAGCAACCCAGATAGCCGAACCAGCCACCAGCTTCTTACTCCATGTGTGACATCAGTTAGGGCTGGGCCACTTAACCTTGCTGTTAACAATGTCGTTTTTTCCCTGAGTCAGCTTTCACGTTTCCAGATGGCCAAGGAGGACACACCTCCTCTCCAGAGATGATCAAGGGCTTGCAAACTCAGCCTTACAAGGAACCAGGGTGGATTTGATTTAAATAAAAGTAGTTTTTACAGTAATATCAAAAAATTACTTGATTTGGTTATACTGTTAGAAATACATAGATAGATCATTGTGAAATTATTGTGAGGTATAATAAGTCAACTGTTTATATCCGGACAACTTTTCTGCTGTACTTTATTAGAAGGAGAAAAATAATCATTTCCTGAATAACAATTTAAACAATTTATTTAGCTAAAACAATAACATTATAGCAAATGTATTCATGTTTGTCAACTGATGTGGTTAAACTTTTTTTTTTTTTTTTTTTAAACCCAACTTAGACTGAGTTTCAGCACACATGAAAAACTTAAAACAAATCCTTATTTCCTGATGAATAGCCTTTGGACTTAAATAGAAAACTATCTTAAATAACTTAAATAGAAAACTATCTTTAGAAAGATTTTTTCCTCCAGATGCATTTTATTTTAAAAATCCAATTTAAATCCAAAAAATCGATTTAAATTAAAAAATCCGATTTTTTTTTAAATAAAAAAAAAAAAGATTTTTATCCACCCTGTAAGGAACACTTGAAGGAGCTGGACATGTTAGGCTGGAAAAGAGGCGATAGGATAGTCATCTTCAAATATCTGTCATATGGAAGAGGGAGCAGGCTTGTTTTCTCCTGCTCTGGAGGGTAGGACTCGAACCCGTGGCTGCGAGTTCCAAGAAAGGAGGTTCCGACTAAACATCAGAAAGAACTTTCTCTTGGCAGTAGAACAGACTCCCATGAGAGGTGGTGGTCTCTCCTTCCTTGGAGGCTTTTAAGCAGACGTTGGATGGCCATCTGTCATGGATGCTTTACCTGAGATTCCTGCATTGTGGGGGGTTGGACTAGATGACCCTTGGATCCCTTCCAACTCTTAAGATCTTGTGACTTCACCACAGCCTCATGAACTTGTATGTATTCCTGAGTCTCCTTTACTAGTAAAGATTTCTTTGATTCATTGATGTGTTTGGTTCAGTGCCAAGGGAGAACAGCTTGACAGCCATGTTACGGAGAAATCACTGGATACCAATACTGTACATGAACTTCTCTCTATTCCACCCCCACCCCCTTTGTGCTGTAAAATCATTTCAGGTTTGCCGTTCAGTATTTAACACGGATGGGCCTGTGTCTTAACTTGGCACCCGAAGCAACGAACAGGTTTTGACTTGAAAGCAGCTGCATAGCTTTTGGACTAAATGTTGCTGCGGAAGTGTAAGCAGCGTGGGGGGGGGGTGTATCAGGAAAGGCAGTGGCATCACTCTGGCCTTCAGTCCCTCTGCAAACATTATTGCATTAATATGATTACAGTAAAAGTAGCACTGATACATTAGTACAGTGCTTTCAAGTGTTCAAAGCACTTCCCACGCATTAACTAGTCGGCATCCTTATCATGGCCCTGTAAGTTAAGTCTCTGTTATTCTGTCTCGAAAAGAGCGTGGAACGCACTCAACAAACAGATGACCATGAAGACTAAGTTTCTAGCACCACACATCTTCCCACACCAAATCCCTCCTGCATCCCTTGTTTCAGCATCTTCTCCCCCCCCCAATTTTTTTTATTCATTTTATAACACAAATAAACAACACAAACAGAAAAAACAAACAATACAAACAAATTCTTGTCTTACCCTTATTTTTTCTAAACATTGTTAGGTGAGCTTCCTCAAGTCCCCCCTATCTGATTTTCATTTTACCTCATCTTTAGCAGTTTACATATATCATAGTTTTAAAGCATTTTTAAATCACACTTACTTTTATCATAAAAATCTTCACATTTTATCCCTTACATATAATACTATTTTAAAATACACTATCTTCTACTTCTAACCCTACAGCCTATATCCACTTCCAAAGCTATTCTAAGATTTAAATATTAACATATTTTTTCAAATATTCTTTAAACTTCTTCCAATCTTCCACCGCCTCTTCTCTCTGGTCCTGGAGTCTCCCAGTCAGTTTGGCAAGTTCCATATAGTCTGTTTCAGCATCTTCTTAATGATCACATGGGCCACTAGACTTGGTTCTATGCAGTCAACTAATGGAGATGAGGAGGTCTCAATGCTTCTAGAGCAGAGGTTGGCAGCCTAAGGCCCATGGGCCAGTTCCAGCCCATGAGCTTCCTGGAACCAGCCCATGGCCGTTCCATGGATCGGCATGGAAATTCCGTGCTCCCCCCCGCGGCGCCATTTTCCCCCTTGCCGTGGGGACCGACTTCCCGGTCGGAAGAGCGCCTGAAATAGCTTGAGTGCACGCACAGGCATGCACGCTCCAGCCCACCAAGAGGTCTGCCGGGGAGTAGACCGGCCTGGCCTCAAAAAACGTTGCCGACCCTGTTCTAGAGAACAATCCGTTGCAAAACACATTAAAGCTTTTATGTAAGAATGTTTCTCGTTTCCAGTTCTTCCAAGAAAAACCAGTTACAGTGGTACCTTGGGTTACATACGCTTCAGGTTACATACGCTTCAGGTTACAGACTCCGCTAACCCAGAAATAGTGCTTCAGGTTAAGAACTTTGCTTCAGGATGAGAACAGAAATCGGGCTCCGGCGGCGCGGCAGCAGCAGGAGGCCCCATTAGCTAAAGTGGTGCTTCAGGTTAAGTACAGTTTCAGGTTAAGTACGGACCTCCGGAATGAATTAAGTACTTAACCCGAGGTACCACTATATTGGAAAAAGCCAAGTCACTATTTTGTGACGATGCGGAAGACGAAACAGTTTTGGCTTTCCATGAAAGAGTTGTCTTAACTCTGTGTTGGGCAAGACGTTGTATTTTGTGCACCTTTATGTATTTATTTGAGGTGTCCTCTCCTGTCATCCCAATATAGTCAGTCAGTTACTGGTTTCGAAGGAGGAGTGGTGTCTTGAGTTTTCCTTGCAGGTTGGACCTCTCATAGGAACATAGGTAAAGGTAAAGGGACCCCTGACCATTAGGTCCAGTCGTGACCGACTCTGGGGTTGCGGCGCTCATCTCGCTTTACTGGCCAAGGGAGCCGGCGTACAGCTTCCGGGTCATGTGGCCAGAATGACTAAGCCACTTCTGGCAAACCAGAGCAGAGCACGGAAATGCCGTTTACCTTCCCGCTGGAGCGGTACCTATTTATCTACTAGCACTTTTGTGCTTTCGAACTGCTAAGTTGGCAGGAGCAGGGACCAAGCAATGGGGGCTCACCCCGTTGCGGGGATTCGAACCGCCGACCTTCTGCTCGGCAAGTCCTAGGCTCTGTGGTTTAACCCACAGTGCCACCCGCGTCCCCATAGGAACATAGAAGCTGGCTTATACCAAGTCATTCCTCCAGTCCACCTAAGTTAGTATTGTCTATACCGACTGACAGCAGCTCCCCAGGGTTTCAAAGAGGGCATACTGGGGGTTGAAGCTGGGACTTCGATTCCTGAACTGCAGCCCTTTTCACTTCCCTCACTATTGATTACCCTAGTGATCCCGCAAACCTTAGCCATGCTTCCTTCAGTCCTCTGACAATTCATTCTCATATAACTAGTTCTTGTTTGCTGTTCTGGGTGCTAACTTCTTAATTAAAATCGGCGCTTTCGGGGTCCGGCGCAAAAACTTTACTATACAAATGTTCCACGGGTCCCCTGATGTTAATTACATACCCTGGATTTTTCTGGGGCGGAAAAAAAACAAAACACGGAACAGTGACCCCTTTGTGCTCTTTTGCCAAAATAATGTTACTGTCAGGATGTGAACAAGGTGTTAATCCTGTGTCTGTGGGAGATGATAAACAGATTTTTAAAAAAACAACCCCCCCCCAAACTTCCAATCTCTCTCAACTGGAGTTGCTGAAATGCCTTTGACTGTTTCCTCATTAGAAACATGGATTCCTTTTCTGTTCACCTTGAAAGTTCCCAGTGCCGAAGTCAGAATTTGAGGGCAATTTTTCCACGCACAAAGAGACCATTCATGGTTCGGTAACCAGTAACTACTGGGGGAATACAGCCCCAGTGAGGCCGAGTGGGCATACGGATGGAGGAGCATCTGTTTCTTCTGGCTGCTTGCCACTCGGTAGATTTTCAGCTAACCCAACAGTGCTTGGTTGTGTGTGGAAACACCCCTCTCCCCCCTTAAACCTCCGGCGGAGTTGGTTTTCTAGTTAAATGTCACCCATTAAATAGGTGTGCTCCTTAATCACTGCAGGCAGAGCTACACACATATTCGATTTTTTGTTTTATTTTATTGCAACAAGCCAGTCTTCCTCTCGATTCTCCATTGCACTGATTATCAGTACCTTGGAAGCCTCTGAGCCAAAGGGCTTTTGAATTAAGCATGCCGATAATAGTTCTAAAAAGGTGAGTGTTATCCTTGCAAATTCTGTCCTTGAGCTGGGGCTTACAGAGGAGATGTTAACTTGCCTAAGGCTACTTTATCTGCTGAAGTGTTAGAACTGCTGGCCCCGCCAACACAATTTCTTGCTTGTTCTTTTTCCTTTTTAACGTTTTTGTCGATTTTTATTAAAAATAAAAAAATTGGCAGCTTCCATATTTTAGGCTGGGGCTAAAGAAGGATGCTAGATCTGGAAAAAAAGGGATGCGTTTGCTATCTGGGCTTCTCTCCTGAATCTCTCTGCATCAGAAGTTATTTCTGGTGCGCAGTGTCCCAGAAATCAACACGAGAAAACCAAACTTCTTTGCTTGTTGATTGCAACACACTAAAGCAGCACAAGGAACTGTTTTCATCCTTACTTTTCCTTCTTCTCCGCCCTGAAAGGCATTCGTTTATGTTTCAGCCCAAAATCCAGGCAATTAGGGCCCACAAACACAGCATTTACAGTGCTTCAACATTTCCACTGGGTGAGGAATTCCTCCAGCTAGTAGCCAGAGGTGCTCCATTCTAGGGGATGCCCCGAAATCTCTCTGTGAATGGCTATTGTGGGACGCCTGGCTTGAATGAGAGACTTGTGTGAAGTGCTTTCCCACAATAATACAATGTGCTACTCACTGTCAATATGACTACAGCCATAGGTCAGGTTAGCAGCGAGTGATGTAAAAGAGTTTTTGCACACTGAGAGAAGAACAATTGCACTGTGGAAAAAATTGTGCTGTTGATGTTAGTAAATTTTACTTATTTAAAAAAATTGTGTTGCTTCGTTATCCTGCAAGTGGTATTAAATATTATTTTTTTTGGGGGGGCGAGCAAAATTATACACTATTTCATACTCGCGTCTGCGTGTAGCACAAACCAATTTTTATGTGTTTGCCAGAACAGATGATTTGCACAATAAGAGCTGTTTGAAATTTGACCTGTTCCCTGCTCAGAGAGAATTTCCAGGGTTTGGAAAGTGTGATAATGTGTAGGATTGTACATAATTTGTGCACATGGCCCAAGAAGCCATAACTGCTCCCCCCACCAAAGTGAGAAGTAGATTAGCCTGGAATTGGATGTTTCTAGATCAAGTTGGGAAGAGGAACCACATTCCCCCAAGTGACCCAGCATATTCAGGACTTACTGTATTTTTTGCTCTATAAGACTCACTTTTTCCCTCCTCAAAAGCAAGGGGAAATGTGTGTGCGTCTTATGGAGCGAATGCAGGCTGCGCAGCTATCCCAGAAGCCAGAACAGCAAGAGGGATCGCTGCTTTCGCTGCACAGCGATCCCTCTTGTTGTTCTGGCTTCTGAGTTTCAGAATATTTTTTTTCTTGTTTTCCTCCTCCAAAAACTAGGTGCGTCTTGTGGTCTGGTGCGTCTTATAGAGCGAAAAATACGGTATTTAGTATTCTGTGTATGCTTTAGGATGAAAATTCCCCTTTAAATGCAGCATCATGAGAATACAGGGCCCCCACTGCATATTAGGCAAATTGAGAGAAAATATGCATAGGCTATTGTGCCAGAACAGACATTCCACATGAATCCATTATTATTTTTTACACTCTTCTTTTTGCTTAAATGCAGCTGCTGAGACTGTAGTATTGAAAGGAAGAACCAGCACCCGGGGGAGGAGAGAGAGGCTTATTAACTCTCCTCTGTGTTCTTTGCCAACACAAAAATTACTCCTCCAAAGCTGCTCTTACCTTTCCTGGGGGTAAGATACAGGTATAACGTGTCCCCTCCTCGGGGAAATAAAAACAGTTGGTGAGGGGCTGTGTGTATATTCAGCAGGAAAGGATTATGGGTAAAGGTTTGAGAATCTTCTTCTCCAGTACAGTCGTACGTTGGTTCGCGAACACCTTGCAAGTCGAACGTTTTGGCTCCTGGATGCTGCAAACCTGGAAGTGAGTGTTCTGGTTTGCGAACTTTTTTTGGAAGCTGAACATCCAACACGGCTTCCGATTGAGTGCAGGAAGTTCCTGCAGCCAATCGGAAGCCGCACCTTGGTTTTCGAACATTTTCGGAAGTTGAATGGACTTCCGGAACGGATTCCGTTTGAGAACCAAGGTACGACTGTACTACCCGTTGCAGCCCCAGCGACTGTTTTGGGGAGTGCAAGCAAAGAGGCTGTAAAAGCATCACGGAACCATAAACCTATTACATGTAATACTGCTGACTCTCTTGTGTGCTGCTCAATTCCCTGTGTGACGTTGACTTGGTTCACACATAATTCTAGGCTAAACTGTGGCTTAGCACGAATAGGCAAGCACACGGATACACAGACCAGAAGTCACAGCTGCTCTGCTCTGTGCTGTCCAGAGCTAAGCCATGGTTTGGCTTCATATTACGTGCAAACGCAGGCTGTGTAGCCAAGGTTTGTTCTTGGCTTGCCACTCGTGGTTTCTTTGAGGGAGACAAACCATTAGGATGGCTTCACATGTCATGCTAAGGTAAACCATATCTCAGCAGGAACAGGAGAGGAGTGAAACAGCCATAATTTTTGCTTTGTGTACCCATGGTTTGGCTTAGCATTATGTGTGAACTGGGCCAACATAGTATTGTGGCTGCGGTAACCCAGCCAGAAGGGGGGGGAGTATAATGTATAATAATAATAATAATAATAATAATAATAATAATAATAATATCAGTGAGTCTGAATTGATCACCAGATTGATGTTTGCTCCTGTTTGGAAATACTAAAAATGCTTTTTCCTCTTTTCTTTGGGTAAGATTTACCTGTTGTTCAACTATTTATTAGTTTGGAGTGTTTCCTGTGCATTTTGCACATCAAAAGGTTTATATGCCATTTTAATTGTTGAAAACTATTGCTGCTTTTAATTTTTTTGTTTTTACTGCTCTGTGGATAGGCAACAGAAACTCCAGTTCGAATAGAACCCTTCTCTGAATGAGTCAAGATTCCCCAAGTAGCTCTAGTACTTGCTGTCTTGATTATTGGATCTTGTTGGAGGTGTCCGACCCTGATGAATTTGGTCTGCCTCATGAAACAGGACACTCTTGTTTAATGCCACTTAAAACTAATCTCCTCATTCCTGAGATTCCCTTTGTCTGGTGTGCTTGCGAACTGTACCTTGCATGTCCTGAGCTACTCTAGCAGCGACAGAATTTATTGGAATGTCAGCTTTCCTCCTAATTACTTTGACCTTTGTGAACTAAACTCATGGGAATGTCAGACACGGAACGGAGCTAAGCTGCAAAATGAAAAGGGAGCAGGGCAAAGCTCCAAAGTGGTGCCGTAAACTTTGCTTTCAAATAAGAGAAAATGGGAGATCGGCGGCTGGAAGCCCCAGGACCCAATCTGCCCCTTCAGGTGTTTTGCTCCAGTTGGTAGAGGCAAAATAATTGAGAATGGTGGCTGTGGCAGGAATACCTGCTAGCAGTCCGCTGTGTAGGAAGGAAGAGGGGAATGATGTTGGCTGTCTTCAAGGTGAGTCAAGCACACTTGTTGGGTTGGTACCCGTCTGTCTTGGGAGGCAATGGAGAAGTGCTCCTTTGGGGGTTGAAGAAGCATCCGTTGGGGGTGAAGGGAGCTGTTGGAAGATTGCAGGGCCTGCTGTGGCTGTAGAGACCGATGCAGGAGAGACATGTTTTGTTGCAGCCAGGGAAGATGGAGGCGTCCGGTTGTGCTGCTGCAGATGTACCATGGCATTTCTTATCTGTATTGAAATACACTTAGATGGCTTTAAAAGGGGATTATTTACTTGCTTGCTTGCTTGCTTGCTTGGGGTTGCTGCTTTCACTTGTCTTGCTTGCCAACTCCCGCAAAACTTCCTTCCAAACTCTCCTCTCTTGGCACCTTGCCTGTTCTGTCCCAGGTTGCCCCAACGTTCCCTTCTCACAGCTTGGCCAACTCATGCTCTCACCCTGCTGCTGCCATCACTGGCGGGAAAAAGAAGCCTGCTTTTTAAAAAATTAGGTAAAAAAATAAAAAACTTATTTTTAATTAGTTCATTTTATAAAATTTATATATCGCTTGATTGCAGAAAAAAACCCCCTCAAAGCAGTCCACACAGAAGATAAAACAATAATATTATCACTTTTTAAAAAAATACAATTTAAAATACACAGAAAGTTTTAAAACCACAAGAAAATAAACTAAAACTTGTGGGCAGCTTTAGGCTAAAAGAGCAGTCAAATGCACAAGGGCCTAAAAAGGAGTCCTACTTTAATCAGGCGAACACACTATGTAGCCTGGAATCCAGTTCTCACAACCAGATAGATGACAATGCGAAGCCTGCCAGCCAGACATTAACACAATGGCATTTGCTTGCTTATAATACCCATCAAGGGGACGCGGGTGGCGCTTGGACTTGCCAATCAAAAGGTCGGCTGTTCAAATCCCTGCGACGGGGTGAGCTCCTGTTGCTCGGTCCTTGCTCCTGCCAACCTAGCACGTCAAGTGCAAGTAGATAAATAGGTACCACTCTGGCGGGAAGGTAAACAGCATTTCCATGCGCTGCTCTGGCTTCGCCAGAGGTGCCTTAGTCATGCTGGCCACATGACCCAGAAAAACTGTCTGCGGAAGCGGACAAACGCCGGCTCCCTCGGCCTTTAAAGCGAGATAAGCGTCGCAACCCCAGAGTCGTTCACGACTGGACTTAATTGTCAGGGGTCCCTTTACCTTTACCTTTTGTTGTTGTTTAGTCGTTTAGTTGTGTCCGACTCTTCGTGACCCCATGGACCAGAGCATGCCAGGCACTCCTGTCTTCCACTGCCTCCCCCAGTTTGGTCAAACTCATGTCCCTAGCTTCGAAAACACTGTCCAACCATCTCGTCCTCTGTTGTTCCCTTCTCCTTGTGCCCTCCATCTTTCCCAACATCAGGGTCTTTTCCAGGGAGTCTTCTCTTCTCATGAGGTGGCCAAAGTATTGGAGCCTCAGCTTCAGGATCTGTCCTTCCAGTGAGCACTCAGGGCTGATTACTTTAAGAATGGAGAGGTTTGATCTTCTTGCAGTCCATGGGACTCTCAAGAGTCTCTTCCAGCACCATAATTCAAAAGCATCAATTCTTCGGTGATCAGCCTTCTTTATGGTCCAACCTTTACCTTAATACCCATCAAATAATATACATACAGAGACATACTGCCCATAGTATTAGAGGTACTGTTGTGACTCACAGCCATTGGTTAGATATATCTTTCGTGAACTTGTCTCTCAAGATTTGCTGCATCAGCATATGATTAAATATCACGATCCTTTAACTATCATCCGCCTTGTGCACTGTTTGCATATAATTCCTAAATGTTGTCATGTATGGGTCCTGTCGAAGTCTGATATGTTTATTATTGACAATTCATAATGCAGAAATGCATCCTTTGTTTCTTTGTAACCCTCCCTCCAGGGCAGGGGTGGTGGTGATTTACAAATAAATCAACAGATATTTTGTTGCCACTTCAGTTTCCCTGATTACCTTTGAGTTTCAGCAGAATAAAAGCATCCACAAACTTTTGATATGGTTGACCTTTTGCATGGAGTCCTGGATATTTGTTTTTCCTAAAAAGCCACATAGTGTTTGTCTGAAGTTGCTGGTTTTATGGTGTGTGTTTGTGTGGTTGTTGTTTTTTTAATATAAAAAAGCAATGTCATCTGAAGAAAAATGGTAGCTTTTCAGCAGGATGTTCTTTATGCTAATTGCTGCAATTTACAGAAGATAAACCCTTTTATGTGGGATTGTTACAAATAAAGCGGTTTTGTTTGGATGCTTTCAGATTAATCTGCCGTGCTTGCAATTAGGTATACAAAGAGTTCTTCTAGGGTTAAGGAGGCTTTGAAGTAGATGCGATGCAACTATGCTAATGAATGCACATCAGACAAGAAGACAAATTCCAGGCTCTCTTGTGCCTTGACCATCCAGCTGTGTACACACCTCTAGTCACCCATGTCTTATCAAGAGCTTTTTTCTACATGAACCGTTATCGCCGCTCCTCCCTGCACTCAAAACAGCAAGCTGTGGCACGAATCTGTCTTCTATGCAGATGTGCTCTTTGTTGCTAAATTAGGACTTTCTTTTCCTCTTGTTAGATTTTTGGTGAAACAAGTGGCAAAAAAACCCACCCCTTCCTGTATCTGCATCCATGGGGAAACTTGATTTTATGAGCTGTTAATACAGTGGTACCTTGGTTTGCAACCCTTTTGGATTACAGCCATTTTGGATTACAACCACGTCAAACCCTGAAGTGTGTGTCCCTTTTTTGGGGGGGGGGAGGCCCCATTGGTGAAAACACGCCTTGGTTTACACCCTGTTTTGGTTTACAGCTGGACCTCCGGAACGGATTATGTTTGTAAATCCAAGGTATCACTAGCCTCAGTTCTCTGTAGTAATTTCCTAGTTCCGCAAGTGAGAAGCAGCACCATAATTCCATTATTATTATTATTATTATTATTAATAATAATAAATAATTTATACCTTTATACCCCGCCCATCTGGCTGGGTTTCCCCAGCCACTCTGGGCGGCTTCCAGCAAAATATTAAAATACAATAATTCATCAAATATTAAAAGCTCCCCTAAACAGGGAGTAAATTGCCGCTGTTTAGTGTAGGATCAATAACATGCCTAGCTGTTGATTGTAAGGCTGAGCATCTATGCCATTGTCGAGATGTCACAGGCTGGGCGCAGACATCCTGTCGCTTAAAAATTAATGGTGACTGTTGACCTCTGTGAATCACATTGTCTGTTTATTGTATTTAGGAAGCTCTTTGCCGCCCAATCAGCTGTGTCCTGTAGGTGGTTTAGGAAGGAGGAAAGTGGTTCATACAGAGGAATGGTCTTATTCTGTCACGTTGCCATGTGACTCAGTTCTTGTCTCCGTCTATCTTATTGGGATCTATTCCTAGCAATTTTGGGTGTGTCAGGAAGTCTCTATGCATCTATAGTGCGTTTTGGGTACCAAAATGTTAATCAAGAGACTTGCTATTTAAAGGCAAGAGCCTCCTTGGGCTAGGAAACTCAGCTCAGTTGTTTTATTTATAGCAGGCAGTGTGTGTTCATGTCGGATGAGTCTGTAAAGAAATTGTTCTGAGGACAAGCAACTAGAAGGCAAGCAGTTCAAGAGTCTGACCCATGAGGTTTTGTGGAAAGGGTAAACAGAGTCGTACATGGCCCCTTCCTCAAATTTGGATTGAGGTTGTGCTGCTGTTTTCACAACCCAAATATCTCCCTTCCTTTGGAGATTTAATTTGAATTCATGTTGAGTTACATAAATTGTTATTATTAGCTTTTCCAGTCAAAATTCGGACATGGAAGTGAGGAACATGTTTTGGCATGCATTAAGAGTCAAGACGTGTGTTTTTCTAGGAAACTTGAATTCTTATGTATGGTATATTATGGGACTTGAAACATCCTTGCAACTCCTAACATAAGCTAACACTTAACTCATTCATTCAGGTTAACTGGCCATAGATGGACATTTCTTAGATAAATGCTGCTCTAGTCTGTTGGATGGCTTGTCTTTCCCCATATGGATCTAATAAATATTTAGTGGTTGTTGACATCTTGAGTTAATTTCAGAGTTTTCCCCCCACAAAAGGCACATCATTTAACTAAAGAGCTGTAGGATATTGCATTATCAATTTGACGCACAGGTTGATTACAGTGAGGGTCAAATGGCAAGAGTATTGGCTTAGGATGGTTCCAAGTTGCAAAAAGTTGGAAGCATATCTTGACTTCCTGGGTCTACAGCTTAAGCTTAGCAATATTATGAAAATTCCCCCATATGCCATGGATTTAAGTGGGTTAAGACATATGAGGATTAATTGAAAATTAGTATTTCTTATACATTTCCAGTCAAACACAAGGAATGCATATAAAATCTGAAAGTGAAACCAAAGCTTTAACTTGTTTCAGTCTTTTGTAAGCATTTTGCAGCTCAGGCTTTGGTCTGGCTTGTTTTGTTTCCCTGCTACCCCAAAATGCAGTGGAAAATGTAATCTGCCCCTAGAGACTCAGCTACCTCCCTGCATTTTTAATTTTGTTATTCCCAAACTTGCCCTGTAATTGACAATGCTGTTAGCAGATTTAGTTTAGCTTTTGCCCAGAGAGCGTAATGATGGCTGGATTTGTGTCCCACAGGTGAAGTATTTAACGTAGCCATCTCTTGTCAGCCTTTTAACCTCCTAGAATCTCCTTAATGAACTTCTGTAGAAAGCCAGAAGTAAATTGGGGATTCATGTGGTTTTGACTGACAGACCTTTAGAAGGAGAGAAAGAGAGAAACCTTTTTTTTTCCTTTTTTTTTTTGCAGACGCTTCCATCAATCATGCAAAGGAGAGCGCTATCATAAGCATGCCAAGTGGTTCTTGAATATGTTATTAGTGAATGCCTAATTTATTTTTCTAAAGTTGGGCAAATAATGGAATCATGCCCTTCCACACCAACCCTGGAAAACCATATTTTAACATGTCAAAAGAAAAATAAGTCGCGATTGTAAAAACAGAACAAAAGCCTAACACGAGTAATCTGTGGTTTTGCAAGAGGGACTTGTAAAAGCAAGGCTGTAGGATAGACTTCTCTTGTCCTTTGTGCCTCTTAAAGTGGGAAATTGTGGATGTGGGGAATATAGAAAATGTAAATGACTGGAGCCTCTTTGTGGGCCTTTGATAGATGGGTTGAGTGAAGGTGATTGACACTTGAGCAAGGAAATGTTTGTTTATGTTTTGGGGCAGAGAGGAACCAGTGAAAGATATGAGGTGCTCTCAGATTAAGGAAAATTAAAAAAGCAAGTTCCATTCTGCAGACTTTGAATACCACTTTCAAAACGCCTGATTTCTGTCTGCTTCAAAGAATTCTTGATTATCCTCTAACTCTGTAATCTTGCCAATATTGATTCAGTCACTGCTTCCATGTTGGATAAATGTCTTCTTTTGATTGGTTTCATGTCTTAACTTCTCGTTCCATGCAGTGCCTGTGTGTTCTTAAGACACACTTCCTGGTTCCAATCTTTTTACCACAGTGCAAATCTTTTTACCCCAGTTGTGGCAGCTTAACCATGATGGGCCTGTTATTCAAGGGGGAAATAATAATAATAATAATAATAATAATAATAATAATAATTTATTATTTATACCCCGCCCATCTGGCTGGGTTTCCCCAGCCACTCTGGGCGGCTTCCAAAAGAATATTAAAATACATCAAACATTAAAAGCTTCCCTAAACAGGGCTGCCTTCAGATGTCTTCTAAAAGTCTGGTAGTTGGTTTTCTCTTTGACATCTGGTGGGAGGGCGTTCCACAGGGCAGGCGCCACTACCGAGAAGGCCCTCTGCCTGGTTCCCTGTAACTTGGCTTCTCGCAGTGAGGGAACCGCCAGAAGGCCCTCGGTGCTGGACCTCAGTGTCCGGGTAGAATGATGGGGGTGGAGACGCTCCTTCAGGTATACTGGACCGAGGCCGTTTAGGGCTTTAAAGGTCAGCACCAACACTTTGAATTGTGCTCGGAAACGTACTGTGAGCCAATGAAGGTCTTTCAAGACCGGTGTTATATGGTCTTGGCGGCCGCTCCCAGTCACCAGTCTGGCTGCTGCATTCTGGATTAGTTGTAGTTTCCGGGTCACCTTCAAAGGTAGCCCCACGTAGAGCGCATTGCAGTAGTCCAAGCGGGAGATAACCAGAGCATGCACTACTCTGGCGAGGCAGTCCGTGGGCAGATAGGGTCTCAGCCTACGTACCAGATGGAGCTGGTACACAGCTGCCCTGGACACGGATTTAACCTGTGCCTCCATGGACAGCTGTGAGTCCAAAATGACTCCCAGGCTGCGCACCTGGTCCTTCAGGGGCACAGTTACCCCATTCAGGACCAGGGAATCCTCCACACCTGCCCTCTTCCTGTCCCCCAGAAACAGTACTTCTGTCTTGTCAGGATTCAATCTCAATAAATTGTGTAGTCTATGGAAATGGTCTTGAACTCTAGAAGCTTCTACTGGATCATGCACTGCAGGAGACGAGACCAGAGATGGCTTGACGTCAAAGTTATAATAGGTTACGTTCAGGCACTAGGTGCTTTTCTGGGTCTTAAGGAAATCTATTTCCTTAACCTGTGAAAACTTCATTTGTGTTCTGCGGTGTATTTGCTAGAGAGTCAGAATTATTGCCTTGTAAACCAGTGTGAAGGCACAATTAACATTGAATTTATAAGACCTGTTCTTGAAAAGTTGCCAGAACTTTTCTTTGATAGTTCCAGAAGTGTTGGCTAGGGTGTCAGCATTTACAGCCTGAGAACACTGCATTGCCTGGTGTCATCCAGGAAGTCTAGCTTTCTAAATATTGGAAATATTTGCCAGAGCATGCTTAAAAGTTCTCTCCTTCCCCACATTCCTTGTGGCTCTGTAAATAATCTATATTATGCACCCTCCTTTTTTAGGGGTGCACTAAGTTTGAAAAAGAAAGGCTTTTCTAACTCTTCTCTGCTTGAACTGTTATTTAATGATCATCAGTGGTAAATTTGTACTTTGGGAGGATTAGCTGGCATTTTATTAAAGTTTGTTTCTATTATGGTTGAGACATTTATAAAATCATGTTTGTACTTCATTGTGTGCATTTGAAATGTTGCAACCTGCCCGAAACCTCGTGATAGGAGTGTGGGTGCAAACTTTTAAATCTAACCCCCTGCCTCGCATGCTTTGCAAATGTTTTTCAAGGCAAGCTGCTATGTCTGAATGCAAAGTATATAAATTATGAAAAGTTGGGCAGCAGGTACGTTGACCATACCTGACCTTTTCTTTGATATCTGAAGACAGTTTCCAGGTATCCCTGCTGAGAGAGGTTGTAGGTTGGTGACAAGGGAGAGGGCCTTCTCAGTGGTGTCCCCCCATACTGACTATGGAATGCTTTCCCCAGCAAAGCCCACCAGACATCAACTTTAACATACAGTGGTACCTCGGGTCAAGAACTTAATTCGTTCTGGAGGTCTGTTCTTAATCTGAAACTGTTCTTAACCTGAAGCACCACTTTAGCTAATGGGGCCTCCCGCTGCTGCCGCACGATTTCTGTTGTCATCCTGAAGCAAAGTTCTTAACCCAAGGTACTATTTCTGGGCTAGCAGAGGCTGTAACCTGAAGCATCTGTAACCCAAGGTACCACTATATTTTTAGTGCTGTCTTAAGATCTCTCTGTTCTCCCAGACTTTTGAGAGATTATGATAATCATATTTAGTGCATCTGTGTGAGAGAGTGTTGGAGGGGGTGGTATTTTATTGTTAAACTTGGTGGTTTGTGTATAACTTGCCTAGAGATGTTTTGTATTAGGATCCAAACTGAATTATTGTTATTAATTTTAAGTACTCTTGTTTAACACACACACACACACACACACACACACACACACACACACAACAGAGAAGCTTTACCTAAGGGATAAGGTGCATGCAACATTTTATGGCATGGTGCTACTATCTTAATAGCCACTCACACGTTAAATTGCATAAAAATGATTAATATAGAATGTTTCTCTGACACAATATCCGCTGAAAGTCAGTTTAAATTGTATGTTTTAATTTAGAAAAAAATCAGAAAGTTGAAAATTCTCCCAAACTACTTTGAAAAGGACCATAGAAATATATATTTGAAAATGGTGGGTGATTAACAGAGCTATGTAGTCCCATCTTATTCAGTGCAGGAATCAGAACACACTGTTCCCCCATCCAATTTGAAATCATTCCGGACCTGTTTTAGCTTTGCAAATGTGCTAGCAGTTTTACATAATGTACTTGTCCGAGAGGCTAAAAGGGTCCTCTGAGACTAGGCTTTGGGTCATTCAGAAGTCTGGGTAGTATCAGGGGGGCGGGATGGGGATGATCAATTCACCTGTTGATTATCTGATGCAGGAACAACAACAGCAAAATCTGCCCACAGATCTTGAAGCTAGTTGCCACAAGTGACAAATTCTTATTGGTACTGAAGTAAGAATGGAATTCTCAAATGTTATTACTCAAGATTTATATATGTGTGTTTTTCTTTGACGTTTAGGAGGCCCGCTGAGGAAAATTCTCCATGAATGTACGTCACAATGATGATGACCGACCAAATCCCACTGGAGTTGCCATCGTTGCTGAATGGGGAGGTAGCTATGATGCCTCACTTAGTCAATGGAGATGGAACTCAGCAGGTCAGTAACTTCTGAAAGTGACAAGTTGAAGAGCCAATTGACTTACTTTGAATGTGCCAATTGACTTACTTCAAAGATTTGAGAGATTCTGCTACACCACACTTACTTTCTCTTTGTCTTATGTGCAGTTCATGCCCATATTAAGAAATAAAACATGCCCTTGTTTTAGTAAGAGACTCAGACATGAACTCTGAGGCCTGTGAATTAAATAATATAGCATATGACTCACTTAAGGTATGCTGCTTTGTCCAGATTACCTTGTGGGTAAGATTACCTTGTGCTGCAGTGGCCTCCTTTGGGGGGAAAGTCGGGATATAGAATTAAGAAAAAATAACAAATAACGGTTGTGCTTACTATTCTTGGTTCTTTGATTTATATTGTACTCTGGAATTTATATTGTTCCTGGAATTGCTCAGAATGGCTTGCATGTGGTTTTGAGCAGGTCTCCCATTCAACCAGTTTGCAAGACTCGCATTCAGCAGCAGAACTGGGTCATGATTTCGGACTGTTCTAATGTAGACGATAACATACTCAAATGCTCATAATACCTTTCAGGTAAAGTAGACATTAGCATGGTGTCGGGAGCGAGCCACAGTAAGTCACACCGTGCGAGTTAACTCTTTATTAGCAAATACATGATTTGCACAAATCTTGGTGGCGTGTCGGGCCTAAATGAGCACAACAACTCATCTCCAGTAGTTCTTCCCCGAATGAGGCAGTTGCTGAGGCAACTGTTGCCTCCCCAAAGTCCCCTCCTCCCCATGGTTTCCCCCTAGCACTTGGAGACTGTGTCTATGCGCAGCCGACCTCTCCGCTGCCCTTTTCATGCCTCTTCTGGTTCTGGGAGGCCAGAGGGAATGGGGAGCTTGTCGCAGCAGGAGGGAGAGACACCCCTGCCTCTTCACCGGCCTGACACATTTCTTCCTCTTGGCCTCCCTCCCTGCCCTGCTTCAGCCTCTGCCTCTGATTCTGGACTTTTCTCTGCCCCAGGTTCTCCCAGCTGACTAAGCCCTGTTACCCTCTTTAGCTTCCGACACCTCATCTTCCTAGTCGTCTCCCTCTGACCGCTCATTGTTGTCCGACCACCACTATCTGGACTCGGAGCCACCTTCCCTTGGGGGTCCCCCAGCTGGTTCTTCCCAGTATACCTGAAGAAGCGTCTCCACCCCCATTGTCCAGTCCACTGAGGTCCAGCTCCAAGGGCCTTCTGGCGGTTCCCTCACTGCGAGAAGTGAGGTTACAGGGAACCAGGCAGAGGGCCTTCTCGGTAGTGGCGCCCGCCCTGTGGAATGCCCTCCCATCAGATGTCAAGGAAATAAACAACTACAGTGGTACCTCTGGATGTGAACGGGATCTGTTCTGGAGCCCCGTTCGCATCCTGAAGCGAACATAAGACGTTTCTGCGCGTGCACAGGTCACGTTTCGCCGCTTCCGTCCATGCCTGTGATGTCATTTTGAGCGTCTGCACATGTGCGAGCGGCAAAACCCTGAAGTAACGCGCTCCGTTACTTCTGAGTAGCCGCGGAGCGCAACCCGAAAATATTTAAGCTGAAGCGTATTCATCCCGAGGTATGACTGTATCTGACTTTTAGAAGACATCTGAAGGCATCCCTGTTTAGGGAGGTTTTTAATGTTTGATGTTTGATCATGTTTTTTATATTCTGTTGGGAGCCCAGCCAGATGGACGGAATAATAATAATAATAATAATAATAATAATAATAATAAAACAACCACCACCACCACTCCTCTGCGTCCAACCAATCCATGACACGTGCAACAACAACAACAACTACCACCACCACCACCTCTCCTTTGCGTCCAACCAGTCCATGACACATGGCTAGAGGTTTTCCCAGTGACATCCCAGCCCCTTTGATGCATGAATTGTGCGCAGCATGCTCTAATCGATTCCCAACACTCGCTGGCTCTGCCTTTGCCTTTGAACAGCTCATGCACAGGTTTTGATCAGCGTTCAGATATCCGTGCCGGTGCATAGTCATCCAGGAGCCAGTGACACAGTCCCTGCTGGGAACAGGACCCCACCAATGCAGCCTGGGACCACCATTCATGTAGCTGACCCTTGAAGACAGAGTGCTGTTTCGTTGTGTATGGGCTGAGAACCTGAGTTTCCACACAGGCATCATTTTGACTGTCTGTAGATCTTCACTCTAAAGGGATCCAGTCACTCTGGATATACCTCCCAAATTCAGGAGCTTGGTGACAGGCTGGTATGGCAGAAATAGGGCAGAAATGACAGCCTATAGTTGAGGGGGATAATTTAAAAACTGATTCGTGCCTGTCTTGCTGCGGACCATGGAAGGCAGTTGAATGAGTAAATACTCTCCACTACTTGGAGGCAATGTGAAAGATTCCATTAACTTTTATTATTGCTGTTGTATAGACAGGGGTCAGGGGTGGCGCTGTGGTCTAAACCACTGAGCCTCTTGGGCTTGCCGATTGGAAGGTCGGCGGTTTGAATCCCCACGATGGAGTGAGCTCCCGTTGCTCTGTCCCAGCTTCTGCCAACCTAGCCGTTCGAAAGCACGCCAGTGCAAGTAGATAAATAGGTGGCGGGAAGGTAAACAGCGTTTCTGTGCGCTCTGGCACTCGTCATTTCCGTGCGCCAGTAGCTGTTCAGTCATGTTGGCCACATGACCCAGAAAGCTGTCTGAGGCCTTAAAGCGAGATGAGCGCCACACCCCATAGTGACCCTTGACTGGACTTAACCGTCCAGGGGTCCTTTACATTGTATAGACAGATATATAAATACACGCTCTGTATATTAAAATAGTACTTATTACTGTGAAGTGTTTGAAAACTGATACGCCTCCCTGCTAATACTTTGTGGGTCCAGGCCAACCAGAATGTGTAAAATTGCTGCATGAAACACATTATTTGATTATTATTGTTTGCTTGAAATTCCTGCCCTGTTGGGGTGGGGGTGAGGAGAGCTCTGTTACTAAAACTATGTTGAGTTCTCTGCTTTATGTCTTTTAACTATGGGAAAAGAAAGCAATATAATCTGCATCACAAAAGCTGTGTCTCTCATTCCTAAGCATGTGCATGTTTATAATAGGCTGTTTCTAAACAAGTGGCAAGCAATTTAGAATAAATAAAATGGTATCTCCCGATGTTTCATTGCCAAACATTTTACCAAAAAGATACCCTGGATGCATTCTTTACTATCTTAAAGACCACATCCCTTCCCTATGTTGCAACACAATCCCTGAGTTTTCTCTTTTGGATTTCTGACCTTTTGCATTACACAGAAGGAGGTGTTGGCCTGATTAGAAGGCTCTCAGATGTTGTTGGACTACAACTCCCATCATCCCTGAGCTCTGGCCTTGCTAGCTAGGGGTGATGGGAGTTGTAGTTCAACAACATCTGGGGACCCACAGGTCGAGAAAGGCTGCTCTAGATCAACCTCTTTCCTATCATTTTGCCTCCTCGCTTGTATTTTCTTTAAATACCTTGGAGTGCATAAGCTGCAGCACTCTGTTGCAGCGTAACATCTGTCTCTGTGCGTTTGGAAGCAAGTTCCACGAAGTAAAATGGAACTCCCCAATGAGAGTTGATAGCATTGCAGCTTTAGCATTCATATGTTTCATTTATTCCACTGTTTTTCTGTGATGGAATTCAAGGCACTGCACATACAGTGGTACCTCGGGTTAAGAACTTAATTCGTTCCTGAGGCCCGTTCTTAACCTGAAACTGTTCTTAACCTGAAGCACCACTTTAGCTAATGGGGCCTCCTGCTGCCGCCGCGCTGCTGCTGCACAATTTCTGTTCTCATCCTGAAGCAAAGTTCTTAACCCGAGGTACTATTTCTGGGTTAGCGGAGTCTGTAACCTGAAGCATCTGTAACCCGAGGTACCACTGTAATGTGTGTTTTTTTGGGTGGAGGGGTAGGTTTCCATCCAAGCCTGTATCTGTTTTTAGCCAGGTTGCTGCATCACAAACCTTCAGACCACAGAAAGTACATTAGTGTTGCACACCAGGAGAGAACATTTTAATTTTTCCTGATTTACATGTTTAAATGGCCAGTTTTGTGAGTGTGTGGGGGTGGGGAGGCTTAAACACAGCAGGGTTAAAATAGTCATGAGGATGGATAGAGGCGGTGAAGGGAGAAAATGAGCATTATTCTCATTTTGGAACATCTGCATTGCGTGCCTCTCTTTATGCAAGCAGTTTGCCAGTCAGACAATGGCAGATGGTCATTCCTCATTATTCGGAGATGATCAAAGAGGACCCATTCTGTCTGACGTCAAACTTTGCTTCATAGTCCCTGACTAGAATACTACCTTGTAACTGTACTGCATAAAGATAAATTAGGAGGGTGAACAGCAGAACCTTCTGTACCAGTAAAACAGGGCCTTAAAAAAAACCTAGTAATCTGTATGTGTTTAAAGAAATCTAGATGGTGTAGAAACTAGATAGTATTAAAATGCATAGGGAAAAACATAAAATAATCAGTTTGTGGGGGATGTTCTTGCAGTAGACTGAGAAGAACATGTTTATACAGTGGTACTTTGCTTCCCAAACTTAATCCGTTCTGGAAGTCTGTTCCAAAACCAAAGCATTCTAAAACCAAGGCGTGCTTTCCTTAAGAAAGTAATGCAAAATGGATTCATCCGTTCTAGACTTTTAAAAACAACCCCTAAAACAGCAATTTAACATGAATTTTACTATCTAACGAAACCATTGATCCATAAAATGAAAGCAATAATCAATGTACTGTACTATAAAATAAATAAGACAGTATTGTAGATGATAAAAAAAAAATAAAAAAAAATTTCTTACATGCATTGATGATAGTCATTGTTTGGATGGGGGGCTTTTATCCATTTCTGTGGCCGCACAGTCCATCAGTCAATCAATCAATAGCTGAACTGGGTTCCACACAGTCACAAAAACAAGCCACAAAAACAAAGTCACAAGCCACAGTCACAAGTCAGTCCCATAAAATGAAGAACAAGTCACAGTCAAATAAAAGAAAAAGCCACACAAACAAAAACGGAAAAAAATAGCAAAAACAAAAGCTCCACATATCTCATCTTTATTGCGTGGGTGCTCGGGACTCAATAGCCTACAGGAAGCCTCTGATTAGCAGCGGGAGACTCTATTTACAAATGAAACACACTCAACAGGAAGTGGAACATGTTCCGCTTCCAAGGCAAAGTTCACAAACGGGAACACCTACTTCCAGGTTTGCAGCGTTCTATTTCCAAATTGTTCATAAACTAAGCTGTTCTAAAACCAAGGTACCATTGTGGTTAGAATTACAGTATGGTAGAATTGGAAGGGAAGTCATTTAGGCCAACCCCCTGCACTTCAGGGATGCAGGTGGCGCTGTGGTCTAAACCACTGAGCCTCTTGGCCTTGCTGCTCAGAAGGTTGGCAGTTCAAATGCCCACAACGAGGTGAGCTCCCGTTGCTCTGTCCCAGCTCCTGCCAACCTAGCAGTTCTAAAGCACACCAGTGCAAACAGATCAATAGGTACCGCTGCGGCGGGAAGCGTTTCCTTGCTGTCTGGTTTCCGTCACGGTGTCCCGTTGCGCCAGAAGCGGTTTAGTCATGCTGGCCACATGACCTGGAAGGCTGTCTATGGACAAACGCTGGCTTCCTCCGCCTGAAAGTGAGATGAGCGCCACAACCCCATAGTCGCCTGTGACTGGACTTAACCGTCCAGGGGTCTATTAACTTTTACCTTTTACTTTACTTCAGGAATCGCAACTAAAGCACCATCCAACCTCTGCTTAAAAACCTCCAAGGAATTGAAGTCCATCACCTTCCGAGGGAGTCCATCCCACTGTTGGAATAACTCTTACCATCATAAAGTTCTTCCTGAAGCTGTTTTCATACCAGTAGGGCCTCCTCAGGCAGGGGCATTTAGCAGTTCTGCTACTTGTTTTAACCAGAGAGGCCAGCAACCGAACGTGGGACTTTCTTGTATGCAAAGCACATGCTCCACCGCTGAGTCATGGCCCATCATTCTGGTCTCGGTCACTTTGCTCATTTCCTGACCTTCTGCAGCTGCTCATTGCATATGGTCCAGGGCTCTTTCCCCCCTTCTCCTAGCATCAGATTGCTTTTCAACAAAGGCAACTTCCTGATTTCTAGTTGCTCCAAACATAATCTAGAGGCTTGCCAATTAAAACAACCCAATACTTGCTCATCAGATGGGGAAATTGCCGAAATTTAAGCTAAGTTATGCAGATAGCGGAGAAGAACATCTTTCCATTCTCTCTCTCTCTCTCTCTCTCTCTCTCTCTCACACACACACACACACACACGTTATTAGTTCTAACCTGCAGTCTGTCCTGTATTGGAAATGGAACAAACTGACTATTTCTAATGGAGAATACAATGATGAAGTCTAATTCTAACAAGCCTCTGCTGCAGTGCTTGAGATGTTCCCCAGAACTGAGTCAAAACAGAGGTAATATGGGACAAGATTAAAAACCCAATGTAGTTGAATGCAGACATTCAGTACAATTCCATTATAACACAGTACAGTGGTACATTGGGTTACAGATGCTTCAGGTTACAGGTGCTTCAGGTTACAGACTCTCCTAACCCAGAAATAGTACCTCGGGTTAAGAACTTTGCTTCAGGTTGAGAACAGAGATTGCGCAGCGGCGGTGGCGGGAGGCCCCATTAGCTAAAGTGGTACTTCAGGTTAAGAAAGGACCTCCAGAACGATTAAGTTCTTAATCTGAGGTACCACTGTATAGTGGTACCTAGGGACTTGAATGGCTTGGCTCCTAAGCAAATTGGCTCCCGATTGCCGCAAACCCAGAAGTAAGTGTTCCGGTTTGCAAATGTTTCCCGGAAGCCGAACGTCCGACGGGGCTTCCATGGCTTCCATGGTTGAGTGCAGGAAGCTCCTGCAGCCAATCGGAAGCCGCGCCTTGGTTTTCGAACAGTTCTGGGAGTCTGAACAGACTCCCAGAACGGATTAAGTTTGAGAACCAAGGTACCATTGTATCCTGGGGAAATGTCCTTGGGTTAGTTCTGTTTTGTACTCAAAACACACCTGCTTCGAAAGGTTTCAAGCTCCCCCTGTTGCAAAGCCCAAGATTTCTGGTTACAGAGTCATGTGCTTTAAGTTCTCTATTTCACATGAGTTCAGGTGTTGTCCCTGGCATGATTGACAGGTGTGTGTAGGGGGGAAGTGGGATCCTGTTTGTTCCCTTGCCATTCATGCATTTGGGGGAGGGGGACACATTTCTGAAGGGGGGGGGCTGTTTTATGCACACAGGGCCCCCCTGTGGTTTATAACTCTGTACAACCAGAGTCCAAATCATGGGGTCACCTACCTGCACAGAGCAACTCTAGGCATAGCAGGCTCTGTGGGTGAGCCTTCCATAGCGATGGATTAGGAAGCCAGAGACCACTCTGTAAATTACATGGAAGGTATAGATCATTGGTAGGCAAACTAAGGCCCAGGGGCCAGATCTGGCCTAATAATAATAATAATAATAATAATAATAATAATAATAATAATTTATTTATAACCCACCCATCTGGCTGGGTCTCCCCAGCCACCCTGGGCAGCTTCCAACAAAGTATTAAAACACAGTGGTCTGTTAAACATTAAAAGCTCCCCTAAACAGGGCTTCCTTCAGATGTCTTCTAAAATCTGGTAGTTGTTTATCTCTTTGACATCTGGTGGGAGGGCGTTCCACAGAGCGGGCACCACTACCGAGAAGGCCCTCTGCCTGGTTCCCTGTAACTTGGCTTCTCGCAGTGAGGGAACCACCAGAAGGCCCTTGGCACTGGACCTCAGTATCCGGGCAGAACGATGGGGCTGGAGACGCTCCCTCAGGTATACTGGGCCTAGGCCGTTTAGGGCTTTAAAGGTCAGCACCAACACTTTGAATTGCGCTCGGAAATGCCTTCTAAGTCCGGCCCGTGGACGGTGCGGGAATCAGTGTGTTTTTACATGAGTAGAATGTGTCCTTTTATTTAAAATGCATCTCTGGGTTATTTGTGGTGTGTAGAAATTCATTCATTTTTATTTTTATTTCAAAATATAGTCCGGCCCCCCACAAGGTATGAGGGACAGTGGACCGGCCCCCTGCTGAAAAAGTTTGCTGATCCCTGGTATAGATAGAGCAACAGTTTTGGGTTTTTTTTTTTTAACTATAGGTTGTGTGATGTTCAAAATCAGCCTTCACAGTTAGCCAGGCACCAGGTGCATTTTGCCCACCATGGTGGTTTTTCTCTCTGTTGTGTTCACTTTCTTGAACGCAGCGTGTGTGGGGTTTTTTTGGGGGGGTGCTGGTATGGAGTAACATTCAGTGCAGGCTAAAGTTGTTTAGCCCAGAATCTGGTTTACTCACTCATCCGCCGTTTGTGAGAAAGAAACCTCAGGGTTTGAGGCTTGGGGAAGATTCAGTGGTTGTTGTTTTAATCCTTTACTACTTTAAGATCTTTGCACAATCATTGTGAAGTCTGAAGAGGGCTTTTAGCTTTGTGGGGATGTCTCGGGCGAGTACTTTCAAGTGAGCACACTCGACAAACTCTCTTCAGACTTTCACGCCAATCGTGCAAAAATGTGAAGAGCAGCCTGCATACCTGGGGATGATAAAGGCGGAGCTTGCATGTTTTATAGCTATCAAAGCATTGTTTTCTATTGGCCCAGGAGCTGGCATTTAGGTTTGGTTGTCTTCATTAGCACAGATCACTTTGCTGTGGCCTAACAAACTTGAATGGCTGATCAGGTGCTTAAGGGTTGGCTGTCCTCTGATGGTTGCAAACCACTGAAATTCAATACTCAGTGCAGCATAAGAGAGAGGAACACAGCCAGCTAGGAGAGTATTATTATTATTATTATTATTATTATTATTATTATTATTTGCGATTTGACCCTGGGCAGGAGATCTTGGGAGACTGTAGCTGGCAGAGGAATTGCAACAGGAAACTTGCACATACAACACACTTGAATATTTGTGGTGCACTCACACCTGAAAGCTCTTTCCAGAGTATCAAGTGAATCTGTGTAGGTTGAAGGTGTGTGTGTGTCTGTTTCTGGAGCCCATGGCCACGTCATCCTCCCAACTAGTTCATTGCATCCACACTGGAAAACTGCAGAGGTCTTTTAAGGTCTCGCTGGAAGGAAGATAAGCATCCGTACACAATAAGCCTTAATTTCCTTCTGTTGCCGCAGCATTCTTTCCTTAATTTTTAAGTGAACACTCCATCTTTTTGGGCTAATTATAACGTTCAGAAACAATAAATTCCCTTTTAGAAAGAGCGAGAAGGAACAACAACAACAACAAAAACCCACACAAAATAACCGCTTCAGCTCGCTATCTCGGAAAGTTAACTTTGAGCCCCAAAGTAGTTCCAGGATGCAAAATATTGTTTTGGAAGACTTGGGAAATAAATCTTCCAAGTGAGGCTGCTTACCACCAAGGCATTCTCGGTCGCTGTGTATAAACAAAAGGGAGCACAATGCGCCCCGACATTATTTGTCCCAGATGGAGTTCTAAACTTGGCTCCTTCTCCTGCGCTGATCTCATGGTGTACCAGCAAAACTCTGGAGTTAAGAGACGTGCATTGCATCCATTCTATTCCTGTGTGATTGGTGTGGGAGGGGAAGGTTCAGGGGGTGTTGGGTGGAAAATTTGTTTCATGGTTCCCCCCCTTCCTTCCCCCTCCCTTCTCTGTTCTTGTGGAGGACGGTGGTAAGGAATGTGGGGCTCATGCCAAGGAAGAAACAGCATTGAATAGTGGGGTGTTCTTGGTTTTGTTTTTATTTTTCCCCTCTCTGAGTACCTGTATATAGCTTAAGAGGAACTGAGAAAGGCTTTCTGGGTAGTTGATGTGTTTGAATAGCAGAGGGGAGGAGCGGGTTGTCAATGCAGAACTTTTAAAGCAAGATGCAAACATTCTTGCTTTTTTCAGAGTCTTACTCAGAGCACAGCTTTGTGGGGATTTCACAGTGCAACAAACCAGAATTCCAGGATGTGAGGAGCCTTGTATTAGACCGGGCCAGGCCCGTGGGTGGGTTAAGAGAGACCAGGCCCTTCATGTTTTCAGACACGGTCCTCTTCAGCAGCTCTCTTGCAATGGCCGCTGTTTTCTTCCCTTCAAAGCCTCTGCTGCCCAGATCTTAGTCCTGGAGAGCCTCCAGTTCTGGATTCCTGAGGCCAGGTGGCTTGAACAAAGTTGAAACAAGGCTGGCATCCTTGGACCCTGGCCAGGGTCCCAGTGGTCTGACACCATTCACTGCTCTGCTACATTTTTTCGGGAGGGGGAATCCCCCTTCAATGATTTTCTTGCCTAGCTAGGCTAGATCCAGCCACCATTTGAATTTCTGACAGGGCTCCCAATCTGGGATTATTCCAGGGCAATGGAAGGAATTTCCAGTAGTAGTTGGACCCAGTTACCCACGCCCAGACTGGGTGAGGTACCTACCAGTGGGCACTTTGCCCACAGCCCCCTCAGAGGGCTGAAGCTGAGCTGAAGCCTGAAATGGCAGCAAGCCGAAAGTCCATCTCTATTGACCAGGGAGAAGACCAGGCTCCTAATATTTATAACACACACCCTGCCCCACAGCCCAATAAATGACTTGAAAATATTGGCTCAGCAATAGCTTCTGACTCCCACTAGTTACTAGGAACAGCAAAATGCTTTCTTTTCCCTCAACCTTTTGCTGACTTAGATTTGCAGATTTGTACTTGGATGTGCAGATCATCTTAGTTGGCGGATCATGGGGTTCAGGAGGTAACTTGAGGACCACCTCTCTCCATATGAATGGACCCGGACCCTGCAATCCTCATCTGAGACCCTTCTTTGTGTGTCTTCTCCATGAGAGGCCCAGAGGGCAGCAACGCAAGAATGGGCCTTCTCTGTGGTGGCTCCCCATTTGTGGAATGCTCTCCTCAGGGAAGCTCGCCTGGCGCCTTCATTACATATCTTTAGGCGCCAAACACATTCCTCTTCTTCAAGGCCTTTGGATAATGAAACAATTTATGGCAGGGGTCGGCAACCTAAGGCCCATGGGCCATAAGCGGCCCATGGAGGTTGTTTAACCAGCCCATGGACCCCCTCCGTCCACTATGGGGACCCCCCCCCCGCCACCCACTCTGTCGGCTCCCATGTGCCGCGCTAAACCAGCACAGAGCAGAGTGGGGACCGCCTTCCATGCCACTGGCTGGCTTCCCATTGGCTGCAGGAGCTTCCTGCAGCCAATGGGAAGCTGTGCACACCTCCTCTGTGCCAGAAGGAGTGCTGGAAATAGCGTTTGTGCATGCGTGCGCGCACACACTCCGGCCCACCGCGGCAACCGAAGGACCGTGCACTGGCCCAAGCCACAAAAACTTTGCCAACCCCTGGTTTAAGGTCTTTCAAGCTGTGGAGGTTATAATCATAATTTATAATAATCATAATTTATAATAATAATTTATAATTTATACCCCGCCCGTCTGGCTGCGTTTCCCCAGCCACTCTGGGCGGTTTCCAACAGAACACTAAAATACAATAACCTATTAAACATTAAAAGGTTCCCTAAACAGGGCTGCCTTCAGATGTCTTCTAAAAGTTTGGTAGTTATTTTTCTCTTTGACATCTGATGGGAGGGCGTTCCACAGGGCAGGTGCCACTAGCAAGAAGGCCCTCCGCCTGGTTCCCTGTAACTTGGCTTCTCGTAGTGAGGGAACTGCCAGAAGGCCCTCGGCGCTGGACCTCAGTGTCCGGGCAGAACGATTATTGCTTTTGTTACATATTATGTTACATGTTTTTATACCGTAAACGGCTCTGTGATCCCCACATAAAGGGCAGTATATAAATTTAATAAATGAATAAAAGTAAACAAGAACCAGCCCTTGAGCTACCATTTTGTACTGGGTTCTGGTTGGTGGACCTCAGGTTTCTGTTAAAAATAACTACAGTGAAACAGGTGCTGAGGTCTGCCTACATCTGTTTATTGAGCATTTATTTTCAGTCAGTGGGTCAGCCCCCCCCCCCCCAAGTGAGCTGTGCTTTGACTCCAGGTGGGTCAAGCAGTGAAATTGCCACCCTTTTAGGAAAACAAGCGCCTTTGTGACCTGTCTAGTCCGGCATTCTGTTTCCCACGGAAAGAAAAGACTTCTTAAATAATGATCAAAACCTGCTGGGATGCTCTGAGCAGAGCATGTTTATAGTTGAAGCTGCTTCCCAGGTGCCTATGGGAAACCCGCAAGCAGGACTCGAGGGCAAAAGTGACTGATGTATAGAGCCATTTTCTTCCTTAAAAGAGAAGTTGGCTGGAGGTGAAATAGTAGGAGGTACGTGTAGCAGTTGGGTAGCAGAATGAATTTTCACTCCTGACAAGCTGCATCTACAGATATCCCATCTATTAAAGGCACAGGAGGCCTGGTGATCCTTACAGTGTATGGTTTAAAGTTTATTAGTGGGTCCCATGTTGCAGGTTGCCGGAGATGAGAGAAGCCAAAGGCCGCTGGTTATAGAAATCTTATGCAACACAACTTGTGCTGCTTATGCTCCCATGGACTAGCACCGGGCGATACCTGGTTTTCAGCATCGCAATATATATCACCAGCTAAACATCGCTATCATATCCCAAAGTCTGAAATAAGGACGGAACTATGTAGAGGCAAATAGTAGGGTTGGGTGATAATCTGATTTTCAGCTTCATGATATATCACCATAAAGCAGGGGTCAGCAAACTTTTTCAGCAGGGGGCCGGTCCACTGTCCCTCAGACCTTGGGGGGGGGGGCGGACTGTATTTTGAAAAAAATAACAAATTCCTGTGCCCCACAAATAACCCAGAGATGCATTTTAAATAAAAGCACACATTCTACTCATGTAAAAACACCAGGCAAGCCCCACAAATAACCCAGAGATGCGTTTTAAATAAAAGGATACATTCTACTCATGTAAAAACATGCTGATTCCCAGACCGTTTGCGGTCCGGATTGAGAAGGCGATTGGGCCGGATCCAGCCCCTGGGCCTTGGTTTGCCTACCCATGCCATAAAGCATCATGATATATCACGATGTCTGAAATACAGATGGAAGCTGGCTTTCAATTTCCAGCCCTTTTTTAATGTCTATATTTTAGTTTATTGCCTCAGTGAGGAGCCGTATTTGGGTGGCTGATCTTATGGATATTGTGTGTGCTCTTTATTGTTTGATTATTTTTAGCCGAATGATAACCCGCGGTTATGAGGTCATACAACGCCGCTGGGATTAAAGTAAACGAGATAAGGGTAGACCACCCACAATAGGCCACCCACAGTGGCAGATATTGGAGGTAGCATGTACCCAGAACCTCACCAGTTAGCAATCAATGTCTGCAATAATGGGGAGAGAGGAGGCTCCCCTTTTCTGCCAGGTCATCTCACCCCCCCAAAAAATTGGAACAGGAAGCCAAGTCCCGCCACCTGTGTTGGACAAGGTCTGGTCTGAGACAGAACCACGGTTGCCATGGAAGTCTAAGCTGCCCCAGGCAAGATGGCTTCTGCGTGGATTTATAAAATGCCAACTTAGAGAGGTAAACTAACAGAATCCTAATCCTGTTTTTGAGAGCCAGACAATAGTCGCAGATACTTGAAACTGGCGGATTGCTAAATGGGAGTACCTTGACAGGAGGCTAGAATTCTTCCTGCCTACAATGCTAAGTTGGGCCTTGCCAACCGTAATGATATATGGAAGGTTTTTTTTTTTTGTTTTTGGCGTGTTTGTTCTTGTTTAAACATGACAGTTCCTGTGTTCTGGGTTTGTCTTTTCCTAGCGTTTTCCAAAAAACAGAACCTGCCCACCAAGTTCTATGGGCCTCAGCAAAACGGGGAGATACACAAAACTTTTATCCCTGTGCAGCCAAGAGGCAGGAATCGCTAGGAACATGATGCAGCCTTTTGTTGCTCATTCCAGCGATGCCCTTGAACCGGACCCTCATACCTTCCCCTGCATGTCACTACCAGTTAATCCTGTGGGAATGTGGTTGCAGTGCAGCAACATCTTCTTCCACCTGTCCATGGCCCAGTCTCTGCTGAAAGAGAGACGTGTGTGTGTGTGTGTAGAGGCTGTATTTTATCCTCATGCGGCGCGCACATATGCACTGCCCTCCTTTGAGGCCCTGCAGTATGCAGCCTTATTTTCTTGACTTCACCCTGTTTTCACTTCTAAGCTTTTTGAGTACCGTATTTTTCCGTGTATAAGATGAGGTTCCCCCCCTCCCAATTTTTTAAGTTTAAAAATGTGGGTCGTCTTAGAGCAGTTAAATATATAAATAAATACGGTACTTTCCGCCATACACGCTCTGGCAGTTGAAGCTCCTCACAGCGGTGAGCCACAGGGCCTCCGTATTCTGCTTTCCTCCTCCCACTCAGCCAGGAGGGAGGCTGAAGGTGGTCCGTTTGTGCCACACTGAGTCTGGGCGGTGGCTTCGCGCGATCGGTTCCGCGTCGCTCCAGTTGGCTGTGGCAGTCGAAGATACCTAACCCCTCCGCGCCTTTCCCTCAGGGCCTCCGTAGTCTGCTTGCCTTCCCCTACTGAGCCCGCCCTACAGCCGGTGGTGAGGCTGCTGGTGATCCATTTGTGCCACGTGGAGTTTGTGGCCGGCTACGCGTGAGCATCGCTGCTGCTCCAGTTGGCCACGGCGATCGAAGTAATATCACCCCTCCGCGCCTTTCCCGTCATAGAAACCTTGCACCCCTCCCGGGTAACGACGCCCCCACCAATAAGCTCAACAACTCTGGGCTTCCCTCCCCCCAAAAAGCTCAGTGATTGTCTGACTCTGCCTGCGAGGGAACCGCTGATAGGTGGCTTGTTAGAGGTGCGCGTTGGTATGGCAGGTGAGCTATTTTCGTCAACAATTAAGCTCAATCTCCCCCCATTTTCTTAATTTGGAGTCCCCAAAAATAGGGGTTGTTGTATACCTGGGGGAATCCAATACACGGAAAAATACGTTATGTGTATGAACCCTGGTACACGGGGTCTTTGAAGCTGTGGATTTAATAACTCCCCCTGCGCAATGTGACCATGTCCTCCCAGGTTCCTGCGCATAAGCTTTGCATTGTTGCTACATTCCTTCTCTTCTACCTAACAAGCGTGAACTGGAAGTAGTAGGGAAGTGTTAAAAAAAAAGTCCTAGCAGTCTCCTGTATGCTTTTCTTCGTTCCCACCTTCCTGCTGATGCAGCCTTGTTGGAGCTGCCTGGGGAACAAGCCACAGTGGACTTAGTTGTGTTGGCCGGGTGTTGCAGCAGCAACTGGGAAACCTGGAGCTGCCATGGAACGTGGTGGAGGAAAGGAGAAACATCTAGTCCAGCCCCCTGCAATGCGGGAATCTCAGTTAAAGCATCCTTGACACATGGCCACCCAACCTCTGCTTAGAAACCTCCAAGGAAGGAGAGTCCACAACCTCCCAATGGAGTCTGTTCCATTGTCGAATGGCTCTTACAGTCAGAAAGTTCTTCCTGATATTTAGTTGAGTCTCCTTGCTTGTAACTTGAAGCCATTGGTTCAAGTCCTACCATCCAGAGCAAGAGAAAAAAACAAGCTTGCTCCTTCCTGCACGTGAGAGATATTTGAGCCATCACCTTGCCAACAAAGGCCCATATAGTTAAAGCTATGGTTTTCCCAGTAGTGATGTATGGAAGTGAGAGCTGGACCATAAAGAAGGCTGATCACCGAAGAATTGATGCTTTTGAATTATTGTGCTGGAGGAGACTCTTGAGAAGTCCCATGGCCTGCAAGAAGATCAAACCTATCCATTCTTAAGGTAATCAGCCCTGAGTGCTCACTGTAAGGACAGATCGTGAAGCTGAGGCTCCAATACTTTGGCCACCTCATGAGAAGAGAAGACTCCCTTGAAAAGACTCTGATGTTGGGAAAGGTGGAGGGCCCAAGGAGAAGGGGACGACAGAGGACGAGATGGTGGGACAGTGTTCTCAAAGCTACCAGCATGAGTTTGACCAAACTGCAGGAGGCAGTGGAAGACAGGAATGCCTGGCGTGCTCTGGTCCATGGGGTCATGAAGAGTCGGACACAACCAAATGACTAAACAACAAAAACAAAATCCTATCTCAGTCTCCTCTTTTCCAGGTTTGTTTTAGGAGTGGTGTTTTTGTCTGGGAATGATAAATTTAAGCCCGCCAGATCAGAGCAGCAGTATACAGAGAGGTTACTGGCTGAATCCAGGGGCTTGCACTACCAGAACTCAGTAGCCACAACTCGAGTCTGGTGGGAACTGAAAAGCTATGGTTTGGGTGTGCATCATCTCAAGAGCATGACTTGCTGGTTAACCTGTAGTCAGCAATACACGGCAAGAGACTTAAGTGAGGTCTCTTCCTTGTCAGATTAGTGTTCTAGCCTTCCTTTCACAGGAAGCAGTGGAAAAACCCCACAGTTGGGACTGTGGTCGGCTGATTATAGCGTTGGAGCAAAATCGCGTTCCATTTTTCCGTTCAGAAATGGCTGCTTTAGCTTTTGGGAATACTGCAATTTCATGGCAGAACAGCAGAGTTTTCAAATGATTGGGGTGGGGGGGAGGAGAATGCCTCCAAAGGAAATCTGAAGGCATAAATCTTTTCCTTTTTCTTTTTTGCTTCTGAACTCCTTTTGTGTTTAATAAAATGTTGCAATTCTAAAGTGGGGAATTGGAATGGCTGTCTCAGTGGCAGCACCACCACAAAAATGAAAGAGGGTAAGCTTTGCCAGAAACTTGCTTCATGAGCTGCCGTGGTTTTTGGAAATGGCTGCTTGGAAAAACTTGCATTTGGTATCTCCCAGCTGCTGTGTGATGTGTTGGAAATAGCATGCAACCTTCATAATTGGATGCTTGGGAGCTAATTTGTAGGAGCCGACATCCCTTTGGCCCCCAAAATAAAATATTCAAGGTACCCATGCCCTACCCACAAAGTTGATGGCCATTGCCATTCAAATGATGTGTGAGTACTGCATCTTGTGATTGATTATGTGGGGGCAAGGCTTACCTGTCCATCCGTCGTCCCCTTCCCCCCTATAGTTTATTCAAGTTGACACCCCTGTCTGGAGGTTTGTCCCATTCCCATGAAATCCATTCCAAATTTATTTGTTCAACCCATTTTGCAAAAGGGGATGCTAATAGGCTTAGAACATGCTCCGTGAGCATGGGCTATGGTGCGTCAGGGTCCCTCTGGGTTACCCTATCTGGCAGTGGGGCGAATCTGTTGATTGTTCTGTGCAAACAAGAAACACGGCAGCAGATGTGCATCTCAGTTTCTTGGTAGGCTTCTGTATCTGAAAAAACCCCATCCATGAGCATTTAATCCTATGGTAAACAGGAGCAGGAATGAAACGGCTTTTGTCTTGACTTGCTTAGATGCGATTTGTTGAGCGAAAAACATTCACACCCTTGTGCACAATAAACGAGGGAGCACAGACCCTGTTAGGTTAGAAAAATGTTGGGATCATACCTTTGTGAGGATGGTTCTCTTAAAAAAATAAAATCCTCCTTTTTTGCCAAATTAAACTTTGATTCTACTGTAATAAACAAGCAGTGACATGTCTGTTAATGGACTATTTCAAGCCACAGATGGAAGGATAGGATATTTGAATATTTTATCCGTATTAGCCACATATATGATATCACTGCATATGCAATCTAGCTGCATGTCTGAAAAGATTCTAGCAGAACCTTTCCCCCAGAATACTAACTTTGAAGGTGCAAAGAGTTCTCTCTCTTTTTAAAACAGAGAAGTTACTCAAATATTCAGTCCTCTTCCCCCACAGTTTGAAGTAGTATGGTCCAATTAGGACTTATGCTCTCAGTCTCCTCTTTACCAGGTTGAACATACCCCCAACTCGCTCAAATGTTCCTCATACGGCTTAGTTTCCAGACCCTTGATCAGCTTGGTCTCCCTTCTGTGTACACATTCCAGGTTGTCAACATCCTTCTTAAATTGTGGCGTCCAGGATTGGACACAGTATTCCAGGTGTGGTCTGACCAAGAATAGAGTGGTACTATTACTTCCTTTGACCTGGTTACTATACTTCTGCAGCCTAGAATGGCATTTGGTTGTATCCAACCAAGTCCTGCTTTAGCTTCTTTTCTTCTTCTTTTTTTTGATGCCGCATCCCACTGTTGACTTGTATTAAGCTTGTGGTCTGTTAAAACCTCTAGATCCTTTTCATATGTACTACTGGCAATCCAAGTGTCCCCCATCTTATATTTGTGCAGCTGGTTCTTCCTGCCTAAGTGTATTAGAACCTTACAATTTCTGTTGAAATCCATTTTGTTAGTTTTCCCCAATTCTCCACTCTGCTATGGTCATCTGAAGTTCCAACTCTGTCTTCAGATACTGTACTTCAACCACCAGTCAAGGACGATTCTCCTGGCTCCTCAGTGCCACCGCTTCAGGTGGTTGGAGAGTATTGCAGCCTCGGTCCAGTATACCTGAAGGAGTGTCTCCACCCACATTGTTCTGCCCGGACACTGAGGTCTAGTGCCGAGGGCCTTCTGGCGGTTCCCTTGCTGCGAGAAGCCAAGTTACAGGGAACCAGGCAGAGGGCCTTCTCGGTAGTGGCACCCACCCTGTGGAACGCCCTCCCACCAGATGTCAAAGAGAAAAATAACTACCAGACTTTTAGAAGACATCTGAAGGCAGCCCTGTTCAGGGAAGCTTTTAATATTTAATAGGCTTTTTTAATATTCTGTTCGAAGCTGCCCAGAGAGGCTGGGGAAACCCAGCCAGATAGGTGGGGTATAAATAATAATAATAATAATAATAATAATAATTATTATTATCATCAACCAAACTAGTTTTATAAAACTGTTTGAGCCACACTCCTCAGCTGGAGCAGTTGTCCATTCCTCCCTGATGGTTTTCAGCTCTGAGGACAGACAGACTGTATAAACAGTGTTCTTCCCTGCAATGGTGAAATAAATGGAGTGACTGGAATTCTGAGCACCAGCACTGCACACTGCAACATTTGATTCCATGTCACTCTCTAATAGTAATAATAATAATAATAATAATAATCTATTAAGAAAAGGCTTAAGTGTAATAGAATCTGCCAGCATCTTAGACTCTCTGCATCAGAACTGCTTGATGCGAAAACACATTACTGTCACATCAGTGCTGGTTGTCAGGGAAGTGTCATAAGACTCTCTCCTCCCCAACTGTTAGATTGCAGTGGAGGAATGGAATCAGCAAAGGTCTTCTCCCTGACCTCAGTAAAACAAATAAGCTGTCTTTTCTTGATGGAACCTAGCTGGCATTGCATCGCAGGGACGACTGGAGACTTGCGAAGGATGACAATGATTTGTGTGCGCGCACACCTTTGTGTGAGAAACTGCTAGAAGTGGAGATTGAGCATTAGGATGCTGGAGCTGGTCTTGAGGTGGCTCGCTAAATTACTGCCTGGTTGCCATGGCGACTCAGCAGGCCCGAATCGCACAAGAAGTAAAACAGCTTTTCAAAGGATGTGGAAGGCCTTTTCTTCTTTTTCTTCTTCTCGGACTGCTCCATTTGCACCCGGCCAGTTTCTGCGACTTCCAAGGACGGCAGGAAGCGAGAGCGCTCCTGAGCATGTGCAGAATGCAGTTCCTTCACCATTGAAGGGCGGAGGAAGAAAACGCTTCTGGGTGACATTGTTTGAACAGGCACATCGAGTGCCGAATGGGAAGGTCTTGGGCGGTTGAGGTTTCCTTTCTGGAGAACGGAGCCCTGGCCTTCACATCTAAAAAGTCCTGTGGCTTGAAAGTTACTGAAATGCTATACAACTTAAAAATAACATGCGTGTCTTTAAGGAGCGACATGTGTTTTGATCTCCCCGGCTCCCTCGCTTTGTTTTGAATGGTATGCTTTATTTTGAGGAAGCTATGACCCTTGTGAATAATGCATAGAAGTTTGGAGGCTGGGAGGCAGATGTCTTTCACTGCTGATGGAGCCGAGGTCACAGATGGACTGGCCTGGCTTTTGTCGGTTTATTTTTATCTCTTCTGGGACTCTGATTGTGGTGTCTTTGCTGTCCCTGTCTGCCCTGATCAGTGTCTTTAAGAAAGGCTCGTTGCAAACCTCGCATAATGGGCCACGTTTCCATTTCCTCTCCCTCCCTTCCTTTCCAGAACTTATAATTTTAACACTGACGGTGGGTTCGTGCAGAAATCACTGCCCCCCCCCAACAAAGAAAGCTTAGATATGCAATTCTGTAATTTCTTAACGTGCGCCCTTAACGTGCACGCCGCTCTTAATTTCTAAATATCTTCTTGATGTTCTGAAAGGGGATCTTTTGCCTTTATTATCAGTGGAAAGATCATCAGGCTTAGCGCTAAACATAGCATGGTACCTTGTAGTAATGCCATAGTCTCAGAAGGACTTCAGGAATTTTGACGGGAGGGGCTGGCGCTCTTTCTCAGTCTTGAGCACCGTGGAACCAACGTGGCAGAAAGAATTTTGTGTGCCTTGAGCTGAAGATCAGAAACGGGGGCTGTCTGGGAATCAGGCCTGGAGGCGGCTCAAAACCATTGATGGGTTTCCTGTATCAAGGCCTTGGAAACCGCTGTACCTTTTTGGGAAGATGCTGGAACTAAAAGGCTATTGGAGATGCCTGACTGCTGCCAAAAACAGCAGTCCTGTGCCATTGGTCTCTGTCTGCTAATGTTGCTGCGAACGGCTGCGCACACACCCCACCCATTCATGCAGCTAAGTGACAAAATGCTCTGTGTGATGTCACTGCAGTTTGGAGTTCCCTCAGCTTCACTTTAATTGGTTGCCACATAGAATTGTACGGGACGTGGGTGGCGCTGTGGGTTAAACCACAGAGCCTAGGACTTGCCGATCAGAAGGTTGGCGGTTCGAATCCCCGCAACGGGGTGAGCTCCCGTTGCTCGTCCCTGCTCCTGCCCACCTAGCAGTTCGAAAGCACGTCAATGTGCAAATAGATAAATAGGTACCGCTCTGGCGGGAAGGTAAACGGCGTTTCCGTGCGCTGCTCTGGTTCGCCAGAAGCGGCTTAGTCATGATGGCCACATGACCTGGAAGCTGTACGCCGGCTCCCTCGGCCAATAAAGCTAGATGAGTGCCGCAACCCCAGAGTCGGTCACGACTGGACCTAATGGTCAGGGGTCCCTTTACCTTTACATAGAATTGTAGAATTTTAAACAATGTGAAAGGTCATCTAGTGCCCTATCTCCCTAGAGTTTTTTGGGCTGTGTCGTGGGGAGGAGAATGTAAAAGTCTTCCTCTGTCCCCAGGTGCCACTAATTCAACTCGGGGGCTTGAAAATGGTAAGGACAACTGGAGGGCAATACAGGAGGTGTTCATGTTTTTCATGCAGAAACCTGGCTCACTCTTGTGGGATTGCTGTCCGTTTGCCCATTTAGTGCAGATGGCTAAATTTCTCCATTACTGCAACCGTGTCCCCATTGCCTGCAACCAAATCTTTTAACTAGAAATGCAGGGAACTGAACCTGGGGGCTTTCTGCATATTTCTCTATAGTATTAATGCTTTGCTTCCTACCCCTCCATAGAAGTGAAATGCAGTCATGTTGGTTTGCAAAAGGGGAACGAGGTAGATGAGTGCATTTTGCAGATTCCATAGGACAGAAGCTCAGCTTGTGTCATGGACTGGCTGGATGTAGAGGAGTGGGGAGGGGGCAGCAGCTGGGAAGGGAAGCAGCTTCCCAAGGGAAGGGGCCCAAGCGACAGAGATGAGGCAGGCGGCTGAAGAAGCCAGGGGGTCTCTCCCTCCTGCTGCGACCCGCTCCCCTCCCCCTGGTCTCCCAGAACACGAAGAGGAATGAAGAGGGTGGAGCAAAGAGAGACAAGAGGAAGGAGCCTCAAGTTGCTGGGGATGGAGCCTTAGCCCCACTGCAAAGAGTTGCTGTGATCACTAGGCCTGAGCTGCTTTGGTTTCTTTAAGTAAAGAGTTAGCTTCACCAACATTGGGTGTGTTATGGGGTAACGTTGAACTGGCTTGCAGAAGCTAATTGTGCCCCCAGATTTTGTGATGCACCCCCCTTTTTCAAGTACCCACATTCTGTTATCTGACCCTTCAACTCTGCAGGATCATTTGCTTCGGACTCTGTAAACTTTTGTGCCATTAGGATATGACCCTTTCAGACACTGGTGACTAAAATAAACCTAGACAGCCTCACGCTGCGCTCAGGATACTGCTGCTTGCTAAGATGTGCAATGTAAACAGTAGCTATAGATAGCTCTTTCCTCCTTGTTTGTGTTTGGAAGCCCTTAATACAGGAAGATGCCACGTCTTTTGAAAACGGCTTTTCATGTCAGATGTTCTTGTGTGCAATGAAAAGGGCGACAGCTGTGACTTGGGTGGTGGTGGTGGTAAGCCTCTCTAGCATTGCCATGTCAGAAAGCAGTGGACACGGAATGGATTCCCGCCCCCCGCCCCCCACAGCGTTTTAAAAAAATCAGATTAAATAAAGAGAACAAAAGCTTACGCATGCGTTAGCTTAGCATGACTATAACGCAACAAATGTTGTAGCGTGTTTTCTTTGGAAGCTTTCAGTCTAGGTTAACTGAGAGGAGATCATGTTTGCAGTCTCTGAGAGCAATAATCATGTTCTATTCCACTGAAGCAAAACTAACAGTGTTCCATGTTTTTAGTCATTCTAATCATTTTTCCAAATCTGCGTTTAATGGGCCTGGGGCAACAACATGCGCCCTGCCTCTTTCACACACCAGTTTTGTGTGCTGACATCTTGTAGTGAACTGTATAACCAAGCGTTATGAAACAGGTTAATGCACGCTAAGGAGATAGTGCGCCCCGCTAAATCTTGCAAATAATTGCTCGTATATGGGGGGGAAAGAGAGAGAAAGATTTGGGGTGTTTTATGACGCATAAAATTGACTCTGGACGTGCTAAGTGTGGTCGGGGTGTGCTCCCAGGCACCTGCACACCGCCCATTGGCAATCTTCCCTTGTGTTCATCAAATTACAAGATTACTAATAAGTGGTACTGGGAGGAATGAGCTTGCACGAGATCACCCTTCCATGAACAGGCAAAATTGCAGGATGTGGTTTGCGATGATGGAAGCAGAGGCGCGATCTCTGTTACACCGCTCGTGCAAGCAGGCCATTTGAGTGAGCAGTCATAGCTGTGCAAAAATACATTCTGCAGCAGTCCCCCCCCCACTCCCCGCTCCCGATAGCATACTGTTGCATGTATGTGCAATAGTGACATCAAAGTGCATTGCTCTCTACAAAATGTAAGAGGGCAGTCCCCTGCCCTGAAGAGCTGGCAGTCTAGAATTGGACACAGGTGAGACTGCAGAAGGAGAGAGGAGGAAGATGATAGCAAGACAGAACAGGGGTGGAGTGTGCATTTATTTAGTTAGGTATACAGTCATACCTTGGGTTACAGACGCTTCAGGTTGCGTGTTTTTGGGTTACGGGCGCGCCAAAACCTGGAAGTACTGGAACGGGTTACTTCCGGGTTTCGGTGCTCGTGCATGCGCAAAAGCACCAAATCGCGTTTTGCGCATGCGCAGATGCGGTGCTGTGGGTTGCGGACGTGCCTCCCTCACGGATCACGTTCGCAACCCGAGCGTCCACTGTACCTTCCTTTCTATGGCCTTTCTGGCCTAAGGGATTGTGCCAAAGGTGTTATGCTGCTAGCGGAGGGAAGGTTGCAGGGCAGGGATGGAACAGGATACAGGGGAAAAGTAAAGAAATGAGCGGGGGAAAGGTTACAGAGGCTGTTAAGATATGGATGAGGAGTGTTTGCCGATCCAGGAACAGACAAAAAGCCAGTGTTGGGATTAAAGGAGCAATATTGTTGGGGTCTGGTCCTTAATAAAATTTCTCTCCATTTCCCAGTCTTTCTTCACCCTATTATTTGTTATTACCATAGTACCATTGCTTCCCTGGCTTGTTTTCTGCTTAGCATCAGTTTAAAAAAATATCTCGCCCCCCCCCCTTCAACTGTTTGGTTTTGGCTTGCCTTATTGCAGATTTATATTTTGGCTTGACGGAACATGTGCGTTTTTATTTCAGGCGAGACTTTTGTATTCTAACATCTATTCTGTTGTTTAGTCATGCTGGCTTTCTTTTGTATCCATTATTGTTATGTCATGTATTTCTGTGTTTTTATATTGCAACCTGCCCTGTGATCCTCGGATGAAGGGCGGTATAGAAATTTAATAAGAAATAAATCATTCCAGGACTTCTCTAGTTTAACTTTCCCTAAGCTGTTGGTCTCCGAAATGTTTTGGGCTACAGGTCCCTTCATCCCAGGTCATCGGCCATGTTGGCTGGGGCTGATGGGATTTGGAGTCCCAACAACACATTGAGGGTTTCAGGTTGGGAAATGATGATTTAGTTAAGTCCCCCAGTCCCCACCCCCTTCAAATATCTTGTTTCATGCCTATGTTCTGGAGAGAATGCATACATTTCATGGATATGTTCTTTATAAGATTCTGACATCAGGTTCTTTATTTTGGCAGGTCATTTTTGTCCAAGTTAATCCAGGTGAAACTTTTACAATAAGGGGAGAAGATGGGACTCTTCAGTGCATTCAAGGTAAGGAAGCCTTTATTAAGAGAACATTCCTGTTTTTATGTGGAAAGCACATGTCTGCCCAATTAATATCCTTGGCTGATCACCCGTGGATCCATTGCTTTTGCTCTGTCCTTTCACCAACGAAAATTAAGCATTGTTCACGAAGGTGCATCTGACAGCCTTAAATGTTTCCAGTGTGCCAAACTTTTAGAGGAAGCGTGGATGACTTGCAGTTCAGCTTCGCAGCCCTCGAAGACACTATTTTATTTGGAGCTCGACCACTGCTCCATAAGAGAGTCCCTTAGACAGGTGCATGAACTTTGAGAAGGTCCTGTTGCCTTTGGCATGGTGGCTGGGCTGCTGGACTTCCTTGAGGCTAGCCCAGAAGCTGCAGAAGGTGCAAGATGTGGATGGTCAACTGCTCACTGGGATGGACTAACCCCATGATATTACACCAGCGCTGAAAGAATTACATGGGATACCAGTTAGCTACTGGGCTGGTACTGGTGCTCCACGGGCTATGCAGCTTGGGACCAGGATGCCTTAAAAAGTCATCCATCCTCTAGGTCCCCAACTAATCACTGTGTTTTGCAGGAGAGGGCATCCCTCAGATGCCATCCTATCAGGAAGTCTACTTAGCACAACATCAGATTTGGGCCTTTAGTTGGGGTCGCACCAGCCTACCTTTAGAACTCCTGCCCTCCGCATTGCATACCAGACGTTATCCTTCTATGAGAGCCAGTGTGGTGTAGTGGTTAAGAGTGGTGGACTCGTAATCTGGTGAACAGGGTTCGATTCCCCTCTCCTCCACATGCAGCTGCTGGGTGACCTTGGGCCAGTCACACTTCTCTGAAGTCTCTCAGCCTCACTCACCTCACAGAGTGTTTGTTGAAGGGAAGGGAGAATGTTAGCTGCTTTGAGACTCCTTAGGGTAGTGATAAAGCGGGATATCAAATCCAAACTCTTCTTCTTCTTCTCTGCTGTCTTTTTGGAGTCTGCTACATGCATTCCTCCTTCAACGAGTCTTCCAAAATCTGTACCTCACTCAATAGCTGCCTTGGGTTTGAAGTGATTTTGTGCTGTTCACCTGTTTTTTGTAGATGTATCTGTTTTATATATGCTGCATCGCAAATCCCTTTGAGGTGCCTTGTGGGAAGAGATTCATAAACGAAACAACAGTAATGGGAACATCTTGAGGGACAAATGTTCCCCAGCTCCTGTTCTTCTCCATTTAGGCAGACGTTGGGGGTCTTTGAGCAGAGTTTGGGCAGCCATCTTTTGGAGGGCTTCCAGGCAGAAGGTTGACCTAAAAGGCCCCCCCCCCCAACTCCTTGACTCCATAGCAACTGCCATATTTATGGTGAGGAAGGAGGTAATGCGGTGGAATGGCTAGAGTGCAAGTCTTTAGCCTGGGAGACCTGGGTTCAAATTCCTCTTCGTCATGAAACTTAACTGTGCCAGTCACTCTCTGCCAAATGGACTCACTGCACTGGTTTGTTGTGAGGGTAACATGGGTGGTTTAGACACATACATTATGTGCATGTGGACCTTCTCTCATCATATAAGCCATCCCAGACTCTTTTGATCATTACCTGAGGCACTTCTTTGTGTGCCTCCTCCACGTAAGGTGTGGAGGTTGGCAAAATTAGAATGGGCCCTTCTCTGTAGTGGCTCCCCATTTGTGGAATGTTCTCCCCAGGAAGGTATGCCTGGCGCCTTCATTATATAATTTTTAGGCGCCAGGCGAAAACGTTCCTCTTCAACCAGGCCTTGGGCTGATTCATATTCTTCAGTCTTTTAAATGCGTCTGTGGGAAGTGGGGAAGGTTATTGCTTTGTTGCTACTTACTTTTTTATCTTGTATTTTATTCTGTGAAACGCCCAAATATCATGTGATAAAGGGTAGGATAAAAGGATAATAAAATCCTCATCTTACCTCATCTTTAGGGACGCGGGTGGCGCTGTGGATTAAACCACAGAGCCTAGGACTTGCCGATCAGAAGGTTGGCAGTTCGAATCCCCGTGACGGGGTGAGCTCCCGTTGCTCGGACCCTGCTCCTGGCAACCTAGCAGTTCGAAAGCACGTCAAAGTGCAAGTAGATAAATAGGTACCGCTCTGGCGGGAAGGTAAACGGCATTTCCGTGCGCTGCTCTGGTTCGCCAGAAGCGGCTTAGTCATGCTGGCCACATGACCCGGAAGCTGTATGCCGGCTCCCTCGGCCAATAAAGCGAGATGAGCGCCGCAACCCCGGAGTCAGTCACGACTGGACCTAATGGTCAGGGGTCCCTTTACCTTTTTTACCCAGTTTAGCATACAGGAGGTGGGCATTTGATGTGGCAACTTCAGGTGGATGCCCCCCAGCTGTGACAGTCGTGAATCACAAGTTTTATCAAACCTCTGCCTTTAATAATATCACCCATTGTCCCTAAAGAGAGACGAGGAAAACCAGTAAGCAAAATGTCAGGTTAGATTTTCTTCACTATGGCCACATCTGAGGTGTTGGATCAATATATAATTCATGCCTAATGCTGAAGAAAAGCGCATTTGTGCTTCTCACTGTAATGGCGAAACTTTCCCAAGTGAAGCTCACACCTTCACCACTTTCATTTAAAATAAAAATGCTCCCTGTAACGTTGCCAGTTTTGGGGAAAGGTGGGTGCTCGCAGTCATGCATAACTCTGTGTGAGTCATTCATGGTAAATAAGTCTACCCAGGGGCTATGGTGTTTTATACTTTATTTTTCCCCTCCTTGCTTGAAGCCAGTGATCATGAAAGCAAGAAAGCTAATCATTTGTGCTCAGTATTAAGAAAGAAGCAATTCATTCGTGACCTGCAGTCGAATAAGCTCATCAAACGATTTCCATTTGTGGAGTGTGTGTGTTGTTTTTTTCCACCTCACCCTCCCTCCCTATTAAGTAGAAATGAAAAGCAGCAAATTGAGATGGCTTGGACTTGTGACTTACCTATTGATGTCCGATGTTCAGAATCCAAAGCCCCAGGCCCTAGTTGTAGCTCCAGCCGTTGCAAGTTGCCAGAGTTTTCAGTATTAAGGCACTTGCGTCTGGCTTCATAGGAGAATCTACCTGCATCATAAGATGCAGATCTGCTACTGCAGCAGCCTTGATTCTTAAATGCCTCTAACAATTATTGTTATTGTTATTATTTATTAAATTTGCATACTGTCTTCTATCCCCCCCAGGTCTCAAGGTGGTACACAACATATATAAAATCACAAAATAAATAATAAAACCAAAAACAACCTAATACTCCCCCTACCCCTCAAGAAAAACACACCACATTTTAAAAGGGTGTTGGATGTCAGTCAACCAAAGGTCTGGGAGATGAGGGATGTTTTTGCCTGGCGTCTAAAGGTGTATAATGCAGGCACCGGGCGAGCCTCCCTGGGGAGAGCATTCCACAAACAGGGAGCCAATGCAGAAAAGGCCCTCTTAAGGAGGAGGCACTTAAAGAAGGGCCTCAGAAGGTGATCTCAGGGTCCGGGTAGGTTCATATGGAAAGAGGTATTGCTGTTTAAGGCTCTATAGGTCAATACCAGCACTTTAAGTTGGGCCTGGAAACTAATTGGTAGCTACTGCAGTTGGACAAAGGAGAGTCCACTGCCTCCCTAGGCAGTTTGTTCTGCTGTTGAACAGGCCATACAGTGAGGAAAATCTTAGCAACGTTCCCTTCCTTGTAACTTGAACCAGTAGGTTCTGGTGCAGCATCCGAACACTGGGAGGCTGGCTCGTACCATTGTCTGCTGTCCTGTGCTCAGATCCAACGCATTTAAAATTCCCATGGCTGCTGCCCATTTTAGACAACCAGAGCAACATTTCAGAAATGTTGTTAAAGGCCTAACGGTGAAGGGAAGGGCAGTCCAGGCATGGGGGGGGGGAAGGAGAGGGAAGGCCAAGCCCCTACCCAAATGGCAGAGCTCTCCACCTCAATCTCTGGCCCCCTGTGCGTAGCTCTAAATAAAAACGTCCATGTGCGCACATTCCATTTACGCACATGTGTTTAAGATTATGACATTTCTGTATAGAGTATTTTTATTGAGTCTTTCTCGGTATTCTTTTCAGTTCTCTGTCTTGAAAAGCCGGTGACATTCTCCGATCAGTCAGATCCCGGTCTCAGTTGGTAGTCTGGCTGTAGTGTTGATTGAATTTTAATGGAAAACATTTGTGTTAGCGTTTTGAGTTTCGGCGCTCCCCTCCATTCTAAACGCTCATTCCCTTCAAGGAGAAAGGCGGCGGCGTGTTGAAATATGGGCACAACGGGTTGCCTTTTGGCTAGCTGCAGACTGGCCTGACTGGCTGCCACCCAGCGCGTGCCATTTTTATTTTATTTTTAAACCTGGCATTAGAACCGGACAAAATGGCTGGTGGAGATAGAGATAAATGAAAGGTTTAATGCATGTGTCCCATTTATAGCCTACCTGCCTTAACATGAAACTCACGGTGGCGCATATATAGGGTTATAGGTTCTTACGCGTGCTGAGTGAAAACTTCCATCCCATTCTGTGCTATGCAGAATCATGGTTCTGGCTTATGTCAACACAATGCTAAAACTAACTAGGGTTGGTGGTTCACCATCAATCACTTTCCAGTCCCTTACCTCTGCACCTGTCCCTAGTAACTTAGCAGCGCGAAAGAGGAAACAGGATGTCTGTATAATTGTGCTTTATGGGTCGTTAACACCAAGGAAAGAGCAGCAGCTCTTTATCCCTTGCCAAGGATGATATCTCTTGTTGCAGAATAGGGCAGCGTGCTGCTCTCCTAGTTTGGATCCTATCTATCTGTGAGGCTTGTAGGATCTTGTCAGTACGCTAAAGGTGCCCTTTACAGTGCAGTGGGGTCCCCCACCCCTCGTAAATGATTACACAGCCGGAGTTTCCGGAGTACAGTAAAGAGCAAGTCATAAAATATCTGCCATGTGTCATTTTCCTGTACATGAAAGTGAATCCTGAAGCTTATATGTTTTTAGTGCCTTACTGGGGTTTTTCCTTCTTCTTAAGTGCAAATCTTTTGAAAGGGGATTTGCTTCCCTGAAAACCCCAAGGACAGTTTATCGTTAACTTTTAAGGAGAGGCTTTTGCCCGTCGATCTTGTTTCCCTCCCGTTTCTTCCACAAAATCAAGAGTGCAGTGGTACCTTGGTCGTCGAACGGCTTAGCTCCTGAACAAATCGGCTCCTGAATGCCGCAAACCTGGAAGTAAGTGTTCTGGTTTGCGAATGTTTTTCAGAAGCTGAACGTCCGACACGGCTTCCGATTGATTGACGGAAGCTCCTGTAGCCAATTGGAACCCACACCTTGGTTTTTGAATGGTTCTGGGAGTCGGAACGGACTCCTGGAACTGATTAAATTCGACAACCAAGGTACTACTGTAAATGCAAAAGGATTCTCAAGTCAGGAGGTGTCATCCTGCGCCTCTGCTGCCACCCACAACCATCCCTGCTCCTCCCAGGTATTCAAATACACCCCCCAATACCTCTGGATTAGCAGTGGTGACCGTGATGAGATGATGCCTCCCTTTCTTACCTCCCCTTTCCATGGTCACCCCAAGCAGTGCGCCCTCAAACAAGGCACAACTTCATTGCAGAGTTCATTGCACCGGCCATTATTTTGGGTGATGATAGATTGGAGAGCAGGGGAACAGAGCTGGTGGAAGCCAAAGAGCCAAAGATTTGACGCCTTTACTCTTCCTTCTTAAGAAAAGTAGTGTGTTTTGGCTGTTAGGGTGTGACAGGACGAGTTTGTGGTGGTAGAGGCAGACAGGGCATGTGGGGCATCCTTCCCTCATTTTGGTCACCATGGAAGAGGAATCTCAGGCGTCGGAAAGTTCCCCTGCAGTTTGGACTCTTCCAAACTTCCTGACTTCTCTGAGCCTAGTTTGGCCGAACACCCACACAATCGCTAATCAACTTGCCGGGTTTTTCTGCTTGAGGAGCTTCGTAATAGTTCCAACAAATTATTTTGCAAACTAGCACACACATTATAGGTTGAGATCAGATCTGTGGTTGTAATGAGGAATGTGATATCCCAGGACAGAAATGAGCGGAACATATGAAGAAGATGATAGCTTATATTAACAAGAAATGTATTGAACAAATGGTGACAAGATGAATCACCCGTACCTCTGCAACTCGTAAGGAACAATGCCGCCTAGCAGTGATAATATTGATTTTCTTATAGAAGCTCAAGTAGTAACCACATTCTGCAAAGAAGGATTTCTCCTGCCCCCCGCTTCCCGATTTTGGTAGAATTACCAACTTTATAGCTGGCCTAGGACCTTAGTGGTGAAATTGCTTCTCTCCAAACATAAGAAGCTTCACCTGCTAATTTCTTGCCCAGCTGGAAGAGAGGTTGATGGACAGGGAGGGAACATTCTTGACGGTGTCCCCCCCCCCCACCCCCAAACAAGAAGCAATTGGTGAATGAGTCAGAGGACACCCTCCCTAGTGTATTAGACCTAGCAAACCGGTCCTCTCCTATTTCCCCCCCTTTAAATTCCAGCTACCCCAACTTGTGCATGCTATTGAAGCTCAGTGGGGCATTGAGGTACATCACCAAATGCCACTGGTGTGCTGCTCCCTCAACATTCCTGGCATATTCTGATGGCCAGCTGGTTTCAGGACAATGTCAGTACCTGTCAGTAGAGCAGTAGCTGTAGTGAAAGACTCCTGGTGGCTAATATACTCACGAATTTGATGGGCAGTGTCTGATAAAAATCACATTATTGGCCTATTCAAAACCTTTGCCAGATTCTTTCAGAACGTAATACTGCACCCCAGGCTTGCAGCAGGCCATACAGGTATACAGGTGTAATAATAATGAACTATTCCCCTGCACAATAAGGATGATGGTGATGATGATGATTATTATTGATACCTTGCTCATCTGGCTGGGTTTCCTCAGCCATTCTGGGTGGCTTCCAACAAAATATTAAAATACAATAGTCCTTCAGATATTAAAAGCTTCCCTAAACAGGGCTGCCTTCAGATGTCTTCTAAAAGTCAGATAGTTGTTTATTTCCTTGACATCTGATGGGAGGGCATTCCACAGGGAGGGCTGCCTCTGCCTGGTTCCCTGTAGCTTTGCTTCTCGCAGTGAGGGAACTGCCAGAAGGCCCTCGGAGCTGGACCTCAGCGTCTGGGCTGATCAGTGGGGGTGGAAACGCTCCTTCAGGTATCCCGGGCCGAAGCTGTTTAGGGCTTTAAAGGTCAGCACCAACACTTTGAATTGTGCTCAGAAATGTACTGGGAGCCAATTTAGGTCTTTCAGGATTGGTGTTATGTGGTCTCGGCGGCCGCCCCCAGTCAAATACTTTCAGGATAGTTAAAGAGGGCATGAAGCCATTAACCATTGGATGATGTGAGCCCAGCAGAGACCCTTTCTACACCAGGACCAAGTCGTCTTGGGGATGTAGTCCAAAGCAGGCAGCAAACTCCACCTAAGGCTTAAATTCTGGCAGGAGACAGTCATCCATTTCACTCTCCCTTATGCATTGTTTGCTTTCTGCTTTGACTGACCATGTGTGAAGGGACAGGTTGCCTGTAAAATGAGTAGAGGAGATAACTTTGGTAGATCTCAGCTGCATCAGGCAAAATCTCCTCTTTTCTACTGTTTAGCACCTGTGTGCATGGGCAAAAGGATCACTTATATCTTGGTTTAATATGCTGACATACTATTGACCAAACTTGTCTTAAAGCAGTCGGACAATATTATTCCTTATAAATTTTCACTTCATTCTTTCACCCTGCGGCTTGACTCTGATGTTGTTGTTTTTGAAGGCAGATAGACATAAAAGTTCCTCGCAGCTACCTGAGACTTTCTCCTCATGAAGTATTTTTCGTCTTGTTGCTGCCTCAACACATAAATAACCTAGCAGAAAAACAATTCTTGACTCTTTGGCTCTGCTCATTGATTCTGTTACAGCGAAAATAAGCCTTGCACTGATTTTTCAGTAGGATTTTATTATGGGTTTCCACCTTGAGAGAGAGAAGTGGGAGGGATGGGTAATAGTCTGAAGAAAATGGAACCTTGTTTATCTAAATAGCCTTGGAACATCAGAGAATTTGAATTAGCATCATACTGCGAAGAGTCTTCCCCTTTCTCTCTGCCTTTGATTGCATTCCCATCTTATCAAAAATAAGCAGTTCATTTGCTGAACTTGGAAAAGCAATGCCTGTCCAGTTTATCATTTGTCATCTTGGTGATTGCCTGATTTGCTAGTGCAATTAAATTTTTGTTGATTCTTTTGTTGATCAAAATTTACACTGTATCAGATGCCTGGTCTCCAAAGCTACCTTGGAGGTCTGGAGCCCCAACCAAACAACATGTGATTGTATTTGTCCTGTGCTCCTATCCAAATGGTCATACTGTGTTAGCCAAAATATTTATGTCTGTTCTGTTTGCAGACTCCATATCATTCTTTGTGGGTTTCTTTTTTTAACCAGGCTTGTGTGGTTTATTCCTTTTTGGTAAATTATCTTTTCTAGCATTTTAAAATTCCTAAATTTTCTCCAGCTGGGTCTGCCTCATTGGAATAATCACATCAGGACACTATCTTATTAAAACAAACACACAGTTGCAGCTCACTACTAATTATACATCGTTCTTGCTGAGTTTAGATATTTTTGTGAGCAGATTGACTTTAGCTTGAGGTGGACCAACCACTGTATTAGCAAGAAGGTTTATACAACATTATGTTACGTAGATATTGCATAACATTGCAGGGTTAGACTTTCCAGTAGTGTTCCTCGGATTTTTTGCCAAAATCCATTCTATCACTTTCCTATTTTTCCCAGCATTTCCACACCCGAGTAAACCCGAAATTACAAATCTGTAAGACTGTCGTGGTTTTTTCTTCTTCTTATCTACTAAAAGCACATTAGTGAAACCTGGTTGGAGCAGCTCCTTTTGTGACTAGGCAACGGCGTTAATGATTGAACAAGGTGATCTGCTGGGTAGCTGCTTTCCGGTGGGGCTGAATTATGCTTGAATTCTGGTTTTGGCATTCTGTTTATTTATCAGATGTTGAAGAATATTCCTTTGAAGATGAACATGGATGTTCGACATGTGTCTAGTTCGAGATGGGCAACATTACATTTCCTTATGCATTGTAGCGTTGTTGTTGTTTTTTAATAGTAGCACCTTAGCAGTTGCCAGTGTGCTCCACAATGAAACTTGAAATATAGGCTAGCTTGTAAATGCGACAGATGCATACAGAAGGATGCTTTTCCTTGCCATGAGGATACATTACTTTGTCTCTCTATCTCTCTCCCGTCCCCCTTTTCAAGGCTTAAGTTTAAGCCTGGCGAACTAATCTCACTCGTTGCTTCATGCAATTGCCCAGTGCTAGTTAGCTTTAAAAAAATAATAAAAGCTGCGAAGTTTGATTTGGCTTATATTAATCTTTTCCAAATATCTCTGCTTGGCTGCTGTACAGTACATATTCGAAGACTGGGTTTGGGAGGGGGAGGATGGATATTCTCTGTGTGAATGGAAATGTTTTTGGAGCTCTGGAATATGGAAACTTCGAGCATAAAGTCGACGTGAAACCGTAGATTATTCTGTATGTACCTAGTAGCGACCAGCACATTCATCGCATTGGGCTCCTTTCCAGGACGTTCGCAGCTTTTTTTCATTTGTGGAAAGGAGGAGGAGGAGGAGAGCAGGACTGTGCGCTGCATGTGCTGCGCACTGACTGCTCCAGACAGTCATGTATGTGACCTGGCAATCAGCATGATTTCCTGCTGACGTGGCTTCCCACAACTGGAGCAGAACAGAGCAGCTACAGTGCGCTGCTGCCGAGGAGAGGGGCAGAAGGATGAATCACTCACAGGATGAGAAATAAATTTAAGACTCCGCAAACTTTCTGGCCGTCCAGGTTTAGCAGGCCGGTCAACATGAAGGCACCTTCTTTTTTCCCTTCGTTTGAGCACGGGGTGTGTGTGTGTGTGTGTGTGTGTGCACGCGCGCGCACGCATATGCGCACAATCAGGTGGAGGGGGAGAAAATAAGGTGTTTGCTTAATAAATGCACTCCCTTCTGCCAATGATTTTTCGGTCGTTATGGTGACCTGCCATTAGGAGATAAATTTGGAATGGAATTTCCCTTACTGTTCGATTTGGATAATACGGTCCACTAGCCCTTATGTCATCCTCAGTTTAGTGTTATTTTCTTCTTCCTGTCGTAAGATGTCGCAGCGATTTAGGAAGCATAGCCTGGGCTCCTGACTTTGCACTAGTATTATTTTTAGTAGTACTATTGGAATCGTAGTAATTTGGATACTGATTAATGCCAAAATAGACTTCTGCCCATCGGAGCAGCTTGCAAACGGGAGAGGACTTCCAGCCTGAGCTCTGCAGTTTTGCACCGCTGTGCCGTGCGAATCCATATCCGGGTAGGTCAGGGAGAGACTCCTTCTCTGAAACCTTGCACAGCTGCTGCCAGTCAGTGTAGACTGTATTGAGCTAGCAAGACCCCAATAGTCGTGACTCAGTGAAAGGCAGCTTCCTATGCAGCACTAGCAGCACAGGTCGCCCCCCCCCCAACAGAAAGGTTAGCAGATTCCACGAAGGCACACTCTGTAGGACCTCTTCTGCAGATATTAACCAGTGCTAGAAATTAGCCAGGCACATTTTTGCGACTGGCGCGGGTCCAGTTGTGGCCATGTGGAGCCCCCACATATCTGCAGCCAGCAACCATGGGTTGATTTGCTCCTAAGCGTTTAATTGTTGGTGGTGCCATGAGTTCCAGTAGTTTCTGGGAGATATCGATTCCTGCTTTCCCCAATCGCTCTTCCATCTTCCTGGTCTTCATATAGGTACTGTATACAGATTACATGTTGGGGAGAACAGTCTCTTTGTGTAAATATTTCTGCTGCCTAATAAATACGTCTTTTGCCAACAACCCATAATTACAGTCAGAATCCACTTGGGTGACTCAACTTAAGGTTTGGGTGTTTTGTTTTTTTAAGATGCTCTGTGTACTCTTTTTGAACACAGCCAAGCATTTCTGAGTTCGCGCTGCACTTTAGGCAAATGCATAGTCCAAACCGAGTTGATCCACAGGATTACGGCGAAACCCTTGGTTAAGTGCTTTGCTGGTTGAGTGCCAAAGGTGCCCAGGACCTTACAGGATGAGACCCTTGGAAAAGCAAATGAAGATTGTAAAACGGCTAGGCCTGCTGTGCTCGAGTCTTCTGTTCTTTAGATCAAGGTTGATCTCAGCTTGTATTATAATACCGAGCGAGCCGACATCAGCTTTTGCTCAAAAGAGAGTATCTTTATCCAGACATAGGGGGCAGTTCGGTCTCTGCGGTGGGCCCCATCTAGAAAGCTTGAGCCATATGGCGCTGGCTTATTTGTCAAAGAACCTGCTGTCCACTCGGATTTAGTTAAAACCATCAAATTACAGTAAGCAAAGACCTCAACTTAGGATGGAATAAATAGCTTGGGTCAGTAATCTATTTGTGTTTTAACCTAGTCTCTAGTTTAGACATTCCAGTGCGGGAAACCTTTTATCATGGGGATTGTATGGTGTGTTCTGGAGAAGGGGCTGCGTCTTGGCAGAGAAGCTCTATAGGGCTGGCTGCGCAAGCTCCGCAAACCATTGGAGTCGTCTTGTGATGTCGGGATTTTGGTAGGATTCCTGCATTATTTTACCAAAGGTCGAAGGCAGCTGCCTCGTCTAAGCAAACTCTCATATTCTCCCCTACCAAATAGTAACAACAACTGCTCACTTCAGCACTCTTTATTAACTTCATATGTCTTCCATTGTGTCTCTTCTTGGGGCCTATTTTTGCATTCACATAGAACAATCCACACAGCTGTTTTACTCTTCTGTAGCTGAGTGTTAATTTCGGGGTGGAAAGTTGGGTTCAACCTAGGCCTTCACAACTTGTGTGACCCCGCCCTGCCACACCGTGTATCTTGCTAGCTACTTAACCCACTGCCTCTTCCAAACCACCACTGCCACCCCTTCCAGGTAGGCAGGGATGGTTAATTTATCTCCTGGTGGTTATAATGCAAGACTAGTGGGGGATGCACTTGTAAATTTACTTATTTGGTTTTTCAGATCAGCATTTTACAGTCACATATCCAACATACAACATAGAAATAAGATTCCAAAGAATCTCCTGGACCTCCTTCCGCCCCTTTGTGGGTCCTATTGTTAATCATTTCCTCCCGCATCTTTTATAATAATCCAGATCTTTTACATCTCCATTATGTCCAAAATTCACCATCAAACTAGAAGTGCTATTCCAGTCCTACTAACGATTTTAACTGTTTTCAATGATTTTTTAAGATAAATTATAATTTCCCCCCATTCCTTGTTAAAACTTTGGTCTTCCTGATTTCTGATTCTTCCAGTCATTTTTGCCATTTTGGCATAACCCATCAACTTAATCTTCCATTCTTCTTTCCATCTCTGTGCCAATAACATCCACACAGCTGTGGTTGAATACATAAATAATCTTTTCTGCTCCCTTGGGATTTCGGCATCTAGAAAGTGGGGGGTGCATTTGCACTTGTAGGCCTTGAGTTTTGCAGCTGAAAGCCGCTTGTGGTTATCTTTTTTAAAAATGTTATAATCAGTTTGTGCAAACATATGGGTTTTGCCAGGGCACGGTGTTCATGGAGCAGTCATTGAACCGGTCAGCAGTCCTGCCAAAGCAGTCAACTTACGATAGGTGTCATCATGACACTGGCAAGTCAGAATGGCTGTGTGCATCAGCCTAAATGGCCTGAGAGTTGGCATTCTGTGTTTATCTTGTTGCAGTGGCTGCTTAGCCTGATTCGCTTGGAGATAGCCCCCTGAATTGGTTGATTGTGATGGGCCTGGAGGAGTCCACATGGTGATAAATACTGTGCTCAGTGGTAAGGTAAAGGTAAAGGGACCTTACCATTAGGTCCAGTTGTGGCCGACTCTGGGGTTGTGGCGCTCATCTTGCTTTATTGGCCGAGGGAGCTGGCGTACAGCTTCCGGGTCATGTGGCCAGCATGACTAAGCCGCTTCTGGTGAACCAGAGCAGAGCACGGAAACGCCGTTTACCTTCCCGCCGGAGCGGTACCTATTTATCTACTTGCACTTCATGCTTTCGGACTGCTAGGTTGGCAGGAGCAGGGACCAAGCAACGGGAGCTCTTCCCGTTGCGGGGATTCGAACTGCCGACCTTCTGATCGGCAAGTCCTAGGCTCTGTGGTTTAACCTACAGTGCCACTCACGTCCTGGGCTCAGTGGTAGAATGTGCTTTTTACATGTGGAAAGATCAGATCCAACCCCTGACATTGGGTATATCAGGTTAGTGAAAGAGCTGAAACCTTGGAAAACTGCTGCCAAAGTAGGTAAAACTGGGTGAGATGGACCGATGGTCTTACTTAGTAAAGGGCATTCATATACAGTGATACCTCGGGTTACATATGCTTCAGGTTACATAAGCTTCAGGTTACAGACTCCGCTAACCCAGAAATATTACCTCGGGTTAAGAACTTTGCTTCAGGATGAGAACAGAAATTGTGTTCTGGCAGCGCGGCGGCAGCAGGAGGCCCCATTAGCTAAAGTGATGCTTCAGGTTAAGAACAGTTTCAGGTTAAGAACGGACCTCCGGAATGAATTAAGTACCTAACCCAAAGTTAATAAAAGACGGATGTATAAGTTTCTGATTGTGTCCTGGCCCCTCATAATAAGGAGAGGTGAGTTTGCAAGCCTGAAAGTGTGTAATGCCATAGTTTAGCTTTACCTGCAAAGGCAACAATGAATTGTTGGGAAGTTTAGCTTTACATGTGAACACTTAGGTTTTATTTCAGTTCCACTGAGAAAAAGAGACTAGGCCAAGATTTCGTGGAAAAGATCTCTGAAGAAGGTGGTATGAATGCACTGTGGAAGTGAGACACACACACAACCAACACATTATCACCTAACAAAGTGGGTGGGGGAGAATACCTGGGTGCCCTTCCCATCACGTTTAATGGATTGCAGGGCGACACAAACTGGTAGGAACACAAAGCTTTTAGCTAAAACGAGCTCTCCGTGTTGGTGTTTCTGTCTCTGCCAAACTCAAATCTATTTCTGGGTTCAGCTAACGCATTCATTCCACACATGATTTATCACCGAAGCTCATAAAAACACAGGCGGAAAGCACACTTTTTAAAAAAAAGAAGAATATATGGAAATGGACTCGATTGTACCAAAAAATAGTTTTAAAATATTCTGCCTAAAGGGGGATGCTTCTTTTTCTAATTCCAAAGCCTTTGCTTCAGATTTTGGATGTGGTCACTGGGTGTTTCATATTTCATAGGCACATATTATATAATATTGTGGGCTTTTCTGAAATTTTAAAATTATAGTGAGTTGTGTTTATTTAAAAAAGAAACTGCTGCTGGTGTTTAGTTTAGAACATGTAAGGGTTTGCTGGATCAGGGCCGTGGCCCTTCTGGTCCATCATCCAATTCCCAGGTGCCTATGGGAAGCCTTATAGAAGAAGTTGGGCGCAATAATGCTTTTTTAATTCGCAGAACACTGTCTCTGACCAGGAGACAGAGCACAGCCATTGTGGTTCATTTAAGTCAGGGTGGCTTAAATCAGCAGGAAGAAAAGGCTGGTACAAAATAATGGATTTAAATCAACTTTCCCACTGGTACTATTTTATTTGTTTCCCCATTCAATGGTGCAGATTTGGCCACCAAACTATGTTAATTTATAACTGACTAGAGTGATTTGTGCTGCTTCGTTTGTACAACCAGATCTTGAGACTATCACATTGTACATCTTGCATATTTTCAATTTTTTTTACCTGCAGAGGGGAATGTCTTTAAAACATTCTGCCTTGGGGGTTTTCTTACATCTAGCAGCTGTTGGAGTTTATGAGGCAAAGTATGGAAGGCTAGGAACTCACAAACTGTACTATTGTATACAGTCATACCTCATGTTACGTTTGCTTCATGTTACGTTCTTTCAGGTTATGTCCCGTGGCGACCCGGAAGTACTGGAAAGGGTTACTTCTGGTTTTCGCTGCTCGCGCATGCGCAGAAGTGCAAAATGATGTCATGCGCAGAAGCAGCAAATTGCAGGCTGCGTGTGCGCAGATGCGCTGCTGCGGGTTGTGCTCTTTTCATGTTGCGAACGGGCCTCCGGAACGGATCCCGTTCGCAACCAGAGGTACCACTGTATTCTGCTCTTTGTAGCAGTGCTCCTTTTTGATTCAATCAGGCCTTAGATTACTGCGGGTCTACTCTAGAATATGACTCTGTTGGATACAACCAAATGCCGTTCTAGGCTGCATCAGAAGAAGTTTAGTGTCCAGATCACGGGAAGTAACAGTACCACTCTATTCTGACCACACTTGGAGTACTGTGCCCAGTTCTGGCCACCACAATTTAAGAAGAATATAGACAATCTGGAACGTGTGCAGAGGAGGGCAACCAAGATGATCAACAATCTGGAAACCAAGCCTTATGAGGAACAGTTGAGGGAGTTCGGTATGTTTCGCCTGGAAAAGAGGGGGCTAAGAGGAGATAGGATAGCCATCTTCAAACATCTGAAGGGCTGTCACATGGAGGATGGAGGAAGCTTGTTTTCTCCTGCTCCGAAGGCTAGGACCCGAACCAGTGGATTCAAGTTAGGAGATTCTGACCAAACATCAGGAAGAACTTTCTGACAGTAAGAGCAGGTGGTGGACTCTCCTTCCTTGGAGGTTTTTAAGCAGAGGTTGGATGGCCACCTGCCATGGATGTTTTAGCTGAGATTCTTGCCTTGCAGGAGGCTGGACTAGGGTCCCTTCCAACTAGGACTATGATTCTGCAATTTTTACCCTCTGTGAGTTCAACGTGACTCAACTCCCAAGTAATGCAGGATTACAGCTGTTTACTTTAAATGCACCGGCTTCGAAAAGATGCTAACTCAGCATAGCTGTGAATCTGGCATCATCTTTTTTTGAATGATGACTCGTACGTTTGAATTTTGCCAACTTCCCCTCCCCTTGTAAACTATATATTAAAAAATCCATAAGTAGCAAGAAGCATTTTTATTTCCCCTGGGATGAAATGACATACATTTTGAACGTTTTAATCATTCATCTGCCAAGTTGAATATATTTAATTGGTGACTAATTAGTTAGTAGAATTGTGAAATGAAATAGGAAGAGAGAGAGAAAAAGCAGCAGAACCTGAAACCTATTTGGGTTAAGCTAAAATGTTGCTTTACTTGTGCATGAATATCGAGTAGCATGGGGTATAAAGTACGAGAATATCATATAATTTTCTTGGCTCCCTCCCCTCCCCCTTCCTAAAATAGCTGGTGTACAGACTTTGCCATCCTGTTAGGTGGTGCCTGCTGCTTTTAGGTCTAGAGAATTATAAAATTACTGTGTTTACTTCTGGCGCCTATGCGTAGGAGGCCAGAAGGATGTTGACTGGGAAAAGGGCTGGAACTGCCACCGCAACCAGCATTGTCTTTTTGCACTTTGTGTAAAATGTCTGCATGCTGAACTTTTGAGAGATGCCTTTCGTTTGCAGTAGAGAATGTGGGGCCCCCAAAATATGGGACGTTTATAGAGGGAACTTCTCTATTTGAAGGCATGCTGCCCAGTCTAGGTTCTGTTTTAAGATACCGTATTTTTCGCTCTATAAGACGCACCTAGTTTTTGGAGGAGGAAAATAAGAAAAAAATATTCTGAATCTCAGAAGCCAGAACAACAAGAGGGATCGCTGCGCAGCGAAAGCAGCAATCCCTCTTGCTGTTCTGGCTTCTGGGATAGCTGCGCAGCCTGCATTCGCTCCATAAGACGCACACACATTCCCCCTTACTTTTTAGGAGGGAAAAAGTGAGTCTCATAGAGCAAAAAATACGGTACTTTAGGGACCTTGAACCTGCCCATCAGGAGTTAGCACCTGGGCAGCAGACAGGATTGTATTTCCTGTTACTTCTGTGCATATGCAAATCTGCATCTTTTTTTAAAGGTTTATTTTGGTTGCATCCTCTCCTTTTGGCAATATGGAAAGAGCCACCTTGCTACAAAATTACTTTTGCTTTACTTTAAACAGCAATAACTGGGAAGTTAAATGTGCAAATGATTTCAAAAGGGCAAATATGCCTAATAGTAGGAACAACAGGCAGGGGTTTGAATTCTTCCTGTTTCTTGGGAGTGTTTCAGGCAAACTTTCTGTGGCAAATTTATCGTCTTAAGATGTTGCCATGATTCTGTCTGTATCTCCGGTGCATTTGACTCCTCATATTTAAAACTCTTGAATTTTATAAGCTGCTCTGCTCTGCTATTTTGCTCTGTTTTCTGAAATAGTGCTTTTATTTTGTTGTCTATATGTAATTTCGTTAAGCAATTTTTGAGTGATTTGGAGAGACAGGGTAATAAACAAACAAACCCTGCCGCCGCCTGCGCAGAATGGATTGCATGATTGTTAGGTGCCATATCTGCAGAGGCAAGGAATTGCAATAACAAATGCATGTTGCAGAGTTGTGATTGAGCTCGCAGCCGGAACCCAAAAGTTTCAGCTGTTTCTCTGCAGATGCTGAAGTGGTGTTTCTGTTTTGCATATACCTTTAGTCCCTATACCCTATTGTAACATAATATATGCATATCCATCCACTGTGTACTCTTGCCTCCAATTCCCCTCTTCCTATTTCACATTTTAGATTGTAATCTCCTCAGGGCAGGGACCTGTCCTGTACTTGTGAAGTCGCCTTTACATGAATGGGGCCATAATAAGGTAAATAAAGGTCTAATGTTGGGGTGCAGTGAGAGATATGTGTAGATCGACACCTTGCATAGTGTAGTGTCCTCTCTCTCTCTCAATCTCTGGGTGGGTGCACATATAATCTTTCATGCCCCGCAAGGATGCGTGTTGTTGGTTATGGTGGTGATGGGCAGACATTTTCCACGTACAGCCCTGCATTGTGCTTCCTATAACTTTTTCAGCAGGGGGCCGGTCCACTGTCCCTCAGACCTTGTGGGGGGTTGGACTATATTTTTTTGGGGGGGGGGGAGATGAACGAATTCCTATGCCCCACAAATAACCCAGAGGTGCATTTTAAATAAAAGCACACATTCTACTCATGTAAAAACACGCTGATTCCCGGACCGTCTGTGGGCCGGATTGAGAAGGCGATTGGGCCGCATCCGACCCCCGGGCCTTAGTTTGCCTACCCAAGCTATAAGATAATGGCTGTCATTAAGAAGGAAAAAGAAGGGATTTCCACAAAGAGATCCTTTGGGGATGAAACCTTGCTCATGAAGTCCATGTGACTCTGGGATAGTTTGTTGGGCTTTGCCCTCACCCAGCTACGTTCCAAATCAGGGGTGTATGTAGCGAAAGTAAAGTAAACATAAATGGTCAGGATTAGCACCTACCACAGCCATGTGGAACTAGCCCTTGGGACCCTCAGCATGTACAACCCCCTCTATGTTTCAGGGGAAGCTTAGTACACTGGGAAAATGAAATGCTGGATATTAGTTTCTTATTCAGTAAGAAACAAGAGTACAAGGAGGTGAAAGAGCCAAGTGGACTACAGTGGTACCTCAGGTTACATACGCTTCAGGTTACAGACTCTGCTAACCCAGAAATAGTGCTTCAGGTTAAGAACTTTGCTTCAGGATGAGAACAGAAATCGGGCTCCGGCGGTGTGGCAGCAGCAGGAGGCCCCATTAGCTAAAGTGGTACCTCTGGTTAAGAACAGTTTCATGTTAAGTACAGACCTATGGAACAAATTAAGTACTTAGCCCGAGATGCCACTGTATTTTGGAAAGTTTCTCCCCCTAGATATTATAGCATAGAATCTCTTTTAGATACTACAAGCTAGATTTAATTAATAAAGAATTACAACTTAATTGAAGTGTTCATGTTTAACCAGTATAGCTGATTACTTAAGTTAAGGAAGTAGAAAGGTGTCTGATGGAATTGCCGTGTTTCGTGTTGTGCTACTTTCAGTACAGAAATTTAGTAAATAAAATGAATGAATGAATGAATAAATAAATAAATAAAAACAGCTTGGCCCACGGGAAAGGGAGCCCACCCCAAAGACAGCTTCCTTCCTTCTCATTACCAGCCCTCTCACTGCAGAAAATACTAATATGGGTTTTCAGGCCGTTCTCTTTGGAGACGTTTTCTTTCTTCTCCTTTGGCCTTGTTGTCCTTGGCCTCCCCTGCCATCTCTTTCGGCTGTGGTGACCTTCTTCCCCTCCATGTGATGTTATCAAGGCCTCCTACTAACATGATGACATTGTGCATGCCTGTAAACAGAACCATATGCATCGTCACAGCCAACTGGAGTCAAACAGACGTGTTGGCAAATGAGGTCAAGGGTAGTAGGTTCCAAGAGAGCCAAAGAACAGAAAGGCGCTGATGTCATCGAACAGCTTGAACACGGAGGGGTCCCCCCCCCCCCCGAAATAATTTGTTTGGCTGCATCAGATGTGCCGATTTTGTGGAGGATGCGGAAAGTCCCAGCTCTTTGCACAGCACTGTTTCCTAGCCTTTTTTCAGTGTATTTTCCCTGTGGTATCCATGCTTCGTTTGAGCCAAATAAGCAATTGCATTTTCATTTACTTTTGCTTATGCCTTGAATAGTGATGCTAAAAAATAATTAAAGTACTTTTTTCATTTCGCTTGGAATAGGGACCCATAGGTTATTCCGTTGGTTCCCAGGAATAATGGTCTCAGAATGAGCACTAACTTAATGACGTTTGTTCCTCTGTCGTGTTAGTAGGAAAATTAACTTCCAGAAAATTAATTGCAGGCATGGTTCAGGGGGTTCAGATGTGCTTGCTGTTGAATCTGGAGTACTTATCAGATAATGGCTTTATTGAGCTACAAGCTAGATGCACAGAGATAAGCCCAATTCATTCAGTGGGGGAAAAACAAAACGGAAGCAAGCCCTGCTGTAGTAGTACATATGCATACTATAATAACGACAATTGCTTGCAATTAGAGGATAATTCACGTAATTTGTTGCTTTGATCTCTACTTAACAGTTCAATTGTCTTTGGGACTTAAATAAACATTTTAGCTTGATTGCCTGATATTCCCACATGGGAACACACAGGGAGAATTGTAGGTCAGGGTGCAAACTTGAATCAAATTGTTCAGTGTTGATGGGAGCATGTGGGGATTTTATTAGCACTGGGTTTTTTCTCCTTAGAACCATGTGATTACAAAATACCAGGAAGAACCTGTTAAATGTCAGCTTTTAAAGTACCATTGATTTCGAAATATAATTGTACTGGATCTCAAGAGCGCTGTTTCAGATTTCAGTGCTATACACGTTCAGGAGATTCATGATGACATGGTTCAAAGGGGCTTATTCATGGATATATTGAAGTTTAAATTGTCCCCATACAGAGTATTTGTTCCTGTTACTTTTTATGTAACTCATAATAACCGGAGATGAAGTTGCTCCTCAGGAGTGATCAGATGTTGTTTGAAATACCTGGAAGAGGAACATCAGTTGTGGACCATCCATTAAGCGCTCCCAGCTGACTCTACACAAGCCAGACTTCTGTTCTACACACATTTAAGATTTGAGTTCTACCTGCAACAGGGATGGGAAACTTGTGGCACTCCAGGTGTTTTTGGACTACCGCACCCTTCTTCCTTGACCAGTGACTGTTCTGCTTTGGGCTGATGGGAGTTGGGCTCCAGTATCATCCGGGTGGTACAGGTTCTAGAACAAAGGCCTAATGATTTTCAGCGTTCCTGTATTGAAAGTCCAAGTTTCTCTTAATGTCTCTGGAAGCTCCCAAGCATTATCCACCTTTTCGTAGATGGTCAGCCCCAGATATATTGGTGCCAGAGGGATCAATCCACGGCATTTCTCTCAATAATTTAGCGGGTTGTAATTAATTTAGACTTATCTCTTCTGAAAGACTCGTTGAAGCAAATGGGAGTAGGGCAAAACATGCGTGATGCCCCAGTGGATCACATCTCTCTCTGTTCCATTCTGCTCCTCTTCATGATATCCAAAATCTGGTGCCTGAGGTAGCCACCTCATGTTGCTTTTTGAGAAGGCCATCACTATCTCAGTATGCTGAGTGTTGCTTGCTTGTAGACAACGTTTATCTTATCCCAAGGCCTTTTAAAATGGAACCAGTCCAGAAGCGGAAATCCACAAAGTGAAGCAGGTCTGTGTGTATTTTATATCACAACTGTTTGCAGAATATTTTTAAGGTCAAAATGTTCTGTTGAGCAAAGAGTTAGCTCAGGCTTCCCAGCCCTCACGATCGATTTACCATGTTGCGTTCTGCCCTGGCAGATTAAAATTTAAAAGTTTGCGGAAGTTGAAAAGAAGAGCCTTCAGTTTGTAACAGTACAAATCAGTCCTAAATTATGGGTATTTTTGTGTAGCAAAAGAACAGACCTTCCAGTTGAGTTGGGGTTTTTTTTTTTGTGGGGTTGTCTGTCATCATTTGTGAGAAATTGGTTATTGCGTCAACTGTGTGAATGAGGAATTACTTAATACGAAGTCAGCACTTTACAGAAGTTGACCATTAGAACATTGCACATATGGTGGGTGGGGTGGGGGGAGAACCCACCAGCAACAGTAATAACAACCCCACCCTCTTGAAAAAATGTACTTTGTATGCCATGCCAAGATTCTTTGGATGGGAAACTATAAGGAATGCATTCCATCACAAAACTAAGCCTCCCTAATTTACTGAGGGAAAACTATAAGTGAGCAGAGGAATCCCTTGAAGTGGGGCTTGTTTATGAGGGTGGGTATTTCTTAAATCTTGACAGTGTTTTGGAATATGCCAAGAAGCGATGGGGAAGGTCTTTCGGTTGCTTCTTCTGTCTCTGGGTGTTCAAAAAGCCTTTGATAAGATCCCTCTTCCCTACCCTATTCAGAGTCTACAGAAAGAAGTCAAGGGAGGTGGCAATGGAAGAGCTGATCTTTGTGGGTTATTTTTTTGCAGAACAGCCTTGGGGAAGCAATTCAGATGAGGGGGCTCTGGGGAGATGTGGGGGTTATATTGGTATTGGCAATCTTCATTTGCCTAGAGAAAATATCCAAATCTTGGAGCCTCTTTCATATTGAGACGGAAGTCGAAGCACACTGAAAGGTCCCCAGAGTGTTTGTTTCTATTTGCAGCAGGGACCTCAGTGACATCTTTTGTACCCCTAACTTGGAAAAAGAAGCTAAAGATGAGTCATGAATTTCCTGGCTTCCTGATCAAGGCAGAATCATTGGAAACAACTCCGTGGGCTGGCCAATTAAGAGAAGGATGCTTCTCTGGGAAAATGCTTTTAATGCCACCCACATCTTGGAGATGTTATGGCTAGATTTTGTTAGAACGTTCCCGTTAGGGAAAAGGCCATGAAAATAACTGATAATGGGGAACTTTGTGGGTTTAACGGGATGATTAGATAGCCAGCTGTATCCACAAACCAAGATGCATTTCTAGCATTGTGTTAGACACCTCTAAATGTTTTGATCTTGTTCCACAGTGGATAGTGGAATGCAGACCTGTATCCATGGGGAATTGCAGCTGGGTTAGAGACTGTTCTGTATCCCATAAGGGCTAGCCTGACCCCTCTAGGAAGGTGAGCTTGTGCCTAGGACCACAGTCTGAGAACAACATCTTCAAGGTTGTTCATTTTCATTTTTTCAAATGCACTGGAAAATTCACAGCCCACTTTTCAACAATTTCAGTTCTCAGAAGAGCTATTGGCAGAGTGATGAGCAGCAGATACTAACTCCCGGTCAAGGGAAACAACCAAGGACCAGATTTAACGCACGCTGCTAATGACTGTTCTTGGATTGCGTGCAATCTATCTGCTGCCCGTGCATTGGTCACCTCCAGATTGAATTACTGCAGTGCGCTGTATGTGGGCCAACTCTTGAGTTTGGTCTGGCAGCTGCAGCAGAATATGGCTTAGTGGGGCCCCACCACTGCCAACACAAAACGTCTTGCTTGTGGGATCTGCAATAGCGGTCAGTTTGCTACTGGGCCAAGTTCAAGGTGTTGGTACTAAACATGTATGGCCCTATTTTATTTTGCACCTTGCCTTGTGGAGGTGCTGCGTGCTGTTTAACACTCAAGTAGTACAGTGGTACCTTGGGTTAAGTACTTAATTTGTTCTGGAGGTCTGTTCTTAACCTGAAACTGTTCTTAACCTGAAGCACCACTTTAGCTAATGGGGCCTCCTGCTGCTGCAGCTGCGCCGGAGCACAATTTCTGTTCTCATCCTGAAACATAGTTCTTAACCTGAGGTAATATTTCTGGATTAGCGGAGTCTGTAACCTGAAGTATATGTAACCTGAAGCGTATGTAAACCGAGGTACCACTGTAGTAGCAGCAGCAGCAGTAGGAGCAGTAATAAAAACACAAATTATGTACTTCTCTCTGCATTCCTGTTCCATTTTACGATGTTCACAAATGAAATGGAAGGAAGCTGCAGTGTATACGTGTGCAGAAACGGGCTCGGTTAGCTCCTTCCCCTTCCAGCAATAATGCTTATTTGTTATCTTTCCTGCACTTCGTCATTTCACGGTAGCAGATAAGTCATGGAAGCCTAAATGTCACCTTTGCATGGAGAGAGTGAGATAAAATGAAGGACATTTCACGTTATCGCTGACATTTAGACAAACATGTTTGTGAATCAGGCCAAGAGTCCTGTTTGTAACCTCCAGTGTTGTTGATTCAGGTTTGATCTTTGAAAATTACCTCTCCCTTTTAGTGGTTGTTTTCAATGTGTACAAACGAGAATGACAGTAACACTGTGTCATATTGCCCCATTGGCAAGGCCCCTGTATTCTAAGAACAGCACTGTGCAGACCTAGAGGTGTCTATTTTTGAAACTCTTAATAATCCCATCTCTATGTGTCCTGCGCTATGTAACATAATGGTTTGCTTAGAGCAGGGTTTCCCAAACTTGGGCCTCCAGCTGTTTTTGGACTACAGTTCCCATCATCCCTGATCACTGGTCCTTCCAGCTTGGATTGATGGGAGTTGTAGTCCAAAAACAGTTGGAGACCCAAGTTTGGGAAGCCTTCGTTTAGAGGAAGGATAGCATTTGGGCGGGTGGGGGAGCAACATCTGTATGTCACATGGAAGAGCTTGGAGAATGGATGCAATATAAATGAAACAGATGAAATGGAACACGTTTAGAATTTAAAGCCACTTTTAAAATTCTTGTTTAAACATAATATAAAAGAAGAGTTCAATCAGTGGGTTAGAGAAATATGCGGCAATATGGGAAACAAAAACTCGTAGGTGTCATTGAACATTTCCATTCCCAATATATTTTCTTTCTTTCTTTCTTTCTTTCTTTCTTTCTTTCTTTCTTTCTTTCTTTCTCTCTCTCTCTCTCTCTCTCTCTCTCTCTCTCTCTCTCTCCCTGCTGCATCTCATCAGTCTTTTAGAAAGTTGAAGAAGAAGCCTAATGAGTTCCTGGAATCTTAGCAAAGCAGAGATGCTCTGTCTCCCTTCCCTGCTAAAATGGCAGGCCATTCTGAAGGAAGGCTCTCCAGACTTGGAGCCAGACTCCTTTGGATAAGGATGGGAAGGCTGTGGAACCATGGGACAAGTCAGCTGGTGGGCACACTCAGTGATGGGCGTTTGCCAGATTGTAAAACTGTGTGTGTATGTATAAGACTTTCCAAGTCTCTTTGTGGACTTGGTGTGAGTATGTAATTTGTCTTGGAATGTAGTCCTGTATCATAATGCCAGTAGTCTTCAACCTTTTCATACTCAGGACCCTCCTTCAACCCATTCATGCATTTGGTGAACTATCTTTTTCTTTACCATGTATTTTTACATGGTGGTAGTGCTGCTGCAGCAGCCCATCTGAGATCAGACCATTGTGGCCTGACAGTGGCTCCCTCCCCACCAACAGAAGACCATGCCATAACGGTTGCGTATCATGAGCATACCCCATCAGTGGGATTTAGTGTTTGTGTTGTCAGATAAAGGTTCATATCCGCACTCTGCCACAAAGCTAACTTGGGTCAATCATATATATGCAGCCTAACATCACTAGGTTGTGGGTGGTTGGGTCCAAAACTGGTTTGAAGTCCATATTGTAAAATCAGTTCAGAATTTTTGACCTGGCAGTATATCATGAATGACAATGTGTGCATGCAAAAATCACGATATGAGAAAAACCATGTGGCCAGCCAATGCCTCTACATAGCTCCATCCTTATTTCAGACATTTTGTTATATCAGTATACAGTGGTACCTTGGTGGTTGAACTGCTTGGCTCCCGAAGAAATTGGCTCCTGAACGCTGGAAACCCAGAAGTGAGTGTTCCGGTTTGCGAACGTTTTTTGGAAGCCAAATGTCTGACACGGCTTCCACTTGAGTGCAGGAAGCTCCTGCAACCAATTGGAAGCCACGCCTTGGTTTTCGAACAGTTTCGGGAATCGAACGGACTCCCGGAACGGATGAAGTTCGAGAATCATAGAATCATAGAATCATAGAGTTGGAAGAGACCACAAGGGCCATCGAGTCCAACCCCCTGCCAAGCAGGAAACACCATCAGAGCACTCCTGACATATGGTTGTCAAGCCTCTGCCAAGGTACCACTGTATTGCAAAGTTTAGCTGATGATATATCGCAATGTTGAAAACCAGATATCGCCCAGCCCTAGTGGATGGGTAGGAGACAGTGAACCATGTACGCTGCCTTTATCTCCTTGGAGTAAAGGGCAGGATATAAATGAAATAAAAGAATAAAACTCTTTGGTGATGAGCCTGTGACCTCTGATCCTCAGGAAACCAGTTGTGGATTGTTTCCTGCAATTCCCCACAGAGCGGGATGGCTACTCAGAAAGGCATTACTAGGGAAGGGGGCAGAAATGGGCAGCCATTTTGTAGACATACCCTGGGCGACGCAGCTGCGTCCTATTGGCCGCTTGAGAAAAAATAGCTCTCGGCTCAAGTTGACCATTGCCTTCTTGCACGTCGCGTAAAACAAGAATGCTTTGCACAGATCTGGTATTGTTTTAGCGGCGGCAATCACGTGACCCATAATATTGTACCATATCTGCCGTAAGATGATACCACTTGTTGCATTTTGGTCTCTGAAGAAAGGGGCTTTTCGAAGTCCTCTGCCGGCAGAGAGACAACCATCTGGAACGGGGACACAAAGGGCTTCTGTGCTCGGTTTTGTACAGCTCTACAAAGGGTGTAAGCTGAGCCGTGGGTTGGGGACAATCCTCTGAAATGGGTCTTGTCTTGGATTGCAGTTCAGGTATGTTGGAGGTCGGAGGGGGTGCATTGCCCACTGAAGTCTACGAGTTCAAGGTTGAAACATAATTAACATTTCGACTTGGGAGCGGGATACGTTGAGTAGGAATTCGTGGAGGTTTTAATGAAAAATGGAGTGACATTTCCACACCTCGGTTAATCCCAGCTCCCCTAAACCTGTTCCCCCCACTCCTGTCTGATGACAGATGCAGTTTCTTTTAAGTTTCTATCTGATCTTTTTATCACTGTGACCAGAAAAAATTCACGATGCCGACGTTGTTTCACTTTAGCCACACTAAAATGAAAATTAGCTGCACTCTTCCTGCTCCGGAACTTCCTAAACACATGATGCAAAGGCGGGAGTTCACAACATATCCATTTATACGTTAAATAATCGAGGCAAAGAGCTCTTGCTTTAGGGGCACAGGAGGATGTTAGGGCAGGGTGGGACGGGATTTGGTCACTGGCCTGAAACCACTTACTTGGAACTTGCCACACTAAAGCAAATAAGATGGTAATGGTTTACTTGAAGGTTGCCCCTCCTCAAATTTGATTTTTTTTTTTTTTTGCCTTGAATTTATTTTTTTGGGGGGTGGGAACAGGGCATAAAAAGTTTCCCTACAAATGTAAGAACTTGTTTCACATTAAAGGTTGGTCCGTTCAGCCCAATATTGTCTTTTAAGGCAATGGCTTTCCAGGATTAAAATGACTGTCGGCGGCTTTTCAGATAAGAAGCTATTGGGTCATTTTAATCAGGAGATGCCAGGGATTGAACCTGGAGGCTCCCTCACCTATTTATTTGGTTTTAAATTGCTTTTAAGTTGTTTTAAATTGCTTTTAAGGTTGTGCTTTTGATGCTGTAACCTGCCTTGGGACCTTAGGGAGAAAGGGTGGACAGTAGATAGATGGATAGTTTAGTTTGAGGGAGCTGACTCTGCCTAGAAGCTTTGAGTGCCCAATCTTGGCTACCCTAACAACTTCCTCCTTCGCTCAGCTGCTTGGAGCGTGGCGCTGACAATGTCAAGGTCGCAGGTTTGATCCCTGTATAGGAGAGCTGTGTATTCCTGCCTTACAGAAGGTTGGGCTAGAGCAGGCATTGCCAAACTTGGCCCTCCAGCCATTTTGGGACTACAATTCCCATCATCCCTGACCACTGGTCCTGTTAGCTAGGGATGATGGGAGTTGTAGTCCCAAAACAGCTGGAGGGCCAAGTTTGGCCATGGCTGGGCTAGAGGATCCTCAGGGTCTCTTCCACCTCTGTGATTGCATGATTCCTTGCCATCCGCCCAACATAGAGCCAGGCTAGCAGCTTTCAGGATCCGTGGCTGCCCTGGTGGCCCAGAGAGAGCAAAGTGAGCTGCTAGATTCCCTCCATTCAGAATGCTTCTCAGCATTTCGCTGAAGGAAGGGAGAACATTCTTTTCCTTTTCCCCTTTTTCTTCTTTTGGAAAAATCCAGTACAGCGGTACTGAAATGTTCCCAAGCACTGTGGCATCTCCCTTGATAAAACACATTGCAGCTGAACAGGAGAGGTGTGGCACAGCTTTGTCTGCGATTGGTTTGCTTTTTGCGAAAACGTTGCGACACCGAACAAAACAGCTGTATTCATTACTAATAGAGGCATTTTGACAAAACACCAGCATGGACCCCCCCCCCAAGGAACAGATGTGTACAGTACATTGCCATTTCTCCCTTCCTCTCCAGCTCCCCCCTTCCCTTTTTTGTTTATTTATTTATTATTATTTTACTGGATACAGCTGCAAGCAGTGTCATTCTCTTCAGAATAGTGTGGTTGTGGTGTTTGCAGTATAGCTGTCAAGAAGGATAAATTTATGATAACGGTTTGATGGGATAGTTATGCTGTGACTCAGTGTGATCTGTCAGCTGAAAAAACCTTAAGAGAAAATGTTTCTGGCTTGGCACTGCCTCCTCGTTTGTTATGTATATGAATGCATGCGTGCGAATGCAAGCCTGTACGTATGCAAATGCAAGCGCCATATTCTGTTTCTGACACATCCAAATCATTTGTCACGATTGCCAACTGGTAAAAGAATGATTTAATGTTGTTTACGGTTTGCGGCATGCATCAAAAACGCCCTGCGGAAATGGAATGTGGGGCTTAACGGTTTGTGATTATTGCAGAATACCAGCTTTTCCTTCTGAAGAGTTCATTTTGGGCAGACACTCATTTATCAAACCCAAACCTTAATATAGAATTTCTGCCCCTGCCCCACCTATTAAAATTATCATTTTATTATTTGTACCCTGCCCATCTGACTGGGCTGCCCAAGCCACCCTGGGCAGGTTTCAGCATATACAGAAACATAACCAAACATTTAAAACTTCCTTATACAGGGCTGCCTTCAGGTGTCTTCTAAAGGTTGTATAGTTACTTATCTTGACATCTGATGGAGCGCGTTCTACAGGGAGGGTGCCCCTACAGAGAAGGCCCTCTGCCTGGTTCCCTGTAACCTCATTCCTCACAGTGAGGGAACCACCAGAAGGCCCTTGGAGCTGGACCTCGGCATCTTTAGGTACAGTGGTGCCCCGCAAGACGAATGCCTCGCAAGACGGAAAACTCGCTAGACGAAAGAGTTTTCTGTTTTGGAGGTGCCTCGCAAAACGAATCTGCTATGGGCTTGCTTCGCAAGACGAAAATGTCTTGCGAGTTCCTGGGGTTTTTTTTTCCTTTCCCCCCTCTTTTTCTAAGTCGCTAAGCCGCTTATCTGCTTATCCGATAAGCTGCTAAAAGCCGCTAAAAGCCGCTAAAAGCCGCTAATAGCGCTAATCCGCTAATCCCATCAATGGGCTTGCTTCGCAAGACGAAAAAACCGCTAGACGAAGAGACTCCCAGAACGGATTCTTTTCGTCTTGCGAGGCACCACTGTATACTGGGCCGAGGCCATTTAGGAATTTAAAGATCAGCACCAACACTTTGAATTGGGCTCAGAGGGAATGTAGGTAGCCCTGTGCCTTAGAATATGCCCTTGTTATTGGCCATAAGATGCCTCAGTTTTGGGTTGCTAACTGAGGATGGTATTGAGACAGAAGTAGACTGACTTAAGGAAAGAACTGCATATAATGGGAGTTAAGGGGCTGTTGTGAAAAATATATATTTTTTGTGGCTATTCCTTTCCCTTTCACTTCTAATGTGTAGTTTGTGATGATATGTTAAGCATTTCCATTTGCTACCACAAGTAGGAAACCTGGCATCACGACCGGTAATGGGCACTCCATTTTTATGGGATAAAGGGGAAGAAATAATACATTTGGTGGTGCTTTAGCAATGATTTTGTTTTCTGCATCGTATATTTTTAAAAGCTGCAGCCCGCGTCCCATTTGAAAACCTACCTTCTTAAAAATAGGTTCATTCAGTTAAAGAATAGCTTTTAGAGGTTGGTAGATTTAAAAAATAAAAAATTCAGTGTGTTGAAGCTCTCTTGGTTTCCAGTGTTTCGGGGTCATCTGCTTCCCAGCTGCGTCTCCAGCCAAACAATTGCTCAACTTTTATATCCTACATTTTGGGAAGGGCCTCTCCTTTTGTATATCCTTGTTTATCCTTCCAAACCCAAGAGGGAAGGGGAATGTGAGACGTTTAGAAGTGTCTTTCAACACACAACTGGATGTCCCTCATAAAGTTACGCAGCAGAGATACATTCTGGAGGAGAGAAGAGCAAAGGATTAAGTTCTTCCAAGGCAGAATAACTACCAATTCAAATCCTCGCAAGAATGATGAGAGCACAGTGATGCATTTGCTGTGTCGTTGTTGTTGTTTTGTAATAGCCCTGGTTCTATGAAAACACACTTTGTGGCTCATTCCAGAGGCTGAGCATTTAGGCTAGAGAATCAGGAGTCGCAACTTCTTTTTGGACAAAGATAGCTTGGCAACAGTGGTCCACACATTGCTAACCTCTAGGCTTGTTTTACTCTTATGCGCTTCACATGGAGCACTTCGTAGAGTGCCGGAAGCTGCAGCTAGCACAAAACGCTGCTGCCTTGTCCTTTCCGGGCAACCTGTCAACAGCACACAACACCTCTGTCCAAAGTGTTGCGCTTGAACATTGCTGATGGTCTCGGCAGACCACTTCGTGTTGGTTCTGCAATTGTAGCGTGTTGTGCTGTGGATGCTGCATAATTTTTAATTGCATTGCCTCATTCACTTCTTAGAATTGTGTTTTGTCGTGTTACAATTTGCATTCCGTAGAGTTAAAATTGCAATGCAATGAAATTCAGCATAAGAAATAAAGGAAGCAATAAAAATGCAATTAAGAATCAACATGAGAATTTAATGCAGGCATGCCATGGAACACTTGAACAAAGCTTACAGACCACTGGTGGTCTATGATGTCTTAGGGACTGGCCAGAGGTGGAAGTAGCTGACGTAGAAGATGAAGGAAAGAGGCATAGGAACATGATTATAAGCAGGAAGCAAAGGAGGGACACTTCAAGCATTCATACCTGGTATTCTTGGATTTTATGGTGGAGCCTAATCGGTCACTTCAATCACTGCACCACACTAGCAGTAATAATAGAGACTTAAGAGACAGTCAAGGTGCCTTTGCATGTTGAATGCAAGTTGTGTGTCTCTGAGTCCTTAATGCTAAATAAGTGGTGACAGTCCAGTTTTGAAACTTAGTTGAGGATAGGTGAGATAATAACATTTAAATGGGATGTTGAATACCATTTGCTGGGGAGAAGGTTGTCATCTTTGTGGGGTCCTTTTCAGGTTCCCAGAAGCATCAGGTTGGTCACTGTGGGGAATAGGATGCTGGCCTGGATGTACCAGTCAGTGTGGTGTAGTGGTTAAGAGCAGTGGACTCGTAATCTGGTGAACCGGGTTCGATTCCCTGCTCCTCCACATGCAGCTGCTGGGTGACCTTGGGCTAGTCTCACTTCTCTGAAGTCTCTCAGCCTCACTCACCTCACAGAGTGTTTGTTGTGGGGGAGGAAGGGAAAGGAGATTGCTAGCCCCTTTGAGACTCCTTAGGGTAGTGATAAAGTGGGATATCAAATCCAAACTACTCCTCCTCCTCCTCCTCCTCCTCCTCCTCCTCCTCCTCTTCTTCTTCTTCTTCTTCTTCTTCTTCTTCTTCTTCTTCTTCTTCTTCTTCTTCCATGTTCTGGATCCATCGAGACTCTTACAGTCTTTGACTCCAGCTGCCTTCATTCCTTAACTAGCTGACAGTTCCGCATAATCAATTGGGAAAACTCACTATATTGATAATGTATGATGAGTATAGTATGCAAACTGGTTTGCTTAAACAACAACGCCCTCCATGCAGTTGTTTTCGCTAGAATTCTCATAACTGTTGTCCTAAAAGCAGCTGTAAGACACTATTACTGTAGGGAATTAGCTCTGTAGGGTTGCGTAGAAAAAAAATGTGGTGACCAAAGTAAAAATGAAGCCTTCTGAACAGAAAAACAGCAAAAACACAGTGTAGATCAGTGTGGTATAAGGGCAACTCTTCTGCTAAACAACATTTTAATCTCTGCTCAACCAGAGCCATGGGTTCTTTCATCCATCAAGCGGCATGTGTGCTGCTCACATGAGAACCTACAGATGTGCTTCTCCTAAGGATTGACCCAGGGTTGTGGCAGGTCCTAGAAAGTAGAGATAAATCACTTCTTTTCCTTCCCTTCCTCTCGCCTCCCCCCTCATCCATTCCCTTCCTTCCATTTTAGACTTTCTTTTCAGTATTCCAGTCTTTCTTCCCTGGTTCCCCTTTCTTTCTTGGCTTGTTTCTTAATCAGAGCTCAGCAAGTTGGGTCATTAATGTTCTTCAGCGTTTGGGGGACTTCAAGGGTCCCACAAAATGAACCGCTTGGGAATAGGGGAGGTGGAGGTGGCAGCCATTGTGTGCAGTCCAGCTCCAGTCGGAAAGAACACTCCTTTAAAAAAATAAAAATAAAAGTTTTGTATATAAAAAAATGAAAAGTCAATTTGTTTCCCTGGAAAGCAAATTGAATCTCGCTTTCTCCTATGAATTTTAGCTCAGAATAAAGTAGCGGTATAGAATCTGCTGTGAAATGCTTACAGAAGACGTATTGATTACCAAAAATGTAAATGATTGTGGTCTGTGTCAGGAGAAAATGCATTCCAAGTAGACCGGCCTTTGAATACCAGACATTCAGTTAACGCTTGTGGTTTTTGAACTACCTTTGATTATTTTTTCATTGCAGGAAGCTCATTACAATTTTTTTAAAAAGAAGAAGTCACAGTTGCATGCCAATAAATGCTTATTAAATAGAGTTGGGCCCACGCTATTGGAGCAAGTAGACTGGCAAATAAACATAAGATTGTTGGCAGGATGCTGCCATTTATCTCTTATTTGGTTGTCAGCAACTGGGATTTTCATGAATTCTGTACTGAAAGCCAAGAGAGAAGGTGTTTGGCCAAGCCCATAGGAATGTTACTTGAATTCCCCATATTTTAATACTGCTAGATGTTCATTTTGCTTAGACTCAGACTGTGAAGGATCTTTTCTCCCCTCAGCCCTTCATTTCCTGAACTAAAAATCCTCCTTGGATCTCTGCTTCTTTTACTCCCTCGCACTACCACCAGATCTTTCAAGGCTCCCAAGCCCTGCAAGATGTTTGCTGCGCCCAGTCTGTCAGCTCTTGTCACTGACTCAGCTGTAGAAATAGACAGGCAATCCCTGAGCTCATCTTGAAATATATTGAGATTGGGAACAAATGTGTGCAAAGCCCTTGAGGGTGCTGGTCTGCCTCTGTCTCCTCCAACCTCGAGGGTCCCCAAAAATGAACCCCTTGGGAAGAGGGAAGGTAGATGTGGCGGCAGCAGCAGCTAAGGCACTCAAGGCCCTGTGGGGCAAGGGGATATAGCTGAGGTAGCTTACAGGATCTGGTTGTGGATCATATATTCATTCTGATCATGCTAATTGGATATTGGACCAGGGGGGCGTTCCTGTTGGCAAGCAGCCTTCACCAAATGCTCAATATCTCTCTCTCTAGCAGTCTTCCAGTTAAGAACATGAGAAGGGTCTACTGGATCAGGCCAATGGCCAATCTAGTCCAGCATCCTGTTCTCATGGTGGCCAATCAGATGCCTGTGGGAAACTTGTAAGCGGGGCAAAAGCACTCTCTCCCCTTCTGTGGTTTCCAGCAACTGCAGTTCAGAAGCTTCCTCCATCTGTGGAGGCAAAGCCCAGCTGTTATGGCTAGTAGACATCAACAGGCTTCTCCATAAATACAGTGGTACCTCGGGTTACATACACTTCAGGTTACATACGCTTCAGGTTACAGACTCCGCTAACCCAGAAATATTACCTTGGGTTAAGAACTTTGCTTCAGGGTGAGAACAGAAATCGTGCAGCGGTGGTGCAGCGGGAGGCCCCATTAGCTAAAGTGGTGCTTCAGGTTAAGAACAGTTTCAGGTTAAGAACAGACCTCCAAAACGAATTAAGTTCTTAACCCGAGGTACCACTGTATGTTGAATCTTTGTTCAAAACCATCTGATTTGACGGCCATCACTGCCTCCTTGGGGAGCAAGTTACATATTTTAACAATATTTTATTGCCTTTTGGTTTTTAGAATGGTGGTGGAGATAGGGAGTTTAGGTAAGTGGCGGCCACATTAGACATCAAATGGCCCAGGTCTAGCTGATCTAGGTCAGGGGTCAGCAAACTTACCGGGCCTCAGGCCGGTGTCTCTGGCGCTGATTGCGCGGTGGGGCGGGGGAGCGTGCGCCCATACACGTGTGCACACGCTATTTCCGGCGCACTTCTGCTTGTGCGCATGTTCACTGGCCTCCTCCGACCCAGATGTGCACTGGAAATAACGCTTGCGCATGCGCACAAGCTATTTCCGGTGCTCCTCCGACCCAGAAGTGGGCAGCTGCGCCACGCTGGTAAGAGCGGGCGGCGGGGGTCACCGTGGGCCGGATAAATGAGTCCCTCGGGCCTTATCCAGCCCACAGGCCTTAGTTTGGGGACGCCTGATCTAGGTGGTTCTGTGGTGGAATGTCAGGCATAATAACACGTCAGCCCTGCAGGTACGAAGATTAAAAAAAAAAAATCAGTTCAGAAGAAGTACCGTACTTCCCTTCATCCGTCCAGATTTCTTCCAGCATTCAGCTTCCCCCGATGTCCACAAATTGTTGTGCTATGAGAGAGGGCGCAAATCTTTTCTCTGTCCGCTTTATGTATGCCATGCATTGCTTTTATAAACGATTACCATGCCACCTTTTGCCTTTTCTTCAAACTGGAAAGTCCCAAACGCTGCAACCTTAACTCATAGGGGAAAGACGCTACGAGGTGCTTGCCTGCTTATTACTAAGGGCGTATCTGTAGCAGTAAGGCCACCTCACTCTGAAGGAATTCTGGCAAATGCGTTTTTTTGGGGGTATCCTCTCCCATCCCACAAATCTTATGGAGAGCTGCAAACTCTTAGGGGTACAGTGGTACCTCGGGTTAAGAACTTAATTCGTTCTGGAGGTCCGCTCTTAACCTGAAACAGTTCTTAACCTGAGGTACCACTTTAGCTAATGGGGCCTCCCGCTGCCGCGCAATTTCTGTTCTCATCCTGAAGCAAAGTTCTTAACCTGAGGTACTATTTCTGGGTTAGCGGAGTCTGTAACCTGAAGCATCTGTAACCTGAAGCGTTTGTAACCCGAGGTACCACTGTATCTGCCTGCTTAAAGGTAAAGGTAAAGGGACCCCTGACCATTAGGTCCAGTTGTGACCTACTCTGGGGTTGCGGTGCTCATCTCGCTTTATTGGCCGAGGGAGCTGGCGTACAGCTTCCAGGTCATGTGGCCAGCATGACTAAGCCGCTTCTGGTGAACCAGAGCAGCACACGAAAACGCCATTTACCTTCCTGCCGGAGAGGTACCTATTTATCTACTTGCACTTTGACATGCTTTCGAACTGCTAGGTTTGCAGGAGCAGGGACCAAACAACGGGAGCTCACCCCATTGCGGGGATTTGAACCGCCGACCTTCTGATCGGCAAGTCCTAGGCTCTGTGGTTTAACCCACATCGCCACCCGTGTCCCTTACTGCCTGCTTCCCTAGTGGCAAATGAGGCTGGAGTCAGGAATGGGCAGAATCAGAGCCAAGGGTGGTGGGTACGATTACCCTCTTCCTCTTGTTGCTGCTCTTTCTTCCTGCCATTCCCTTTCTCGTATCTTTTTTTCTGTTCCTTCTCTATACACATAGTGATTCACTTTATGCGTATTCCAGGCATGGCTGGCGTATGGTTGTTTTCAAAGTCACTAAGCAGCTGTTCCCGGAATAATTCCCCCCTAAGAAGTTAAATGGGAATCTGTTGTTGTAGTTAACCTGCTGTATATTATTTAAAGGGCGGTGGGGGCGGGCGGGTTATAGATTGTCAAATTTATTTAATTTAAAGGGTTTAGCCAAAAAGGCCCCCCTATATAATGGCTTACAAAAACCAGTCGTAAGATGGTCCCAGCTGTTGGGCTGATAGTTTTAAAAGACACAAGGAAAAAAGGGGTGGAATGGAGGAGGGGGAAAGCGAGCTCATGATCTGGTTCTTATAGTGGATTGTGACACAGTTGTGTGGTTCTGTCTTCAAAGGTTCTGCATGTCTAGGGGAGCAATGCCTCCACATAAGCAAACAAACCCCACCCCACCTTATCCCCTATCAGATCTGGAAGTAGAGCCAGGGACAATGTGCAGAACAGGAGGACAGGTTTACTCCTGCTATACAGTGCTTTCCTCCGACAGTTGACTTGAGTGAAGTTGGAATTCCCAATCCACGTTTAGTTTTATGGTGGTTTATTTGATTGTGCTAACTTACTTCTATTTTTTGAACATTTTTTTTATAGACTCTAGCGTGGCTGAAGCAAGATGTGTATTGCCCCAAGGGATAGCTCAGTTGGTAGAGCAAGAGATGATGATGATGATGATGATGATGATGATGATGATGATAATAATAATAATAAATTATTTATACCCCACCCATCTGGCTGGGTTTCCCACTCTGGGCAGCTCTCAACAGATTATTAAAAACACGATAAAACATCAAACATTAAAAACTTCCCTAAACAGGGCTGCCGTCAGATGTCTTCTAAAACTCAGATAGTTCTTTATCTCCTTAACATCTGATGGGAGGGCGTTCCACAGGGCGGGCGCCACTACTGAGAAGGCCCTCTGCCTGGTTCCCTGTGACTTTGCCTGGTTTTTAACCTCAGGCCTGTGGGCTCGAGCCCCACGTTGGATGAAAGGTTCCTGTATTTAAAGGGGGTTGGACTAGATGATCGCTGTGTGCCCTTCCAGCTCTATGACTCTATGTGCTGTGCACTCTTAAGGAGTGGGCGTGCGAACAACGGAGAGGTGAATGGTGCGCATGAGCAGTGTGTGTGTCCATTAGCATAGGTTCTACACGGAAACAGAACTGCAAATCACAAAACAAATGCAGATTCCCATGGGTCTCCACCAGTCCGCTTGTCTGACTGCTTTTCCTTTTGTTTGGAATGATTAAGGACTGGGGGTACTGGTCAACTTAGGAGGGCTCTCTCTTTCCCGTTCTTAAAGCGCTTAGAAGGAGTCTTGGGTTATTAGAGAGCCTTCACTTCCGTACGAGAAGGCTGAAAGGAATTTCATTGCGGCTCGCAGCAGCTTGAGATCAAGTTCTGATGCTCACAAGATAAGTGGCGATTCCATTTGGGGGAATAGCAGACCCAAACTGGAGGGTAGGATGGGCGTCCGAATCACTGAGTCTAAGGCAAGTCCTCTCCAGGTGCTTTCCACCTGACGTGCTCCAAACCTTTGGATTCCTTTCATACTTGGCACGAGTCTAATGGAACAGTTGCTGCCAGAAAAAGTAATTATCAGATAGCAAATTGCCTTAGAAATGGGCTGTTGAAGCCACATGTAACATAAGCCTGTTTTCGAAAGTGGGTTAGTATGATACCGCTGTAAACATCAAATTACTGGGATTACTTTGCACATTCTTCTTCTTTTGGGGGGCTTAGAAAGGGCCCGGAGATAAAATTCTTGAAACCTGGCTTCCATTTAGTATAATCTTAAGTAATCTTTAATATAGAGAATGATATAATCTCTTCCACATTTGCAGATTTTTCCGTTTATTACAAAAGCCACTTTGTCCATATGGACAAACACATTGGTCACGGTTAATTACGAAACCTGCTGCAGATCATGAAATTTAGTGGCTTTAAAATGTGGATTAAAGTATTGAGACTTTGCTAAAGCTCTTTTAAAAAAAAGGCATAGAAGTATTTTGAGCATTTAGTCTACCCTATTGAGAGTAGAGGAAATAAAAAAAATTCCAGGTTGAGTTCAGATTCGTAGGTTGACTGGGGGCGGTAGTGTCTTCGAACCAGCAAGCAAGTTAATCCTAGAGCTTTAGTGAAAGAGTTCTGTTGTGTTGCTAAGCAACACTTTGCATTATGTTGCTGGGTTGCCATGGCGAAAGAATGGCCGCTCTCCGTCCTTTGCAGAACTATGGAGAATCTATTACTCATCTCCAGGGAGCCACAAAGGCTTTTCATTTCATATCTAACTTTCCTTCAGAAATGACAATCTAGTTTCCTTAATTGTCCTTTTCATGAAATGGTTTCTGTATGCCAACATTGTAGGTATCCATTGGCATTCTGTGTCCCGACTTGAGGGCCATGCATTTATTCTGAATCCATTTGCCTAGATTTATTTCTTAATAAGAGTTTATCTAAGCCCCCAACTTCTTTAAAAATAAATAAATCATGGGTGGTGCACAATAAAACAATTCACACGTTGAAATATTATGGAGCAATCCTAATTAGAAATCCAGTGTAGTTCACACCAGCAGAATTTATGGCTGTGCGAGTTACCCCTTATTCAAATCTCCATTCAAGAGGAGTTTGACTTATGTTGTTGTTGTTTAGTCGTTTAGTTGTGTCCGACTCTTTGTGACCCCATGGACTAGAGCACGCCAGGCACTCCTGTCTTCCACTGCCTCCCGCAGTTTGGTCAAACTCATGTTCGTAGCTTCGAGAACACTGTCCAACCATCTCGTCCTCTGTCGTCCCCTTCTCCTTGTGCCCTCCATCTTTCCCAACATCAGGGTCTTTTGCAGGGAGTCTTCTCTTCTGGTGAGGTGGCCAAAGTATCGGAGCCTCAGCTTCAGTTTGACTTATAACACACCCTTTTTGCTGGCTTTTTTTCCTGCCAGGTTGCTAGGTCATGCTGAAGCTGAAAGGTGCTTGGAACAATTTTCTTCTTCTTTCTTCTTTAGCAATCACTCATAGCCGAGCAAGATTGTCTTCCATGAACACAGTCTTAACAGTGAGTCCGTAAGTTAATGTGGAGGCCAATTCTGGATCCACACGTCCTTCCACAGTGGGGACATAGGTTTCCGGGCGGGAGTTGATCACGGTGAGGGCTTGCCAAGTGTGTCTTCCTCTTAGCGCATTTTGTCCTGAGTTTGAGCATCTTCAAAGCCCACAACAGCTTTGGTAAAGGCTGTTCCCTTGCCTCATCTCATCCCTACCATATCCCTGGGCCATTTTTGGGGACTTAACTTCTGCTGACCTGGGGTGAGGGACTTAATGATCATGTACTTCCAGCTCACCGTTGGTGAGGGGCTCATCATGGTGATAGCCTCGAGTGAGTCCTTGCTGAGCTGGATGAGTCCACAGTTCCCTGAATCCAAACCCTCTTAAACCGGCAGATCTTTCATTTGGATTGTGCTGTAAATTTTATCACTGGGTTGTCATTCCAGAGTTTTCACGGATTCCTTTGCATGTTGAGCTCTCCATATGGTAGATGCAGCACGACTGATACTTGTTTCATTAAGTTTTGTTAGATATAAAATTATAAAGTAAAATATGGAAGGGGGGTGGGACAGGGTGTTTTTGTGTCTGGCGTGACCTAGAAACAAAATCCTGATAATCCATTCACTTAATTTCTCTAACAATTGCATTCAGTGCTTTAACATTATTACTTATGTTTAGGGACGCAGGTGGCGCTGGGGGTAAAACCTCAGCACCTAGGACTTGCCGATCGCATGGTCGGCGGTTCGAATCCCCGTGGCGGGGTGAGCTCCCGTCGTTCGGTCCCAGCTCCTGCCCACCTAGCAGTTCGAAAGCACCCTTAAGTGCAAGTAGATAAATAGGTACCGCTTTATAACGGCGTTTCCGTGTGCTGCTCTGGTGCCGGTTCGCCAGAGCAGCTTCGTCACGCTGGCCACGTGACCCGGAAGTGTCTGCGGACAGCGCTGGCTCCCGGCCTCTAGAGTGAGATGAGCGCACAACCCTAGAGTCTGGCAAGACTGGCCCGTACGGGCAGGGGTACCTTTACCTTTACTTTACTTATGTTTTATCTTGCATTTTCTTCTGTGAACTGCCCTGAGATTTTTGGATGAAGGGCAGTATATGAATTTAATAAATTAAATAAATAAAAATGCCATGACAATGAAAAGAATAAGAAGGCTGAAAAGGCAAGGAACATGTTGGATTGGTTGAGAGTAAGGTTCCCTGTTGATCAAGGAGATACAGGAAATTATGCCAAAATTTTATTTTTTTTAAGCAATTATTTTGATCCAGTGCTAGCCATTGTTTTGCGGACGTGGATGCTGAAGAAATCTAGTGCTGGAGAATAACCTTACTGTCAGGGCTGCCTCAAGTCTCAGCTCACAAAAGACCAACGCCTTTCTTTTCTTATATACAAAAGTGTTTATTGCAGTTCATTGTTTGCTTCAGATCCGAGGCGCGCAGCCCTACGTCTGTTAGGCTTAGACCGCTGAAGTCCCTTCTGAATCCGTCCCTCCCCTGCACCAGTTTAAGAGGCTTGCGCTGCTCCACCTCTTTCTCTCTTTCCTTTTCCGCAGGGTCTTTCTGCCCGCTGGGGTTTCGCCCCTCCTGGATTCCTCCGACGCGGAATCAGACTGCTCTTGCCCCCTCCTGCGGGCTTTGGGACCTGGCCCCTCCTCCGGGCTCCCTGTACTTCCGCGCGCCTCTACATTTGAACTTGGCGCGCGCGCCCAACCTCTAACTTTCCTTTTGACAGCTATGCTACTCCCTTCACTACTCCCCTCCCCTTCCGGGAGGGTGGCTTGCTCCGACCTCCCTCCTTTCTCTACTGCCGGAGCCGCCTCCCCTGATACACTGGAACCTCCACCCCCTTCGCTGCACTCTGGCGGGGAGGCTGGTCCTGACGCCCAGCTGCCACTTTGGGATCCCCCGCTGGCCCCCTGCTCCTGACACGTCCCCCCTGGGGCTCCCCTGGCCTTGACCACCGGCGCCCCCTTCTGGGAATCCTCTGATTCGCTGGAAAGACTCATGGAATCTCTAGAGTCATCGTCATCCTCTTCCTCGCTGTCCTGGGATTCATCCCCATCGCTCTCCATCTCCTGCCTACCCTGTGCCTCTGTCCCTGAACCCCTGACACTTACTTTTCCTCTAGAGCACCTGCATTGAGGGTGAATGGTCTCTGACCCAGATTAGTCCCTTGCAAACGGAGGTGAAGGCAGAACAAGATTGGTGTGAAACTTTCCATCACGCCAGAGCTGTGAAATTGCTGTGTGTGGATAGTTGGCCCCATTTAGCCTGGTGAACGCCAGGGGCAGAACCAGAAACTCATCGGTCTGTGTGCTCTGCTGCCTTGAACGATTTACCTAGGAGGTAAAGGATTCCTAAGCTTCAAACTGACTCTGCCAATTTCATGATGCCCATTGTCTACCCCTGATCTGGAAGGACTTGTAAAGGCTTCTGAGACAGGACAGGAGCCTGTCTGGGACATAGGAAGTTGCCTTATACTCAGGCCACTGTCCCAGCTAGCTCAGTAGTGTTGACGCCAACAGACAGCAGGTCAGACAGCAGACAATCTTAGCCCTACCTGGAGATGCCAGGAGAGGAAATCATGGCTTCTCTTATGGCTTGTAATGCTGATTCCATCTAGCATTTATGGACTAAGGCACTTGATCCTGCATTCCACTGTTGGCATGTGGCGTCCATATTTAGTATAAAGCAATGTTCCAGTGCAATTGAATAGGATTTCAGTGTACCTATTTTTTAAGGTAATATTTGCATAAAAACGAAGGTCGTAAAAAGGCAGGGAAAGGGTACAGGGAGCTTTTGTTGGGAATGATAAGAATGTTTTGTGCTCTTTCGGGGGGTTTTATCCTAAGGAATGACAACAGAAATGTTTTCCACTGTCTTTCCTGAAGCATCTTTTCATCCTGCCATTCAGGATATTTTTGGGGGTGGTGGGGGGAAGTGTGTTGCTTTCGGATTGCAAAGTCCAGGTGAAATCTTGAAGCTTCCCGTGAACCGTTCTACAAAGCCACATTTTTATGTAATCTAATATAGTTTGCGTTTTAACATGTTTTCAAAAGGTCATTTTCTAGTGCAAATGATGTCAGTGTATAGCCTAGTTTGTTTAAACAAAGTGCTGAAGTCACCCTGAAGAAAACCTGGCTAACGTTGCCATCTTTATTCACATGAGGAGTTTCAACAGCATTCCAAGGTTCCAGTGGAAATTTGTTTTTTGCCGTTTGGCCAAGAATATGCTTAAAACTCCACATTTTTATGGAAACTTTCTTTCGCTTATTTTGGTGCTATTTTTTGACACTTGGAATATACACTGATAAAAAATAAAAAAATCCCTTCCAGGAGCTGATTGAGCAAGAAGAGTGACAACAATTGAAGTTCTACTCAGTCTTAAGATATATTAACTAGGGTTGTGGAGAATATTCTCCACATCAGAATTTCAGGCGGAAGCTAGTGATTTTGCTGGGTTAGGCCCACAAATTGATGGTGTGAAGCTTCGCATTTTTCTTCCCATTCATTTTCTGCTGGTTCCCTGGCATGCTGTTTCTTTCTCCATCCATAATTAGTCAGATGAGTGATACCCAGTCAAAGGTTGGGATTGTTAACAGAATGGATTTGCAGCACGGCGTAGCCAATCCAATTTGGTTATCCTGAGGGCAAGTGAAAGCAGGGTAAGTGGGGGCAACGTAAGTGAGGAGGAAAAAAACCATTGAGGGATTTTAGGAAGCTTTTTCACTCTGCCCATCTTGTGGGTATTGAATCCCACTCCACTTGGTTTTTCTTGTTTTGGACAGCCTGTTCATAATGGCAAATAATGATGGAAGAGGAAGTATTTCCCAGCCAGATGGGCGGAGTATAAATATATTAATATTACAGTGATACCTCGGGTTACATATGCTTCAGGTTACAGACTCCGGTAACCCAGAAATAGTACCTCGGGTTAAGAACTTTGCTTCAGGATGAGAACAGAAATTGTGCTCCGGTAGCACGGTGGCAGCAGGAGGCCCCATTAGCTAAAGTGGTGCTTCAGGTTAAGAACAGTTTCAGGTTAAGAACGGACCTCCGGAATGAATTAAGTATTAACCCAAGGTACCACTGTATTATTATATTTATTTGCACATATATTGACCCCATCTTCTTTGAAGAAGAAGAAGAAGAAGAAGAGTTTGGATTTGATATCCCGCCTTTCACTCCCCTTCAGGAGTCTTAAAGTGGCTAACATTCTCCTTTCCCTTCCTCCCCCACAACAAACACTCTGTGAGGTGAGTGGGGCTGAGAGACTTCAGAGAAGTATGACTAGCCCAAGGTCACCCAGCAGCTGCATGTGGAGGAGCAGAGACGCGAACCCGGTTCCCCAGATTACGAGACTACCGCTCTTAACCACTACACCACACTGGCTTTGCTGTGTTGGTTCATTCTATAGTCTTCATATGGTCCTCATAACTGTTCTGCCACCAATCTGATATTAAGTGGGTAAGCTATTTTAAGAGCAAGCCATTCTCAAGCATAGTACCTAATTCCCCTGGTAGCCTAAATCTGTTTTGTGTCTGTGCCACTTGGCGATTCTGTTTGTTGCCTGTTTTGCCACCGACTCCAGCTGCAGTTTTATCTACTTGTTTAATAACTGCTTATACCATAAATCAAGAAAAAGCAACTTGCCTCTTAAAAGCAGCGTGGTTTCAGTGAATCAAAATTCAAACTATCAGAAATCAGATAAAAATAAAACTTTGGTCACTATTTTATTTTATACATTTATATACTACACGTCATGCAAAATAATTTGAGGCTTTTTATTTGTTCTACTAATCGGAAGGAAACCAGTGGCCTACACTGGAGTAAGAGTGAAAATTGCAGCAAAGACTGAAGACTGCTATTCAGATTCCATGTACATTGTTATCCGAAAAACTTAACCACATTACTTGCATGTTGTTGTTCTTGTTAAAATTTATATACTGTCCAAGGATCACAGGGCAGTATACAATACAAAAACCCCCAAAACATAGTAATAAAGAAAAACAATAACACACACACACAGTTTAAAAGGCCATAGATTGTTTAATTAGCCAAAGACCTGGGAGAAGAGGAAGGTTTTCACCCTGGCGCCTAAAGAAATGTGACAAAGGCACCCGGCTAGCCTCCTTGATTTCCACAGTATTTTTTCATCTGTTTTTAGGTTTTTGTCGTCCTAAAGCATAGTGCTTCAAACGTGAGTGAGAAAGGGGCCTGGTGAAAGCTGTGGGCTTTATTGAACTGTAACTTTCTGATTAAAGGCTTTTTTGTGCTACCTCGAAGCTCGTCCCGGTGGGTTACTGGAGGCGCACAGTGTCTGGTTCTCGTTGCTGTGGACTCACAGGAATCTTGGTGTTTGCCGAGTGGATGGCTGCACTTACTGTCCAAACAGATCTGTGTTTGCGAACTGTGAGCATATTGCTGTCTTCTGTGAGGCACTCCACCATGACTTGAATGGCTCCTCTTGTTCTCAGGGCCTGAGACTAAAATATTTCAGACTTTACTAAGCCAGTCACAGTCTTGCTAAACCCTTAAAACACACACACACACCAAACAAGAATGGAAAGATTGCTTCTCTCTGGTCTTCTGGGTTGAGTCTTCCTAACGTCGAGGGTGGTGTGCCTCTCTTCAGCCAATATCAGGCAAGAAACCTTTGACAAATGCGCTCTGATGATGATGATACAGTTCACTTGATTGCTAACATGCTGCCATCCTTTTAAGGAGATACTCCAAAGTAAGTTTTTCCATGTCCGTTAGCAAATTCCTGAATTTAAGACCTCTGAATGGTAGATTAGCATTTGCCAGTTTCAATTGGGTGGCAAATTTACCCAAATGAAACTATGCTATATTTCATTCTCATTTTTATTTTGAGGGCACATTGCTTCCAGGAATTTCTGGAAAAGGCAGTATAATTGGGCACCAGAAAATACTGCAGTCAGGTTACAAAATCTACTTGTTTGGTATGAAAGGGTAGAGACTTGTCAGTCTGGCCGCATCCCCCCTCCCTTGTTTCTCTCTAATTTCCAAGTTTTGTGTGCTGTTTTGTATTCTCTGTATTCAGTTATTTGCTGTAGGACAGGCATAGGCAAACTCGCCCCCCAGATGTTTTGGGACTACAACTCACATTGTCCCTAGCTAACAGGACGCGGGTGGCACTGTGGGTTAAACCACAGAGCCTAGGACTTGCTGATCAGAAGGTTGGCGGTTTGAATCCATGTGACGGGGTGAGCTTCCGTTGCTCGGTCCCAGCTCCTGCCAACCTAGCAGTTCGAAAGCACCTCAAAGTACAAGTAGATAAATAGGAACCGCTCCGGCGGGAAGGTAAACGGCGTTTCCGTGTGCTGCTCTGGTTCGCTAGAAGCAGCTTAGTCATGCTGGCCACATGACCCGGAAGCTGTATGCCAGCTCCCTCGGCCAATAAAGCTAGATGAGCGCCACAACCCTAGAGTCGGTCACGACTGGACCTAATGGTCAGGTGTCCCTTTACCTTCACCTAACAGGACCAGTGGTCATGGATGATGGGAGTTGTAGTCCCAAAATATCTGGAGGGCGAGTTTGCCTATGCCTGCTGTAGGACTTTAAACACCAATGTGAGCAGCTGGAACTGGGCTCAGAAATAAACTGCTTCTGCTTTACAACACAAGTTATACGTTCGTTATAGATGTTATTGGTCAATAATCTGGACATTGCATTCCGGGCTAATTACAGCTTTTGGACATTCTTCAAGGGGAGCTCCATGTAAAGCACACTGCAGTAGTCCAACCTAGAAGTTGCCAGAGCATGGAGAACAGAGGACAACCCATGTTTTCAAAATGGGGTTGTAGCTGGCAAAGCAGCCATGGCTCCAACAAGAAAATCATAGCTTCCAAAACACATGGCTCTCAAGGAATACCATGAACTGGCAACACTGCTCCCCAGACCCAAGAACTCAGAACACTTCAGTCGTAACTTAAATTTATTGGCCCCTTTGCAACCCAGCACTACCTCCCAGTGCCAGTCCAGCACATGAGCTTCACGATAAATGATATGGAGGGACAGCTCCTAACAGCTTCATACAGATGTCAAATAACATGGAGGACAAGATACCTCAGGTTAGCTTTCACAGCTCTGAACTGTAGCCTGCCATGACTGCTCTCTGGACATAGTCCTGAAGATAGGAGTGGAACCAGTGTGAGACTGTGGCCCAAACCCTACCTTAAGAAGTCGCTCTAGGAGGAAAAGGCCAACTATATCAAAAGCCACTGAGAAGTCAAGAAGAACACGGAAAGTCACACTCTCCCCACAAGTGTGTAAGGAAGTTTTGGTACCATGCTCAGGCTTGAAGCTGGACTGAAATGGGTAGAGATAACCAGTTTCCTCCAACTGTGTCGGAAACTGAGCTGCAAGGACTGTTTCAAGCACCGTACCCCCAAAGCACATGTTTGCCACTGGGCAATAGTTGAGTGCTTCTGCATACAGGGAAGGTCCATTTAAGGTTGGAGAACACCACCTCCATCAGGGCAGGCAGCATCTCCTGCTCCTGCAATGAGGCATTAATCCCTGGATATAGCCAGTCGTGCCACTTGCATGAGCTCGAATAAGCCAAGATGGGTAGGGGTTCAGAGCCCAGGTGGTTGGCCTGGAATCACCCTCAGGCTGGACCAGTAAGTGCTCTGGTCACCTCTGTAGCATTTGTTCTAACTGTGGATGAAGTCTCATTCCTTCCCAATCTGAGCAATTTTATCCCAAAAGTGCCTAGCAAACTGGTCATTGCAGAGCGTCAGAGCAACGCCCTGCTGGCTAGATGACAAAAGCCGATTCACCACTTGGATGAGTTTTATTTATTTTATTTATTAAATTTGTATACCGCCCTTCATCCGAAGATCGCAGGGCAGTTCACAACATAAAATTACAAAATATGAACACAAAATGTATCATAAAGCAATAACTCCACTCTCACAAGCACATTTTAAAGGTCATAGGATCAGACAAAGGCCTAGTGGAAGAGAAATGTTTTCGCCTGGTGTCTAAAGATATGTAATGAAGGTGCCAGGCGAGCCTCCCTGGGGAGAGCATTCCACAAACAGGGAGCCAATGCAGAAAAGGCCCCGTTCTCCTGTTGCTCTCATGAAGGAGGCGCATGAAGAAGGGCCTCAGGTGATGATTGCAGGGTCTGGGTTGGTTCATATGGGGAGAGACGGCCCTTGAGGTATTGTGGTCCTGAGCCTTCTAAGGCTTCGTAGGTCAAAGCCAGCACTTTGAATTGGGCCAGAGTGCTATTTGTGGATGCTGTGGTGGTGACAAAAGTAAGCTTTTCTTGCAGTCATCAGCACCTCATGGTAGGTGCAGTAATGTTCTTTGAGCCAAGTTTGATCATAATTCAGATTGGGATTTATGCCACTGCACTGTAGCTGTTGAACTTCCTGTTTCGTTGCATGCTGGCCGCTATAGTATTAAGATGATCTGCACAGTTATCATCGAGGCCACCTCTCAGTTCCATCCCAAGAGAAGAATCTCGGCAGGAATGTCAGCCGTGTCATCTGGGACGCTCCTCAGAACAATGAGGAATCCCTCAGACCCCATAAGTCTCTGGGGGCAGACCGTCCTAATGGATCCCGCACTCCCAAGCCAAACCTCTCCAGGAAGTAAACTGTCCATCACAACAGGCTCCACAACCAATTTATATTCTCAGGCTCTCTCCCCCCCCCAAAAAAAAATTCCTGCAGAGAGGAGTATTACTGGTACTTGGATAGGTTTTTAACACAGCGCTTTGCTAGAGCTCCAAACTATATTTAGCTAGCAGGATTATTCAGCTGCTTTCAAAAATATAGCGCAGTTCTTCACAAATAGAATGACATTCCTGTAAACGTAGGTGTAAATAGAGGTGAATTACAGAAATAGTGCGGCGGCGTCCCCCACGAATATTGCTTGCTTGCTTTACATGTTTCGTTTTTTCCTCCTTCTGCGCAAGCTGATTCTCACAGATGTGCCGCTGAGGTGGGAAAACAGAAGTGAGGGGGAGTTATGCGAATCCCTCCAAAGCCATGGAGGAAATTGGTTTTAAAACTGGGATTAGCAGACACTTGAATCTCTGTCCTGGTCTCCAGGATCCCAGTTCTTCCCATGGTAGTGAAGGGAAACAAGGACTAACTTGTTGCATCGTATTTGCTGGACGAAGTCACTGTGCAAACAACTCTATTGTTTCTATAGTAACAGATGATTGAGAAAAGATCATTGTTAAGCACACTGAAGTGTTGTTGTTGTTTTAAAAAAAGGGAAAAACTGATCCGCAGTTAAGTGGAGAGGCACTGAAATATTTGCTTGAAATTTCACATGCCTCCCACCCCCTTTCTTGCATCAAAAGTTGATTGTCCCATCTGTACGCACAATTTTATAGACATTTCACAGCGCATTATAAAATGTAGCAGACTTTAATTCATTTTCTAAGGTTCCCATAGCATCGCTGACTAAAAAAAAAAAGTAGCTGGTATACTTACTTGCGTAATGCACTGTAGAACGCCTATCTATTGGATGGATTTGGGAATTCAGACATAAAATCCAGTGAAGTTGTTTGATTTTGCACTCAGCATTTTAAAAATACTGCATTTTTAAATTTCATTTAAATGCAGGGGTGTGTTCGCGTGTCATTAGTGAGGAATTTTTAAAAAGTCCATCTCTCATACACCAAAAAATAAGTACCATTTTATAATAAATTAATTTATAATATAAATTTGTAACAAAAACAAACCGGACTCAGTTTGCATAGCAAGGGATGTCGTAGTACCTTGGTACCTTCTGCCTTGGTCAGACCTCACCTAGAGTACTATGTCCAGTTCTGGGCACCACATTTGAAGAAAGATATTGAGAAGGTGGAACGTGTGCGGAGGAGGGTGACCAAGGTGATCAAGGGTCCGGAAATGATGCCTGATGAGGAACAGTTGAGGGGATTGGGTGTGTTTCGTCTAGATAAGAGGAGACTGAGAGAAGGTATCTCAGCTTGTTTTCTACTGCTCCCAAGGCTAGGACCTGAACCAAACGATTAAAGTTACAGGAAAGGAGATTCCGATTAAACATCAGGAAGAACTTTCTGGTGGCAAGAGCTGATCGACAGTGGAACAGACTCGCTCGAGAGATGGTGGACTCTCCTTCCTTTGAGGTTTTTCAGCAGAGGTTGGATGCCCATCTGTCATGGATGCTTTAGCTGAGATTCCTGCATTGCAGATGGTTGAAATAGATGACCCTTGGGGTCCCTTCCTCTCTATGATTCTATGAATCTATGATCCTTTGCATGCAGAAGGTCCCATGTTCAGTCTATGGTCTCTCCACTTAGGGCTGGGGCAAGTCCCCTGTTGGATGAAACCCTGGATCACTGCTTGCCAATCAGTGTGGAGAATACTGCTACTTGGTGACTCCGGATGCCAACACTTGTTGAGGGCAGTTGTGCTTGTCTGATTTTGTCTTTCTTAAATCCTGCCACATCACAGTTCCTTTCTCCAGAGTATCGAGGTTGCTAGATGGAGATGTGCCTTAGAATAGCAAACTCATCTTTTTTTTACTGTGCGTACTCCAGCGGCCACCAAACGGCTGGTTATATTCCTGCAGGATGTTTGTAAAAACATTTGGAAGCAGCCGCTGGAGAATGTGGAGGATCGATGCTGATAAAAACTTGGATGGCTAGTTGTGAAGCGGGGAGGGAGGGAGCAGAAAGTCCTTCCTGCATTTCTGAGCAGAGACAATTGTGAAATTCATATGCAGCGCAGCTGGAGGAGCCTTGGAAGCCATAACATCTGCGGCTGCAGAACACTAAATTGTTTGTTTCAGTTTTGAATCTTGGCTTTATAGTTCTTCTCTCCCCCCCCCCCCAGCCTCAACCCCACCCCAGGCCTTAAATCGCCTTCACGTTGCAACATGCAAGATGGGCAGGGGTGGTTTACGTGGTGCCTTCCAGATGCTTTGGACTGCAGCTCCCATCACCCCCGGCATAACCAATGGTCATGGATAATGGGAATTGTCCAGAACATCTGGAAGCCGCCATGCGTTATCCACTGCCACACACAGACTCTCTGCAGATCGTCTCCCCGGTGTTGTTTTTCGTAGCAGGCAATAGGTTATTTTGGTCTATGCAGGCAAAATATCTTTATGAGATTGCTCTGTGTGGGTAGGTGACCCAAAGACTACTATAAAATCTCCAAACTGTTTTGTTTTTCCCAAGAGGGAAAACAAAGGAACCCAGGTGCCCATTCTAACCCTAAATGCAAGGGAAGGCATCTACAGGCAACATTACTTTACTCATCAAAAGGTACATTTTAAACGAGGTCTTGGTTGCTGGCAGCGATAAAAGGAATATAAATATAATGCCTACTTTAAAAAAAAAAATGTATCTGGCATTAAGACCTTCTTAAACAGTTTTCTGTAGCAGTGAAATCCTACCTAGCGCATAACTGGAAATCTCCCAAGCAACCTTCTAAACAGCAGCGGCTTGATAAAACTCGGGAGACGTGAGGATAATGAACAAAATCGGCACAAATGACAAAGAAAGAATTCCAATATTTAAAAAGGCACTGTGGCACCATGGTTTCCATTTTCCAGCTTCTTCAAGCTTTTGACCACAGTCCAATCAAATACAGATGCATATTTCTCCCCGCTTTCCTGACTGTGATTCAGTTACACATCCATACTCTCCGCAAACCTCACCTCAGGTTGTCTTAACCCTATCCCACAAGCCAAGCCATCCAGTTTCATTTCCCCATTGCAGTTAATTAGTGATCTTGTTGTATTGATTGGTGGTCTGCCTGTCTTGTTGCCTGTATTCCCAACTTAATTTCAAAATAAAATCTTCATAAACAAAAAGGAAGCTGTAAAACCACTTGAGCAGGGAAATCAAGATATTGGCTCTGCCCAAAAAGCTTAGCAAAACGAAAGTATACTAATAGGTATCTTTTTAAGGTTATATGAGCCAGGGGAAAGATGCAGGTATAATGGCCTGGTTTGCATGTCACAATAAGCCAAACCATGGTTTAGTGTGAATACAATGTCTGTCAGAGAGACAATTGCGGCCATTTTGCTCCTCCCCTCTTGTTGCTATGCTGAGCGAAGCCGTGTTTGACTTAGTATGTCATCTGAACCCAAGCTTAGGATTTTGCTTTTCTGGATAAACCACAAGCCACAAACCTTGCTTACAGCTTGTGATTAGACAGGAGAGCGATAAACTTGGGTTAGGATGACATGCTTCAGCCAAACCATGGTTTAACTCAGAACAGCAGCAGGATGACTGCAACATCTCTCCCAGAGTGTCTATGTTTGCACTAAACTGAAGTTATTTCCCCCCCCCCCATGCCAGCAAGGAAATAATTCTAACAGTGATGACGAATAGCCTTTTATAGGTGATTTACATACCATAAGAACAGCTGAAAATAGTTTTTTGAAAACGGCACAAACAACAGAAAGAAATAAACACCTTTCGTCCAGAAGGATGCTAGCCTTTCAGCAGGCTTTAGAGAGAAGGAGAGAAAATTCCCCTGCAGGCATACTAGGTTTTTGTGATCTTCTTTACAAGGCTGGGATAGCAACCACTTTTCAGAATGCGCTTCTCTGCAGGTTTTGTCATCAGGCTTTTTTTTTCCAGGGTCAGAACAAGGCCTTGCCTCCGGGCTGATTAGTCTATAGCAGCTCAAAACCAACATGGTCTGCGGAAGGGAAGCACTGGAGAGTCTTTACGGGCATGTGACTATAATTGACATAAAAAAGAAAAGAAAAACCCGGCTCATTCAGTAGGTTAGGGATGAATGTGCATTCCACGCATATCTGTTGGGAATACAAACATTAAATGCAGACGCTATGTAATGCATGAATACTTGATAGGTGTTCCAAGACTGTGATAGTGCTCATGTGACTTCCTGCTAAGCGTGACTTCTCCCCACCACCACCACTACTCCAAAATCTTAATTCTGAGTGTCAGTTTCAGCCTAAAATTTATCCCATAATCAACAGGCTGCTAGTTTCAATTCACTGAGAAATGTTTTGGCTTGTGTGTGTTGGTTGATTAATTTGATGTAGCTGGTTGTTGTTGTTTTTTAAAAAAGATACTTCCATGGATTCCACCCCCTTTTCTTTACAATAGTTAACCTGATTTCTTTAGCAGCGTTCACTGTCCTAGTTAGCTGATTTTAGACAGATGTTTATCTCTTGACTTACAGTCTAGACAGATGTGATTTACAAACTGTAGCCCAGCTGGTAAATTGCCCTGGGATCTGCAGCCTTATTTTCGATGCGTAGAGTTATTGTGAAATACTTCTTTTGCAAGTGCTTTTGCAGCAGCAGAGGCTGAGCCAGCAAAGGTTTATTGGAGCAGCTGAAGATGTATTTTGTTTTATTCTTAAAAGTTGTTAACGCAGGTTCTATTTTCCAGTTGCAAAAATATATGGAATATGGTGCCTGGTCGGGGGGGGGGGGCAGCGGCGGATATTTATCCTATCAAATCTCAGAAAAATCAGTTCCCAACATTCCATCATGCCATAGTGTGTGACCAAGATGCAGAAACTGGGGTGGAGCTTTGCAAATAGGATTTGTTTCTCACTGGCTTGGGTCAGCACTGCACCGGGATTTGTTGTTGTTGTTTAGTTGTTTAGTCTTGTCCGACTCTTCGTGACCCCATGGACCAGAGCACGCCAGGCACTCCTGTCTTCCACTGCCTCCCGCAGTTTGGTCAGACTCATGTTTGTAGCTTCGAGAACACTATCCAACCATCTCGTCCTCTGTCGTCCCCTTCTCCTTGTGCCCTCCATCTTTCCCAACATCAGGGTCTTTTCCAGGGAGTCTTCTCTTCTCATGAGGTGGCCAAAGTATTGGAGTCTCAGCTTCATGATCTGTCCTTCCAGTGAGCACTCAGGGCTGATTTCCTTCAGAATGGATAGGTTTGATCTTCTTGCAGTCCATGGGACTCTCAAGAGTCTCCTCCAACACCAGAATTCAAAAGCATTAATTTTTCAGCGATCAGCCCTCTTTATGGTCCAGCTCTCACTTCCATACACCGGGATTAGGAAAGCCAATTCAGCTCCAGCATGCCCTTTAAGACTGGAAACATACGAAGCAACAGCGTAGTTATCAGACAGACTACTGGTCCACGCAGCCCCAGTGCCATCTATTCTCAGTTGCTGCAGCTCTTCAGCATCGCAGACAGATTGCTTCTCCCAACTGCGTTCACTGAAATCCTTTTTTTAAAAAAAGCTTCCCTGGCCTGCTGTTGTATCTGCGACATTCTGCATGAAACATGTGCATTCTGCCACTAAGCTCAGACCCCCGCCTTGCATTTTAAAATTTACTTTTGTTTTCTTCTGAAACTTAAACATCTGGCTTTCTGTGCATAAGCACACTCTTAGATGAAGACTTTTAACGGAACGTTTTAGTCTTTCACAATCCTTCATTTCAGAATTCTCACATTTTCCTTCTGCGGCTGTTAACGCTGGTCTTTGTTGGGCTGCTTTTGGGTTGTGCCTTCTCTACGCCAGTAACGGGGGGGGGGGTTCAAAATATTTCCCCCTCCACTTCTACAAACTTTAGGGTATCCCTGTGCCTGCTGATTCTTCCTTCTCGTGGGTTCTGGCTGTTTAAGGTCAGAGCGCGTTTGGAGCATAGCTGTCAACTTTTCCCTTTTCTTGCGAGGAATCCTATTCGGAATAAGGGAATTTCCCTTTAAAAAAGGAAGCGTTGACAGCTATGGTTTGGGGGCAGGGTGACACCACAGGTTTGGCACCACTGACATTTTAAAGTCCGCCAGTGATAAGCCTCCAGACTTAGAAAATGCATATGCTTTTAATATCTCCGCCCTTGGAGGTTTTTAACGAGAGGTTGGATGCCCATGTGACAGGGATGCTTTAGCTGAAGTTCTTGGTTTTGCAGGGGATTGGTCTAGATGACCATTTAGGTCTCTTCCAACTCTATGATTCTATTATTATGATAAAGACTGAAGTTTTGACTTTCTGGGCTACCAGTGGTTGGGTACCTGCTCTTTTGCTTTTCTTGTTCATCGTATGACTGTGGCTTTATCATCACTGGAGAGAGAGGTTTCATTATAAGACTGAACATAAGGTCTCCTGGGGCTGGTGGAATTTCTAGGCTTCATACAGGTCCACCAGAGAATGTTATGTGCATTTTCACTGGTGTGATAACCATTGGCTAGATACATAAGTGCTCTTGAGGAGTAGTTACATGTGACCTGAAACAAAGAAAATCTCATATTCTCAATAGTGGCATCCTGTGCTTGGAATACTGACATAACTTGTGTCCTAGCAAACAAGAAGTGTACATTTGATATATTATTAATTAATTAAATTAATTAATTAGTATCCTGCCCATCTGGCTGGGTTGCCCCAGCCTTTCTGGGTGGTTGACAAACAGGAGGATGGATAAATAGATGAGTTAGTTGCTCAAATGGACCAGTTAGTTATGTATATTTTCTTGATCAAAAACAAAAGGAACATTTTATAGTCTGCAGCTTGCTTTTGAGGTCAGCTAGACCTTGGCTGCGATCCCAAGTTTTGTGTCCCTGCCACATCCCCCCTTCCAATTTTCACATGAGGACTGACTGTCCCAGAATTGCTTTTTCTGCATGAGGTAAACTCTCCACTTGCTTTCTTAGGCCATCTTTGGCTTCCTGTTCCATCACTTTTGATCATCTGTTTTGGTGGAGCGTGCAAAGAGAGGCAGACTGACTTCACCCTATCGAAGGCCAGCTTCCTGCTGTTTGTACCCAGTCATGTGAAAGAAAGAGCAGCACTTATGACATAATCCTTTTGGGTGCAGTTTGCTGAACCACACACACCAAAGACAATTAATTGATTTGGCTAGTTACACCAGTGGCTTCCAGGCTTCCTTCTGTCGCAGAACCCTTTCCATTTGTGGTTGACGAGGACCTCCTGCATATTGGAGCGGGCTTGTTCCATAGCACGCTGTTTGCACGTCTTTGGGACACCCTGTGAGTGGACTTAGAATGCATCCAGTGTTCTGTGGTTGTGTCTTGCACGTAACTTTCCCAGTGATGGACAGAGGGTGGACATGGGGAATGTTGCGCTAGCTTCCCTGATTGCAATACTAGCATTTCTGTCTGATCTTCTTCTTTTTTAATTCTTTTTATTAATTTCAATTCATTATACAACACCAAACATTAACATAACAAAAAGACAAACAGGAAAAAAAAACCCCGAAAATTAAATGAAAGACATTACATAACATAAAACATCAACAAATTAAATTTAAAATAACTAAATAACTAAATAACACAACAATAATTGACTTCCCTTCAACTCGGTTTCGGAATATGTTACAAAAGGTTTTCTATCTGCAGTTTCATTTTCTTAAATCTCTTTACATTGCAGGCGTTATATCGAGCCTACTGTGATTTTTAAATTTTTTACCTCTGTTTCAATATATGTCATAAATTTATTCCATTCATTATTAAACTTTGTACCTTTTTGGTTTCTTATTTTCTGTGTCATTTTTGCCAATTCTATATATTCAAATAATTTAGATTGCCAATCATTTATGGTTGGGATTTTTGACGTCTTCCAGTTTTGGGCTATTAATGTCTGATCTTCTCATGCTGCTTTCACATGGCAGATGCTCTTCCACTAAAACACGCTCCTTCCTGGATATGAAGTTGGAGAACCAATGCAACATAACGTTCTTATAGTTTCTTATGACACTCGCTGCGCCGCCCATGAACTACGAATCACAGAAGCAAAAGGGAACTTTGGAGAGTTTGGGCTGTCCTGGCTTGAGTTGCACTGGCTTTTGAGCTTCTTGGGGCTCTACGTTTAGCACCATGTGGAAGTTAAGTTGATGGTGTGGTGATGGTCCAAGCCACTCCAATCACATTGTTACTCTACAGAACAGCTTTTTGACAAGGGAAAAGCTTTGCCAATTGTGGGAGGGTGAATCAGAGGACATTTGGAGCCAGTGTGGTGTAGTAGTTAAGAGTCAGTGTGGTGTAATGGTTAAGAGTGGTAGACTCGTAATCTGGTGAACCGGGTTCGCTTCCCCACTCCTCCACATGCAGCTGCTGGGTGACCTTGGGCTAGTCACACTTCTCTGAAGTCTCTCAGCCCCACTCGCCTCACAGAATGTTTGTTGTGGGGGAGGAAGGGAAAGGAGAATGTGAGCCACTTTGAGACTCCTTCGGGTAGTGATAAAGCAGGATATCAAATCCAAAACTCTTCTTCTCTTCTGTTCCATATGTTCTGAAGCACACTGATGTGGCTAATTGAAATGTAAAAGAGACCACATGTTTTGGATGTGCAGGTTGCCCATATTGTATTTTATGTTGTGTAGGACTGGGTGATATGTAAATATATTTTCCAAAACTGGTCCATATTGTGATAATTGGTTTCATAATTTTTGATCCGGTTTCATAATTTTTGACCCGCGAATCATGATGTGTGTTGTTAGGGCTGGTCTATATATTGTCCAAAACCGGTTTGAAGTTCATCTCGTGATACTGGTTTCATAATTTTTGACCTGGTGGTATATAACAAATGTGTGTGTGTGTGTGTGTGTGTGTGTGTGTGTGTCTGTTATGCAAAAATCACAATGTGGGGAAAACCATTAAGCCAGCCCAATGACTCCACCCTTATTTCAGACATTGTGATATATCGGTATATCACGATGTTTAGCAAGTGATGTATACTGTATTTTTTGCTCTATAAGACTCACTTTTTCCCTCCTAAAAAGTAAGGGGAAATCACAAAAGCCAGAACAGCAAGAGGGATTTCTGCTTTCGCTGTGCAGCGATCCCTCTTGCTGTTCTGGCTTCTGAGATTCAGAATATTTTTTTTTCTTGTTTTCCTCCTCCAAAATCTAGGTGCGTCTTGTGGTCTGGTGCATCTTATAGAGCGAAAAATATGGGTAATGACGTTGAAAACCAGGTATCGCTCAGCCATAATGCTGATTGCTGGTGAGGAGTTAAAAAGAGCGGAGAGCTAATTTAGGTATGTTTAGGGTGGAACTTAAAATTAATTATAACACTATAGTGGCAGGCATTAGAATTGTCTTTTACAAATAAGTTTCTATAGAAGGAAATAAACTGGGAAAGCCTTAGAATAGCAATGTACAGTAACTTAGATAACGGAAGGCTAAGGGAGAATTTGGTAGAAGATGCCTACATAATGCTAGCAGCAGTAGTAAAGAAAGTTAGCAAAAGGGATTTAATTAATGTGTACAATGAAATTATATGATCCCTCCCCTCCCCCCAAAATGTGTCTTTGTTACAGTCATTATTTCAAAAAAAGGAGAAGTTGGGGATTAAAGCTGGGAAGGTGATTAATTAGACAGAATTTCCTGAAACAAGACATGACTTCATTCTAGAAGAGAAAAGAAAAATAGGCAGGGGATATGACCGCTCTCACTGCTGCAGAATTGAGATTGCTTCTGGAAAATGATGGAAATCTGAGGATGTGATCGCCTTGGCTGGATTTCATCTGGGCGTTCGCTCAGCCAGGCTGTGCAATTACCGTGTTGTGCTAATAAGGGCACTGCCAGAATGTGATATTTGCTACCGTTGTTGTTTTAGTGCTTTTAAATGTGTGAAATGCCTCACAATCCTATTAACTTATTCTTCCTCACAGCAATCCCATGAGAGAGTTCGGGGTGGCCTGATGCAAATTGGGTACCTTGCAAGATACAGAGATTGCCATTGTTTTAGAAGGCTTTTTTTAAAGAGAGAGAGAGAGGGAGAGATTGGTCATATTTATGGAAGTAGTTTTATGTCTGTCAATGCCTGTATTCTATTCCCACTAAATGGACCTTCCATATGCATAGGGTGTCTGTGTATAAGCATGCATGCATACATACATACATAATCTATTTGGGATGAATATGATAAGACCTTTCCCTTCATGTCCACTATTTGAAACAGAATGGTCCAACTGATCCAGCAATTCATATGTCTACAGTAGAGGATGTGCTTTCAGTAGTTTTGTAGAAAAGGGAATTCTGGCATTTCCAAATTGCATTGACAAGAATGGACAGAATTGCTCCTCTCCTTGACAAGCAGCACATCTCAAAATTCACAATCAACAATATGAAGTATAGGGCCGGGCAATATATTGTCAGTCAGGCAATGTTTATTACAGCAAACAGCCAACATTAGGCGATATATTGATAGATCACCAAAAACTGGTTTGAAGTCCATATCATAAAAATGGTTTCATAATTTTTGACATGGCAATATATTGTGAATCATGCAAAAAATCACAATGTGGGGAAAACCGTGAAGCCAACCAATGCCAACTCCATCCTTATTTCAGTCATCGTGATATATTGTGATGTTTAGTTGGTGATATATCACAATGTTGAAAGCCGGCTGTTGCCCAGCCCTAATGAAGTATCACTTTGCTAAAGTGTGGTTTGTGTTGCTTACATCTAAAGCAGGGTTAGGGAACTTGTGGTCCAGATGCTGGACTTAAGCACCCATCAGCCTCAGCCAGCATGGCCATTGACTGAGGTTGATGGGAGTTGGAGTCCAGCAACTTCTGGGAAGCCACAGGTTCCCCATCCCTGATTTAAAGAAACCAGAGTCAGGAGATTAAAGGTAAAGGTAAAGGGACCCCTGACAATTAGGTCCAGTCGTGGCCAACTCTGGGGTTGCGGCACTCATCTCGCTTTATTGGCTGAGGGAGCCGGCGTACAGCTTCCGGGTCATGTGGCCAGCATGACTAAGCCACTTCTGGTGAACCAGAGCAGTGCACGGAAACGCCGTTTACCTTCCCGCCGGAAGGTACTTGCACTGGTGTGCTTTCGAACTGCTAGGTTGGCAGGAGCAAGGACCGAGCAACGGGAGCTCACCCCGTCACGGGGATTCGAACCGCCGACCTTCTGATCGGCAAGCCCTAGGCTCTGTGGTTTAACCCACAGTGCCATCTGCGTCCCCTTGTTGAGAGATTAGCTAATATGAAATCAGCAGCACTGGGAGATGGCAACGTATACCCTTTCAAGAAAAGTCTGCCCAAGTGCTATGAGCAACATTGCAGACCCTGAGGCTATGCTCCTTGCACTCAATTATGCACCTGGGGGCCATGCCTTGAACATTTCTGATGCCACCAAATCAAGGGGGGGGGAGATATGCGGAGACCAATAACTGCCAACATTGTATATATTATGGAATTTTGCCGTAGGAGCTCAGAAATAAGAACAAGCGTATTCCTATGCATGACTGGAACAGAATTGTCAGGTAAATGTGTATTGGATTGCATCCTAAATTTGGAAATATGTTTGTGTTGAACACCTTGGCTTTGGCGAAATGCTGCAAACCTAATTTAATTTTCGTGCTATATATCCAGTGAAAGTAACTAGGCTTGAGCCCATGTTGACCCCAAAACAGGATGGGGCTTGGTCCTCTAGGATCTCTGCACCTTGTCTTGTCTTTCCTCCATGGTTGTGGAGGTAAGAACTTGGACTGAATGCTCTGGGGTGGGGAGGTGGGAGAAGGGAGATAGCCAGCCTGTACCCCCTTTCCCATGAAATGAGCCAACATTTACGTGACTTAATGGGCACAAGGTTCCCCAACAGAGTTGGGGAGAAGATTGGCATGGAGCTTTCATCCCTTCCTGGCCAGCTTTTATCCCTTCCTACTGGATAAATCTGATCTAATTCTTTGGGGAGCACAAGAGAATTGGACGAGTGAGTGAGGGGATACCAGACTGGCACCAGTTTTCCAGGGTTCCAAACATGGACATCTCCCAGCCCTACCTTAGAGATACTAGGGATTGAACCTGGGTTCTTCTGCTCTACTACTGAGCTCTTGGCTCTTCCCTCTGTGGAGTTACAGGGAACCAGGCAGAGGGCCTTCTCATTAGTGGTGACTGCCTTGTGGAATACTCTTCCATCAGATTTCAAGGAGAAAATTAACTATACAACTTTTAGAAGACATCTGAAGGCAGCCCTTAATGTTTGATGCTTTATTATGTTTATATATTTGTTGGAAGCCGCCTAGAGTGGCTGGGGCAACCTAGTCAGATGAGTGTGGTACAAATAAATTATTATTATTATTATTATTATTATTGATAATAATTTACAAATGGTTCCTTCCTTACAAATTGTTTCTAAGTGCTAAGTTCTATCCAATCAGGAAATGACTCTTGCCATTGATATTTGCAAGTTCTTATTGTCTTCTTGCAAGCCATCTTTGGCATGCATATATATAGGTAAAGGGACCCCTGACCATTAGGTCCAGTCGTGACTGACTCTGGGGTTGCAGCGCTCATCTCGCTTTATTGGCCGAGGGAGCTGGCATACAGCTTCCGGGTCATGTGGCCAGCATGACTAAGCCACTTCTGGCGAACCAGAGCAGTGCACGGAAACGCCGTTTACCTTCCCGCCGGAGTGGTGCCTATTTATCTACTTGCACTTGACGTGCTTTTGAACTGCTAGGTTGGCAGGAGCAGGGACCGAGCAATGGGAGCTCACCCCGTCACGGGGATTCGAACCGCCAACCTTCTGATCGGCAAGTCCTAGGCTCTGTGGTTTAACCCACAGCGCCACCCGCGTCCCTTTAATATATATATATGGTCAAAACCCACGATAAAACAGCAGTATATAAAATTGCAGTGTTTCTTTCTGTGAGTTTAGCATTCGTTTATGTGGGTCGTGTTGCCAAGGCCAGTCTTTTAATAGATGCACTGAGTTGTCCCAGGCGAGAGACGGTTTCTAGGTCTAACGCAGAGTCCCCACTTCCAAGTTGTTTTGATAGCGGCAACGGGAGACGAGAAATGAAATGTGTGCTAAAGTCATTTGCCCAGCCCTGAAATAGAGGCAGCGAAGAAAACATCATATAGCAGTAAATCATTCACCTGTCCAACATTCTTTAAAGCCCTTTCCCCAAATGACTTTAACAGTCTGAGGGTCACACCTGAGGTTAAGAGTCTGCTTGTGCAAAGCACTTCTGATGATAAAATGCAATTTTTAAAACATTGAATCCGAGGCATTTACAGACAACGGAGTCTGTTCCATGTGAGAGTTCGGTTTCATCCCGAATGGCGGCTGTTACTTTATAGACAGATTGACAGATGTTTCTCAGACAGGTTCTATAACGGGGCCAATTTGAGTGTCAAAGCAGTTAGCGCCTGCTTAGGTGTGAGAACTTAAAAGTGTAGAATTTTTTTTGTAATTCTCGAATTGCAGGGCATGTGTGTTAATTTTGAGGAGATTTTGACATATCCGATAGGGACTTGTTAATAAGGACCAGTGCTATATTTCTATACTCATCACAAACGCCTCCCTTGTTCTTTTAGAATGGCAATGGCTCTCATCTGAGAGGTGCTGGCTTTAAAAAAGCCCTCATAAGGACGTATTTTAACGATAGATAAAATGTGATTGGGGGTGGATGTGTATTGCGATAAGTAATACCCATGGAGCCCAGGACAGCTTTTGAGAAGCTGATCAGTTAAATGCTACACTCTTGATCCAGCTAGAGAAAGCCACACTTGCAGTCCTAACCGTGTCTACTCAGAAGTAAGACTCAATTCATTGAGGCTTGGGGGGGGGCCTAAATTCCATATAAACTAATGGTGCATGTCTGACTTTAGTTCCCATTGCTTCTAATGGGTCTTAGTGACGGATAATTTTATCTTGATGGAGACCGGAAGCTTTTAACAACTGTTTCAAGGTGTCTGTGAGTATCTGTGTCACTCCGCTTTGCCTCAGTTTAAGACAAGCCTTGCAAATAAATGCATCTGCAAAAGTTATGGCCTATGTACTCCCAGCTGTACTTATAGGAAACGTAGGAGGCTGCCTTACATTGAGTCAAATCATTGGTCCATCGAGCTCAATATTGAGGGTTTGAAACATTCACAACCCTACCTGGAGACGCCAGGATTGAACCCAAGACATTTTGCATGCAAAACAGATACTTCTATCACTGAGCAATGGCACAGCATATCTCATGATAGAATGCAAGAAGAAGAGACTTTATTTCTGATGTTGTGACCAAGGCGTTTTGGTCATAACCAGAAAGCCACCAATTTGTAATTTAAGTTTGTGGAAAGCTTGCCTCTTGATGGTGAAATTTCCAGACCTGGAATTTTAGACGTCTTCCGGCATTTCAGTTAGAATCATTGTAGAAGTAAGACATATGGTGTCTTTATACCATTCCCTGTATGGTTTCCTATTTTCCATTTTACCTAGATTTATGTAGCTCGGCGCCCTAATGCTTATGGCACATGAGCTGCTGTATTTGCATTTGATACTTCAGAAAGGAACTTTCAACATCCAAGGTTGGAGTTTTGAGTGGAAACTTTTAAGTCTCTTGCTTATATAACCACATTCCTTGGTTAATCCAAACTGCTGAGGTAATGAGTTTTGTGGTCTTCATATGTTCCTGAGATAGTTCTTCACATATGTAAAAACTGAGCGCGATCGGAAACTTTTGGAAGGGAAAGTTTCATCTAGGCCAGTGGGTTACAAACTGGAGATCCTTGTGAATGGCTATTCCCTTTGCTCCTTTACCTTACTGTACCTGTTTGCTCAATAGGTGTTAATGCAGATGCCACATGTAGGCTTAAAACTGAGCAGCAACCAGCTCACTTGCCCAGGGACAATAAGGCTCAGACCTTCCCCCAGTATTATCCATCTGATTTTGTGTGGTTGTATGTGTTGTCGTGATAGTTAACGTGTGCCTGCAGACCTTTGTGAATGCCAGTCAGGGTGTGTGGATCACTAAGCAGTTTCAAGAACTGATGTATCACAACGGCTAAGGAGACCAAGGTGCAAATTTGGAAAGTTCCTGGTTTGTATCTCTCATGATGTGCTGTGATCTCACTAGGTTGCTTTGAGTGAGCCAGTGTCTCTCAGCCTCATCCCCCACAACCCCTACAATAATACTGACCTACTGCATGGGGTTCTAAGGATTCCAGCATTATATATGTGAAGCCCTTTACAGACTCTTAAAGTGATTTATAAATCGTAGAATGTTTGCCAGATTAGATTATTATTATTTACTGAGGGTGGCTTGTTGTGGACTTAGACCTCCAGAAGATTGAATTCTATGCAAAGCCATATGATGGGCACGACCACTTCTGGGGTATAGTGCCAGCCTTCTTGAAGGCCTTCTCTTGCACCCAGCCTGGTGCCATCCAGATGTTTGGGGCCAAGGGGTGGTATAGACCAAAACATCTAGAGGGCACTGGCTTGTGGGAGTCTGGTGTAGATTTTGAGGGGCATGGTTAGAAGAGCTGATAGTGTTGCATTTTGGCTGAGGAGACTTGCTCAATTCGCTGCCCAGCCATGAAACTCGCTGTCTGGCCTTCGGAAGTCAACATGTGTCAGCCTGACCTACCTTGTAGGTTTGACCTGGAGGTAAAAATAGTGTGATTTCAAGTATGCCACCCTAAGCTGCTTGTGGAAAACAAATGTAATAGATCAGTTGTTCACAAAATTGGCACTGGTGTTTGCTGATTATAATTCTAGAATAGTGACTGTAGATTGAATTGGTTCAGAAATTCCAATAAAAACACCAGTTATATGCAACTGGTGTAATGTGGCTTCACTCACTTTTGCCTGGAAACACGTTCATATTATTATTTTCACTTTATGTCTATATAATAATAATAATAATAAATTTTATTTATATCCCGCCCTCCCCAGCCAAAGCCAGGCTCAGGGCGGCTAACAACAATCAAACAATCAAACAATCAAATAATCCAACATTCTAAAACATTTCATTATAAAAATTAATTAAAATCAAATTAATGGCAACCGTTAAGCAAAGTTCTGTGCAGGTTGCCAGAGGAGGGAGTCAGGCTGGGCCCTGACCAAAGGCCTGGTGGAACAACTCTGTCTTGCAGGCCTTGCGGAAAGATGTCAAATAAACAAACAAAAAACCTTCCAGTCAGATTGTTTCACTTTAAATGTTTATAAGGTGCACTCGTGGAACATGTTATATCTCTCAAGGGGAATGGTGTTGCTTGTGTGTTATGTAAATATGCCAGGAAGCCCAACTGCATGAGTGGAAGTTCTTAAACATTCCTGGAGTGATGTGTGAGGAGCAATTGAGGTGGTATCAGCTATGTGCTTCTGGGGAGACATATGTACAGTGGTACCTCGAGTTACAAACAAGGTTACAAACTCCGCTAAGCTGGAAGAGATACCTTGAGTTGAGAACTTTGCCCCAGGATGAAAATGGAAATCGTATGCCGGCGGCGCAGCCGCAGTAAGAGGCCCCATTAGCAAAAGCACGCCTCTAGTTAATAACAGTTTCAGGTTAAGAACAGACCTCCAGAACAAATTAAGTTCATAAGTAGAGGTACCACTGTACAGCATGTCAATATCAAAACTGGTTCTACAGATGTCCTAGAGTCTTTCAGCACAGTAGACATGAACATAAAGCATATCTTAATTGTTTGGTTTTTCCTCTTTCTGTCTTAACAGGACCCGCAGAGGTTCCCATGATGTCGCCAAATGGATCTATTCCTCCCATACATGTGCCTCCAGGTTATATATCACAGGTATGCTTTTTCAGCAAAAAAAATTGGGTGCCGGCAGGGATGTGTCATTTCAAACATTTGCATGGAATTCAACATCCCGCCTTCTCTCTCTTTTCATGCGCAAGCTTCTAGCCCTCATGGTGGCGACCTGATCCCACCTATGAAGGCACCAGCAGGGTTCTTGGTGACAAAATTGTGTACTTCCTCTTTGCCTCCAGCTCAAAATGCCTCTTGTTGAGTCCCTTCCGCTGGCTGGTCAAAGCCACCCTCCCATGGAACTCTGTAGAAGGAATGGAGAAGAGGGTTTGCAGATCTGCTTCCTGCTCTCTGACTAATAATAATAATAATAATAATAATAAACATAAACTTTTATTTATATCCCACCCTCCCCGGCCAAAGTCAGGCTCAGGGCAGCTAACATCAGATATATAACATTACAGTGGTGCCCCGCAAGACGAATGCCTCGCAAGACGAAAAACTCGCTAGACGAAAGGGTTTTGTGTTTTTTGAGTCGTTCCGCAAGACGAATTTCCCTATGGGCTTGCTTCGCAAGACGAAACGTCTTGCGAGTTTGTTTCCTTTTTCTTAAAGCCGCTAAGCCGTTAATAGCCGCTAAGCTGCTAATAGCCGTGCTTCGCAAGACGAAAAAACCGCAAGACGAAGAGACTCGTGGAACGGATTAATTTCGTCTTGCGAGGCACCACTGTATTATAAAATCAAACAATAATTAAATTACCTCCTAAAAACAGGTAAAAATCAAATTAAAGTCTAATTAGATGGCTTTCCGCAGGGTTAGGGTTAGATAGAGGCAGAAGGGGAAGATCTCTCCCAACTATCCCTGGACCATCCATTTGGACGTCCCCATCTGATCTTCCTCCCTCGTCTCGGGCTGCTCTACATTACCACGAAGAGTAAGCTTTGTGAAATCAGCCCTTTAACATCTGAATATAGCAGCTGGCCGTGTAGTCATAGGAAAAGCTATATATTGTCTCTCTCTCTTCCCCCCGCCCCACATTCTCCCCGTTGAATTGAAACATACTTCCCGCCATGTGGAAAACGAATGTTCTGTTTTTTCAAATGACTTCATACCAAGTAACAGCTTGAAGCACGTAGTAGTCACTTGGTGTAGCTTTTCTGTTGTTGTTTGTTGGTGCTGATGTTATAATAGCTGTGTTCGCCTTATTTGCTCTTGCCCGGGCCCAGCGATGTCGGTAATTAATAGGACTATTGAGTGATTATTTAATTTGCCTTCTGTTTGTTTTGGCACTGGGATGACAAGGATGTAAAGGAAATAAGAACATTCCAGCTTGCAAACGAAAACATATTTTGACTTCGGTTTGGTCGGCCCTCGGAAGGCTGTGTCTCGAGAGCCAGGCAGAAAGCAGATACCCCTGTGGAGAAATAACAAGGCCTATTAGGTGAAAGCTATAAAACCCACCCCACCCCATTTTGTTACACCAACCCTTTGGGCTACAGAGTTTTAGCCTCAAACGTTACCTTTGCTGCCCATTGATTGAAGCTCTGGATTGAAGCCACCTAGGTTCTGGGAAAACGATCTGCAGAAAGAGCTGGCTTGTGTGGGGCAAGGTGGGCTTTGTTGACAATCAGCAGGTGAATAATAATAATAATAATTTATTATTTGTACCCCGCCCATCTGGCTGAGTTTCCCCAGCCACTCTGGGCGGCTTCCAACAAAGATTAAAAATATATGAAAATGTCACACATTAAAAACCTCCCTGAACAGGGCTGCCGTCAGATGTCTTCTAAATGTCAGGTAGTTATTTATCTCTTTGACATCTGGTGGGAGGGCGTTCCACAGGGCGGGCGCCACTACAGAGGAGGCCCTCTGCCTGGTTCCCTGTAGCTTTGCTGTGAACAGCTGTAGAGCCTCTTTAAAGCAGAAAGGGGCACAATGTTTATGGGGTTGTGGGATGGGGACTCCAACTGCTCTGCAATCCTCCCCAATCCTTTGCTTCTTCCTCGAAGATCTCCCTTCCCTCAACTCCCACTGTTTCTGAAACACAAAGAAGAATGGAGAAGCCACCTCTGTCTCTTCCCAGCCTTTCCTGTCTTTCTCCTCACTGCTGAAGCCTTAGTTTTGTAAGCTACTTGCAGCCAATGATCTGTTCCTTGCTGCCATTCCGTAAAACATTCCGTACTTTGATAGTGCTATATATATACAATGGTACCTCGGTTTTTGAACGCCTCCATTGACAAACATTTCAGCTTTTGAACGCCATAAACCCGGAAATAAATGCTTTGGTTTTGGAACATGCCTCAGAAGTCGAAGATGCCACGTGGCTTCCGCTGAGTGCAAGATTCTGAGGCCTAGCTGTTGGCTGTTGAGTTTTCAGTTTTCGAACTTTTCAGAACTCGAACAGTCTTCCGGAATGGATTACCTTCGAAAACCGAGGTACTACTGTATATATATATATATGCTTAATATAATTAGTTGCAACCCAGAAGTTCGAAAACATGCCTCACAGGGTGTCAATACAGAGTCCCTTCTATTTGTTGTATTTTCTTTGCTTGCTGAGGTGCTGGTTTTTTTGTGTGTGTTCTGGTTTGCTCAAGTCAGTTTGCTTTGTGGCCATAGTGTGGATGTCCTCTCTTGGCTTGATTACTTGACTATATGAGGTGGTGTCAACTTTGGAGTGCTCTGCTGAATTGCTTTATGTTGGGCAGGAGTGGAGAGCCTCGGGGCCAGATATTGCCCTTAGACTTCTCTCTGACCCTTGGGCCTCTCTCTAAGCCATGCCCCATCTCCCCAGACCACACCTCCTCACTGTTGTTCCACTGTTGCACCCTTATTTACCTGGCTTTACCTGGCTAAAATGGGCCTTTGAATTCTGATAATGCCTTTTGCTCATCTGGGTAGAGCATAAAGAGGAAGGGGTGTGTGTCTTTATATGTAGAAACTACCCTACTGTGGCAAGACAGTTTTTACATTTGAGTTTGAATGGTCATCAGTCATGGATGCTTTAGCTGAGGTTCCTGCAGAGGGTTGAACTAGATGACCCTTGAGGTCCCTTCCAGTTCTACAATTCTATGATTCTTTGCTCCTCCTACTTTTGCCTCTGGCCCCACCAGCATGTGGCCTTCATAAGGTTGCCCAGAAGTAAAAGTGGCTATGAATAAGTTGGCCTATGTTTTACCTATTCTTCAACATTCACTGAAAGTTGGGGGGTGGGGTGGGGGGATTACACTTTTCAAAGCTGGCTGAAGTTTTCGTGAAAAGTGATTCCTTTTTTGGCCCAGCTCTGTTTCCAACACAGTCCAGAAAACCTTGTTCTCTTGGGACAGACAGTGGGAGGAACTCATAGCTTATATAGACTCGAAGTGCCGGGCTGCGTGAACCTGTTAAGTCAGACAGAACATTATCTAAGCCTGAAGGAAACGCAGATATGATTTCTTTATGAAGTCTTGGGTAAATCTGTTCAAATGTATTGAGTCTCCGTTAATTCCCAAGGTCACAATGAAAATACAATTTACCTTTTAGAAACATGACTATAAACTTTAAATCTCCCCATAGAGAACTTTTCCCCAAAACGTACCCAGAGTCAAAAGTAATATGCCGTTATTTGTCAAAAACTTTAGGCATAACCTAGCCAAAACTTAGTTCTTGGCGATTGATTTCAGTGGGGAGAGCTAAGCACCAACGTAAGAAGATCTCTGCTAAATCAGGCCAATTGCCCACTTATTCCAACATTTTATTCTTACAGTGGCCAAGGAGATGCCCATTATGGGACATGAACCCTATTAAGACACCCCCATCTAAAACTTGGAACTGGGCGCTTTCTGCAGTACAAAGTAGACGTCAGGCACATCTTGTGTGCTTCAGGGACATGTGGAAGGTGACTGAGCTGATTTAATTAAAAAGAGGTGTAGGGGTCAGCTCTGCTCCAGGATTAGGGGCATTCTCAGGTAGGATATCCACAGATGGGCAGTGTTCAGTCCTAATTGATCATTTGCCCATTATAGCTCGTTTATCTGAAACGGTGGATTCTTACGCTCTTGGGTTTTTTGTTTTGTTGCAAATAAATAATGCATTGTTCACCGTTAGCTCTGTCCGTGCTGTTCGGTGTTCATGAATAAGGCAAGGTTTGTCCATTCAAAGGGGCCGCCGGTGCACGTATTTCGGTTTTCCTTTGATCTCCATTCAAAATTCCATTGATAAAGCAATTATGGAATGCCGTGCTATAATTACTGTGGCTGCCTGAGTGTCTGCCGTGAACGACGTTACCACCAAAAGTGCTGGCGCTTCGATATGGACGTTATTCTTCCTAACCATGAAAAGCTTTTTATTATTATTAATGGGAATAAAATCCATGCGTCTTAAAATTATTTCACCTGTGAATTGCATCCGTTATATCAACCTTGCTGCCTCCTCTTTTTTTGCAGGTAATAGAAGACAACACGGGTGTTCGCAGGGTGGTGGTCACACCTCAGTCTCCGGAGTGCTACCCTCCCAGCTACCCTTCCGCCATTTCTCCGACCCACCACTTACCCCCATATCTTACTCACCACCCGCATTTCATTCATAACTCTCATACGGCTTTCTACCCACCGGTGACTGGGCCTGGAGACATGCCACCCCAGTTTTTCCCTCAGCATCATCTCCCCCCTACAATCTACGGAGAGCAAGGTAAGAGGACAACTGGTGTGGGGTTTCTAGCCTTGCAGAAGCAGCTCGCTGGGTGCTATGCTAGCCTCCCAACAGGTGGGTCGCTGTTGCTCACAGGGAGATGGGCACATTGCAAACACACTGGCAGAGCTGATCCAGCATCCTGCCAATGTGTTTCCACCATGCTGCCCTCCTTTCTGCGTCACCCTCTCCTTCCCTATAAGCAACAGCCACCTAACTCTTGGGAATCAAGCATAGCGACTCTGCCCTACCCAGTGAGCCTCTTCAACCATCTGGACTTCGTGTATTTTGCTGTTTCCCCCCAGCATGATTGTATTTTGCATGGGTATTACAGGGAAGGGATTTATTTTTCTATAAATGTTTGCAGTATTTGCTTCATTATCAATACCAGGCTTTGAAGTTGTACCAGTGAAATGTTGCAGTTTGCCCCTTCAGCTATAAGAGGAGCAGCGTTCGAAACTCCCGTTGTCCTAGGCGCATTTTGCAACAGGGTTTTCATTAGCGTGAGCAGTTTCTGAGCTCTGAGCACAGTACTGCGCCTAAGATTTCAGATTAAAACTGCAGAGCGGAAGGAAAGGGGACCTTTTTCCGCCTCCCCACTTCCATCTACTATCTGAAGACTGGAGAAGAGACCCTCTTAAGAATATTAGGGGTATGGACAGGGGACGGACTAGACCAGGTGAAAAATGAACATAATATTTTAGCTGCAGTTCGTTCATTTTCAGCTTTGTATTTTTGTTATAATAAAGTGTGCCTAGACATTCGGGATGCAGGTGGTGCTGTGGGTTAAACCACAGAGCCTAGGACTTGCCGATCAGAAGGTCGGCGGTTCGAATCCCCACGATGGGGTGAGCTCCTGTTGCTCGGTCCCTGCTCCTGCCAACCTAGCAGTTCGAAAGCATGTTAGAGTGCAAGTAGATAAATAGGTACCACTCCAGCGGGAAGCGGCTTAGTCATGCTGGCCACATGACCCGGAAGTTGTACGCCAGCTCCCTTGGCCAATTAAGCAAGATGAAAACCGCAACCCCAGAGTCGGCCGCAACTGGACCTAATGGTCAGGGGTCCCTTTACCTTTAGACATTCTGTTGTTGCGGCCATAATCTAGGTTTAAGGTACCATTAAGCTCCTAGCTTTCATATCTCAGTTCCTCACACTGAAGAGGAGTGCTGCTGCTCGCGTCGTCTTAGAGCTTTGTAGCACTGTTAGGGGCTTGCTGGCTGGGAGGGACTTCAGGAGAATTGCTTTCGATGAAGCGTTAGGGTTAGGGAGAAATTCCTAATTATAAGACGAGGGGAGTTGGAGGCAAGATGCCTCTGGGTACTAGTTGCCTGAGAGTTGCTGTTGGGTATCTGGTTCGGGGCTGCGAGCAAAGACCGGCCTTTGGCATAAAGGTAAAGGTAAAGGTACCCCTGACCATTAGGTCCAGTCGTGACCGACTCTGGGGTTGGGGAGCTCATCTCGCTTTATTGGCCGAGGGAGCCAGAGTACAGCTTCTGGGTCATGTGGCCAGCATGACTAAGCCGCTTCTGGCGAACCAGAGCAGCGCACGGAAACGCCATTTACCTTCCCGCCAGAGTGGTACCTATTTATATACTCGCACTTTGAGGTGCTTTCGAACGGCTAGGTGGGCAGGAGCTGGGACCGAGCAACGGGAGCTCACCCCGTCGCGGGGATTCGAACCGCGACCTTTCGATCAGCAGGTCCTAGGCTCTGTGGTTTAACCCACAGCGCCACCCGCGTCCCTAAACTATGCCTTTGGCATAGTTTGTCATAAATGGGGAATCGCTTTTCTTGGAGGCCTTCAGAAAGAGGCTGGGTAAGCATCTGAGGGACTCTTCAGGACCAAGGCTTCCTATCATCCGGGCGAGGGGTAGTGGTTGTGCTTGTCCGGTGCATTTGTGTTTAGCCAGCTGCAGTCAGGTTAGCAAAGAAAATTAGATCTGACAAGCCTTGCCCTGCAGGCAAGGACCACTGTCAGAAAGAAGCAAACACGAGTCCCCTGTTTTGTCGCTAATGAATAGAGACAAAGCACCTTTATCCCTCATGTCATGTGAAGTCATGCTGGTGACTTCTCAAAAATGGAGAAGACGAGAGGTGTCATTTATTTATTTTGCAAAAACACACACAACTCCCAACAACAATCTTTTGCCTGCTTCTGGAAAAGAATGTGCAGTGGGTCACTGTGAAACTGTCTGATGGTCCCTGAGGGTAACAGGGCCATCCTTATTGTGTGAGAGAGATTTGAGCAGTTTCCTGCATCAGAGATGCTCCTCTTCATGTGTGCTGTGAAGGGAGACCCTTTCCCATTTATGATAATGCGATCAGAATGCAAGACATGCAACTGAAAGCAATTGAGAGCAGAATTGTTTCTGATAGATGTGGTTAATCTGCGTCATACCCAAATGGTAGAATTCAAAACAGCAGCAGGGATTTTGCAGTGAGTTTCTCAACATAGGAAGCTGCCTTATACCAAGTCAGACCATTAGGTCAGTCCTGCCTGCACTGGCTGGCAGCAGCTCACCAGGGTTTCAGGCAGGGGTCTCTGCTAGCCGTGCTTTGGAGACACCAGATATTGGATCTGGGACCTTCTACTTGCAAAGCCGATGCTATTGCCCCTGAGCTAGGTCCCTTTGCCCCAGGTGTTTTGAACGATCACATCTTTTCAGAGCTCATTTTCCCCACTGATGGTATTGCTGCTTCCTTTAGGGGGGAGTCCCATGAGCTATATAGCCTTTGACGCAGATGAAAATGCTTCACTATCAACTGTTGTTTTCTTAAAACTGCCCTGAGATCTACAGGTATGGGGCGGAACACACATTTATTAAATGAATGAATGAAACGACACGATGGAAGTATCACAATTTGTTATGGCGATATACTCAACTCTAAAGTACTCAGTAGACAACGTAAAACCTGAGATTTATAAAAGCTATAAATAAGTAACTCCCCCAACAAAAGCACATTTTTCCTAAGTCTATAAGCCTGGGCTCCAGAGGGGCTCCGTGAGCAGGCTGTTGCATATATTTGGGGCCATTACTGAAAAAGCCACACTTTCCCCATAGCATTTCTTACCTCCTTTTTCATTGAGAGAACTGTGAGCAGGGTCTCCGGTGTAGCCCTTAATGAGCTGTGCAGTATATACAGCTATGCCTGGCATTACCGCTCGTTTTCCATGTGGCTGCAGAGGAACTGGCAATGCCATGATGCTGAGCTTAACCCTGTGGTCAGAGGCTACTGCCTCCCCATGGAGTTTCAGATGCCGCGCAGTAAATTTAGGTGAAGGTTGACTTGGCCCAACCTATAATTTATGGAAATAAAGCCCTTTGACATATGTTTAGAATTAGGACAAGAGAGGCATAGCTTTGGCATGCAGAGAGTTATGAATAGTAGTCTTCCATTTCATTCCTCGGTGCTTGAAAGTCTTTTAGGTCTTGGGATATGCTTTTAGGTCTGGAGCAAGTTTGGAAAAAAGTCCACGTATCATTATATAAGCTATGCTTACAACTCTAGCATTTTGTGCTGCAATATCTCCCAGATTCTGCAACTACAGAAGATGCGTTTTGCAGTTGAGCAAATGTGCATGGATGAACATATTCTGTGCCCTTCACAGATTTGATGCAAATGTGCTAAATATATAAAGGAATGACCGGGATCTAGCAAAGGAGGTGCCCACGTATGAATGTACTAACTGGAAAAAAAAACCCTCCCTCCCTCTCAGCTACTTCAGTGAAGATACGGTACAAGTTGTAACCAAACATCTGTTGTTGTGGTCGGAGGACATTTTCAAATTAAAGGATGGCCAGTTTCTTTTTTAGACAAGAATGGGCAAGATTATCAGGATTGGCTCATGGTGCAAAATGTTAATTTCAGGCATGTGCATTTCTAGGGCTCTTGCTGACATTATGTTTGAAAACCTGAAATAAAAAATATTCTAGGTTTGACCTACTGGCTCTATGAGACACCTTGACTTGACGCTGAAGCATTTGCATGTGCAGTGGTACCTCGGGTTACATACACTTCAGGTTAAAGACACTTCAGGTTACAGACTCTGCTACCCAGAAATAGTACCTCAGGTTAAGAACTTTGCTTCAGGATGAGAACAGAAATCGTGGCGCGGCGGCAGCGGGAGGCCCCATTAGCTAAAGTTGTGCTTCAGGTTAAGAACAGTTTCAGGTTAAGGACGGACCTCCAGTACAAATTAAGTACGTAACCAGAGGTACCACTGTATTTAGAAGAGTACAGTGTCAATAGGATGCAAGTACACTGGTACCTCGGGTTACACACGCTTCAGGTTACATACGCTTCAGGTTGCAGACTCCGCTAACCCAGAAATAGTACCCCGGGTTAAGAACTTTGCTTCAAGATGAGAACAGAAATTGTGCTCCGGCGGCGTGGCGACAGCGGGAGGCCCCATTAGCTAAAGTGGTGCTTCACGTTAAGAACAGTTTCAGGTTAAGAACGGACCTCCAGAATGAATTAAGTACTTAACCATAGGGACCACTGTATTCAGTGATCTGATTCACACGGCATGGTAAACCTAACTTGTTTACCATGCAAACAACAAGTGCTTGTTGAAGCTTCAACAATAACATGGAGCGCTATTCCACTTTGTTCCTTCCTCCGTCTTTTCTTTACCGCTGCACCGTGTTGAACCAAGCAAAGGTTTGGTTTGCATTTCATCTAAGCTGGGACTTGTGGTCATGCTGTCTCCTTAACCAAGAACAATCCTTGGCTACAGCTCATGGTTAGTGTGAACTAGAGTTTCACCACCACTCCTGGATTGGATGACTTGTTAAGCCAAGTCTTGGCTTAGCTCAACTCAGCAGGAAAGAGGGCTTTGGAGGAGGAAAGCAGCTGCAAGCTCCTCTTTGGGAAATCTCATGGTCCTGATAAGTTTAGTGTTGTGTGGGAACGCAAGCAGTGTTTTTCATTTTGGTGGTAAATGAGTGCTGAGGAAGCTGGCTTTGGAGTCTAAGCTGAACCGGTTTCTTTTCTTTAAATTTCAGAGATTATACCACTATATGGAATGTCCAGTTACATAACCAGGGAAGATCAGTACAACAAACCGCCGCACAAAAAAATCAAAGAACGGCAGATCGATCGCCAAAACCGTTTGAACAGCCCCCCTTCGTCCATCTACAAGAGCCATCTAGGAAACTGTTCCCCAGTCTACAATGGCACCATCAAGGCTCACAATGGAGCCGCGAACGGGGGAGGAGGAGGAGCAGCCGTGCCTGTCGTGAAAAAAACCGAACGCAGAGCAAGAAGCAGCCCAAAGTCAAGCGAGCAGGAATTGCACGGTAAAGTTTGCTGGTGCTTCTTCGTAATAGATTTCATAGAATCATAGAATCATAGAGTTGGAAGAGACCACAAGGGCCATCGAGTCCAACCCCCTGCCAAGCAGGAAACACCATCAGAGCACTCCTAACATATGGTTGTCAAGCCTCTGCTTAAAGACCTCCAAAGAAGGAGACTCCATCACACTCCTTGGCAGGAAGTTCTTCCTAATGTTTAGGTGGAAACTTCTTTCTTGTAGTTTGGATCCATTGCTCCGTGTCCGCTTCTCTGGAGCAGCAGAAAACAACCTTTCTCCCTCCTCTATGTGACATCCTTTTCTATATTTGAACATGGCTATCATATCACCCCTTAACCTCCTCTTCTCCAGGCTAAACACGCCCAGCTCCCTTAGCCGTTCCTCATAAGGCATCGTTTCCAGGCCTTTGACCATTTTGGTTGCCCTCCTCTGGACACGTTCCAGCTTGTCAGTGTCCTTCTTGAACTGTGGTGCCCAGAACTGGACACAGTACTCCAGGTGAGGTCTGACCAGAGCAGAATACAGTGGCACTATTACTTCCCTTGATCTAGATGCTATACTCCTATTTCATTTTTTTTTAAAAAAATACTCTCAATAAACTAAGCTAAAGAGGCACCAATGTTGTTCAATGAAGCATCGGACGCATAAGCAGTAAGCCGAGTTGCTTTCGTTTTGAAGTTCGGAAAAGATTGGGACAGGGGAGGTTGGATAGAGCTTTGCCTGTTCTCTCTTTGTGGGGCCACTTTGTGCATTACACAGTAAACCTCAGCAGGAAGCTGTAGCAGGAAGCTGGAAGGTGTAGCTAAAGGGAAGTCCCTGTATTTTGTCCTTTTTGGCAAAGACATCAGTCATATTTTTAGGTTAAAACATCAGCACTCCACCTATAGTGAATCCAGGAAACAACCCTTGAATGCTGTCTAGTACCAGCATTAAAAATAGCTTCTGGGTTGTATCTAATGCTGCGTGTGCCATGTTCTGCTCGTGTAATGGAACTTCCTCTTGCCCTTCTCCCCTGCCTTCTACAAATCTTCTCCAAGAAGCCCCCCAAGCCTAGAGTGTGCGGGGAGAGGGAAGGAGGCTGAAATTCCATTGGGCAAGCAAAAGTCTGCTGTTCCAGTGGTTGGCAGCATTGGATACAAGTGCTGGTTCCCTTGGTATTTTAAGAAGTACATAAGATTAGATGGCTTTCCTGCATGTACGTTCACTTGGAAGTAAATTCTATTAAGGTCACTGGGACTTACTCCCAAGGAATTATGCGCAACTGCTACCTGTGGGCTTTGTTAAATTCCAAGCTGCGATTTGAATGCCAGAGTTTAGCTATGTGAAGAAGTACTTCCATTTTGCCTGCACATGCCTTTCCAACATTCAGCTTCATGGAATGGCCCTGAGTTCCAGTGTCATAAGAGTGGGAGAAGCACTTTTCTGGGTCCACTTTCTCTGCACCATGCATCGTTTTATATGGTTTTTAATTTTAAAAAGCTAACCTTTTCTATATGCATTAAAAGCCCCTGCCCAATAAGGAGTAGAGGGCAAGTCTTTTAACTGCATTGCAATATTACCCCCATCAGTTGCAACTCAGATTTGTAGCCGTTACAGATTTGTATGCGAGCGACAACAGCCGCCCCCACCAAAGACATTATGCTCCCTCTCCTGGAGATTAAAGCAGGAAACATGCTGAATGTCTACAAATCTCTGGAGGATATAATTTGGGGCCAGCTCAGTTTGGCCCACTTTGACTTTCAGTTCTCCAGCTGATGGACACTGGGTCCTGTTTTCAGATTTCCTGGGTGCTACACGTTCTAAATGATTATGCAAAACCAGCAGCCCTCTTTTGGCATAAAATATACATTTTGGCTGAAGCTCTTCTGGGTACATATGTGAGTAAACACCCCTTTCACCACCTGCGAGGTCTACACCCACTTCACTTGCAGGAACGATGAAGGATGGTTCCTTGGAGCTATCTGGCAACTGTGGTCGTTTCCTCTTTTCCCAGACACAACAAATGAGTTGCTCGGGCCACAGAGTGAAGCGTACATCAGGGAGTGGATGTAGCAGATGCAGGAGGTGCCCTGCCCATTGATTTGCTTCATACCCAAACCATTTCTTATGCCCAGGAGTGCTACGTTTGTCCTGTGTTCTTGGCTTCTCTACTTGAAAAGATCAGGCAGTAGCTGATGGAAAAAGATCCTGTGTAGCCTATATTATCATATGATATATATCAGGGACGTCCAACTCCCAAAAGACTGCAATCTACTCCTAGGGGGGGAAATTGCAGTGATCTACCCAAGTTATTGAGCCTTTTTTAAGGGGGAGTTCCCAATTTCCATTCGCTTTTGGGGGGAGTCGAGCCATTAATCGCTCACATACGTGCAGCAATAACTCCGTCTTCTGCTTTTGCAATTGGGCGCGAATGAAGGACAGAGTGAGGGGACAGGGCCAGATGTTCTTTTTTTCCTGGCGGAGTACAATGAGCCCGCAATTGACCACAATCAACGGAGGATCGACCTGTCAATCGCGGTCAACCAGTTGGCCATTCCTGATATATATCATAACAACATAGAGGAGCTGGGTATGTTTAGCCTGGGAAAGTGGAGACTGAGAGGAGATAGGATAGCCATCTTCAAATATCTCAAGGGCTGTCACATGGAAGAGGGAGCATGCTTGTTTTCTCCTGCTCTGGAAGATAGGACACAAACCATTGACTTCAGGTTACAAGAAAGGAGATTCCAACTAAACTTTCGAAAAAACTTTCTGACAGTAAGAGCTGTTTGGCAGTGGAACAGACTCCCACGAAAGGTGGTGGGCTCTTCTTCCTTAGAGGTTTTTAAGCAGAGGTTGGGTGGCCATGTGTCATGGATGCTTTAGCTGAGATTCTGGCATTGCAGGGGGTTGGACTAGATGACCCTTGGGGTCCCTTCCAACTCTTAAGATTCTATGATGATATGTTTGGTTATGATAGAGCTGCTCCCGGTCAGAGGAAGTCATACTGGATTACATGTACAATTAGGCTGACCTGGTTTTGAGGCTGCTTCCTATGCAAAATAGCAGCAGAAGCTGTTTGGTTTGCAAAAATCCTGACATGTCTCTGTCTGAGTTGCAAGCATGTTGTCCTAATACTGCAGCCGCACATTGCATAATTAAGAGTGTGCAACTGAGATAGAGGCTGCAAGTGTTTCCATGTAACGCAGAGTCGGTGGGCACCCTTGGAGAGTTGCTATCGCCAAGGTCCCCTTCCCCTTCTGACTTAGTGGCCCCCAAGGCATTTATGAAATGGCACACCTGTGCCCAGGTTCACAATGCTCCCCTTTGTTTCCAGTAGTGATGACTCACGTCAATGGGGTCTGCATGTCAGAGCTACAAAGGTTCGCCTTTCTTCCTCTCCCCGGTTGGAATGCTTGGCCTTGCCTTTGACTCCAATATGTAGCTCCTAGTGCTGAAGTTTCAAGAGGGGGAAATGAATGCTTTTCTTTTCTTTTGGTTTGTTTTCCCAAGCTGGCAGAGGAAAAAAAAGTGTAGCTGTTCTTCCACCCCGCTTTTTTCAAAGGGGCATTGTGCTTCGGCGTTTGTTTGCTTCCGTCTCGCTGGTCTCCGCAAAGATCCCTTTCGAAATTTACCGATGGCAAAAGTGGCACAGGCAAGCACTGCCTTGAATTTTTCTGCTTCTCGCTTTTGCTTTCAACAAATTCTGGCTCGGCGCTTAATGCTGCAGGAAATAGTAGCTTTAATTTAATTTTCCTGGGCAAAGCTAGCTCTCCTGTAGAACAACTGGGATTTTTGCATCGGGCACCAGCTGTTGGGGCTTCAAAATGAGCTGATATTCCTGAGCACACAAGTTCAGCTGTCCTTGTTTTAACCATGAACATGTAACCGCGTCATATATGTTTATCAGTGGACACTTGGGTTGCGAACATGATCCGTGCAGCATTCATAACCCGCATCTGCACACACGCGGGTTGCGATTTGGCGCTTCTGCACATGTGCAAAGTGCGATTTAGCGCTTCTGTGCATGCGCGGCCGCCAAAACCTGGAAGTAACCCATTCCGGTACTTCCAGGTTTCGGCAGTCCGTAACCTGAAAAAACGCAACCTGAAGCGGCTGTAACCCAAGGTATGACTGTATAACCTCTGTATAGCCACTGCTAAACAGACACTAGGCTTGGCCCTCCTCTCGTGTTTTTTGGGGGTGGGGGTAGGGATGAGGAGGATGAGAGTGACATTTGCACGTCTGGTTTTTGGAACAGGCTAAGAAAAATGGTTGGGTGGGGAGATGCAGTGCTGATGGTTGATTTGGAGCGGGGCTTGCTACAAAATGAGGTGTTGGGTACCGAGAGGACGTGGGTGGCGCTGTGGGTTAAACCACAGAGCCTAGGACTTGCCGATCAGAAGGTTGGCGGTTCGAATCCCCGCGATGGGGTGAGCTCCCGTTAGTTGGTCCCTGCTCCTGCCAACCTAGCAGTTCGAAAGCACGTCTAAGTGCAAGTAGATAAATAGGTACCGCTCCAGTGGGAAGGTAAACGGCGTTTTCATGTGCTGCTCTGGTTTGCCAGAAGCAGCTTAGCCATGCTGGTCACATGACCCGGAAGCTGTACACTGGCTCCCTCGGCCAATAAAGCGAGATGAGCGCCGCAACCCCAGAGTCGGTCATGACTGGACCTAATGGCCAGGGGTCCCTTTACCTTTACCTTTACCTAGGCACGACACACATGCAAATGATAGTTGTCTAGCAATTTCTAGTAACTTCCTGTGTTTTCCTAAAAACCACTTTACTCTTTGCCCCAACCCTTTCTGTCTCTGCCCTTGTCCTATCCTTAAGAATGATTCAGTCTGGTTTTTGGAACAGAGGCTAAGAAAAATGGTTGGGTGGGGAGATGCATTGCTGATGGTTGATTTGGAGCGGGGCTTGCTACAAAATGAGGTGTGGGGTACCGAGAGCAAATAGGGGGGGGGGCTGTGTCTGGAGGAAGCTGGCAGGAGAAATACCAGGCCAGCGCTTGGCAAGGGAAAAGCGGGCACACTTACTGAACTTCTAAAGGAGGCATTTGGTACAGAAGAAGCTGTAACATACCACTAGCAGTCTCACAGGACAGAAACTTCTGCCATTTTCTTTGAGTAGTTCTGCTTGTTTGATGGATATATTTGTGTTGCTTTTCATGTGAATAAGTGCTCACATCAGTTAAATGGGATGTGTTTTATTACATTGCGATACCAGGGAGCAGCATGTGTGTTTCTGGGTATACAGCATGACTGTAATTCTGACCAAAGATGGAAATCTCAATACTAATCGAATGCCAGTTCTGGGGCTAGGCCAAAGCCATATCAAAATTCTCCAGCTACTTTGGGGTATGTGTTATGAAATATTGAAAACTGCTGTGTTTCAGGGGCGGGGAGGAAGACAACATGTGAAAATAAAAGGAAGACATTTGTAACAGGCGGTGAACCTGAGGTTATTATTTCGTATTTGAAAAGTTCTTTGGATCATGCTGCCAGACCTCATAGAAGTTGGTTGCTGCTTCTCTGCCATTCTTCACCTAAAAGAAGTGGACTTGTTTTCTTCTGCCCTGGCTCTGATTAGGAGATATTTTGAAGCTACATTTTTCTGGGAGGTTCTGCAAGCAGCACAGCTGTGGAGCATGATCGTGGCTGGGAAATGCCAAGAAAACGGAATGAAGTCAAGTGCTGGAACGTTCACTGGGTCAGCTAGGGAGTGCTTTTTAGTTAAAATTGCACAAAGGAAAGGACAGAAAACAATGCAGGAAACGTTAATCAAATTGGTGTGTGTCTGAGAGGAGGCTGAATTTGTTTACTGCCCTTCCAGATAATCTTAAAAGGAAGAAGACAGTCTTTCCTTTTGGATTCTGGTTTTGCAAATTTTGCTTCCTAATGAAACTGTAAGTTGAAGAGTCTCAGAAATACCTTCAGCTCTGAAGTGGAAAATTGGGGAGGAATTTCCCAGTGAAGGCAAAGAACGTGCATTTCTCAAAGCCATGGAAGCTCTTCCTGTAAGGCTTAGAGCCAAACGCACCAGAACGGGGATGTTTAAAAAGCCTCTTGTGGGTCGGCTGTCTTCCTATTTAAATTTACTTAGGACATTTTGCCATTGCACCTGACAATCTTCTCAGCAGGATGTTGCGAGGAGGAGTTCTTGGATGAGCCCCATTAAAGCACAAACTAATTTTGTCCAAATTGCCCAGAGAGGGGAAAGGGATGTACATAATACAAAACTCTGTGACCCTCAGAAGAAGGTCACAGGTCCGCTGTTCACACAGTGTGGCACCAGCAACTGGAGTCGTAGAAGCTGGCAAGAGATCGCTTGAGTTGGGTTGGGTTAAGCAGCCAAACCTACTTATTTAAGAACGTTTGGAGTTAGAGTAAATTGCACCTCACCGAGAAAATTCTGCTCTCTTTTTTAAAGCGTTTCCCATAGCAGCGCTGAGAGTGTTTTGTGGTGGGGTGCCGGATTAAAGAGCCTGGATTCAAATGATAGCTGTGTTCTGTCTCCATTGTCTGGAAACTTCAGCTGGTGTAGAATTTGGCAGCCAGGTTGCTCACCAGGGCAGGATGATTTGAGCATATTACACTGACCCTGGCCAGACTACCCTGGTTGCCCATTAGTTACCAGGCCCAATTCAAGGCGCTGGTTTTGACCTATAGAGCCTTAAATGGCTCAGAACCACAACACCTCAAGGACTGCCTCTCCCCATATGAACCTACTCAGAGCCTGCGATCATCATCTGAGGCCCTTCTTCGTGTGCCTCCTCCACGAGAGGTCAAGAGGGTGGAAACACGATGCCAGGGAACTGCCATCAGTGCCAGAGGGAGAGAGCAAAATCCAGAGGGATTCCAGAGAGCGTCCCGGGATTGGGAGAGGCAGCCCATCTTTTGGGGAAGAGAATCAGCGTAGCACCAGTGGAGAAGGGGGGCAGATGGGGGAAGCGGCGAGGCGGTCCCATGACTCCGGGGACCAGCGGGGAGAGTAGAGGTCCTCCGCTGCCTACGCCCTCCTTGCGCAGAAGGCTTCCGCGCAGAGAGAGTAGGAGGAGACTAGGCGTCAAAGAGCTTCTTTGCTGGAAGAAGTTTAAGAAACGCCCACTGACGGATTCTGCCAGCGATTGAGTCAGCCACGGGTGAGTGGCTGTCCGGACAGAAAAGGTTCACTCAGGCAATCCAGCCAGGTGTTTGCACCGGCTTACGCACGAGCAACCCATAGAACCATTACACAGGAGAAGGGGCCTTTTCTGCAGCGGCTCCCTGTTTGTGGAATGCTCTCCCCGGGGAGGTCCGCCTGGCGCCTTCATTGTACACTTTTGGGCGCCAGGCGAAAACATTCTCCTCAACCAAGTGCATTTGTGGAAGGTGGGGATTATTGGTTTGTTTTTGTTCTTGTTTTTATTATGTATCTTGTTTTTTTGTAATTTTATGTTGTGAAGCACCCCCTGAGATCCATGGATGAAGGGCAGTGTCAGGTGCTGGTGGTGGTTGCTCGTGAGTAACCAGGCAGGACTCCGACCCGTCTTTTACAGGTTTTATTTGGTGCAAACTATTTACACTGCAGAACCCCAAAGTTCATGTCCGCCTTAGTCACTTGCAGATTCCGGGAGTGGCCCCTTCCGGTTTCTCCCCCAACATAAGAACTTAGACACCCCAAATCTCCACATCCCCTCCTTACGTTTCACCCCTCTGCGCAAGCTGGGCGACGGAAACGGCATGTCTGTTTCCTGGTCAGCCGGGCTAGATGAGGCGCTTGGGCTCTCAGTAGCATCTTCGAGCCATCCCCTCGCTTGGATACCCCCTTCCCCCTCTGCTCCACTGGAGGTGTGGCTTTCCCCACTGCTGGACGAGGAGCCGCTCCTCAGAAGCATCAGAATCTCTCTGTATTTCCCTGCCCCAGTCCCCTGACAGGCAGTATACAAATTTAATAAATAAGAATAGGAATAATTGTCAGGGTCAGCATGCCTCTGAATGCAAGATGCTGGGAATCATAGGCGAGGAGACTGCTTCTGTTCTCTTTTCCTGTTGTGGGCTTCCCACAGGTATCTGGTTGGCCATGGTGAGAATAGGATGCTGGATTAGATGGGCCACTGATTGGCATGATCCAACATTGCTGCTCATACCTTCTTAAGCCAGCGTGGTGTAGTGGTTAAGAACAGTGGACTCGTAATCTGGTGAACCGGGTTCGCTTCCCCGCTCTTCCACATACAGCTGCTGGGTGACCTTGGGATAGTCACACTTCTCTGAAGTCTCTCAGCCTCACTCACCTCACAGAGTGTTTGTTGTGGGGGAGGAAGGGAAAGGAGATTGTTAGCCACTTTAAGACTCCTTAGGGTAGTGATAAAGCGGGATATCAAATCCAAACTCTTCTTAAGCCCCGGCTGCAGTGGTCCTGAAGCTGGACCCTGATCTGTTTCCCATGTCTAATAGAAATCCAGCGTCACCTCCGCTTAGGTCAGCGTGCGCTCTCACAGTCGCGAAAGTTTAAAAACAAAGCCCAGACCTGCTGCACCCGGAGCAACTAAATAATATTTTTTACAGCTGGTTTAGTCCGAGTCAGGCAAAATATCTGATAAAATTATTTACCTTTTAAATAATTTAAAAGCTATTCAAAATGCGATGGGAGTGAAAATAAGTTTTAGAGGAGGCTTCGAAATTTAGTCTTTTGCATGCACATTCTCACAAAGCTGCAATGTGTGGTTTGTTGAGAAAGAGAAAAAATCAAGCAAAGCAGCATTCGGTATTTGTAAATGAAGTCCACGGTTTAGCTGACATGTGTATGACATGGCAACTGGCAGCCTCCTTCTGGATCTCCGGAGCAATCTGAAGAGCCAGCTTCTGCGATGTGATTTTGGCAGGCGTGTTGCTGTCAAACAACAACAGTCTTGTTGCCACACAAGCTACTAAGGAATGGTGCTTCAGGATCCCTATACATAACTGGTGCTGAAATTCTCTGGGACTGGATTCTGCTTGCACTGTAAAGTAGGAAAGGGAGCTGAGTAGAAGCGGGAAGGGTTTCCGTGTAATAGGCAGGCTGCTTAACAGAGTTTTGAGGTTTTGAAAAGCAACTGCGACATTTTGCAGGCTTTTCCGGACGACATGGTTGTTGTTTTTCTGCACAATAAATACGGTAGCTGTTTGCTGCAGAATCTTCTCCCCACAGCTAGTGCACCTGTTGTGGAGGGAAATTGCACTTTCTAGCTACTCAGACAAATGTGTTTCCCCTCCCTGTGGGCAAATGTGATTTTTGTCCAGGTAACATGCTTAGTGGAATAATCAGCATTGCATAATGAGCTACAGGTCCTTGTCACATCAGTGTCGATAGGTAATATTGTTCTTTCCCCACCCTAAGCCATTTTATGACACACACACACACACACACACACACACACACACACTTAGAGGCTGAGCAGGGGCCCAGATAGTTACAGTCATTTGTGGCAAGGTTCATGAGCTCTTTCAAAGCATGCAAACATGCAGGATATGAGTGTGGTCAGTTTTGTGTATTCTGACTCACCAATATGGGAGCACACATCTATTAAACCATGGCTTAGATCTGCCTTTCTCCTTCCATTAGGCTTTGTAAGTTCACTTCTGTCTTCATGGTGCTTCCAACTCTGAGAGTGTAGCAATGGCTATAGCTGTAGCTTGTAAGTTCATGTGTTGTGCCAAACCATAGACAGCACAGACTATCGTCTCTATAAACTGCCTTCAGTTCACGAGTTCCAATTCAGGTTTGTCAGCCAATTGCAAATACAGCTTATCAGTTCAAACGTCAGGCCAACCATAATTATGATTCATTAAACATGGTTGGGTGTCTGAAGTGAGCTGAAGGGTTGGTTCAGAGATTACTCTAAATTATTTTTGCACCAAGTGCAGTGATTGAAATCATGATTTGCTTTTGAAAATGTACTGGCAAACTATGGCTTCTGCAATTTACCTCTGCCCCAACCTTCCCTGCAAATCTCCAGACACAGCGCTAGACCTTTGTTGATTGAGTTTTGGACGTGGTGTCAAACCACAGTTTTTCTAAACTAGCTTTAATCTCTGGTCTGAAATCCTAGTTTGCTGACCATCTCAAACCATGGTTTCCTGGGTGATATTGGTTTAGGCATAATAGCAAACCATAGTTTGGTGATAAGATCTCAGTTATCTCGCGAGTGGTGTGGATAGTCAATGGGATAAATAGGATTTTGTGGCTTGCCTTACAAATCTGGCTACTGCTTTGCAAAACACAGTGCAGCTGGTGGTACCAATTAGCTCTAAGGAGTTAGACCAATTCCTTATGCAACCTCTTATTTCCTATTCTGATCCAGTCTTAGGAAACAGATTTGGATGCCCAGCCTTAAGTGCCAGCCATGATCATAAAGCAAAACTAAACACTTAGCTCTTTTCTTTTCTTTTCTTTTTTGCTGTTTTAAAGTTGTCACAGCAGGCCATTCGCTGCATCCTTCCAGCAGTTTGACTTTGCCTCCAAAGGCACATTCTTCCATTGTCTCCCAAGACAGACAGATGCCAGCAACAAGAATTTCAAGTAACAAAACGTACCCATATAAGGAAAAGAGAGCTTAGTGGTTGTACAGGAAAGATGGTTGTAGTTTTAGATGTTTCAAGAATGGCCATCAAATGAACATGCCTCTCCATAAGATTCCTTGAGTTGATGGACGGTGAAAAGCACGATCAGTTGTCTTAACAAAGTCAGTAAAAGGATGGCATGCCATATATAAGGTGTGAGCCTTCACCCAGCCCCAATCGATATTCCTTTTGTGAAATGGTTAATTTGTACATAAGCACCATGTCCCATACAGTGGTATCTCGGGTTCCAGACGCTTCAGGTTACAGGCTCCGCTAACCCAGAAATAGTACCTCAGGTTAAGAACTTTGCTTCAGGATGAGAATAGGCGGCAGTGGGAAGTCCCATTAGCTAAAATGGTACCTCAGGTTAAGAACCGACCTCCAGAACGAATTTAGTTCTTAACCCAAGGTACCACTGTACTTGCAAGATTCAGACTTCAAAAAGATTCGCATTTAAAGTCATCCCATTTTTTTGCCATTAATAATCTAGCTGCAGTTAATAAAATGGAGGATGAGGTTTTTGTTGGTTTTATGTTCTTACTCTGAGGAGTAAAATAACATAGTAGGGCTGATGTTGAGTCTGGTTGTAGCGATTTCGAGGCTGGTTGTAGCGATTGCCCGGAGTGGGACCACATCTGGCCACCCGAATGCCTCTTGCAGTTCCAATTGCCAATCCATAAGCCAAGGGTCAGCAAATTTTTCCGCAGGGGGCTGGTCCACTGTCCCTCAGACCTTGTGGGGGGCCAGACTATATTTTGAAGGGGGAAAATGAACGGATTCCTATGCCCCACAAATAACCCAGAGATGCATTTTAAGTAAAAGGACACATTCTACTCATGTAAAAACATGCTGATTCGTGGGCCGGATTTAGAAGGCGATTGGGCTGGATCTGGCCCCCGGGCCTTGGTTTGCCTACCCATGCCATAAGCAAGAGAGACCTGGAGGGTGTAATTCTTGGTGGAAGGTCATCTCCCTTCTCAGAGGAAAGTCCATTGTTGACCAGGGTCATGGATGACGAAATGTGGAGGAGAAGAAAATGCATTTGCTGGCTGAGGAAAAAGTGGACGTTTAGAGCTGTGGGCAGGTAGGCTGAAGGTGTATGTAGAAGGGAAGAGATTTCCCTGTTGTAAATAAATCACTAGCCTAGTATATACAAGGAGGACTCTTATTTAAAAGCTTAAAGATACATCATCGTTTCAGGCAGGGTCTCTTCTGCTTGACAGCTGGTGCTTCGCCAGGGGTGTGTTTCTATGAATCTTGCCAAGGAGTTTAGTCTGTGATAAAATAGCTGAACTTACATACAGAGGAGGCCCAAGACATTTGCTGCCTCAGGCAGCAAATTCCACTTGACAGCCCCTCTGCCATGGTTCTGAAAATTATAATAATAAACAAGACGGTTGGCATGCTACTTACCCTGAAGTGATACCTGCAAATCCCCTTCGCCCTGCAGAAATGTTGGAGCTGGCCTTTTTGCTTAAATGGTAGGGCTTGTCCTCCTTGCGTAGTATTACTGCATTTTCATAGATTCTTAGTATGTAATAGCATCCTTTGCTGTGTTAACTTGCTGCATGTGGTGAGAGCCGAGAAGCCAAATTCTAACTGAACTTGGATGACTAATTTTTCATAATGTTTCCTCAGCCGTATTTCCTGCTTTCAAACTACAGAGTTCCTGTCTTGCAGTTTCCAGCTCTTCCCCAACACCCCCCGGTCTCCCACCAAAAGCAGGGTGAAAATTGACTTTCGTCACTTCCATGATTAATTACGCCTGTTCTACCATTCTTTTGTCTCAGGGAGATAATGGAAACAAACCTTAGGCATTTGATCATAGCCTATCACTATAGTTTGAGGGCAGCACATTAACTAGACATGGGATTAATAAAAACGAATGGGAAGGGGAACCACTGGCCATACTTGCTGCGGCTGATGGGATTTGGAGGCCACCAATACCTGGAGGACCACAGGTTTTTATCCCTAAACTTATCCCACAGCATGAGAAGAAATTCCAGTCTTACATCTAAAAATCTAGTGTTCATAAAGCTACTAACATGAGTTTGACCAAGCTGCGGGAGGCAGTGGAAGGCAGGAGTGCCTGGCGTGCTCTGGTCCATGGGGTCACGAAGAGTCGGACATGACTAAACGACTAAATAACAACTGCAGACATTATGTTCCCAACCTCTCAAGCACAGTTAGGAAGCAGGGGATCTTGTGTGACCTTGTAGGCCTTCCCTTTTCAGAACCAAACATGGTGCAGTGTTGCACTGCACACACCAACTGGAGTGTGCTGAACGGGGTTGTTTTCATGCCCAGGTTCTGTGGGTTTTGAGCCTGGTAGCGTCAAGTCTGTTCGCAGATGTTAACGCTGCTTTATCATTTGGGAGGTGATCTGCATGTGGCAGAATTGGGAGTGCAGAAACTCCGGACGTTGCTCCCGCAGGAGGCAGTGATAGACTGCAACTTTTGGATGGCTTTAGAAGAGGATTAAGCAAATCCATGGGAAATGAAGCTATCAGTGGCATCCAACCATGATAGCTGTACTCTGCCTCCACGGATATCAGTTGCTTCTGGATATCAGTTGCTGGAAGCTGCAGGAGCAGAGAGCGTTCTTTTGCGCAGGAACTGTTTTGAGCTTCTGTAGGCATCTAGTTGGCCACAGTGATCACAAGATGTTAGATTTGATGGGTCTTTGGCTTGATCTGGCAGACCCTTCTTATAATTCCTGGGGTATCCTGGAGAAAGTGGAATGGACCATTATAAATTAATACATTTTAAAAAACATTTCCCCAGCTTCTGTGGCCTCATAGCTCTGGTCCCACCTTTGAATGGTTGCTATTTGCTTTTCTGTCTAGATTTGGGTACCATTTTCCCCCATCCTGGCCCTGGCAGCTCTCTCTAAAAAGGCAGGTGCCAGGCGCTGGACCAGCATGAAGTTTCTGAGTATCTGAGCAGCCATCAAGGGCAGAGTCACATGGATGCTGCATTCATTGCAGAGATGTGTGCTTTTTTTAAATAAAAAAAAAAAAACCCCAATTCTGGCAGTGAATGCGAAGGAAAAGTTTTGAAGGGCCTTGGGTTCTCATGGTGTGGAGCAAGCTGCAGTTATTAAAGGGGATTAGGGTACACAGCTGGTGAGCAGATGGAATGCTTGCAATTTCAAAGCCGCACTCAGCCGTAAACCAAAATTTACACAAAACCTATTAGCTCCCCCCCCCCTTTAATTACGAGTAGCTCAGTTCATTTACTACTTACTACCTGGGCCTCTTAATTCAATTCAAATTTGAGGCTTTACGTAATATTCTCAAACTGAGCCTTTTATCGCTTCGGCTGCACCCTAGTGTGGTCTTGGGAAGGGAGCCGGGGGTCAAAATATTAATTGAGAGAAATGGTTAATAAACTCTGTTTTCTCTGTTTCTTGGGTAATAACTTGGCTCAGGCTGTCCTATTAGCCTCTGCTTGTCCGCTGCAGAATTTTCCCGTTCCTCTTCCCACAAAAGCCAAGTGCCTCTTGCAACAGATGAATGAGGAATCAAAAGGGGACTAGTCTGGACTTTTCAGCTTCCTTTTCATCGCCTCCCGATGAAAACTTGCATCTTGACTCTAAAGCAGACACTCGAAATTCCTTCTCACCAGCAAGAGAGAGAGAGAGAGAGAGACTTCTTAAGGCTCAGGTCTTTCCTTTAACTTTGTTTTGGTGAAATGTCCAGCAAGATCGAGGGCCTCGGTTCACGAAATTCCCCAACCCATTCTTAAATTCTTGAGCAGCCATCATGAATAACCTAACACAATGAATGGAAAAATTCCTAATTGGGTATGGTAGCATTTCACAGTCGTGGTTGTTGTTTTTTGAGAAGCCCAGGTTTGTCTCACCAAAGCATTTTGTGAAACATTTAACTTGTCCAAGTACCAGGAGAACCTGGTCTGCTGATGAGACACCTTCTTGTGTCCTGATGCACATCCAGATTTACAGTGCATCTCTGGATGCAAAGTTGGATGGTGAGAGCTTCATCTGCCTGGGTGGAGATACTGTCCTGGGTAATAATTTTTCATATGAGTGATCTCTGGGGTACTGGACTGATTTTTAAAGATCATGTAACTTGCTGTGAGAAGAATCTGCATATTTTATTAGGATGCTTGTTTCCTGTATATAGAACGGTGTTCATTATCACTATGCTGTTAAGTGCCTGCTGGATCAGGCCAGTGGTCCATCTAGTAAGAATCAGAAGTGTGGAGTTAGAAGGGACCCCTGAGGATTGTCTAGTCCAGGGGTCTGCAACCCGCGGCTCCGGAGCCGCATGTGGCTCTTTTACACCTTTGCCGCGGCTCCGGGGCGGATACTAGCGAGGGGAGGAGGCGCATTGTGCGCCCCGACACTCCCCACTGTGGCGGGCGCTGTACTGGCTGTGACGTCGCATGGGGGCGGTGCGTGCGTTCGTCACGCACCGTCCCGACGTCACCTTCCCGCCCGCTACATTGTAAGGGGCATGTACGCTGGTCACTGTTTTGAAGGGGAGTGAAGAACACACACACAAAAAAAGGTAACTTGTTAATTTAACGTTTATTTCTATGAGGAGGAGTAATTCTGAGGGGTCAAACAAAGAAATAATAAAAAAAAAGTGACAAAAAAGTTATTTTTATAATGACGAGTTTTGCGGCTCCCAGGTTTTTTTTCTTCGGAAACGGGTCCAAGTGGCTCTTTTTATCTTAAAGGTTCCAGACCCCTGGTCTAGTCCAGCCCTTTGCAATGCAGGAGTATGCTGCTGTCCCGTACGGGGATCGAACCTGCAACCTTGGCAAGATCAGCAGCGCATTCTAACCAACTGAGCTATCCAGCCCAGCCTCTTGTTCTTACAGTGGCCAGTCAGAGATGGCCTGTGGGGAACCTGCAAGCAAGATTCGAGGACAAGGGCACTCTTCCCCTGCTGTGGTTTTCAGCAACTGGTATTGATGTTACTATAATTTTTATTAATCACCACGCATCATCTTCCATGCAAGTGTCTCAAGGCAATGCAAAATAAAAACAGTAGAAAGCAACACACACACAAAACAAGCAAAACGACAATACAAAATAGATGCCCATTTCGGAGACCTATTCATCCGACTGGGAAAGCCTGTTGGAACAATTTTGACTTCTTGTGAGGCACTAAACTGTCAGCAATAGTCCACTGAGGGTAGACCAGATCTGGTTCCAGCCTTCAGACTGAAAAAGTTCCTCAGCGCCTGTACTATAAAGCAACTGTTTGTTGTTTTTTCTTCATTTTTCAGTTTTTTGCACTGGGCTCCTAAGACACACTTAGTACTTCCATGTATGTAATTCTCAGTGCATGATGTGTAATCTGGAACCCTAGCCTAGGTTGAAATCAAATTAATCACTTGATAATACCAATTTATTAGACTGCATGGGCATGGATGAGGGAAAGAACAAACGCCAGATATTCTTTGAAAGCTTTTCAGGCTTTTTTTTTAATGGACAATGTCTAGCTTTTGCCCTGCCATCATTTATGCTGTTGTCTTAAACCAAATGGCTTTGTGTGATCCTTTGCCAATTTAGTTTATTAGTTCAGGCTAGAAACCTCTTAACCCAGACCATAGTATGGTTTCCTTTGTAATTCAGTTGAACTTCTCAGGCCAATTTGCATTTACTGTTCAAAGGAACATATTGCTCAGTTTTGGATGTGTCTTTTAAATAGCATGTTCGTTTACATCCCTCCCCCCGCTTTTCCGCTAAAGGGCATTAAGGCTGATGGTCCAAGTCATTCAGTCATTTCTCACAGGCTTCTGTTTTTTAGAAGAATAGAGGGAACTGTGTCAAGTCCAGTGCAAATGCTCTCAGGCTTTTTATATCTCCTTGAAACTTTGCTTTTACAGGTGTGTGATTTCCTTCTTAGAAGACTGATCAGGATGAGGCAATGTTAATGAAACAGAAGTAAGAGGCATGACATTTCCTAAGCCATTGGCAACCAATAGCCGTAAACCTAAGAAAGCAATGCCCAGAGTTTAGGTGACCAAATTCTGGCTTAACAAGTCACGATACGAACAAGCCTCTTGTGTTCCCACAGAGGTCACCATAGTTTCCTGTTACTTCCAAACTCGAAAATCTAGGTTTAATGACTTCTAAACAACCCAGAATATGACAGCTCCATATTCTATTTTAACTGGGGTCTTATTTATTTATTACAAATATTTATATTCCACCTTCCAGGTTGCCTTGCGAGAAATGTTGGTGGCAGGTAGTCCTTCTCGCTTGTGCAATTGGTTGCATGCAGGAGATAGCTCAGTCAGTAGGGAGTGAGAAGGGAGTGAGATGCTTGGATTGCAGGGTTGTGGGTTCAACCCAACTTTGGGCAGAAGATTCTTGCATTGCATGGGGTTGCGAGAGATCAGTGGCATGCAGTCAGTGTACTAGAGGAACCAGGTCAGTTCCCTAAATGTTTGCGGTAAATTAGGCTATTAAAGCCTGCTGCCTCCTTCCCAAAGCCAGGGAGAAGCTTCTGCCTGGCTCAGTGAGGGAGGCGCAGTGCTCCAGTAGGTCCAAGACCCCTCCCACCATCTTCCAAAAGTCCAGGAAGCATCTTCTTGGCTTAGGGTAGGAGGCACGATGCTCCAACGGGGAGGGAGGCGTGATGCTCGCGCATGCAATGTCCCCTCCGCAGTCGCCCGCCTCTGGCTCTGACTCAGGAGTCAGCAACCTTTTTCAGCCGTGGGCCGGTCCACCATCCCTCAGACCTTGTGGGGGGGCCAGACTATATTTTGAAGGAAAAAAAATAGGAGCAAATTCCTATGCCCCACAAATAACCCAGAGATGCATTTTAAATAAAAGCACACATTCTACTCATGTAAAAACACCAGGCAGGCCTCACAAATAACCCAGAGGTGCATTTTAAATAAAAAGACACATTCTACTCATGTAAAAACATGCTGATTCCCGGACCATCTGTGGGCTGGATTTAGATGGCGATTGGGCCGGATCCAGCCCCCGGGCCTTAGGTTGCCTACCCCTGCTCTAACTGTTCCCATACAAAAAAATTCCCCTACAACTCATGGTCCCTTCCAACTCTGAGATTCTATGAAAATTCTGTGAAAAACCCATTCACATGAAGGGCCATAGCTTACTGGTAGAGCATCTATTTTGCACGCAGCCGGTCCCAAATTCTGCCCCCAGTATCTCTAGGTAGGCTTCAGAGAAACCCGTGCCTGAAACCCTGCCAGTCCTTATAGACAGTACTGAGCTAAATGGACCAATGATCTACCTCAGTGTAAGGTATCTTCCTTCATTCCTATGGTTTGTTTTGTTAAGTCGAGGTTCATTCATCTGACTGTGGCCACTGTGTGTGAATTGTTGCTTTCTTTCCAAGACGAAGTCTGAAAAGATCGTCACGTTTCTTCTTGGCTGTCCCCGCAGAACCGAAGTTTGGATGCTATTGTTATTTGAATCTGTGACCTGCCCTCTCCTATATTCCTGGAGTGTGTTGCTATGTGCCTAAAAAAATAACTATAAATATAAGCAAAATATAATGGGAGTAACATTGCTACCCCCGTGTCTCTTTTCACAGCACAGCTTCTGAAAGTTGGAAGCAAATATCCTCTCCTAAAAAGAGGTCATTTGCGAGGATATCTGGAGCAATTTGTTTGCAAACTGCACAGCAGCCTTTGCAATTGCTGCGAAATAAATGCTAATTTACAAATTGCTGCTGCTGCCGGCATTCATCAGACACTTAATTAAACGGTTAAGCAAGACGTTTAAAAATAAGATTAAAAAGTTAAAAGCAATATAGTAAAGGGCGGTAAGTTAGGGAGAGGCTCCCTGTCTGAAACCCTGGAGAACTGCTACCAGTCAGTGCAAACAGTACTAAGCTTTCTATATTTATTATGTTTTTATTTTTTTAGTCTGTTAACTACTTTTAGCTCTCGAGCAAAGGCAGAGCAATTCTTTTAAGAAATAATACGTAGGATGGCCACGGGTCCTGCTTCACAGAGCCATTCTCTGTAAAGTCATATGGAGTCATCCTCTGTTTTAAGAGCTATCTGGCCCAAGCCTGTTTTGAAGACAGACAACTATAAGAAGGGAGAGCAGAGGCCTTGGATTTTGCCAGCCAACAGGTAATACTTGGACTGCAAGCACATGGATAATCTGGTCACAGCATTCTGCACTATGGCGAGATGAGTCGTAAAAAGTAAAGGGACCCCTGACTATTAAGTCCAGTCGTGAACAACTCTGGGGTTGCGGCACTCATCTCGTTTTATTGGCCAAGGGAGCCGGCATACAGCTTCCAGGTCATGTGGCCAGCATGACTAAGCTGCTTCTGGCGAACCAGAGCAGCGCATGGAAACGCCGTTTACCTTCCCGCTGGAGTGGTACCTATTTATCTACTTGCACTTTGATGTGCTTTTGAACTGCTAGGTTGGCAGGAGCAGGGACCGAGCAACGGGACCTCACCCCATCGCGGGGATTCGAACCGCCAACCATCTGATCGGCAAGTCCTAGGCTCTGTGGTTTAACCCACAGCGCCACCCGTGTCCCTAGAGATGAGTCGTATATCCCTTTAAATTATAGTAATTATTTCTTTAAAATTGCATGCATATGCAGAAATTAGCATGTGCAAATTTTATACAGGTCTATGCCCTCTTCTTCTTGTTGTTGTTGCATTTCCTGCATTTATTTGCCAACAATTAAGGGGCCAACCTAACAACACGGCTGTTGTGAGAGTCGCTGCCTTGTTGTTTTGGATGGCTCAGGGCTGAAGCTGAGACTTTTCTGAGCCAAGGATTTCAAAGCTCACCGCCCCCAAGCTAAGAAGGCTGACCAGCTCACCAGCCTGTTTGCAGCCTGGATGCATTCAGAGCACTCCATACAAAAGTTCTGTTTCTCGCTGTAGCCACCAAGAGATTTCTAAGTTGGTGGTTAGCGTTGAGAAGAAAGGCTAAAGTTCAACCCGCCAAACTGGACTTGCCTTTTATCCATGTATGCAGCTTCTGTATTGCTGTTTAATTGGCGGTTGCTTCAAAGCCAATGAGCCGTGGCTTTGCTCCATGCTGCGTCTCTGTCGTTCCCCTTTGCAAGGCAAAAGCATTCCTCCAAGGGGGCAAAACACATGTTGCATCAGCTGTGCTCGCCCTCGTATATTGTCATAGGCAGCACCACTTTACCAAGAAAGCTTTGCTTGGCCTTCAGTTGGCCAGCTGTATGTTGTTCATTGCAAGGACTGGCTCAGATCTTGGGCCAGTAATATTTGCAGGGGGTGGGTGTTCGCTGCTGCTGTATTTAAGCAATCGTAAAAAAAGGAGGAAAGAAGATGATAAATCCAAGCTATGACCTTCATTCTCGTGCCACCCAGAGTTTTGTTTCATGCTCTTGAGCATCCTACTTCCTTCTTCACCTAAAACTCCACCCAACTTTGCTTTTGGAAATGAATATAACCAAAATGTCAAAATATTCAGTGATATATATCAACCAGTGATGCTCTGAAATCTAGGCTTCCTCTTAATACCTGTCCTCATCAATCCTAGATCCCCATGTGAACAAGCTGGCCAATTGTGGTCTCAAGTATGGTGGTGTTGGAGAACCTCAAGTTGTTCTGTGGGACTTGGACATTCACACCAAGACAGGTCTCAATTGTCAGCTTGGGACTTCTTGGCCACTATGAGAACCATGCGGTTTTCTCAAATGGTCCATTGGCCTGACTGGCAAGGTGGAGCATAATTTCAGATTGGTCCTTGCTGCAGACCTTGAGTGGGATGGTCTGGGGCTGTAATTCCTCCATTATCCTGGTCAAACCATTTCCTGGCATGTCTGGTCTTAAACAACAACAACAACAGCCCCCTCTGCTAGGGTAGAAGACCCATTAAGTTGGTCTGCCTCCAAATACTTAAGGATTCTGAATTCTTGAATGCCTGTTTTCCAGAAGAGCTTACCACCCTTGAATGCCTATTTCCTAGAGCTTACAATCCTATCCAGGTCTTAGTCTTGGTATGGAACACAATGGTGCAGTGGACCAGGCAACCTCTCTGGCACTGCAGAGCCCAGTTTGCCGCTCAAAATACTAGGGATTATTTGGGGTGATGGAGCAGGTGGGGTGATAGCTAGAGCACAAGTGCATAAAGCTCACTGTGAAGCTGGCCAAACAGATGTTAAAATACAGAATCGTGCCTGTTGCATGATGGTGACGGCAGCAATGAAAGAAGGTACCTTGGCCTCCTGGCAAGGGACGTAGCTGCACAGGCAGGTTTATGGTGATTTTGGTTGCTGGCTCCCAAGGTCACGAAAGCTGAGTTGAAGGCATGTGAAGTTGCTGGGATTTGGACAACCTACTGGCAGCTGCCATGAGAGCACGGAAGCACATGGGGGGCTATTAGGAATCGGCCTATGGGGGGGGGAACACTCTCTTGTCTAGCAAATTGGAGGCTACACTCTGCGTGACCAGCGAAAGGTTTCTGCCAGCAATTGCGGTGGTCACGGCCTCTGGAAACCTGGAAGAAATTCTGAGCGTGCAGATGATGTTATGACTGGCACATCTGCAAGTGAGGAACCGCGCTTGGGAGTGAGGCATGCAGTATGGAAGGACCCAGTCCTTATGTCACCAGCCTGGAATGGAGGGGCTGCTTGAAACAGCAACTACTTTGCTATCGCCAGGCTGCTAAGTGTCTAGCTGGACTTTTTCCGTCTTTGCTGTGAAGGAGTCGGGGGGTGGGGGGCAGGCAGGCGGAGAGAAGCCCTTAAGCCGTGTTTACAGTGGAGATATTTTAATTAGCTTTTGGGCTTGCAATTCAAACAATTTGCATAACACAGCTGCTCTCGGAGCAAACATGAGAACTGTTCCTCCTCGTGGGAACTTGAAACTTTGGTTTGTGATACATTTACTTTACCCACCGTCTGTTTATTGTTTGCATGGAAGCTCATCCTTACTTTCATAAAGGATTTCTGCGAGGGTGCAATAAGCAGTATGCATGTTCTGCCCCGAAGAAGCACAGAGACGTTGCGTAGCTGAACCTTCTAACAAACCCTTCTTTCAATGTGTACCTGACTCCGGCACTGTTAATTCCCCATGCTGGAGGTTTTTGAGATTTCTAACCTCAGAGTCCATGTGCCACATGCATTTGTCTGTTGAGAAACTCCTGCAGATCTGAACTTCACAACATTGCAGAAGATTCTGGAGCCTACTTGAAGGCGCTCCTCTCACTCAGGCAGAGGCATGCCTGAAACGTTTCCTACCGTCTTTGCCATGGCTGCAGGACAGAATCAGCACAGATAGGCAGGCAGTCTTCATCTGTCATTAGCTAATCTCCTCGCAGCCAAACAGCATGTGACGGTGCAGTCATGCATGTCTCTGTCCCTGTCAGATACATAGGCAACATGGTTTGGTGGAGTCTGAAAAGTGAAATCCCGATGGGCTTTGCTACGTTTTGCAGCTTTAAGAAATTCACCACCAGCCACTCAGCTCCTGATTCTGGAAGCGAATAGGGGAAAACTCCTTAAAACAGCCTTCCCTAACCTGGCGTCGTCCAGACATTTTGGACTGTTAACTCCCATCAGCCCCGAAAGTTGCCAATGTAGGCTGGGAAGCGGTAAACCGAAATGCTGGGTTGGGGACGGTTGGCTTAAAAGCAATGAAACCTTGACGCTATCAGCCCCATGCTCTAACCCAGTGTTTCCCAACCTTGGGCCTCCAGCTGTTTTCAAACTACAATTCCCATCATCCCTGACCACTGGTCTTGCTAGCTGAGGATTATGGGAGTTGTAGTCCAAAAACAGCTGGAGGCCCAAGGTTGGGAAATGCTGCTCTAACCAACTGAGCTATCCCTGCACTGATTTTGTGTGTGCGTGGTGGTGGGGAGTTGTTGCTTTTTACATCACATCCCTTGCACCCTCCATCGAAGGACCTCTGGTACGCTTCCAAGGACCTCCAGGGCTCAGCATAGCATAGTTTTCAAGCCATTGGCTCATGTTCTTGAGCTGCAAGGGTTGGACTAGAATTACCCTGGTGGTCCCTTCCGACTCTACAATTCTGTGATTGCTCTATGATCCTCAACGCACATAACTGAAAGTAAATTCAGAAAAAGTCAGTGGGGATTTATTGCATTTTTACTATTTTTTGTCGGTACCCTGCCAGAGTGACTGGGGCAACCCAGTTAGATGGGCAGCATATACAATTATATTATTATTATTATTATTATTATTATTATTATTATTATTATTATCGCTGTGCAGTGCAGTTCCCAGATCTGGATACAAGAAGCTGCTCCAGCATTCTTCTTTCTCACCATGCCTACACGGGAAAACTGGAAAGATCCCGAACGCTTCAGATTAGACAGGTGGTAAAAATGCAGACAAATCAGATGCCACAGTCATTAACCCGAATCCTGCTTCCTTCTCATCCCCGCCCGCCCTTTAGAAACCTACTCAACTTGGCATTTGAGGGAAAGTTCCTTCTTGCCTCTTAATTGGCACAAGGGGCCACCATTGTGAGAACCATTTTATGTTTGCTGTGTTTTTGAGAATTGGCCCTGTCTGCGTGGCTTGCCAAAGTTCTTGTACTTTTCTACCCCTCTGAGCGTTAAGACAACAGGTGGGATCTTTCCCCATTCCTGATGCCGCCCGCCTGCACTGCAGGGCATTTGATGGGGTGGTGGAGGAGAGGAGGAGGAACTATTTGCAACAGAGCAACTCAGCTTGCAGGACTTTGGGTAATAATCCTTTTCTGTTTGTTGTTGATCCAGGCCAGTGTGTAGGCGTCCTATAGGCCTCGTAAAAACCCATCTGGTTCGTAAAAAGAAGCTTTAAAACCAAGAAATGTGACAAATCGGCGCGAGGTTCTAGGGGGCTTCGTGTATTTTTGAGGCTTTGCTGAGAGCCAACACCGCTAGGAGACACCAGCATTCACCTTTCCTGTGCCTTCCTTCATCTTATGCATACATCTAAACTCAGTTTTGCCACGTTTATCTTAGCAGGGAACGGAGAAATGAAAGTTACTGCTTAAATTATTGCAATTCTTCTTGATCCTCCTTGCTCCCTAGATTTGCTTCCTGTTGGAGTCACAGGGTTCCTGTATTTACATAACACAGGATTTGAATTTTTCTCCCCCAGGAACCAAATGCGCTCTGTGTTGGATTCTGTTGTTGCTTTTGCAGAGAACCTGCACGGTTTGCAGTTAGAGGTATGGCCTAAGTGGGGTTCGATGTAATTTATTCTTTTGGTATTGGGACGTTGGTGCCCATAATGGAATGTGCTACAGCTTTAACAAAGTTTTAACACGGAGCACTCCATTTGGCGTCCCCCCCAAAAGCTTAGGTGTGCTTAGCTAGACTTCGGGTTCTCCTCTTTTTCTTCTTCATCTTCATCTTCACAGGGTTGTTGTGAGGATAAGGCAGGTGGGAGGAGAACCACGCACACCACTTTGAGCTCCTTGGAAGAAAATGGGGGGGGGGTTTATAAATGCAAAAAATAAATCATGCACAGACAGGCAGACCACTATTCTTCCTTTGGCAAGTTAGCATGGTAGTGGAGAAGGGAGGGACTCCCGAGCACATGATATGCCTGGAAAGAGCTCCAGATTCAGTTCCTGGTTCCTACAGGTAACACCAAGAAGATCTGCATCTCAGAGCCTGAAGAGCTGATGCCACTCAGTATAGAGAGTATAGATTCTGAGCTGAAAGGACATAATGGTCTGACTCTGCGTAATGTAGCCCACTATGCTCCATAGTTTCTTCCTGGATCTTGCTGTTAGCAAGGGTTTCCCAAACGTGGGTCTCCAGCTGTTTTTGTTTTGTTTTGTTTTGTTTGTTTTAGTCTTTTTTAAATTCAGAATTAAAACAAAACGTATTATCCAGAAACATATCATCCTTATTCCCCCCCCATTTTTCCTCCCTCCCCCCCTCCCACACAAAACCCACCCACCCCCACCCCCAACTTCCCTCAGTTCCGTTCTTTGATTTCTCTGAGAATGCTGATTTCTGCATGTTACAAAGTTGTATAGATCCTCAAACTATTTAGCTGATTATTATCAATAAAAAGTTTGTGAATGTTTATTCAGAGCCAGCCAAGGAGTGCAGTTCGCTTTGTTGCGTCTTCAAATACTTTGTAAAGGGTTCCCATTCATCTTTAAAGTCACAGTTATCCTTGTCCCGTAGCTTGTATGTCAGTTTTGCCAGTTCTGCATAGTCCATCAATTTTTATTGCCATGATTCTTTAGTTGGGGTTTCTTCAGTCTTCCATCCTTGTGCGGGTCTCCAGCTGTTTTTGGACTACAGCTCCCATCATCCCTGACCACTGGTCCTGCTAGCTAGGGATGATGGGAGTTGTAGTCCAAAAACAGCTGGAGACCCAAGTTTGGGAAACCCTGGCTTAGTTCAAGAGTGCTGGTGCCTTGCAGCAAGCACTTTTTGAAAGGGTTGTAAGTGATTCCCCATGCATTGCACAGAGTTGCTCTTTGTGATTTTAAAAAAGAAAGAAAAAAGTTATGCTGGCCACAGGAAGTTCATCACACAGTCCTGTGGCTTGTGGCTTACGTCTAATATCTGATGACTGTGCCAGTCCTGTAAACTACTGGCACACTGGTTTATCTGCTGCTGATAAGGATGGGGAGGCCGGTTGAGCTCAGTTTGTATTTAAAGTCATTCCTAGCTAATTCGCACGTGGTGCAAAACTAAAAAAAGCAGCCTTCCTTCAAATTTTGCAGTTCTCCGAATTTTGCAATGTAGTTCTCCTAGTCAAGTCATATGTACAGTGGTACCTTGGTTTAAGAACAGTCCTGTTTACAAACAATTCGGTTTAGAAACTCCACAAAACCGGAAGTTAGTGTCTTGGCTTGAGAACTTTACCTTGGTCTAAGAATGGAATCCAAACTCAGTTTAAGAACGGTTTCGGTTTAAGAACGGACTTCCAGGACGTATTAAGTTCGCAAACCAAGGTACCACTGTGTAGAATTGCATGTGCTAGGGTAAAGTGTGCATAAGAAATCATATATTAGTGAAAATAATAGGGGAAACGGCTTGCAAAAATGTGTGTAATAGGATACATTGGTACTGAAATGCTGGTGAATTTTCAGGTATCCTTTTTTAGAACATTGCAAGCTGATATTTGTTTTATTTCTTTATAAAAACATTTATATTCTGCTCTTTCATAAAGAGAAATCAGAGCATTTTACAACAATAGCACATAAAGCTAGTCAATAAAAGAACATTAAAAAGTATGGAAAGCCAAACTAAAGAAAGGGGAAAATGAGACACTGAAAGGAACCAGAATTGATAGATTACCCCATCCCTAACATTGTCGTTTTCTCCATAGTTGCACCTCCCATTTTGCCATGAGTAGATGCATTTTATAATAAAAGGCAAATCTGGAAACAATGTAGAACTTTCTTACTGGTCCTATGAAGGTTAGAATCATGGGTGTGTTTCTTTGATGGGCATCTAGTTTCTCTAAGCCTTTGTGGAGTCATGTGTAATCTTTTCTTTGCTCCAGTATCTTTTTGGTGCTTGGTTCACTTCGTTATCACTTCAGAGGATCCTCCTAGCTCTCAGCTGACCTCTGCTGGATATAGAGTTTTTAACAGGCAGATAAACTTATACCTGGGACTTGACCCTGCTAACAGGACTTCCTGGCTGCAGAACAAGTTTGAGTTAGGCCTCTGGTCTCTAGAGCACATGGAAGAGCAGTGCGCTAGGAATGCTTGAGGAATGGTGGATCTGAATTCTGAAATGGACCCACCTGATCCTGCTCAGAACATAGACCTCCTTTGGAATCAGGACTCCAACAAATCCCACAAGCAATCTGCCTCCAACAGCTAACAGCTCCAGGGAGCAGCTAGAGCCACAGGTGTTGAAAATGGGTCTGCAAATGTCCCAGGGAGCAAGAGCATTTAATGTTTTGCCATCCCTCCCGGGGACATTGAAAAAAGAAAGCTGGACATATGGAAACAGAAGCTGTTTCCTCAGGCCATTCGAAGCAGCTATTACCTACTAAAAAGGCTTAAAAAAATAAAAAATAAAAGTACAGCCCTCGGACCACACAAAGTGTTTTGCTTTGTTTCTTGAAGAGTTTCTTGAAGGATGATATGTTTGTTTCTTCATTTGTTTTAATCCACATGTGAAAATGGGCCAGTATGGGCTTTGAATAAGGAAGTTTTGAATGTTTGATGTCTTACCATTTTTTGAAGCCGCTCAGAGCGGCTGGAGTAACCCAGTCAGATGAGTGGCGTGTAAATAATAAACTTTTTTATTTATTTATTGAATTGTACTATTAATTAATTAAGTACTTAATTATGCTGCCCTATACCCTCAGGTATCAGGGCGATTATTTCACTCATGCCCATTTAGATATGCCAATTCCCTCCTTTCACAATACCATTTATACATCATTTGTGCGGGATGTTAGCACCCAAAATGTGAGAAAGTGTTACGGACCAAATTCAGGCTGGCAAGTCCACCCCCTAACTGGCAGTCGATTTCAGTGGTCAGGAGCAAAGCCTGATTTACCAATGAGTACGCGGGTGGCGCTGTGGGTTAAACCACAGAGCCTAGGACTTGCCGATCAGAAGGTCGGCGGTTCGAATCCCCGTGGCGGGGTGAACTCCCGTTGTTCGGTCCCTGCTCCTGCCAACCTAGCAGTTCAAAAGCACGTCAAAGTGCAAGTAGATGAATAGGTACCCCTCCGGCGGGAAGGTAAACGGCGTTTCTGTGTGCTGCTCTGGTTTGCCAGAAGCGGCTTAGTCATGCTGGCCACATGACCCGGAGGCTGTACGCCGGCTCCCTCGGCCAATAAAGCGAGATGAGCGCCGCAACCCCAGAGTCAGTCACGACTGGACCTAATGGTCAGGGGTCCCTTTACCTTTACCTATTTTTATAATTAATATAAATACGTGCCATGAGCTTAAAGCTGGAATGGGGAACCTGTGGCCCTCCAGATACTGTTGGATTACAACTCCCATCACCCCAATTATTACGTCATGCTGGCTGATGGGAGTTGGGTGTAAACAACTCCTGAAGGCCAACAGGTCAGTGAAAGGGGCCTAAGGAAGACGAAGAAGCCTATGTTACACATTTATATCCTTCCCAGAGAAATGATATTTGGCCACCATTTTCCCCTGTTTTGGTACAGCAACGTCGTAGTCCATTCTTGGGCCTCAGCCCTTAACAATATGACCCGTGCCAAAGTCATAACAGGAATCGGTCATCCCTCGCGGGAATTATGTTTTGAGTCCTGTTCCCCCACCGCTTAAATATCTAAAATAACCGCCATGTTTGTTTTATAGTCCCTGTATCCTATTTTTATCCAGTGCTTCAGCTGGAGTGTGCTAGTCATCAGTGACTTGAAAAGGGTCAACGCTGGGGTTAGTTACTGTAGAAAATTGTCACTTTTTCCACATGGAGAGGGAAATGAAATTTCATTGAGCTTTGTGGGTTTATTTTTATCTCATCTCATTACTGAGTGTGACAGGAATCCCAGCTATAAAGCAATGTAAAGAGAGAAAATCTGGTCCACATGTTAAGGATTAAAGGTCAAGAATGATTCAGCTTCAGCTTCTGGCAGCTAAGGTGAAGTAATAAGTATAAAGAATTTTGCGGTGAGGAAGAAAAGGGGCATTTGATTATCCCCCGCCCTGAAGATTTCAGGAGGAAATGCCAGATCCAGTGGGTCCAGTAGTTTTAAGTTATTTCACATCATTTCAAATTTGCACACTGCCTCTCCGTATTAACTGTACTTGAGCTGGTTTACAATCCATAGCAATTACAAAATACGTGACAAAAATCACTTTGCCATCCTGTAGCCATTCAAAATATGGCTGAAAACAGACGAAACAAAAATTCAAGAATCCGCTTTGCATACTGTGCTGCAATAAAATAACAGAACAAAATTACCAGATAACAAAACAAAAATTCACCCATCATTAACAAATGCAAATAAAACCAATAAATACAACCCATAATAAAACAAAAAAACCACACCAGTTCCAACTAATTAAATAATTACATGATTACATAATTACAAGACATCATTTATGTTGAGTTACGTTCGGTGTTTTTTAACGTTTAGTGGCTTGTGGTTTGACTGTTAAGATACATCTATAAGACAATTTTGAAGTGAATATTGTTACGTAACAAAGAGAGTCTCCATTACTGAGCCAGAGTAGAATATGAATTCTTATTACATGGTTCTTTCTTCCTGGAAAATCCATTTTGTTCAGAATTCATCTGTTTCCCATTGTGCAGTTAATTGTCAGTTGTGATCGTATCAATACAGAGCTCCAAATATTTCCATGCATTCATAGTTGCACTGCATCATTGGTTTTGAAGTCTTGAGACTATGGAGCACTCTTCGCTCATGCATGTTTCACTTGCAATGTGTTTTTGCATATTAAGTGGTTCATTGAAAGAATGCAAATAGTTTGGATCTGGATTCTTGAAATACTGTCAGAATGGCCTTTGGGGTTTTCAGAGATTTGTAGCTTTCCGCCCACGTTTTGGTGTCAGGATCTTTGGCAGCCAGACAATGTCAAGTGTGATCCGCTTGAAGATTAATTTGCACTGAGTATTTGCTTGGGAACCACTGCTTTTGGTCAGGTTCTTTGTTTTCATTTTCAAACTGAACTATTCTTGTTATGAATAGTAATCTGAATGATGAATAGTAATCTGAATGATTCACTAAGTGGACAAGCTACCACCATATCCTTTCCTGTTATGAGTTGAATGTTGTTGTTTAGTCGTTTAGTCGTCTCCGACTCTTCGTGACCCCATGGACCAGAGCACACCAGGCACTCCTGTCTTCCACTGCCTCCCGCCGTTTGGTCAGACTCATGCTGGTAGCTTCGAGAACACTGTCCAACCATGTCGTCCTCTGTCGTCCCCTTCTCCTTGTGCCCTCCATCTTTCCCAACATCAGGGTCTTTTCCAGGGAGTCTTCTCTTCTCATGAGGTGGCCAAAGTATTGGAGCCTCAGCTTCAGGATCTGTCCTTCCAGTGAGCACTCAGGGCTGATTTCCTTCAGAATGGAGAGGTTTGATCTTCTTGCAGTCCATGGGACTCTCAAGAGTCTCCTCCAGCACCATAATTCAAAAGCAGCAATTCTTTGGCAACCAGCCTTCTTTATGGTCCAGCTCTCACTTCCATATATCACTACTGGGAAAACCATAGCTTTTACTATACGGACCTTTGTTGGCAAGGTGATGTCTCTACTTTTTAAGATGCTGTCTGTGAGTTGAATAGTGATGCCTTATTGCCCATGAGCTTGAGTTAACTCAAGTAGAGAGAGAAAAGGAGCAAGCTGAGAGCAAAATTGGGAGCACAAATCCAAGGGATGGGAGATAGGTGGTATAATCAGGATTGAAAGGATTATTACTATGGAATATTCCCTTAAACAAGACCATAAAGATCTGATAGGCTTCATTCTGTGCCAAAGTAGGCAGAATCAGAATTGATATGTAAGACTCTTGTTATATTTGTGCTCCAAATGCCATTTGGAGTCTTTGCCAGAGGCTGAATAATCATCCTGTGTTCCTTCCTTTCGAAGGAAATTGTCTGAAGCTGGCAGACCAGTTTAGCATAGTCTGCCTGTCTCTGAGCAAAACAGTGTCGCCATGCTCAGCCGTCCCTCAGTGTGTTGTCTTCCCCCAGTATGTGCCTGGAAAGATGGCTTGTCTGCTAGATTGTTCGAATGCAAAAGGAAACAGGCCAGCATTCTGGTTCCACAAATGGCAGGATCAAGGCATTTTCAGCCCAGTCGACAACTACAGCTCTTACGTGGGTGAAACCGTACACAGCTTCATAATTCTTCTTTTGTAGCTGAATTCTGAGGACTTTCCTGATACTGAGTTATTAAACCTGCTTTGTTACTCATGATTCTGTGCCCAGTTGTTCGTTTTCCAGATGTCGCAAAGACAGTTCTTTTGCCTACCTATGGCCTGGATCGGGTGTGGAGAACCTTTGGCCTTTCTAATGCTCCTGGGCTGCAACTCCCATCACTCTTGACTGTTGGCCATGCTGGCTGGGGTTGATGGGAGATGTAGTTCAGCATCAACTAGAGGGCCCAAAATCCTGCCCCCACGCCTCTCAGTGCATACTAGATTAGGTTTTGGCCGAAATACTCTGATTCTAAGAGGAACCTAGAAAACTCCTTTCACCCCTGCTCCTTACCTAGGGTTAGAGGAACAGGATAGCACTTTTGTGTGGCGAGTCCCCCCCCCCCCCCCCGTGGAAATAATGACACAATTATTAAGGTTAATGGGCTAAAAAAGGCCACAACTTTATTGGTTACAGGCGATGAGCGGTATTGGCTTAGGCATTGGTCCTAACCGACTATATCTGACTTCAGCCCATCCACTTGAAGTCCGGAAGGGTTAACCACCAGTAAGGGGAGTCCTTCTGATGCACATCAACTAGGAACTCCCCCGGGGTAACCGATAGGGGGCGTGCCTTAGGCCTCACCTCCCTATGCTTCGGACAGGGCCACGCCCCCCAGAATCCTTTACCGGACTACCCTTCAATATGTGGAGCATTACCTCCCCTCTTCCAACTACAGAAATATACCAATGCCTAACTGCCAATACCCAGAAAGTTGTGACGATTTGCTACGAGGTAGGCAAAAACCAAGTGGCTGGTGCCAATTTGCCAAGTGGAAAAATTCCTACCAGGCCCCTCAACGGCAACCAACCAAGGTCCATAGCAAGGTCAAAGGCAAAACCTTATAGAGCAAGAGGGTGGGAAAACCAAACTTGGAGGAGCGGCAAAGAGGGAGATCCCTGGCCGCGTCCTGCTTAAAATGGGGCAGGCCACGCCCCCAGAGCCAGCCTATTGGCTGGCCAGGGGGTGACACAGCCGGGAATCCCCCCAATCACACGGGTGGAAGTGGCTTTGTGTGGCGAGCCCCCCCCCCCCGGTGGAAATAATGATACATGACACAATTATTAAGGTTAATGGGCTAAAAAAGGCCACAACTTTATTGGTTACAGGTGAGGAGAGGTATTGGCCATAGCCTTCCGCCAGTACCAAGCTTTAAACCCTGGCTTCATATCCTGGTTGAGGTTGACTTCAAAACCTTGTATGTTAAGATTGACGGAGGGGAGCCTTCTGGTAGTTCTGCTGCCTTCAGACACTTGGGTTGGGGGTGGCCTAGGAAGAGGGCATTTTCTGTGGCAGCCCCTAAGTTGTGGAAATCCCTCCCTAGAGAGGTGTGTCTGGCAACTTCATCATACAGCTTCCGGTGTATAATGTATACACAACTTCAGGTGTATGTTTTCAGGAAACAGCCTATTTTCTGTGATTTCGTTATTTTTTTTAATTGTAGGTTTTTAAAACTGTTTCCAATGTTATATTTTAAATTGTTGTAAAACACCCTAGGACATTAGGGTGAATGGCAGGTAATAAATTAAAATAACATCAACAACCGCTCTTGACTATGACTAAAGCTGACAGCCATTTCTAATCCACATCTTGCTTTTTACTGTATATTGTTATTCTAATACATGGGTTTTTATATTGTGTTTCTAGTGATCGTAGTTTGCACCGGAGGAGAAAGGAACTATACGCATAGGGAGCAAGCATGAAAGTTCGCAGTGCCTCCCTTTCCCCCCCTTTTTTAAAGTTTTTTATTTATACAACAAGAAAAACAAACGAACAAAAAACACAAATACCAAATTACACACAAATTACAAAAATAACCATAGACACATAATATTCTTAGCAAACAATAAAACGTCTTAACACTAAAGACCCAGCCTCCCTTTGATCCATGGTTAAAGCATTGCCTCTGCGTTATCTCTCCGATGGTGTGAACTCGCATGTGGATGAATTCAAAATTCGGTTGACGCTCTTGCTACTGAAGCAAAAATTGTAACTTCTGTCCTCTTTTTTTCTTCCTGCACAGAATGCGACACAGAAACAAAAAGGGTTCAAGATGTCCTTTCTGGAATTGAAAAACCACAGGTATGTAATCCACTGGCATTTGACGAAAAATAATAATTACACAGCAGTGCAAAATTGAAGATAGGAGATGAGATATAGTGTAACATTCGTGCAAAGTAGCTTTGGAGTTTATGTCATTGGTCGCACACAAGCTTATATTGCACAGCATAGGGGTTGCTGCTGCTGCTGCTGCTGCTGCTGCTGCTGCTTCTTCTTCTTCTTCTTCTTCTTCTTCTTCTTCTTCTTCTTCTTATCATCCAAGTTCACAACTCCCATTGGATTTCTCTATTGTGCTGTGCTAAGAACGAGACTCCCGCTGGCAGAGTGGCTGCTGCAGAAGAGGGCTGCCACAATTGGGTATCATCCAATATTGATACATAGATATTTTCCTGTACCATTATTTTTCATGCCCGAGAGGATGTGCCCGTTGGCCTTGGCAGTTGGCAAGCAGGACAAAGCCTCTCAATTGCCTGCATCTATATAAATATATGTGTGTCTATAGAAATCTAGCAGTAGCTGCTGTACTTCAGGCTTGCTTCAGCTTCTTAACCATCTGCCCAGTATACTTGAAGGAGCGTCTCCACCCCCATCGTTCTGCCCAGACACTGAGGTCCAGCGCTGAGGGCCTTCTGGCGGTTCCCTCACTGCAAGAAGCAAAGCTACAGGGAACCAGGCAGAGGGCCTTCTCGGTAGTGGTGCCCGCTCTGTGGAACGCCCTCCCAACAGATGTCAAAGAGAAAAACAACTACCAGACTTTTAGAAGACATCTGAAGGCAGCCCTGTTTAGGGAAGTTTTTATGTGTGACATTTTAATGTATTTTTAATCTTTGTCAGAAGCCTCCCAGAGTGGCTAGAGAAACCCAGCCAGATGGGCGGGGTACAAATAATATGATATTATTATTATTATTATTATTATTATTATTATTATTAATAATAATAATTTGCTAGCTGAAACTCCGTGCTCCAGCCACTGACCTCAGGGACCCCTGGACCAGAGCAAAAACACTCCTGGTCTAGGTTTGGATGTAGTCGTCTAAGGATGGACAAATCTGTCCCGTTTCTGATCTGTGCTGTACTTTCATATATTTTTCACCCATCTTTCTGCACTGGTCTGCACTGTTTGAAAGAAGATATCCTATTTAAGTAGGGAATTTCAGTATGAGAAGTGCATCTCAATCCAGTAGTTAGCTAAAGCTGCAATCTTAACACCACTTGGGAGTTTGAATTGCGCTCGGTCCTTCAAGCATCCTTGTGGTCATCTCGGCAGTTGCCTGAGCCACGAGGCTGCTTTGGCGCAGCTGTGCCTCCTTATCTTAAAACACGTAATTGCCGCTGTAGCTCATGCAATCAGACCATTAGTCATCTGGCTTTTTTAAAAAAGCGAATGTGCAGAAATAGCCCCCGTAAACATGTAAAATGTTTACAGCTGCATTCCTTGCATTATTCCCAGCTTTCCTTTCACATGTGTGGCATGCTGAGATTATGTAACAGGGTAGTCTGGTAGAAAGGTTTTTATGGGCTTTCGTCTGAGATGGCCTTAGCGTGCTTCGCTGATGACTTCAGCACATATGTGAGCGTGTGAATTCCTGCCGGTAGTAGTTGCATGCATGATCTCATATTTGTTGTGTGCAAGTCCAAATGAGAGAGAACCATACAGAAGCAATCCTGTTGTAGAAATAGTAATACCAGCCTCGTTGCTCTTTTGCTTAATTGGCGATGTTTTTCGGTTAAGGAGGGAGCATTACAAAGGAAGGAAAAGGTGATTGTTTAATGAATAGTAGACTAGAGAACCAGTAAGATGGAAAATACAGTGAATGTTGCCTACTGATCTACCTGCTGGTCTCTGTATTTCAGGGACATAGTTGAAGTACTGCTTATAGGAGCACCGTCTTGAAAATTGCAACCCTTTTTTGCAAGGTCTGAGTTGTGGGTTGAAATTTGGAGATGCGATATGCGCGCACACACACACACACACACACATTCGGTATCAGGACCTCGAAATTAAAATGTTTCTGTGGCAGCTGAGAAAGCTTGTGCTGGACATATTGCTTAAAGGAATTGAAGCTCTGTCGTGAAGGGTTCTCCCCTTTCCCCCCAAAAAAGTGCAATAAACTGTAATCTGCTTTTTTCATTCCTTCTTAAAGTGGGCATTTTAATTTGGATTATTGTTTCTAACAGAGAACTTTGGGTCTTTATGATACCGACTTAGCTATTGTATGGCTAAAGGGGGAAATGAATGTATTTTTTTGGAAATAACAAACTGAATAGTTTGGATTACCCAAGCAAAGAAATGTGCCTTTTGTGATTCTCTATTCTTGCTGTACAAGAAGAAACAATTTCTCTCAACCCAGGTGTATAGTACTTTATGACCCTGTGGTATTTTAATTAGGGCACAAACTACATTAGGAATGAATCCAAGCTATGCAATAAGTCCAGCTCTCATTCATTCCGGATGGGGCTTTCACAGGAAAGGTTTCCAATGGAGTGTGCATATAGTAGAGTCTTATGGACGGGTTGTTTTGCAGCAAATGTCAACTTACCTTCAGCATAGACTGCTTGGTACCTTCTGGCTCAGTTCAAGGTACTTAGATGGATCAGTGAAATCTATTTTGACTCTCCGTTTAAGCCAATGAAGCTGCCAAGGACCGCCTCTTCCCGTGTGAACCAACCTGGACTCTGCAATCATCGTCTGAGACCCATTTTTGTGTGCCTCTTCCATGAGAGGTCCAGAGGGCAGCAACACAAGAACGGGCCTTCTCTGTGGTGGCTCCCTGCTTGTGGAATGCTCTCCCCAGGAAGGCTCCCCTGGCACCTTCCTTACAGTACATATCTTTGGGCCTCGGGTGAAAACATTCCTCTTCTCCCAGGCCTTTGGATAACACTGGGCAACAATTTTTTACTTTTTGAATGTTGTCTAGATTTCTACAACTGATTTAGGGTATTTTTGCACTGCTGAATCAGGAAATGGCATCCGTTTCTCTCCATCAGGTCAGGTTTTTGTGCTATGTTGATTTGAAAAAAAATCAGATCTTATGACAAAATCAATTACATTTTTGTGGCATTATCAGCTGATTTTTGTCAACACATATCATCCTAAATATGTTTTTAAGAGAAAAAAATGTTTTTCCAACAACATATATTGATTACCTGATAGAAACATTGATTACTGTAAACTGAATGGAGGGTATTGATAAAGGTAAGTACATGTAAATTGCATGTTGCTTCACCATTTTTCAAACTTCAGGGCTTGAACTTCCGTTTCTTGGAACTCCTGGGATGCTCAGTGGCAGGGAGGTCTCTCTTCAGAGTCCAACAGTAGTCAGCCATCATGACTGCGTCCTAGCGACCCTGATACCTGGTCTCCATCTCTTTCATGTCCTGATGGAATCTCTCCCCCTGCTCGTCACTCATTGAACCCAGGTTCTCAGGAAACCGGTCCATATGTGAAAATAGGTAGTGCATCTTGACACTCATGTTGCAGCCCAGGTTTCTGAAAGCAGTCAGCATGTTGTTGACAAGTTCTGCGTAGTTTCTGGCCTTATTGTTGCCAAAAAAGTTCTTCACTACCAGAACAAATGCCTTCCACGCTTCCAGTTCCACTTCGTTCATTGAGTTTCCGAACTCTGGATCTCTGATGAGCTGACGGATCTGAGGACCATCAAAGATGCCAGCCTTCAACTTCTCCATGGTCAATCCTGGAAAAGCCTGGCACAAGTAAGTGAAGCAGTCACCGTCCTTGTCCAGAGCCTTGGTGAATTGCTTGATTAAGCCGAGCTTGATGTGCAGCGGTGGGAAGAGTATTCTGTCTCTGTCCACCAGAGGGTCGTTGATGATGTTCCTTTTTTTTTGCAAGGCACCAATTCCTCCTGCACAGGCCAGTCCTCCTTTGTGTAATGCTGAGCACGGTCCCTACTATCCCACATGCACAGAAAACATGGGTACTTGGTGAAGCCAGACTGTTGTCCCAACAAAAAGTTCACCATCTTCAGGTCAACACAAATAAACCACTTATGCTGATCATAACCAATTTTCTCCAGCACATACTTCACCCCTTCATAGTTCTCCTTCAGTGTACTCGAGTGAGCCAGGGGTTTTGATCCCCCAACTTTATGCTTTGCCGCACCAATTCGTGGAAGATTTTGAGGTTTTATGGCTTCAAACTGATCCCTTTTCGACATAATCACCCAGAACTATCGAACCTGAATACTTCTTGTCATTAAAATAATCATTTCCAATCAAAACAATTATTCAACATGGCATTTTACCCCCTCCAACTTCTTCTAAAATGCTCCACACAAGCGTACATGTGAATAAAAATGTAAAAAAATGACATGTGGCCATAACTCAAAAACTTGACCTGACTGAGCAAAACCAATGTGATTTTTAGATTCAGCGCATCAGATTCGTCCTAAATCAGCTGAAGAAACGCAGGCAACAAATTTGTTGTTGACCAGTGTAATTAAAACAACCTATAGTCTTTTAAAATTGGGGGTGGATGTTGTTTTTGTTTGTTATCATGGTTTGTATTTTTGTGTTTTTACATTGCAAACTGCCTTGTGATCCTTGGACGAAGTGCGGTGCAGAAATTCAATAAATAACCACGGTGGTTCTTTTGGCATGTTACGTTTTCCGCAGTGCCCTGCAACATCGCTCTGTCAGGCACGCTGGAGAATTGTGAGAAAGCCAGCTTAGATTCCTAGATCTACCCATGTCTCCCAGGAAAACCTGCAGAGGAGTGGAGGACCATGTTGGGCAATGCAGAAGACTTCCTCTCAAACCTTTGAGCTTTAGATGGAGGTGGTGGGGCTAAGGCTAAAGCCATGGCTGAGGTGACTGGTTGAACCATGGTTTCTTGGTTTACAGCTCAGGTTTCTCAGTTGGGTAGAGCATGATGCCAAGGTTGCAAGTTCGATCCCCTTATGGGACAGCTGCATATTCCTGCATTGCAGGAGGTTGAACCTGATGATCCTCAGGGTCCCTTCCAACTCTACAATTCTGTGATCTATAGCAGGGACGTCCAACTCCCAAGAGACTGCGATCTACTCCCGGGATGAAAAGCTGGCAGTGATCTACCCATTTTTTGGGGGGGGGAGGAGCCAGAGTAGTTGAGCCTTTTTTAAAGGGGGGTTCAGCTTCAGTCGGGCCGTTGCGGGGAAGCAGAGAACTGCCACCAGGAATGGTCTACCATCGCACAGCCGGAGATCCGCGAAGCCTTTTGCCAGAGTGAACTTGCCACGGCCAGCCACCAGGGGCTTCAGAGACGCCACCGTAGCAGGCCAGCGGCAGCCAACCAACGACCAGCACGCGCGCAGATTCTCTTTTTCCCCTGCAGAGGAAAATGAGCCCGCGATCTACCGCTGTCACCCGGGGATTGACCTGTCAATCAAGGTTGACAGGTTGGACATCCCTGAACTGTAGGGTGCCAGTCAGCCCCCTTCTATTTCATCGAAGCTGTGGTGCCACCTTCCTCTCTCAGAAAGCAGAGCTTTAACCTCCTAGGAGAACAAACGACATAACTTGCTGCCTCCCTGTGTGAAATTCCCCTCATCCTCCCTGTTTTCCAAGATTTTCTTCCCGGGACGTCCACAGGAATTGCTATTTGTTTTACTCTCTGGATTGTGCAAATTATTAAAGTTTATAAAGGGATACCAAAAAAAAGGAAAGTTCTTTTTGTTTTGTTTTTAGCCATATGTTCTAAATGGATACGTGTGTCCTAGCTAGCGATCATAAAGGAAAGAATGCATTCCAACAGAACATTGGCTGGATATGGTACATGAAGTTCCAAGTCCTTCTCTGAATTTATGCAAAACAGTTATGCAAGCATGTGTCCATAATAAACAAAATGGTGGGAGGTGGTGCTCTTTTTAGTCAGTTGTGCTTTTAAAAATAATAATAATAAAAACCTCCCCAAATCCAGTTTGGTTGTCTTTTGTCCTCATTTTGACCTATAAAACGCCTAATTGGTATCAAACATTTTGTGTAGGGGCTTATTTCAGCTGTAAACATATTTTATTCTTGGCTACCATTTTATCCCTGAGGCATTTTAATTGCACCGTCTCATTCGAGACATTGAGCTTTCGCTGCAGACGTCTGGCTTAATTCGATGTCAGCTTTAATCATTCCAGGTGTTTGAAGCAATCACCGTGGTTTTGTGGGGTTTTTTATTTATATTTTTTACATAAGCTCAGAAAAATGTTAATGCTACGTGAACTCCTCCTTTGCCTGATAAACACGGCCCACAAGATTTATTAACTCGTTTTAGGCGTTGACTCCAAATAAGATCATAAAGTCATTTGTGGACCTTTTTCAGGGTTACAGATGTTTTGGTGCGGGATAAGATTAAGTGCGTTTGCGGATAATAACTTCTCCGGTATCGCTGCCTTGTTGGCTCAGCGAAAGGGCTCAGAGATTGAGCTTGGCACGAAACGTACACTTGGTGTGTCTGGGTCAAAACCAGACATGATGTGGGCGACAGTGATTTTTGGCAGCCCCACTTTCTCTACCTGTCGCCTCCCCCTCCTCGTGTTAATAGCAGCAGAGAGGGCATGGGAGGAAAAATTTACACGTCTCCCCATGGGGCTGCTGATTAGCAGAGGAAAAACATGGGAAATCCTAATCTCCCTAAACCAGCCTTTCTCAACCTGTGGGTCCCCAGATGTTGTTGAACTACGACTCCAATCACCCCTAGCTAGCAAGGCCAGAGCTCAGGGATGGTGGGAGTTGTAGTCCAACAATATCTGGGGACCCACAGGTTGAGAACCGCTGCCTAAACAGTCTTCCAGGCATGTGTCTGTGCACAGGATTCATTTACCATAGAGGAGGAAGTGGGGTTGAGTGTGCTCAGTCTGCCCCATCAGTGAAGGGCCGTACCTCAATAGCAGAAGGTTCAGTTCCAGCATCTTCAGGCTGGAAGAGAGTCCTTGACTGAAACCTTGGAGAGCTTCTGCCTTCAGGGAACACAGTTCTGAGCTACTTGTGTCTAGCTTCCAAGATTTGGAGGGTGACTGTGTGCAGTGCTCCTACTGTGAAGGAAACGTTGGCGCTCCTCTAGGCTCCTTGTGCATTCTAGAAGCCTTTCCAACCAGAGTAGGTTTCCCACTTCAGAAAGTCCCCTGCTTAAGTCATTAAGGATGATGGGGACAGAGGAAGTAGGATAAGCATAGCTGCCCAGCTTCTTCCACTAGTTTTAAGGGGGATGGGTTGTGACTCTTAATATTGCAATTGGGGTACCTGAAGAAGGCTTCAGTCAAGGCTTAGGGATGGGTGCAAGCGCTTGGTTCCGCTGCAAAATGTTTCTAGTAGAGCGCAAGGAGCAGTTTATTTGGGGTTTGAGTACCACCACCCTATCTTTGGTGATGCCGTTGTGTGTCTTCACCTCTTCTATGCATACATGCCCACGATTCATCTCGCCACTGACACTAACACCATCTTCTTTTGTCTCTCTAGGTTTCCGATATCCAGGCGAGGACCGTTTTGCTCACATGGTCTCCTCCGAATGACCTTCTGAGTGTGGATAGGCACAGCAACGGTTTGCCTTATACCTGTATTTACGAAGTTGCCTTATCAGACAAAGGGAGGGATGGAAAGTACAAAATGATTTACAGGTAGAGAATATGCAAGTGCTACGATTTTTACATGGTCTTAAAAAAAACAAAAACTAAGGTGTTGGGGTTGGAAGGGTAAGGAGAAGCTGCCACCGCTCTTTTTCCAGCGTGAAGCACAATGTTCCTTCCACTTCCACAGTTGTCATTTTGCCATTTCCTCCTCCCTTTCAGCTCCCCTCCCAGTGTTTTTTTCCCATAGTGTTCACCAGCTGGAATAGCCGTCTGCTGAGTGTGTGTGTGTGTGTGTGTGTGTCCCAATGACTTCCAGAGCGGAATATTGGTGGCATGCCAGCTTGACTACTGTGTAGTCCACACATTTCATCTAGAAAGAGGCCATTTAGCAAAGAAATTTACGAATTCACCTTTTGCCTTTGAGAGCATTTCCATAAGCTTGGATGTCACTGAATTTTAATATGGGAAGCAATAGGGCTTGTGGAAGTGTGGGATTTCTATGTATAAGTTCAGCATCGTATTGCTTTAAATAGTCACAGCTTCCACCAAAGAATCCTGGCAGCTGTAATTTGTTAAGGATGCTGAGACGTGTTGGAAGAACCCATCTTCCCCCACAGCAGACCTGTAATTTCCAGACTGGTTGAACAGCCAGACCCTCTTCCGAGGGAACTGTAGCTCTGCGGGAGAAAGAGGGGTCTCCTAACAACTTTCAGCGCCTTTAAGCAACTACGCCCGCTTTTATATACGCTCTATACAGCTGACTGTGCCCCACAGTAATAAGATCTTTAAGTCTGCAGATGATACAACGGTGCTTGGTTTTTAATCACGGCTGCAGAGGGGGAGGCGGCCTATAGGAAGGAAGTTGAGCAGTTGGGGGAGTGGTGCAGGAAAAACAATTTACTCCTTAGCTTAAAGAAAACAAAAGAGATGATTGTGGACTTTAGGAAATGTAAATTGAATATTCAGCCACTTATTATTGAGGGGAAGTGCGTGGAACAGGTCTCGGTGTTTCGATTTCTGGGAATGGAGTTGAGAGATGACCTAACATGGGGAGAAAACAGCAAAGACCTGATGAAGAGAGCATAGCAGAGGTTATATTTTCTGAGAATCCTCCGAAAAAACAATCTCTCAAAGGACCTGTTGATGGCATTTTACCATTGTACTTTGGAGAGTGCATAAACTTATGGTCTCTGTGTGTGGTTTGGGAGCTGCACGGCCAGGGAAAAAACAATGCTGTCCAGGGTTGTAAAGACTGCAGAGAGAATAATTGGGTGCACTATTCCCACCTTGGATCAAATCTATGCTGTCAGGTGCCATAAGAAAGCTGCAGAGATAGTGCAGGATAGTACGCACCCTGGAAATGATCTCTTTCAGCTTCTGCCTTCTTGAAGAAGGTATAGGGTCATAAAGACCAGGACTAGCCGCCTGATAAACAGTTTTTACGCAAATGCAATTCTGGTTCTAAATGCAGCATAAGGAGTCTCTACAGTATATTGTATTTTAAAATGGGGTTTCGGAGTTTTTAGGGGGTTTTGAATGTTTTATGTAAATTTTCAGTTTCATTGTTCTGTATGGGACAATGACCATAAAGATATCGTATATCATATATATCATTTCCCAGGATTCTCTGGGGGAAGCAGCTACTGTTTAAAGTGGTTTGACACTGATTTAAATGCGTAGTGCAGCGGAGGCTTTTCTGTTGTAAGTGCTCTGGACTTATAACGAGTTTAGAACATAGTGGCTGGGCACAATGGGTTGGCTTTCGTAACATAGGTTGCATGTTGTGAGTGTGTCACTGTAGTCACACAATCCATATTTTGTACCAAAATACAGTGGTACATTGGTTCCCAAATGGCTTGGCTCCTGAACAAATCGGCTCCTGAACACCACAAATGTGGAAATGAGTGTTCCGGTTTGCGAACGTTTTTCAGAAGCTGAACGTCCGGCGCGGCTTCCGCAGCTTCCAATTGAGTGCAGCAAGCTTCTGCAGCCAGTTGGAAGCCGCGCCTTGGTTTTTGAACCGTTTCGGGAGTCAAACGGAACGGATTAAGCTTGAGAACCAAGGTACCACTATACAGTATCTTTACCAATGGAAATTCCACTGCTTTAAAACTCTCCATGGTATCCAAGAGGCATAGTAGTATTATTTATATACTGACCTTTAAGAGAGGTTTACAAAACTAATGAAACAATGAGCATACACATAGAAAATCTATATTTTGTAAAAGCTGTAAAACAGTGCCAGAATTGACTCGAGAATACCCAAAAAGAAGAGTGGGGTAGGACTGATTTATGCCTGTAGCCTCCATGATCCATTGATGACCATTTTTCTCTTTTTGGAATTAGCAATGTGAGCATGCCTGGACTGTGTTAGACATTGATTAGAGGTTGCTCTGTCCTTAAAAAAAGAATGAAAGAAATATTTACAGTGTACTCTGTTATAGAAAATAAAACCTGGGATTAGCTCAATTGTGCTTAATTGCATTTTGCACTGCTTGAAATTACTACTTTTCCTTCAGAGGCTGGTTTTTTTACGTCTTTAGAAGTAAGGTGTGCTATACATTTATGTAAATTGGCACTCTTTGTATGAAGGTTACCATTTTTCATTTCCTTTTTTTAGTGGAGAAGAATTGGAATACAAACTGAAAGATCTTAGGCCAGCAACGGAATATCATGTCAGGTGAGCTACATTGGTTGGTAAGATTTTGCAGATTCAATCCATTCGGTGATAAATGTTGCAGCGGACTGTCCAAAACTTTATAGTTGCTGACATTTACATGTGGATATTTAATTATCCGGCTTAATTTTGTAAGTGCTTGAAAACAGAATCGTGTTTTCCCCTCCTTTGGGACATAATCTAAGTCAATGTTGGCAACTTGGTGTTCCTCAGTGTATCGCTAAGTTTACAGGTATTAACAAAAGTTATCTGGGATTGTCAATATTTGGACGGTCACTGTAATGTGAGTAAACGTAAAATACTGGAAATGTTCTGTTTTTCTCTTGACTACATAGGTCAAGGATAAGACCCCTTTTCCACACATGTTTAAACAGGCTGTGTGCTCCAAAGCTCTCCCTGCCTGTTTAGATTTATTTCGTTGTTTTACATTCCGTTGCTGGATTGTTGTTTCTAAGGAAAAACTTAAAAAAGCTTCTAGAATGGTTGAGTGATAAGAATAAGGTAGACTAGATGTTCCTGCCTACAAATAAAAAAATATTGTGTCTCAGTCTTGTTAGAGCAGGGTTTCCCAATCTTGGGTCTCCAGTTTTGGGACTACAATTCCCATCACCCTTACAACTGGTCCTGCTAGCTAGGAATGATAGGATTTGTAGTCCAACAACAACTGGAGGCTCCAGCACAGAGTATTAAAAACAAAACGCAAAAAAGCCCCCCCCCCCAAAGTTAAGTGTCTCCATTTCATCCCAGCTGAGTCTTTACCTGCCCCACATCAAACGTGGACGTGGCTAGGCCCAAGCAGCCTCACAGCCGAATGAAGAGGCTTGGTGGGCTCAGTTAGGCCTTTGGGCTAGAGTTTCTCCATGCTTGAGTTAATGAATGTGCAACCCACGGATGATTGTCAACTAAGGCTGCGTTCAGACATGGAGTTTATTGCATTAGTTTTACTGTATATATAATACTAGCACTTCTGTCCCAATTTCAACCGCCCTTTACACAGCAGTACCTTGTGTTGTAGAAATGTGGCTTTTTGGTTAATATGCCACCATGCTAAATTTTAAATGGCGGGAAAGAACTGCAGGCCGCCATACTGCCCCAGACCTTATCAGCACAAAACTCCCACCATTTTCCAAGTTAAGGGAGTTGCAAAATGGTATTTTCCTGGAAACGACACAGAAATGAGCCCTGAGCTTCCACTTGATTTCCAGAAAATGGCTTTTACGTTATATGAAAAGTCACGTAAAATGCAAAAAACAAGCAGTTATGGAAATGCCTAAGTTTTTCTTGGAGTATACCCATTGAAATTAATTCGCCTAACTTAGTCTCGTCCATTAAATTTAATGGATCTGCTCTGACTAAGATGTAGTTGGCTACTGCCCAAGTTCTCCCCAGATACTACCAGACCCCAGAGAAGGGTGCAAGAAGATACCCGTATTTTTCGCTCCATAAGACGCACCTGCCCATAAGACGCACCTAGTTTTTAGAGGAGGAAAACAAGGAAAAAAACTTCTGCGCAGAGTGTGTCAGCGGCTCTTGCTTTTCTTCCTTTAAAGCAAGAAAAGTAAGAGCTGCTTACATGGCTTTTGTCCTGCTTTGCGCAGCTCTCACTTTGCTTGCCCATCCTTCCTCCCGCCTCGCTGTAAACCGAGGCAATGCCGGAGCAAGAGGAGGAGGAGCAGACACACCGGGACAGATGCTTTGCTTGTTTTACAGCAAGGCGGAAGGAGGGGCAGACGGGAGCTCCTTCCGCCCCTCCTCCCAGCTCACTGTGAAGCCAGCAGAGCAAGCGCCGCTGACACGCTCTGCGCAGCTCTTCCTTTAAAGCGAGAGCTGTGCAGAGCATGTCAGTGGCTCTTCCTCTGCTTGCTTTACAGCGAGCAACGGACGGGAGCCATGGCTCCGGCTGTGGAGGTATCCCTCAGCTCACGACTGCAGCGGCAGCTGAGGGATCCCTCTGCCGTCCAGTGCATTCGCTCCATAAGACACACAGACATTTCCCTTTACTTTTTAGGAGGAAAAAATGTGTCTTATGGAGCGAAAAATACGTTAAATCCCCAAACAGGTTCCTGGGGACCTGTGCTAGATTGAGGGTGGGCTTTGTGTTTCTCTGCCACCACCAGAACTCCCTTCTCTGGCATGTCGCAGTGTGAGGGAATCATTCTTGTCCAGCCGTTGGTTCCCTTTGGTTTAAGGGAGGGAATTGCTTTGGGTTGCCTTGCTATGTTTTGGCAGAGGCAGAGAGGCTGTCTCCTTTGCTTGCTCCATGTGTCGTCTCCCACATTCACACGCCAATAAAGAAGGCGTTCAAGAGATACGGCCTAGAAATGATTCACAGAGAAAACATACGGCTGGATCCAAGTTGCATCCAAAACGACAGCACACCCGAGGTTATACGGGAGAAGCTATTTACGTGTTCATTTGGTTGCCCAGTTTAGACGAGAGAGCACAAAAGCGAAGTCAAGAGTGTCTTAACCTTGGCAGCATTTTCCAGAGGTTGACATTTTCAGAGGGATAAACTGTTCTGGAATATGCCTGTGGTTTTTGCTGCAATGCCTGAGAATCCTACACTACTGTATAAGGCTTTCCAGCATCTTTCATATGTCACTCCTTTGTGAATGCAGGTGTCTTTATTTCTTCCCAAGGAGATGTCATTGTGGGTCATGTTCAGCGCTTAGTAGCCTCAAATAGAAACCCACACAATGTTCTGATACAATTTCTAGTTGCTTTGTTCTGTCTGCATCCCTTTTAAAGGAGCTCTGCTTTCGAATGATTCACGTACAAACGCGTAAATATTTGTGTTGACACATTCATTTTACAATGTAGTAGATACGGTGCACATATTGCCATATATCCCAAGGCGAGCTGATGAGGCAAGATTTGCACTAGCTCACGCCTTATGCCCTATACCAGTTCTCAAGGAGTGCTAGTCTTCCTTGAGAACTCCAACCCAGTTCTTCAAAGCTTCCCATTCTAGCCCTTCAGTAGAGTCATGGGAATGCCTTTCCGAATGGATGGCGCAAATGTTCTTGCCTCTCACACCAGGTTCTGATTCACTGCTCAGCCTGCAAAAAAAAGAGAGAACACTGAAACTCAAAATATGGAGACAGGAGGTCATTTTTGAACCAGGTTAGGGCCATGTTGATGTGAATAAATAACCTGAATTTGGCAGAGGGGGCTTGTCTGGACTGAAGATGGTTAGTTTCCGGTTCCATCCCCCTGCATTTGGACTACATATTGAGCTTGTGCCTTTGAACGTGAACTGTTCCGACTGCCCTACAAAAGCTGGGTCCTCTCTAGTAAAAAGAGCCTCTTACACAGTAGCATCTATTTTTTATTTAACTACTTAAACGGGAGATACGTAGCCGCTCCAGCAACATATCTCTGTTTCCTCAAATCCAGAAATGCAAGAAGGGCTTTCACTCTTGCTAGAAGCTGGCCCTTGACCTCACCGGTTCTGGAAGGCTCCTATAGAAGAGTCCCATATGCACAGAGACTTTGCGCCTGCCCATTAGGAGAGATAGGAAGCCCCGAACATATATTTTTTTAGATGTCTTTTTTATGCTGAGATTCGTAGAGACACCATTGATCCTTTGCCGAAGAGGCTCGCCGATCTTTCAGACAAGTCTAAACTTAATTCTCTCCTCTTAGGCAAAGGTCACAAGACAACCTGGTTGGTAGCCAGATTCTGCGCCCAGATTTGTAGGCACAGATCATCCTCTAGAATAAAATAGCTTACTAGGGAAAAGCTGAAGTTGCCCTTTGGGGCGCCTCAGTGTCAACTTTTATGGTAGCCCAAATCTCAGTTGTACGGGTGTAGGTATATATCTCAATTTTAACTCATGAGCTATTGCTGCAATCTGCTCTAATTGTATATTTTATCTTTATGAATTCTGTTTTTATTGTGTTCTGGAAGCTGGTCTTTGACCGTAATAAATTATCTATCTATCTATTTAACGACTTTAAAAACTGCTTAATATTTCTTTTTTAAAAAAAAAAACCTGTTTTAATTTGTATACCAAAATATAACACAAAAGCATATACGAAGCAGAAAAACCAATAAAACAGTATTATAAAAACAGGAATTCACTAACAGAACTTCTCCTGCAACTTATCAAACAACCACTTGTTTTCAGAAAATACATGTCTGCATGGTATCCTGCTCCTACATTGGCTTCCCGGACATTTCCCATCCAAGGCACTAATCCAGTAGATCGGGGGGTCCAGGACCTGTGGCCCTTCAGATGTTCTTGGATTTGAGCTCCCATCACTCCTGATCATTGGCCATGCTGGAGGTTGGGACCTATGGGAGTTGTGGTCCAACGGCATCTGAGCAGGTCACGTGTCCTTAATCCATGCAGTAGGTGTTCGGCAAGGCTACAGCGTCAGATAACGCTAGGTTGTTCACCAGGGTCACTGAACACCGACCTGCTAAAAGTTCTAGTGAGGTTGACGAAAGGAGCAAGGAAGCACTCCTTCAGATGCAACTAGATCAATAACGCCTTCTTATTTTCCGCCTTCAAACTTTGTTCCCTATTTCAGGGTATATGCCGTCTACAATTCAGTAAAGGGATCCCGTTCAGAACCCGTTAGCTTCACCACGCACAGCTGTGCCCCGGAATGTCCTTTCCCACCCAAACCTTCGCACAGGACCAAAAATTCCCTAACTTTACAGTGGAAGGTAAGCAGTGTGAAAGCTCTGAGATCCTTTTTGTGTTGTATCCTTTCAAAAAACAGATTGGTGGACAGTTTCTGTCATATATGAGCAAGGCAAGGGAAAGGACATTTGCGTCAACAATAAGCTGTTTCCTATGTGGGCCGGGACTTCCCACCATCACAGAGTTGTAGAGTTAGAAGGGAACCCAAGAGTAATCAAATCCTTCCCCTTCTGAAGGAGTATACCTGAAGGAGCATCTCCACCTCCATCGTTCTGCCTGGACACTGAGGTCCAGCGCCGAGGGCCTTCTGGTGGTTCCCTCGTGGCAAGAAGCCAAGTTACAGGGAACCAGGCAGAGGGCCTTCTCGGTAGTGGCACCCGCCCTGTGGAAAGCCCTCCCACCAGATGTCAAAGAGAAAAATAACTACCAAACTTTTAGAAGACATCTGAAGGCAGCCCTGTTTAGGGAAGCTTTTAATGTTTCATAGGTTACCGTATTTTAGTGTTTTGTTGGAAGCCGCCCAGATTGGCTGGGGAAACCCAGCCAGATGGGCAGGGTATAAATAATAAATAATAATAATAATAATAATAATAATTACTACTACTATTACTACTACTACTACTGCTAGGCTCGGGCCTCTTCCTATGGACATTCTTAAGGGATTTTTTGAAGGGCTTCTCTTTATCTTCCTGCTTTTGTCAGGCAGCTGAGGGTTCTCACCTGATCTTCTTCCTGTCTCCAAGCTATCAGCGACTGGCCTGGTTCACCTGTAACAATAAGCCATGGTTTGTTTAGTCTGAGTGAGGCTTGCTTGAATGCCTGAGCTCAGCCTAGCTGGCTAACCGTGGTTTGGGGGAGCGGGGTTGGAAGCAAGCCACAAAGTGTGAATTCATGATTTGGTATCAGCTTATGAACCATGGCTTATTTTAACTGATGTTGCGTCCAAATCCAACAGCCTTGCCTAACCACCCCAGGAGGCTTACAAAGCAGCAGCAACGTGAGGCAAGAGCAGCTGGAGAACAAGCCAAGCTTTAGAGAAACCAAGCCGTGGCCTGTTTGGTCGCCTTTGAGATGATTCATGGTTCGTTGAACCAAAAAGCGGCTAAAACAAACCATGGCATATTGTTACGTCACTTCTGGTGTTAAACCCATCAAGCTGTTTCTGCTGAGAGGAACTCGTATCGTAGCGTTTTGTGTGGAAAGTTGAAGACGTTTCTGTAACATTTGGGCTCAGAAAAGGGAAATTTCAGTAATGTGGTTAAAACTGGCTCAAATCGTCACAAGCTGTTTTACGCTTCCTTTGTGGATTTTCTGCTCAGTAGTTGCCACACAGCTGGTGTGATGTGTGAGGCAATCTTCAGGTTTGCTTCAGAGGGGGACAAAATTTCTTAAGAGTAACGCTCATGGCCAGAAGAGGCACAAATGAAGGCACTGTATAGCTGATGTGGTAAAACACTTGCTTTGTTTGCAAAAGAACCCAGCTTCAGCCTCTGGCATTCCTAGACCCCAGTTTGACACTCTGGAGTGACAACTGACTGTTGCTGGTCAGTGTAGGCAAGATGGTCTGACTGGCCTAGATGGTCTGACACAGTACAAAGTAGCTTTCTGTGTTTCTGTATAAATGATGATCATGAAAGTGTAAATGGAACCCATTTACTCTTTCCAGGTGCAACATCTGTTTAAATTTTTGCTGTGGGGATTTCTAAAAGTCTTTTTTTCCTGTAAGCTTCCTGCCAGTTTCCTATTCTGTTCTGTTTCTTTCTCCCCATACACAGGCCCCTATCGACAATGGTTCAAAAATCACCAGCTACCTTTTAGAGTGGGATGAGGTAAGTGATAATCAATCAGGAAAAACAGCAATGAGCTTTCTGTTTTACCATAAATCTGTTCTATAGAGAAGCACAAAATCCTTCAAACGCAGGAGAATGGAACTCTGGAGGTGTAAAGTCAGCTTTTTTGTGGTTGTGCCCTGTAAAACATCTTCGACAACATGTAAACAACGCAATTCAGAAACAGCAGTACAGTTCAAACCATGCAGGGGATTATGGCTGCATATGGACCATGCATTTAAAGCACTTGACTTCCCCCAAACAATCATGGGAGCTGTAGTTTGTGCAGGGTGCTGGGAATTATAGCTTTGCGGGGGGGATAAACTACAACACCCCCCCCCCCATGATTCTTTGGGGGATGACATGTGCTTTAAATGTATGGTGTGTACACAGCCTATGTCCCTGGTATTAAGGTCTTTAAAGTGAGTGTCAAATTGTACATTTTTGTATTTGCTGACTTCAAGTACGTTTGATTTTTTTGTTGTCTTAAATGAGCTGTCACCAACCTGGTGCCATTCAGAAGATTTAGACTGCAACACCTATTAGCGTATCAGCCAGTCTCTGGTGTGATTGCCAGTGGAACACAAAACACAATCCACTGTGAGGCGTCTGAAATAACAGCCAACCCATGCCTAGCTTGGGAAGCGTATGCATGTTTATTTCTTTAAATCCATTTCTCTCCTGCTCTTCCTCTGTACATGAAAAGCATTAAAATATAAAAAAGCCGCAGCAAAAAATAACTTACATCCGTCAAAATAAACAGGTGGGTCAAAAACTCCTGAGACATGAATGAGTCATCCAAATCTCTCAGGAGAAGAGTTCCAGAGGTAGCCACCACAGAAAATACCTTTTCGCACATTGTCACCAGAGTAAAAAAGACAATTTGAATAGATAAACAAATGTGACTGATTTCAAAAACTCTACAGAGGTGAACTTTGTAAGCTCCTGAAAGAAAACGGTATTGTGCTTGAGACAGCAAGTTACTTCTCAAGTCTGCCAGCTTTGGATACAGAAGGAGAAACTGCCTTTTAAGTTTCTTTAGAAAGTAAATAAATAAATAGGACAAAAGGAGCGTTAAGCAGGCACTTCAGTGTAGGCTGCTTAGTGGCAAGCTGTCCAGGAGCTCCCAGACTTGCCGTCAGCTCCACCAGCTAATTCAGGTACAAATTTTAACCCGAAACCGAGGCTTTAGTCTGTTGAGGATGCTGATCAATCAATCAGAGTGTGCAGTGTTAGGTACACACAGGCATTGCACAGAAGGAATATTTTTTTAACAGCGATAAGCAATTATTGAAATATCGTCCATTTTGACTGGAAAATGTGACATTCATGAATCCATATTAAGTTTTGTGCTGTTGTTCTCTTTCAGGGAAAAAGAAGCAATGTTTTCAGAGAATGTTACTTTGGGAGCCAAAAACATTACAAGCTGACGAAGCTTTGTCCGGCTGTGGGCTACACATTCCGATTAGCAGCTCAGAATGACATAGGCATGAGGTAAGTTGCACCTGATCACAGCTACACCCGTGTGCGTCGCCGGCCTCCCAAACTGAACTCAGAGCTAAGAATTATAAGAAGAGCCCTGTTGGATCAGACCAGAGGCCTACCTAGTCCAGAATTCTGCTTTCTACACTGTCCAACCAATTTTGTTTCAGTAGAGCATGTAGGGCAGGGAGGGTGGATGGCAGGGAGACCAGCAGTCAGGGGAGCCTGAGTCAGTGCCAGACAGAACCCGTCTTCGTCCCTACTATGTTATGTAGGGGCAACACTGAGACTAAGGAGGAGGGTGGATAAAACTCAATGATTTAAAAAAATAAATAAATCAGAAAAATCGGATTTTTAAAATTTAAATTAGATTTATTTTATTTAAATTGGATTTTTAAAATGAGATGCTTTTGGAGGAGAAATCTTTCTAAAGATAGTTTTCTATTTAAATTACATTATAGTGCAAAGGCTGTTCATCAGGAAATAAGGATTTGTTTTAAGTTTTTCATGTGTGCTAAAACTCAGTATAAGTTTTTGGTTGTTTTTGTTTTTTTAAACCCGTTTAACCACATCAGTTAACAAACATGGATACATATGCTATAATGTTATTGTTTTAGTTAAATAAATTGTTATTAAGGAAATGATTGTTTTTCTCCTTCCAATAAAGTAAAGCATAAACCTCACAATAATTTCATAATTATCTGTCAATGTATTTCTAAAGGTATAATCAAATCAGTAATTTTTTATATAACTGTAAAAACTACTGAAAATTTGTTATTCCAAAAATGAAACCTTCATCTGGTTGTAAATATTAAGATTATACCAGCAAGAATGAGTCTTTCTTAAAAAAAAAAAGAAAGATTTAAATCAAGTCTTACTGACTAGTGATTTAAATCGAATTAACAGCCTTCCTCGCTCAGAGCAGGAGAGAGACAGAACGTGCCTTTCAGCCTCGATTCGCAGCTGAAAACGGAAAAGTGTCAGCATCAAGTTAGGGATAATTATTTGTTGTGTTTATTGAAAAATAATTATATACCACCATTCGTGTACTGAAGTATCGGTGTTTGTGTATCGCAGTAAATCCTAAAACGTAAACTGGAATTAGAAACACGAAACAAAGCCGTATTCAGCTTCTACTAGTAGAGCGAGTAGGGATGTGGGTGGTGCTGTGGGTTAAACTACAGAGCCAAGGGCTTGCTGATCAGAAGGTCGGCGGATCGAATCCCCGTGACAGGGTGAGCTCCCGTTGCTCGGTCCCTGCTCCTGCTAACCTAGCAGTTCGAAAGCGCGCCAGTGGAAGTAGATAGGTACTAAATAGGTACCGCTCTGGCGGGAAGGTAAACGGTGTTTCCGTGCGCTGCTCTGGTTTGCCAGAAGCGGCTTAGTCATGCTGGCCACATGACCCGGAGGCTGTGCACCGGCTCCCTCAGCCAATAAAGCGAGATGAGCGCCACACCCCCAGAGTCGGTCACGACTGGACCTAATGGTCAGGGGTCCCTTTACCTTTAGTAGACCAAGTAGTCACAGAAAGCAAGACTAGGCACGATTTGCAAAGCAGAACAGAAGTAGCTCAGGGAGAAAGTCTGGTAGAATGTTCAGGGGTAGCAACGCACGTGATCGAGGAAGTTCAGCCAAGAGACTCTCTAGAGACTGGTAGAGGGCTGGAAGAATTGACAGGTGTGGATCTGTGGCTTCCTTGTTTTGCGGGCACGGGCACCAAATAAAACAGAAGTTCTAGTCCCGCAAGTTCCAAAACATGAGCCCTTTCCCCATTTTTTATACCTTATCTTTGTTTCGTTCAAGTACTGCCACAGGTTCAGATGAGGCACTTCGTCATCTCAGCCAGCCTTGTTATCTAAGGCAGGCATAGGCAAACTCTGCCCTCCATATGTTTTGGAACTACAATTCCCATCATCCCTGACCACTGGTCCTGCTAGCTAGGGATCATGGGAGTTGTAGGCCAAAAACATCTGGACGGCCAAGTTTGCCTATGCCTGATCTAAGGGGAAGTCTCCATCCTGAACGGCAACTAGCAAATCCAGTGTCTGCCCAGCACCTGCTCACTAAGATTCAATTTAGAATTCAAAACAGTGTGCGACTACTAAGCAGGAAAGGGGTTTCGTTTTTTTGGGGGGGTGCGTGTCCCGTTGCACTTTGCAGTATGCTTGAAGGGCCACGCTCTCCCTCTTCTTTTGCTCCTTAGTGGCTTCAGCCAAGAAGTTGTATGCTACACGTCAGGGAATATTCCTCAAACCCCCTCTGCACCGAGGCTTGTCCGTGCTGGAGTCACCTGGGTCACCCTGCAGTGGAACAAAGCAGAAGGCTGCACACCAGAGGAAGTCACCACCTACACCCTGGAGATTCAGGAGGAGGATAATGTAAGTTCTGAGTTAATGCAACCGAATCCAGGAAGGTCCGGCATGAACCCTGAATACAAAGGAAAGCCCGCACTGGGTTGAAAATCCAGGGCACCCCCCTCCTCTTGGTGTTTTATCACAGGTGTATTCTGCAACATGTTCTTAACACGATAATGGTGTACTAGTTATCCTGCAAGGCTTCCCCAGTGCTGCCACGTTATTGCTTCGCAGAGGGGCTACGTGCAACAAAAGCGGGACAAAAACGGAATTGGAACATTGGTGGTACAAAATGTTACAGGGTGTGACTGCCCCAATACTTTTGCAGCCGCAAACAGTAATGAAAGTGGTATTGCATATGACTGCCCTGGTAGCATCATGAGCACAAATCATCAAGGATGTGCATTAAAAACGAGGTGTGCTTTTATCCTGTGGAGGAAGGTTCCCAAACTGTGTGGTCCAGGGGTCAGCAACCTTTTTCAGCCGTGGGCCGGTCCACCATCCCTCAGACCATGTGGTGGGGCTGGACTATATTTTGGAGAGAGAAAATGAATGAATTCCTATGTCACACAAATAACCCAGAGATGCATTTTAAATAAAAGCACACATTCTACTCATGTAAAAACACCAGGGAGGCCCCACAAATAACCCAGAGATGGACACATTCTGTTCATATAAAAGCACGCTGATTCCCGGACCGTCTGCGGGCTGGATTGAGAAGGCAATTGGGCTGCATCCAGCCCCCGGGCCTTAGGTTGCCTACCCCTGGTGTGGTCCATGGACCACCAGTGGTCCACGAGCATCATTCAGGTGGTCCATGTCATGCTTGCATTAAATATCCGTACTGATTTTAATTGTATTATTGCTTCTGTTACCATTTTGCATATTGCATTTTATTGTATATTATAGTTTGATTTCTGTGGGATGCAAAGGGTAATGCAACATAAATAGGAATGCAATTAAAGAGTATACATCAACTCCCAAAGTGCATTAGAGTTGCTGCAACAGGCAGAAAAAATCATTTAAGTGGTCCACCAAGACCATTAGAAAATTTCAAGAGGTTGGTGATGAAAAAAGTTTGGGAACTGTCAGGATACATCAGCGCAATAACTCTGGGTCAGTTGACATCCCACGGAGGTTGACCAACTCCTGACAGGAACCACGGCTCTGGGGAGAGCAAAGGTTCATTCTTTCAGGTTGGCAGCACATAACTGCCACCCATGTTGTCTCTCCATGGTAGAGAAGTTGGGAAAGGCAGAAGTGAAATAGTTATGTGTCACAGAGTCTTGGCTGGAATTTATTTGCTCCAAGTAGACTTTGGCGCTCACGAAGCCACAGAGCAAAATTCTTATACTTTCATCTGTTATATGTCATTTGATAAATTAAATAGTGAGCTCATTCTGTCGGTGTGGATCCTTTATGCGGCCAAAATGCCACACACAGACAGAGAGAGAGAGAGAGAGAGAGAGAGAGAGAGAGGCAGGGAGAAGGATATATTAGCAGGCTTGGGGGAACCCCACTATTTGCAGGAAGGAAAAAAATAAACATGGGGGGGGGGAGTCTAGAGGGCAGTGGGAGAAAATGAGGGAATGGTTGGGGAAGGAATACTCACTGATTGTTGGGATGATGAGGCAGAAAGCCAGGGCTAGTGTGGTTGGAATGACACATCCTTTAAGGGTGTGTGGATGGCTGTTGCAGCATGCCATGCTGCAAAGTTTTGTTGCAGGCCCCACTAGACTGTTTCAATATCTACAGAAGCAGAAATTCATGCGGCTGCACCCATAAGAATAAATTGGGGGCTTCTGCATATTGAATTGTCTTCCTGGTTGCTACTTAGCTGAAAAGCTGAAAAGTCACAGTGCCCTGGAATGTCTTAAGGGCCTTTTATAACATTTGTATAGGTCTTGCGATTGAGTTTTCTGAGTCCATTGTGAACAGAGGGTTATATTAATAAGATCTCCTATGACCCATGTAACAAAAGTTATATCTGAATCCGAGCCTGAACCTTCGTCATCAGATGCGCTGGGCTTAAAGTGCTCTACACTTGAGCGTTTCTATGAAACCTTCGCAACACAAAACGATTCGCTATGTGGTGCCATAGAAACAACATTGAAGGGACCCAGAAATAATGGTGTCCTTGGCTGCAAGGGACAATCTATGCATCCTTTGTGAAACCAGACCAGGGAGTGCTGGAGGTGGAGAGCTTTTTCTGAGTACTTTCTATGTGTCCTTAGTTTCCACTGCGCTTTGCTTAAATTCCCCACCTACCCACCCTATTTCTGGGCAGCTCTTCTCTTCACCCCTCTTGCAGGCTGTGCCGCCTTAACAAGTGTGAACTTGGTACGTGTGCAGTGCTGCGCCCAAAATGGCTCCCTGTGCAAAGCAAAAGAGCAAAGGGGTCCAATTAGAGGCAATCCTTTTGTTGCTGCTTGCCACTGTATGTCAAGCACACAGCATTTTTTTTTTGCAGGGGGGTTAATTCTTAATTGGCCGAAAGGACAAAGCTTAGGTTGAGTTGTTTCTCTCCTGCCCAATCTCAGTGCAACATGTTAGTTCCTTTGTAGCCCCCATGAGTCATCCTCCAATGGTGGTGAAACAGCATCAGGGTCTTCTCGGTAGTGGCACCCACCCTGTACAATACCCTCCCATTGGATGTCAAGGAATTAAGTAACCATACAACTTTTAGAAGACATCTGAAAGCAGCCCTGGATAGAGAAGTTTGTTTAATGTTTTATTATGTTTTTAATAGGTTGGAAGCCACCCAGAGTGTCTGGGGCAACCCAGTCAGATGGGTGGGGTACTATTGTTGTTGTTGTTGCTGTTGTTGTTGCTGTTACCGTATTTTTCCGTCTATAAGATGCCCCCATGTATAAGACACCCCCTATTTTGGGGGACTCAGATTTAATAAAATGGGGGGAGATACTATCTGTGTATAAGACGCCCCCTAATTTTTGACATTATTTTTTAGGGGGGAAACCTAGTCCTATACATGAAAAAAATACGGTATTACTATTACTACTACCACCACTACCAAGCAAACTGTTGGCCCATACATCAGCTCTGTTTTGTTTATGTCAATGGCCCATTGTCCAGCTTTTGATATTCTGCTGGGATGGTGGTACCTTAAATCATCACCGTGCTCATGTTTGCAAGTATTAATGGCTCATATCAGTCCGCAACCAACCTCGTGGGCTGGGGCTGATAGGAGTTGTAGTCCAAGACATCTGGAAGGCACCAGGTTCAGGAAGGCTCATACAGCCGATCCACAAATATGAGCATTTTACAACTATTCCAGGTTTATCACACATACGCAGTGTTCTGGCTTGTTTGATAAGCTTGGCAGTGAACCCTCAGTTTATAAGCAAAGCGTTGACGAGCAGGTAGGATCTGCTGAATGCAGACCACCTCTCAAAATGCAAGGCTCTTGGTGCCACATAAGCTCATATATGAGGCTTTAGATTCATGCTCGTGAAAAGAGCCTCTCCTTGTGAGAAGATGCCCACATGGCTGGAAGGGGCAACACTGGGTTTGCGCTCCATCTGCTTGGATGTTTGGTTTGAGTGCTGTTTCAGGAGGCAAACAGGCTACGGTAGCCCAGGAAGGTTTGATAAGAGGGCGGTGTCTGGTGCAGTCCTGAGAGGTAGGGCCAAGTTATCGGCGTGTTCCCCCCCTCTCCCTCATCCTCTGCTTTTTAAGCCCACAACAAACACACCAGAGACATTCTGCAACCAGCTAAAAAATAATAATTCAGAACTACAGAATTCCTGGGAGGAACCTGGAAGGAGAGGATTTTGCCTGCAAGGAAGGCTCCCAGCTGTCCATGGAGGCGCAGGTCAATTCTGTGTCCAGGGCAGCTGTTTATCAGCTCCATCTGGTACGCAGGCTGAGACCCTATCTGCCTGCGGACTGTCGCGCAAGAGTAGTGCATGCTCTGGTTATCTCCCGCTTGGACTACTGCAATGCGCTCTATGTGGGGCTACCTTTGATGGTGACCCGGAAACTACAACTAATCCAGAATGCAGACTGGGAGCAGCCACTGAGACCACAGAACACCAGTCTTGAAAGACCTACACTGGCTCCCAGTACGTTTTGAAGCACAATTCAGAGTGATGGTTCTGACCTTTGAAGCCCTAAACAGCCTTGGTCCAGTATACCTGAAGGAGCGTCTCCACCCCCATCGTCCAACCTGGACACTGAGGTCCAGCACCGAGGGCCTTCTGGCAGTTCCCTCCCTGCGGCGAGAAGCCAAGTTACAGGGAACCAGGCAGAGGGCCTTCTCGGTAGTGGCACCCGCCCTGTGGAACGCCCTCCCACCAGATGCCAAAGAGAACAACAACTACCAGACTTTTAGAAGACATCTGAAGGCAGCCCTGTTTAGGGAAGCTTTTAATGTTTAATAGGTTATTGTATTTTATTATTCTGTTGGAAGCCGTCCAGAGTGGCTGGGGAAACCCAGCCGGATGGGCGGGGTATAGATAATTTATTATTATTATTATTATTATTATTATTATTATTATTATTAGGCACGTTCTGCGATAGAGAAGAGCATCTCTCTTCATGGGGCAACAGTGCCTTGTCGCTTAGCGACGTAATGAGATTGACAGTGTTCCTTAATTGCCTCTGTAGTTCCTGTTTAACTTATGTCCTCCTTTACGCCTTAGGATAGTGTGTTTCACCCAAAGTACACTGGAGAAGACCGAACATGTACTGTGAAAAATCTTAAAAGAAGCACACAATATAAATTCAGGGTAGGTGCACTCTCTCTCTCTCTCTCTCTCTCTCCTTTTTAAATCACCCCCCCCCCCTTGACACCAGTTTTCTATTGCAGGACTTAACTCTTCATATTGTGATGTTATATTGTGATGTTATATTTATTGTGATGTTATATTTATTAGATGTTTGGAGAAATGAGATTATTGGGTTAAAAGATGGGGCATTCTGGGGGAGTTAGCTTGCCCCGTGCTGTCTGCTCCAGCAACAGGTGATGGCCTCCCCACTCTGTTAGATCCTGTTGCTCCAGGATTAGGATCGCAGCCCATTTTGTTTTCATTAGAAATTATCTTCAATTTCTTTTGCTCACACTCTGAATTTTTATGATGCTCTCTGTTACTGAAACAGCAATGAAAATATTTTGGAAGAGGGGTGGAAGCAAAAGTCTGGAATTGACGTCCGGGGGGGTGGGGATTTCCGAAAGGCCTGGATCTGTTTTTTTGCATTTTTGTGAAGGGGGGGGGGGAAGGCTCAACGATTTTGGGGTCTTCCTAAAAAAAGGCTTGGGTTTTTACTTTTTGAAATATGGCAACCCTGCTACACTACCAAGACTTCAATGCATGGAGCAGGTGGAAAACTGCTAGCAATTTAATAAACAAAAATCAGTTTTAAAATGGTTAGAAGGAAAGGCCATATTGAATATTACCTTTTTTGCTCTGCTATCCTAACATGTCCGAACCAAAATAGCATTTAAACAAAACCTTTTATGTCTTTCACTCAAGTTATCGTTGACATTGAGTTCCTACCAGTTAATTAAAAAATTGGGTGAATTATTTAAAAACTTTCATTCCTATTTAATTTACATCTGCTTGCTGCTCCTCATCTTACTTGGAGTTTGCACCCAGAAAAAATAAAATCTGGATTTAATTTTAGTTGTAATTTTAGTATCTGGCCACTAGGTGATGCCCTAACTTTGTTTTTTGAGAGTTTATACTTTATGTACACAATTCTTAGGTTGATTTGAAATATATATGTGTGTACAGAAATAGTTACTTAGCAATATGAAAGCAGCTCCGTTGTTGAAATTCAGTGTCAGCTGTTACACAGTGGCTCAAAGAAGTAGCAATTAAAATGCCAGGAAATATTCAGAATTGAAAACGTATCTCCTATTGGTAACTATTTTAAGTGTTTGTTTTCAGGTGGGAGGCAGACAATTTTTGCGGGAATTGAAAGCAGTTTTTAAAATGGGAGACTGCTTCACTTTCACCTCTAGCAAACAAAATTGGCAGGTTTCTATTTTGTTCAGAAACCTTTGAAACCAGTGCCGAGGAAGGAATTTCTTGTTGTCTCGTTTACAACTGCTCAGTTTTGTGGTAGAAAATTTACAAGTGGGAAAAAGATGAAAAAGTAGTTGAAGTGTGTGAAGGGCTGCTGTACATTCCCTCTCACACCCATTTCCCATTATTATCCCCCGAAAATCAGCCAGGCAGCCCTGTATCGGGAAGCTTTAAGTGTTTGGTGCTTTCTTATGTTATATACCGTATTTTTCGCCCTATAGGACGCACTTTTTCCCCTCGAAAAAGGAAGGGGAAATGTGTGTGCGTCCTATGGGGCGAATGCAGGCTTCAGGAAGCTATCCCCAAGCCTTGGGAGCCCACGGGAGTTCCCGCCGGGCTCCCACGGCTTGCGCAGAGCTGCCTCTATCCCAAAGCCCGGGCGCGCTGAGCAGTCGCGCCCGGGCTTCGGGTAGCTCTGCGCAAGCCGCGGGAGGACTCCCACAGCTTGCAGAGAGCAGCCTGTTCTGGGGGCTGGGGGAAGCTCTAGCTTCCCTCACCCCAGCCCCGCGCCTGGGGGGGAAATAATTTTTTTTTTCTTTATTCCCCCCCCCCCAAAAAAAAACTAGGTGCGCCCTATGGGGCGAAAAATACTATATATTCTGTAAGCCGCCCAGAGTGGCTGGGGACAGCCAGGTCGGTGGGGTATAAATAAAATGGTGGTGGTGGTGATAAATAGTTGTTATACAGACGCTTCAAGTTGAGAACAGAAATCGCACGGCGGCACCAGCATGAGGCCCCATTAGCTAAAGTGGTACCTCTGGTTAAGAACAGTTTCAGGTTAAGAACGGACCTCCAGAACAAATTAAGTTCTTTTTTTAAATGTTTTTATTAGCAATTTCAACATAACAAAATATCAAAACATATCATATTCATTATTTCCCCCCCTTTCTCCCCCCATCAAACTGCCCCCAAGGACTTCCCTCAGCTCCTCTCTCTGATTTCTCAGCACATATTATTCTCTGCATGTTATGAAATTATACATATCCTTACATTATCTATCTACCATGTTATCAACCAATAAATTTGCGTATGTTTATTCAAAACCTGCCCTGGAGTCCAGTTCGTTTTGTTGTCTTTTGTAGATAATTTGTAAAAAGCTCCCATTCTTCCTTAAAGTCACAGTAAGAGAAATTAAGTGACTCGGAAATAAATATGACTAATTTCATTCAGAGTAAATTCCAGGAAGGTTCTGTTCGCTTCAGTGGGTTGTATTCAACTAACTGACATTCAGAGTAGACCCACTGAAATTAATGGACCATAAGTGGAGTAAGAGCCATTGTTTTTAATGGTTCTACTCTGAGTAGGAGTAACATTTGATACAGCCCCAGTACAAATAAATTAGGGTGGTTTGCGCCCAACATCTTTCAGATCCTGGTATGGGAGATGCTTGCTAAGACTGTGTGGGGAAGCCCAGCAAGATGGGTGGGGTATAAATAATAAATTATTGTTATTGTTATCAATTTATATTAAAATAACTTTATTAATTTTTTTCAAGAAATAGAAATTAAACAAAGAAAAACAAAGAACAATACATAACACTGTAAACACACTTACATACATATTTTCCAAAATGAGTACTAATAAAAAAAAGATAAGAAAGAATAGAAGATATAAAGAAAAAAGACAAAAGAAAAAATACTTTTCGTAACCTGAATTATTACCAAATTCTTGCTTCAAATACTGCAATATATAAATCTTAGTTAAAATATTATAAAAGACTTCCACCGCATTCACCACACTTCTCTTAGTTATCTTACTCACATTTACATCTGTTCTTCAATCATTTTGCTTCCTTAGATTCTTTCATAATCAATCAAATCTTTATGTTCTCTGTATTCTTCGCAAGGTTAGTCTAGACACAGCCAAATTTTCGTATTTGAGCCCTGCTTGTATAAATAATCATTTAAACATTTCCATTGTTTCTGAATTAAATTTTTTGACTTATGCCTTATTAAATCCGTCAATTTTGCTAACTCCAGGTACTCACAAAGTTTACTTAACCATTCCCCCTTTGTTGGGATATAATTTCCTTTCCAGTGAGTGGCTACCAACATTCTTGCTGCCGTTGTTGCATACAGAAATATGTTAATTTTATTAGTAGTAGTAGTGGGGTGGCTTCTGAGACTCTAAAATCCATCCGTAGACTAGTCGGCTAGGTTGTACTCGAGTAGACCCACTGAAATGAATGAGGTTCATTGATTTGAGTGGGTTTTGCTTTGAGCAAAACTTAGCTGAGGTGCCACCCATTTTTTACTTTCTCAAGTGATTTCTTTCGTGTCTCTTGCACAAGTCAGCTTATAATTTGGAATACAGAGATAACCACGTCCGTTTTCTTGCAGCTTATTGCCTCCAACGTAGAAGGGAAGAGCAGTCCCAGCGACGTCTTGGTCTGTACAACAAGCCCTGACCGGCCGGGGCCTCCCACCAAACCCGCCGTGAAAGGGCCAATCACATCTCAAGGCTTCAGCGTCAAATGGGGTAAGGTGCCTCTTGCATAATACTGGGCTTTCATCATCTCGCATCCTTAAATTGTGGAATCGGGAGCTGCCTGGTTGGGAGTGGAAAGAGTAAAGAATTGCACATATATGTCCTTGATTCCCATCAAGTCAGCATCAGCCAAGAATAAGCCAGTTCAACTGGGAGTTCCTACAGTTGCTCAGCTGTTCTTGTTGTTTAGTCGTTTAGTCGTGTCCGACTCTTCGTGACCCCATGGACCAGAGCACGCCAGGCACTCCTGTCTTTCACTGCCTCCCGCAGTTTGGTCAAACTCATGTTTGTAGCTTTGAGAACACTGTCCAACCATCTCGTCCTCTGTTGTCCCCTTCACCTTGTGCCCTCAATCTTTCTCAACATCAGGGTCTTTTCCAGGGAGTCTTCTCTTCTCATGAGTTGGCCAAAGTACTGGAGCCTCAGCTTCACGATCTGTCCTTCCAGTGAGCACTCAGGGCTGATTTCCTTAAGAATAGATAGGTTTGATCTTCTTGCAGTCCATGGGACTCTCAAGAGTCTCCTCCAGCACCATAATTCAAAAGCATCAATTCTTCTCAGCTGTAGCAACCCATAACTTGCTGGGTTCATTCCAGTGTCTTTGGCTGCTGGGTGGTATTTAAGATGGGGTCTGGTGGGTGATCTTTGCACTGTACAGAGGGGATCCAACATGTCAAAAAGAATCGATTCTGAATCTACTAGTCACCTGTGAATAATTCGTGCCTGCCCTCTTCTGTAGCGTCTGTAACAAGATTTTTCTTCTTCTTTAACAGACCCTCCTCAGGATAATGGTGGTTCAGAAATCCTAAATTACCTGTTAGAAATTTCAGAAGGAAGCTCTGAAGGTAAGTTGAACTATTGCAAGAAAACATCATCGAATGTCAACAGAATGAGAACAGTGTTATAATAATTATCCCAATGAGGTTGTATATCAAATATTTTTAGATTTCATCGAACTATTTCATTTGGGTTATCGCCCAAACAGGATTTTTTAAATTGTGGAGTTATTTTCCATTGCCTAAGGAGCAGGAAGTATGAGATGTGTTCTTGCTGTTGATATCATTTTTATTTATTATATTTTTATATTTAATTCGTTTCTGAAGTGAACAGCGAATGACATTTTTCCCCCCTGATTTAACTTAGTGGTTTCTCACTGTATATTGCTAATTGGATACCTGGCAAAATTAACTTAAAAAAACAAACAAACCATAGTTAAGAAGTTTTAAATTGTGGTCTATGATTTTTTTCATATAATGCCGTAAATATTTATTTTTTAGAAGAGAATAACCCTGTATTTTAACCTTTGGGTTTTTGTTCTGCCTGTCACAAAACTTTGAATGGAGGCTTTTGTACAAGGCAGATACAAAGCCAGCAAAGCAAAATGACCACCTGTACCTTTTTAATGGAGAACCACTTTAAGGAAGCCTTTTCAGCAGGTAAATGAGCCTTTTTCGGGGGGGGGTTTGTTTAAATCTATAGGCCACTTCTCCCCATAAAGCAACCGTTTCTATTAATTACTGGAAGGCCTGTGGCTTAATGAAATCTAAATAGTACCTTAGCCCTATAGTAATTGTTTATCAGTTACCTGAGTGAGCCCAATTAACCTTTCAGCAAATCAATGGGAAGTGGCTTACAGAGGATCGGCTACAGAATGTCCGTGTACTTACTTGAAACCAGGGACTTTGTATAAGCTCCGGGCATGCTGTATTAGCACTGGTGGACACAGTCAGGTAAGTATGGCTTAACAGTGAAAAGGACCTCTCCTCCCAGCGCTGCTGCCATTCACCTAAAAGCTTTCCTTGAGTTCTTAATTATGGGGAAGTGTGGGGGGGGAGATTCTCTTTTATTTCACCCCATCTCACCCCACCCGCTACATACCTGTTCTAAGCACTGGTTGAGATATCAGGCTAGTGCTTTGTATATTTTTATTCAAGGTTCGGAAGGTGCCTCGCAAGTTAGGAGAGCGCAGATCAGTCTTTATTTATATGTGCGCACAAAATACGTGTGTGTGTGTGTGGTTGCATCTTCTTAATGCGCCATTGTGAGTTCAAGACCTAAGGCTATCAAGGGATTCCCCACACAGCTTGCAGCTGTGTACATTCTCCATTTCATTTGCAATTCATGTGACGTTACTGTCAAAGAACACCAGTCTCTATGCTTTTGCCCTGTAGATTCAGGTTTACCCGATAGGGAGATCATCTTTTTAGCTGGGGAAGCTAATAAACTCCACTTAGGGTCGCAGACTATTGGTTTCAGTGTCCTGAGGTACGTGGATCGGTCCTCTTTTCCATGCCACTCAATCCCTTCGTTTTTATTTTTCCTGACTGTGCTCATATAACTATTTCGAGTGCATCGTCCAGTGGTTCTCAAACTCTTTTCTCTGGGCCACGCCATGCAAATTTTTTATTGATAAAGAAATGCATTAGAAAACAAACAGAAATAACTCCTAGCAGTGCTTGATTTTTAACATAGAACACAACTTCTTTATAATATGGCAATGGGACATCCAGAAAGTATAAAACTATTATTTTTATATTATACCAAAATGTTTAAAGGTTTCTTTAATTGTCCTTGAATCTTGCCACCCTCTCCTGCCACACCAATGTGGCACGCCTTCGAGAACCACTGGCATAGCCTTATACTTTGCCTTTTGATCTGCCAGATTTGCACAAAACCCGAAAACTGCAAAAGTGTGTATCGCCGTACCTTGGTTCTCGAACTGAATGCGCTCCAGTAGTCCGTTCGACTCCTGGAACCGTTCAAAAACCAGGCACGTCTTCCAGTTAGCTGCAGGAGCAGCCAATCAGAAGTCACGCAGGACGTTCGGCTTCAGAAAATCATTCAAAAACCAGAACACTCACTTCCGGGTTTCGATCGTTAGGGAGCTGATTTGTTCAGGAGCCACGGCGTTTGAGATCCAAAGTACAACTGCACTGAGAATCTGCAATTGCCTGACTACTTTTGTGCACATCCTGGGTGGGGAAAGTGGTTTTTCTAAAGAAAAACAAGGGCAGGTATCCGCAGGCAATCAAGTTAGCGAAGTCAGTTAAAGCCCTATTCGGGGATTCGCTCCATGTGAGGAACCATTGTACAGAGTGGTAGAATGGAGCTGTGCTCGCTTGCCCCTGTCCCTGCCAGATTCACTCACCTGCCCACACAGTCTGTTGAGGAGGAACACCTGGAGAAAGTGTAGCCTTCTCTGCATGCAGTGCTTCACATCACTGGGAAAGTGTGCATCACTGTGCACATTTTTTTAAATTACAATGGTAATGGTACCTTGGTTCTCAAACTTAATCCATTCCAGAAGTCCGTTTGACTCCCAAAACCATTTTAAAACCAAGGCACGGCATCTGTTTAGCTGCAGGAGCTTCCTGCTCAAGCAGAAGCCGTGCCGGACGTTCGACTTCCAAAAAAATATTTGAAAACCGGAACACTTCTGGATTTTTGGCATTGGGGAGCCGATTTGTTCAACAACTAAGCCATTTGAGGACCAAGATACCACTGTATTTATTTATTTGGATATATAATTCTGCCTTTCTTCCATTGTGGAACCCAAGACAGCTTTGCTTGTGCTGCCCCAAGTGGTGACTCATCCAGGCACTGATGAGATTCAGACCTGCTTAGCATCAGCAAGGGCTTTGGGGCTCTGTGCCACCTGTAGAAGGCTCCCCCACCCACCCCACGAACATTTCCTGTGCACACAAGCACCATAGACGGATGGCAAGCTGGTATCCACCCCCTCTCCCTCCACTGTGTGAAGTGACTGCCCAGATGGGGCTTCAATCTAACTTCCATTGCTTCTTTTTCCAGTGTTCCGAAAGTTTACTTGTCCGTACACTAAGCGTTGCTCCGGGCCAGTGTCAGCCACCCAGAGTACTTGGCAAACCAAAGCATAAGGAAGTGCAGCTGCAATGGGGTAAGCTGGAAAGAGGAGCTTGCTTTCGTAATTGGTTTTCTCCTGTGCCAACAGTACAGTTTCGTTTCGTTTTCGTTTGTTAAAAAGGTACCTGCAGCTACAGTAAATAAAAGTCCATCTGGCTCAGTATTGTTGACTCTACCGGCAGCACATCTTTGGGGTTTTATACTGCAGCTTTTTCCTAGCTGGAAGTGGCAAGCCAGGGGGAATATAATAATATATAAAGGTAAAGGGACCCCTGGTTGTTAAATCCAGTCACGGACAACTCTGGGGTTGCGGCGCTCATCTCACTTTACTGGCTGAGGGAGCCGGCGTTTGTCCGCAGACAGTTTTTCTGGGTAATGTGGCCAGCATGACTAAGGCGCTTCTGGCAAACCAGGGCAGCGCACGGAAATGCTGTTTACCTTCCCGCCGGAGTGGTACCTATTTATCTACTTGCACTTTGATGTGCTTTTGAACTGCTAGGTTGGCAGGAGCAGGGACCGAGCAACGGGAGCTCACCCCATCGTGGGGATTCGAACCGCCGACCTTCTGATCGGCAAGCTGTAGGCTCTGTGGTTTAGACCACAGCGCCATCCTCATCTCTTATAATAATCTATAGGATTACTATATTGTAAATAATTAGTGTTTGATGTCTAAAGGGTTTCCATAGGAAATGGAGATTTTAGTACAGTGGTACCTCGGGTTACATACGCTTCAGGTTACATATGCTTCGAGTTACAGACTCCGCTAACTCAGAAATACTACCTCGGGTTAAGAACTTTGCTTCAGGATGAGAACAGAAATTGTGCTCCAGCGGCAGCGGGAGGCCCCATTAGCTAAAGTGGTGCTTCAGGTTAAGAACGGACCTCCGGAACGAATTAAGTACAGTGGTACCTCAGGTTAAGTAATTCATTCATTCCGGAAAAGCATACAAAAGCATTAAAAAATAAATAAAATTGATATGTTATATCAAGCAGCAATGGGGGAAGTAAGGACGCATCTTGGGCAAAGAGTGGGAAGTCAACTTTTTTGGGGGGGGGTTATTAAATTTCATGTAATTTGGCATTGATTTGTTTAAAAATTAGAAAACTAATAAATATTATTTGGCCAAAAAAAACACCCCACACACCAACTTAACACAGCTTCTGGAGGATGCCCTTATTTACCCTGAGGCTTTTGACACTATTATTTCAGGACCCACCTTATTTTTATGGTTGTAAGTTGTTTTAAACCGTTTTCCTTGTTGTGTTTTACTGTTGTGACGTGACCTGGGACCTTAGGGTGAAGGACAGGGGATGAATAAATGTTAAGAATATAGTAATTATTATAATGTCTTTTTTATTATTATTCAGATGCTCCTCCTGTGTCAGACAGCAGTTGTCACATCTCGGCATACAGTGTAGAAATGACTGGCCCCGAAGAGGCGACATCGGAGGTGTATCACGGTCTGGGTCTCGAGTGCACGGTTGGCGATCTCCTGCCTGGGACAACCTATCACTTCAGAGTGAGGGCCCTGAATGACGGAGGGGTAAGCCTAAGCGTTAGAGTGGGTCCTTGGGGAAACCATTGGGTTGAAATTGCAGCTCTGATCAGGACCTTGTGACAATATTCCTATATAATAATAATAATAATAATAATAATAATAATAATAATAATAATAATAATTTATTATTTATTATTTATACCCCACCCATCTGGCTGGGTTCCCCCCAGCCACTCTGGGCGGCTTCCAACAGAACACTAAAATACAATAACCTATTAAACATTAAAAGCTTCCCTAAACAGGGCTGCCTTCAGATGTCTTCTAAAAGTTTGGTAGTTATTTTTCTCTTTGACACCTGGTGGGAGGGCGTTCCACAGGGAGGGTGCCACTACCGAGAAGGCCCTCTGCCAGGTTCCCTGTAACTTGGCTTCTCGTAGCGAGGGAACTGCCAGAAGGCCCTCGGAGCTGGACCTCAGTGTCCGGGCAGAACGATGGAGGTGGAGATGCTCCTTCAGGTATACATTACATGGCCTACCTTCAAGGAGTTTAATATGTTCCCTCCCTTTTCATTCTTACAACAATATTTCTATTTATTTATTACATTGCATGGCCTATCTTCAAGGAGCTTAATATGCCCTTCCCTTTTTTTATCCTTACAACAACTCTGTGTGAGGAAGGTCAGGCTGAGAGGTACTGACCAGTCCAAAGTCTCTGACCTAGACCCTGCAATAACCATCTGAGGCCCTTCTTTGTGTGCCTCTTACACCAGACGTCTGGAGGGGGGACACACACACGAGAATGGGCCTTTTCTGCAGTGGCTCCCTGTTTGTGGAAGACTCGCCCCAGGGAGATTTGTCTAACGCCTGCATTATACATCTTTAGGCACCAGGCGAAAGTTTAAACAGATGGTATGGGTATGACCCATGTCTCCCTGGTACTTTTCCTCAGTGTTCGAATGTAGGGTTGTACACCACAAAGCCATACTCAAGAATAGGCTTATTGGCATCAATAGTCAAGGCCAGTTTCAGTGGGCCTACCCTGAGTGTGACTTGGTTGAGTACAACCCGTAATATCTTACGCAACAGGCTACAAGCTAGTTTCTTTCCTTGGCCATGGGCTAGGCTTCTGGGATTCCACAGTGAATGTTCAAGAGCATTATATCTGTGGAGAAGGAGGGTTCGCTAGCAATTCTGAGGCACTCGCTATGAAGGATGAGGGACTTAACTTTGGCCAGGAGGGGAAGAAATCCTCTTATTGGGCCAAGAGGTTGTTTGCTGCACGGATATGGTTTTTGAAGTGTGGGGAGGAAAATGAAGAGAAATGTCCATCAAGATCCTTCATTTAAACATACTAACAAATAGTATGTGCGGTTTATATTGTGTAATAATATATATGTTTTATTTCCCTTCCTTTAGTATGGGACGTATTCCGAAGCCACAATAATCACAACCGCTGCTGGGGCCCCCGGGCAGTGCAGACCACCTTCCCTTGCCTTCATTTCTGATACAAGTGTACTTGTTAGCTGGGAGGTAAGAGGAGCGCTTTTTAAGTGCCGTAATTTTCATTTCGCAGCCCCCACTTAGGGCTTATCCACACTTAACCTTTCCAGGCACAGGTCCGCATTCTTTGGGTGTTGTTGTTGCTGCTGTTTTTGACCCTGAGCTTTCCCCATGTAAAGCCACTCTTTAGCGCTCAATCGGAGCAAACGTGAATTCAAGTTTTCTGCAGATTGCTGTTTGCTCCGATTGAGCTTTAAAGAGCTGGTTTTCGTGGGGGAAAGCTCCAGAGCAAAAAACAAACAAACAAACAAACAAACACAGAGCCACTCAGACAAAGCGCTTTAAAGCATGGACTGTTCCTGGAAAGAGCAGAGGAAAGGTAAGTGTGCATAAGCCCTTAAATAAACAAGAGTCCCGGTCTGCTTCTGCAGCAAAACAAGTTGCTAGAATCACGATACGATAGAATCAATCACACCACGGTGGGTGAACGGTGTTTTGAATGCTCCCTTGCCATTGAAAATAAAAACTGCAAATGGAAAACTTTACACAGAACGTAGAGAACCAGGCTAGAAATTTTCTCCCTCCTTTGCTGGTTCCTTAATTGCAGCAGTGAGTATTCACTTTAATGTAACAGATGCTATCAAAAATAGCATCCCCCTGTTGGCTATTTGCAGTATGGTAGCGCTGCAGAGAGCTTGCTGGGGAGACCATGCATTAAAAAGGGACTCAAAAATAATTTAAACAAGGTTTTAATAACAAAAACAAAAACTCCATTTACACTAAATACATCAACAAACCAGACCCAACCACCAGCCCATCCCCCAGGGTAAAGGGAGAGCTAGGTGCTGCTCCTTATATACTACACCCAATTGCTGATGCAGCTTAATCAATACAACTCAGCAGCACCTGCTATGTTTCACAGCTGTAAAGCTGGGTCTCGTTATTTTGCTCTGGCCCTTGCTCTGGCCCCGTAAAGACATACACATCGAGTGGAACAATGATGAACCTTTACGTTTAAAGAAACCATTCAACACCCCCACCTGCAGCTCCAGGGTCTCAGACAGCCCTTCATCTGCTGCCTGATTCTTTTGACTAGAAATTCCATGCAAAGTTTATGTTTTTACCATTGAGCTTTGGCCCCATCCCAGATAGGGGGTGGTCTCCTATTGTCCATTCTGACTTTTTTTTTTAGGATTCTGCCACCTTTACAGCTGCCGTTCAAATTTTGGTGCTTTTTAAATTGGGCTCCATTTTCTCTAACACCTAACTGAAGCAGCAGGATTCAATCATGTCACCTGTATCTGTATCTCTCCTCCATGGAGCTCAACCTGGTTTTCTTCCCCTTTCTCCTCACTACAACCCTGTGAGGTAGGTTAGGCTGAGAAAAAGTGAGTAGCCCAAGGCCGCTCAAAGAGCTTCGTGGCTAAGTGGAGATTTGAGTCCTAGTCTGTGGCTGCAAACACACTATTAACTTTATGGAAAATTCCCTCCCTGCCTCAAATAATTTTGGGCACTGTAGTTTGGGTGTTGGGAATTGTAACTCTGTGAGAAGTGAACTACAGTTCCCAGAGCATTTTGAGGATGGGGGGAGAATCTGCTTCAAATGTGCTTTAAAAGAATAGTGTGTATACCTGACTCGATCCACTTAAGCATGCTGACTCGTGGACCATAGTTTACGTTCCAGAGCACAGCCCGTGTACATTTTAGCACAGAAGTCTTTAAAAAGTGGCATCATGGAACACACACACCTTTATTATTTCAGGTGTGTACTGAAGAAAATGTTAAATGAGCTTTAAATGCCACTGCTTCAAAGTGATAGCATTTGTTTAAAGGCAATTTAATCTGGCAGGTGCATCTAGAGTTCTGTTATCTCTGTAGATTTACCAGAAAGTCACAGGTGAATTGTCAAGGCTTTCCCCCGTGTACAAAGGGTGGTGAAGGTTTTTACGCTGTCGAAAACGACTCGTAAGGCTGCAAAAGGTCAACTGCTACATTTCCATTGGAAGTATGCAGAGTTTGAAAGTTTGAAATAAATGAGTGCGGGTTGTGTGACGATCACAATCCGTAGCCTTTCATTCCTCGAGAAAACAATAATTTAGCAGACTGAATCTTAAACCACTATTCCGAAAGCCTAAATGTGTGATTGTAGAATCCCTGGCTGGAGTTTTGTCTGTCTCCTTAACCCCTTTTTGTATCACGTCGTCCTCAGCGTCTCTGCCTGGCAATGTGACCCAGATGTGTAAGAATAACCCCTTTCTCCTTGGCTGAGGCCAAAAGGGCCTGAGGTTTGCCTCGCCCACCTTCCTCCATAAGAGCCAACTCCTAAGGGCCGTTCTTGTTTTTGCAGAATCAATATTTAACCCTTCCTTTCCTTTAGAATTGGGACGCGGGTGGTGCTGTGGGTTAATCCACAGAGCCTAGGACTTGCCGATCAGGTCGGCAGTTCAAATCCCCGCAATGGGGTGAGCTCCCGTTGCTCGGTCCCTGCTCCTGCCAACCTAGCAGTTCGAAAGCATGTCAAAGTGCAAGTAGATGAATAGGTACCGCTCTGGCAGGAAGGTAAACGGCGTTTCTGTGCGCTGCTCTGGTTCGCCAGAAGTGGCTTAGTCATACTGGCCACATGACCCGGAAGCTGTACGCCGGCTCCCTCGGCCAATAAAGCGAGATGAGCGCCACAACCCCAGAGTTGTTTGCGACTGGACCTAACGGTCAGGGGGCCCTTTACCTTTACCCTTAGAAACCCAAAGCAGACTGAGAACCTAGCCTGCCCACCCCCCACTCCCAGAAACAATTCTGGATGGCTTAACTTTCTGTTCCAAAGCATTTCATATCTTGATTAGGTCTCAGCTTCCTGCTGATTTCCTCTCAGTGGAATTCCGCTCATTCCTGATTTTAGAAATCTGCACTGAAACGCAGCTGGAACAGCACTGCTGGAGACCGCCAGTGCTAAGAAAATAGTTTTAAATCAGGATGGACCTCCATTCTTGAGACTCTCACCCCCTCCTCAGCCACACATCCAGGCACAATTTAAATGATCTCTGTTGTTGTTGTTGTTTTTAGCACTTGCCTTCCTGTCAACCTGTGTAAGGCCATTTTAGGCTCAGATATGACCCAACAGGTTTGTGTTTGTGTTTCAGAGTCCCGAGAGCTTTGGTGCTGACATCTCAGAATACAGACTGGAGTGGGGAGAAGACGCAGAGTCCTTAGAACTCGTGTACAGTGGCACAGGCAACTCCTTTGAAATCAGCCAGTTATCAGCCGCAGCACACTATTTCTGTAGGCTACAGGTAAATCGAGACGCTTAACTTTAGGATAAGACTGCTAGATCATGAAGAGAGCTTGCTTTATGTTGCTGCCGGGAGGTACCTCCTTTCTTCTTTACGCGAGTGTGAATGTGGGGTTTTTTGCGAACAAGTTAGGATCTTGGTAGAATCAAAATGGAATTTTAGTTCCAAAGACTACAAGCTCTAATTCTGTGGATAATTACAGTCTGTGAGGACATCGAGACCAGAGCCGGCCCAGCCATTAGGCAGGGTAAGGCTGCTGCTTTAGGCGGCAGAAGCCCCCCAGGCTCACACATTTACTCAGTCCTGCTAAGCCACGATTTGGCTTGTCCTTCAATCCAAGCCGTTGGCTCAGAAGATTGAAATGGGGAAGATAGTTGTTTTTTTGGGGGGAGGGATTATATGCAACTTAGAATACTGGAGTAATCTTTATTGAAAATCTAAAAGATATACAAAGCTACTTATACCCAGCATGGAACAGTTCATTCAATTGTACACATTCATTGTTATTTTTAAAGAGTAGCATAAAGTCAACAATCTTTTACATGAGATCTCTTTTCCATTCTCTCAGATTTTTATGTTTGAAATGTTCTGTGCAAGAGCTGCTTTTTCATAAAAGCCAACATTTTACAAGCCATGAATCCATTCATTATATAGTAAAAGAAACACAACAACGCAACTGTTTTCCCCAGTAACAGTTAAAGTAAACTTCTAAAAAATATATATCATGATTTTCAACATTAAATGCAATCAAGAGGAGCTAGTAATTAATGCTGCTTTTCACTATACACAATGCTTATATTGCTGTGATAGTTGTCAAAAAACGAGAGCGCTATTATATAGCATAGTCACGACTCTCCAGGTCATGGGGTTTGTATTTGTTTGCTGGTCTGCACTGAACAATTAACTGTTTATAAGCGAACTGTTGTCAGCCCATGTTCCACCTTTTGTTTTGTTAAGCACTCTAGTCTTCATATTATCCCCCCCCCCCCACAGCCAACATAAGGCTTCACTTCCAATATTTTACAGATGGGAATATTGTGACCTCCCAGTCATGTGAACAATTATGACCTCCCAGTCTTGGGTGAATTTGACTTTGTAACTTCAGTCTTCTATATCTCCATGCACCGAGAGGCCTTGGGTGTGATGAGCACGTGACGTAATGAATGTTTCACTCCGCAGGCAATAAACCAGGCAGGAGCAGGACCTTACAGTGACCTGGTGACCTGTACAGCCCCAGCATCAGTCCCTGGTGCTGTGACCACTCTCTGCGTATCCGATGATGAGCACTTGGATTCCTCTCCAATTTCACCCTTTGTGTGCCTTGTATTGAACTGGGAAGAACCGTGCAATAATGGGTCTGAGATTATTTCTTACAACGTCGACCTCGGCGATGTTATTATCCCGGTGGGGAACGTCACAAGTTACGTCGTTAGCGACCTGCTTCCAGAAACTACATTCCGGTAAGTGCGAGTTTAAAACTGCAGCTGTTGGGTTTTTTTTTGGTCCAGTGGGCGCATTTTGAATTTTGAGAAAGTGCTGTTGTTGGGCGCCAGTCACAAAATGGCTTCCAGAGGGGACATGGGATAACACAAGATGGCTGCCATGGGAGCATGGCATAACACAACATTTTAAAAAAGCACACTCATTGCTGCTTTCCTCTTGTGTTGTGTCACTGCTTATTTATGCAAAACCTTTTGGTCTGAACATCCCCCAGAGCAATGAACAACATATTAATGCAACACAACAAACACACACTCAAAACAACCAAGAAATCCAAACAATATAACATAGCAAAATCATTGTCCCGTCAAGTGATTGACAGGCACAACAAACACACATCCAACACACACAGAGAGCTCACAGGACAGGGATAGACACCCTGGAGAGCATCTCCCACCTTTGGGTGGCATTGCCGACAAGGCCCTCTCACTTGTAGCTACCCATGCTTCAGATTGTGGGAGCGCTTCATGGAGCCCTGGGCCGATCTGTTTACTGCCATCATTCACTCAGGGTTTTGACCTTCTTTTTGGTCTTTAGATGTTTGGAAACTATGATAGCTGTTCTAGCATTGCAGTGCAAATGAGAACAGATTGAACTAATTATAACATACATCCTAAATATGGGGAACAATTAAAGGTTTTGCTGCACGGTGCAGTGTGCTCATTTTTCAGATTTTGGGCAGTGATTATTAAGTGTGCATATTAGCTCTGTTAATGTATCTTTGTGGATAAATAAGTGGCTTAGCTGATAATTATAATGATGATTCTTCTTTTTTCGTCCCCTGTGGACTTCTGAGAAATTATTTTAATTTAGGAATGAATGTCGGTAAAAGGTCGGACGGCGAATGTTAATTCTAAGATTGCTCAAAGCTGCCCCATCCTCGGGCCTCTTTCTAATGGCTCTTCAATCCAAATTATCTCTAATAATGGCAAGGGACAGGGAAAATGCACACTGAATTTTATTATTAGTTATTGCCTGTGAGGTGCTTCCAGGGTGCTTCATGACCATTAGTGGACCATTAGTATCAGCCCCATAAAACTGGGAACGGAGGCTTAGGGGAATTATTTACCCAATGTCATTCATAAGAACATAAGAAGAGCGGGCCAATGACCCATCTAGTCCAGCATGCTGTTCTCACATTGGCCAACCAGATTCCCACGGGAAGCCTGCAAACAGGACCAGACTTGGGGCATTGCCCATCTGTGGCTACTGCTACACAACACCCACTCAAGACAATGGCAGCTGTATCCCGAAAAGAAGGGTTGTGTTAAGCATTTATCACAGAGAAGGTGCAAAGAAATCTGTCCATCTGGGGGGGAGATGCTAGACTAAATGAGCCTTTGTCCAGCAAGCCTCTTAATATTCTTATGAAAAAATCGCTCCTGAAGATGGGTCAGCAGTAACTCTCAAGGTGCCAGTGAAATTAACTCTTTATTCAAAGAAATAAAACAGCTCAGGCCTAGTAAGCATAGCAACTCTTGCCCCTATGAGGTGATCATGGGGAGTGAAGATCTCCTCCTTCCTTGAGTCCTTCTCAAGCAGCCTGAGACTTTGTGTCTTGTCTGTCCCTGATCCACCCTCTTCTGGCCTCTTTTGGTTCTGGGAGACCAGCAGGGAGGGGAGCAGGAGAGCAGATCCCCTGGCTTCTTCAGCAGCCTGCCTCTGCTCTGCCTCTTGGGCTCCCTCCTCTCCAGCCTTTAATTCTGGACTTCTCTCTGCCACAGCCTCCTCCTGCTCACTAAACCCTGTCACCTCTTCAGCTTCCAACACCACCTTCTCCCAGTCTGCTCCCTCTTCTCCCTCTGATCACTCATCATCATCCCACCACCAGTCCCCTGGCTTGGAATCTTTCTTCCCCAGCTCATGCCTCCCTTCACTCCTCTGTGTTCAGCCAGTCCATGAAACTTACTATGCTGGACTGGCCATGTCTTGCTCCAGGATTTGAGCGATTAATGGCGCAAGCAGTATATACACAGCCCTGTTCCATGATGCTCACCTTTAAAACTTTCTGCCTTACATTCTGTAGGCAAATTGCTATGATGAGGTCATCCTGCAATTTCTTTTTCAAAAAATTGTTTTCTTTGAAATGTTTCCCCCCCCCCTTAAATCCTCTAGATTTCATACAGCAACATATACTTCTTAAATAAAACCCACTGCTATTTTTAAGGAATCCGCTTGTCTCTTTCGTATCAAATAAACAACAAACTTAAAAGCATTAACTAGGTATTCTGATTGAAAAGATTGCTGCACTTGATCTGTCTGGTGAGAAACGTAAGAGATTATTGTCCAGACAGAAGCAATGACCCAGGACAGGACATTTGTATCTTTTTAATGTTCTCCATCAGCTTTACGTTTGCAAGTCCAGTAGAGAGCTGCCGGTGTCCTTCAAGGAATGATGACTCAACACCAAACCTTGAGTGCTCCATTGCAAATCATAGAGGATGTCATTTTAAATTGCAAATGTAACATTTAGCAGAGGCTGCTGCAAAATTGTTCTGTGTTGCTTGTCTTTGTAGCCGCAGCAGCAGCTTCCGCTCCTTCTCCATCATTCTTATTATCACCTACGTAATTTTTATACTGCTTCATATTTCAAAGCGACATTATGCTTTTTTCTTGCGATTTTGCAACTGCTGCTTCCCGCATTGTTTTTGCTGCATTTGCGGCACCAAAGTGACCTCTTTGCGGTGCAAGCCCAGGCAGAATGTATGGAGGTCCCAGGCTGCCCAGACGACAAGACACGCCCCCCCCCTTGGCATCAAGTGGGCCAGAGGAAAGCAAAGCAATACACTGGGCACCAGGTTCATTCAAGATTAGTTATACTCATAGTAGACTCACTGAAAGTCCATCCATCAATTTCAGTGAGTCTACTCTGAATATAATTGGATATCACCCATAATTTGCTCAGCACTTACCATTTTACAATAATTTATTCAGTGTGCTTTTAATTCATTTGTTTATTTGATAATTTCTGTCCCATCCTTCAAACACGTTTCCCAGGACACATCACAAAACCACCACAAAGACAATAGGATTTTATATATATATATATATATATATATATATATATATATATATAAACTTAATGCAAAAAGCTAAAACAGCACTTACGATGCAAATCATGGTTTAAACTGCTCTTTTAAAGGCTCTTGAAGTAAAGCAGTTTTTGCCTGGTTCAGAAAAAATAAGTCAGTGGCTGTATATGCATGTCGTGATAAACCATGGTTTATCATGACAAGAACAAATTCAGGCATACTTTGGGCTCTTGTCTCTTCCAGTGTGACTCTAAGGATGATTTTGAGGCTTGTACTTCCTTTTTCTAATTAACCAACAACAACATCATCATCATCATCATGTTAAACCTCACAAACAGTGCTAAATCTTAAATAGGGCATGTCTGAAAGAAGCAAACTCAGTCCATAGTTTTTGAGTTAGCCCCACACAAGTCATGGCCTGTTTAAAATTATTTGGAAAGCAGTGTGACCTTGTCATTGCAAAAATACATGCAGATTTTCTGTATGAGTCGGTGTTTCTTGTGTTATTTAAAGAAGGAAATTGTCCAACTGGGCAATTAATCAGTTACACCAGCAACTTTGGTTTTTATATTTCCCAATTTGCAAAGCATTGGGCCAAGTCAGTCAGCCAGAAAACTGATGGTGCTGGTTCTGGCTGAGCAGTTTGGCAATTGGGTTCTCGTAAATAACGTTAACCGCTGGTTAATGGGTCTGATGAAGATAAAATATTTGGTTTCGTGCCCCAAAGTGGTTAGACCTTTCCGGCATCATTGCATTAATTATTTGCGCAAAGACAGCCAAAACGTTGTACTACCTGAGGCAAAATCATCCAGATCGCTTGCCCCATGATAAACATGCAAATCAGATAATTAATAGGTCACTCCCCTGTAATGGTACCTCAAAATTTTCTATCTGAGATTGCGTAATGCAGAGATTGCCATCTATGCTGGTGACACTCGTTTAATTTTGGGATGAGCATCTTGGAATTTTTTATATATATATATTTCTTTTTATATATGGTACCCACAGCAGCGCCTCAAAATTTGAAATGTCCCTGTTATTTGGAAGAGGTTGATGAGCAGACCATGGAAGTTTCTGTTGCTCCAACCTCATCTGCACCATGGCCAACTGGCTAGTTTTATTTACCAGTAACTCAGCTCCTGCTTTCATATATTTTCAAAGAACAGTTTCTGTCATCCTGACTTAATGCAAAAATACATCATTAGTTAGTTAATCAACTTGGCAAGAGCTCAAGAGTGCTCTCCTTGACTTTAATATAGCCCCATGGGGGCTGGGGGGAGAGATACACGCCATGTTAACCCTTTTGACCAATACACATTTAGACATTCTCATTTCAGTGTCAATTAAGCCATTATACTTCACCTCCTCTGCATCAAGTGAGGGGCAGAAAGAAAACCGATAGGCTCAAAACCAGCTTTTAACGTAATTCTTTTTTTCTCCCCCCCCCCCCCAACCCCTTGCTTTGCTGCTTTCCTACCATAGGATCCGGGTTCAGGCTGTAAATGGCATCGGAGCGGGACCTTTTAGCCACTCGATTAAAGCCAAGACCAGGCCTCTGCCCCCTTTACCTCCTCGGCTAGAGTGCGCTGCAGCCGGTCCTCAGAGTCTGAAGTTGAAGTGGGGGGAGAGCAGCTCCAAGCAGCACACTGCCGACGACATGCTGTACATCTTGCAGATCGAGGACAAGAACAAGAGGTAAGAAGAGGAAAGAGGATGAGGCTCCTTCTGATCTGCAGCTTTCTGTAGGCACGGAAATAAGGCAAGAGGTGCTTCGCTCATTCTGCTTAGAGGTGCTGGTGTTGCAAGCCCCAAAGAGGGTCCTAGTCTAGGTTAAAATGCAGCTACAGTGGTACCTCGGGTTACATACGCTTCAGGTTACAGACCCTTCAGGTTACAGATTCCGCTAACCCAGAAATAGTACCTCGGGTTAAGAACTTTGCTTCAGGATGAGAACAGAAATCGTGCTTCCAGGAGGTCCCATTAGCTAAAGTGCTTCAGGTTAAGAACAGTTTCAGGTTAAGAACGGACCTCCGGAACGAATTAAGTGCTTAACCCGAGGTACCACTGTATAAGTGACAGCAGTGCCGGATTTACGTACAGTGGTACCTCGGGTTACAGACGCTTCCGGTTACAGACTCCGCTAACCCAGAAATAGTACCTCGGGTTAAGAACTTTGCTTCAGGATGAGAACAGAAATTGTGCTTCCAGGAGGCCCCATTAGCTAAAGTGGTGCTTCAGGTTAAGAACAGTTTCAGGTTAAGAATGGACCTCCGGAACGAATTAAGTTCTTAACCCGAGGTACCGCTGTATAAGCTAAACAAGCTATAGCTTAGGGCCCCACTCTCTTGGGGGCCCCTAAAAAACTTAAAGGGGGGGGGAACTGGATGTACATATCCAAAATATAAGATAAAATAAATATTACTTTGATGAAATACATGTTTTGTTACGTGAAAATAGCTTTAGATACCTATTAGGTCCATAAATTACCATATAGCATATATTCAGCACAAAAAACAGTGACGATTTGTTGTTGACAAAGGACAACTGGACATATAAAGGGCCCCATTACCCTCAGTAGCTTAGGGCCTCAATCAAACCCAAATCCGGCCCTGAGTAACAGGGTGGGAAGGTGGGAACAGGTTAAAAACTATTAGTGCCCTTGCTGAAAACAGTTGTTGGGATTCACCACTGGCAAATGGAATATAATAATAATAATAATAATAATAATAATAGTTTATTATTTGTACTCTGCCCATCTGGCTGGGTTTCCCCAGCCACTCTGGGTGGCTTCGACAAAGACCAAAAATAAACTAAGATGTCACACATTAAAAACTTCCCTGAACAGGGCTGCCTTAAGATGTCTTCTGAATGTCAGGTAGTTATTTATCTCTTTGACATCTGATGGGAGGGCGTTCCACAGGCCAGGCGCCACTACCGAGAAGTCCCTCTGCCTGGTTGCCTGTAGCTTTGCTTCTTGCAAATCTGTCAGGACCGGTTTTATGTGGCCCCGGCAGCCACTCCCAGTCACCGCATTCAGCCACATTCTGGATTAATTGCAGTTTCCGGGTCACCTTCAAAGGTAGCCCCACGTAGAGCGCATTGCAGTAGTCCAAGCGGTAGATAACTAGAGCATGCACCACTCTGGCGAGGTGGTCCACAGGCAGGTAGGGTCTCAGCCTGCGTACCAGGTGGAGCTGGTAGACAGCTGCCCTGGACACAGAATTAACCTGTGCCTCCATGGACAGCTGTGAGTCCAAAATGACTCCCAGGCTGCGCACCTGGTCCTTCAGGGGCACAGTTACCCTATTCAGGACCAGGGAGTCCTCCACACCTGCCCACCCCCTGTCCCCCCAAAACAGTACTTCTGTCTTGACAGGATTCAACCTCAATCCATTAGCTGCCATCCATCCTCCAACCACCTCCAACCGGAATATAGTTGCTTCCCCAAAGTACATGTTGCATTCAGACTGATGCATTCTAGTTGCTGCTAGATAAGCCCTCCATGCTTGTAGCAGCAATCTTCTTATAGCAGAATCGAGATTTATTTGCACGTTGTCTAATCAAGCAATTTCCAAGAATATGCTGCTGGATTTTCAGAGGGTATCAGCTTGCCACCTGGTTCCCTCGAGTCCCATGATTTTAGCCCATTAGCCGTTCTAAGGAGACTGGCAGGAACTCATGCTTATTGTCTCATGCTTATTGTCGTGGGTATCGTGAACTGCAATTCTTTCCTTCTAAAGCTGCATAGTGGTAAAAGTGCCTTGATCACCATATAAGCCCCCCGCATTTGTAGCAATCATGTCCCCCTTTACAAATATAAGACACCAGTTGGATTCTGCTCATTGAAAGATGACTTGATTTGTCGTTTCTTGATCTGTTTAAGAAGCAGAAAATGAATAATTCATAACATAGTTTTCAATTGCCATATAAGCAACACTCGGGGCAAACAAATCTTGTTACCCATTGGCCTAAGTTAACTAGCCTTAGCCAAGCGTTAACTAGGTCGCAGCAGCCCCAAAAGGATGTGCTTATTTTCTTGCAGCAAACAGAGTATCTCGCTTCAGTGGGCTCCCTGATCTGGACCAGAACTATACAGCCAGACGTGAAAAACATCAAATAGCTGGGTTTGAATAGGATTGGGGGAGAGGGAGGAGAGTGAACAAATTGTAGTAATTTGTTCTAATGGGTTTAATTCGACCTTATTAGAACCAGCTTCATCAAGCCACATGTTGCATTCATCAGGAAAGGTCAGAAATGTTGTTTCAGCTCTTCCCATGCCACGTAAATGACATATGAGCAACTGTTCTGGAGTTGTTTTGTAATATAATGCCCATTGCTCACCTCTTCCCACCTCTGGTGCTGGTGTTTGTCTCAAATGACTTTTTTTTCCTGATTCGCTTTGGGAAGCGGGCAATATTCAGACTTAGTCGGTAATCTCAGTTTTTGATTCAGATTCATTTCACAAAACGTAGCTGTCATGACCGGACATGTTTGCCCTGGCTTTTTCTTTTTCTGTTAAAATTGCTTCACTTTGTTCATTTGCCTGCTGTGGAAAGAACTAAGAGATTCCTAATTCAGAGTCAGTTATGTTGAAACCGTAATCGATGTTATTATGTCACAAGTTTATTTAGGATGTCATTTCCAGCTCACAAATCATAAGTATAGCATCAGTGTTACAATATACGTACAGTCATACCTTGGATTACAGACGCTTCAGGTTGCGTTTTGTCGGGTTGCAGAATGGCGAAACGCGGAAGTACCGCAACAGGTTACTTGCAGGTTTCGGCAGCGCTAAATCGTGCTTTGCGCATGCACAGAAGCGCCGAATTGCAGCGTGCGCAGGTGCGCCACTGCGGGTTGCGAACATGCATCCCACACGGATCACGTGTGCAACCCGAGCACTGTAAAGAGTGTGTGTGTGTGTGTGTGTGTGTAGAGATAGATAGATAGATAGATAGATAGATAGATAGATGATAGATAACATTTTTATTTGCCTGGGACTTTAATGTTGTTGTTGTTTTTTCATGGTGTTTCAGAATGTGTCTGTTTCATTTTAGTTTTATGCTGCTCTTTTGATATTTTTAAAAGATTTTTGTTGTATGAACTATAATTTATACTTGGTTTCTAAATTTGCTGGCATTTTCTTAATTGAAAGTCGTAAGAAATAACTTCAGTGACCTTTTTTTAAAAAAAATGGAGAAAGCTAACCACAGTAAAGGTAAAACAAGCGTTTAGGAATAAAATCCTGATAGGATTTCCATGCATTTCTGAGGTTATCGTTCCCCCCCCCCCCCCCGAATATATAAGATGGGATTATTTCATTTGTTTTTATTTACTGCGTTTCATATATTCCACTTTTCTGGTAGTGCGTATTTGGTTATATGGAGAAGAGTGAAGGAGCCCTCATTCTAACTGCAGCGAATCAGGCAGCTGCATTAACCTCACTGCATTCACATTGCCTTTTGAATCACTTAAAATAATAGAATCTTAGAATTGTACTGGTACCCCAAGGATTATCTACTCCAGCCCCCCGCAATGCAGGAATACAAATTTGTTGGTATGAAGACCAGTCCATGGTTTGGTTGCACCAATGCCAGCCATTGGCACTGCACCTGAACTGGCCTAGTATGTTAGCCTTGACATGATGCTCTGGGTATAAGCAGTTTGTACATAAAGCTGTAAAGAGACCCCACAAAGCACACAGTCTGCTTTGCCCGGTGATGAATACAGTTAATACGCAGCTGCCGCAGGTTTTCAAGGAGTCTAATTAGGAACCCGTTTACACTCTTTTAATTGAATCAAGATCATTAACACCCACTTTAACAGTAGTGCCTGGTTTCAGACCAGCGCTGAGAGCGCAGCAAGTAGATTCTCTGAAAAATACAAAAATAGGGCATTATCATACTCATTCATAATAATCAGCATGCACATATTTTAGGCTTTGGCTAGCAAGTAAGGAAAGGAAATTGGCAATTAAGACAGAGCCATATGGTTGCTATAGTATTCTGAAATAGCCAAACTCATCAGGAAACAAAAGGACAAAAAAAGTGAGTTGATTACACCCTATTTGTCCGAAAGTATTAATTCTATGCTATACCTGTGGTGACTATCCCATGGGTATGTTGTAAATACACACACTCCTTTTCTGTTCTCATCTTGTCCTTAATGGTGTCTGTTAATTGAGATTCTTTGTGTCCTCTGATTAATACATGAGAAATGTGTATCTGCAAGGTGGATTTGTGAAAGACTGTTCTGCCATGGTTTGAACTGAGATTCTCAACTCTAACAAAAGCCTATAGAAAATGATCAGACTAAACAAATTATAGATTTAGTTTAATACATGGCATACACTTAATGTGCATTTCCCCCGCCAAAGAATCCTAGGGGCTGTATAGTGGTACCTCGGGTTACAGACCCTTCAGGTTACAGACTCCGCTAACCCAGAAATAGTACCTCGGGTTAAGAACTTTGCTTCAGGATAAGAACAGAAATCGTGCTGCTGCAGTGGGAGGCCCCATTAGCTAAAGTGGTACCTCAGGTTAAGAACAGTTTCAGGTTAAGAACGGACCCCCGGAACGAATTAAGTTCTTAACCCGAGGTACCACTGTACTTGGTTAAGGATGCAGGGAAATGTAGTTTTGTGAGGGGCAAACTACAGTTCCCAGGGTTCTTGGGAGGGGGAGTTGCTTTAAATGTATGGTATGCGCATAGCCTAAATCAGGGACCAGCAAACTTTTTCAGCAGGCGGCCAGTCCACTGTCCCTCAGACCTTGGGGGCGGGGGCGGACTATGTTTTTTGGAGGTAGATGCAAGAGCACCATAAGCCCCGGTGGCTGCTTACCTGTGTCTTGTGAGCAGCAGGGGCTGGTGGTTGTGGCGGAAGAACAATGAGCGGCACACGAAAGGGCTCCGGAGAGGGGCTGCTTAAAATGGCAGCCGCTCGATCACTGCTGCTGCTGGCACCAACAAAGCCCAGCCTCCTTCCTTCTCTAGGCAGGGCAGAGAGAAGCCAGGAGGGAGGGAGGAGGCACGGCCGCCGCCGCTGTGTGAGGGAGAGAGAAAGAACATGCACGCTGGTGATCCATGCAGCGATTCCCGGACTGCCTGCGGGCTGGATCCTGAAGGCAATTGGGCCTGATCCGGCCCGTGGGCCTTAGTTTGCCTACCCATGGCCTAAATGCTGACCTGAGTTACTGTGCTGCTGCTGCAAGCAAAGCTCAGAGCTCCTCTACGTGCCCCCAAAGAGACACTTAATTCTCACAATATAACTTGTGGCAATGAATTCTGCAGGTATGTAATCTAAAACCGCCATTTGCTTGCTGTTGCAATAACGTCCTGTAGGTTTAACTAAGGCAGATGGCGTTTTACAACCCAGAATTCTGTATGCAGACAACTGTTTCGTCAGTTCTATATAGCAACCGGATTTTAACATGTGGTTGTAGCTGGAGTTATTTCTACTCAAGAGTTAGACGCACTCCAGTGTCCTTGGCTAAGTTGGGTCTATTAATTTCAATGGATCTGCTCCAACATGGATGGATATAACTTGCAGCAACCTAGCCAGTTATACACACAGATTGCGTACTGGTGAATTATTATTTTTTTAAATACTTTGTTCTGTAATTTTAAGTAAGCCCCTGGGAGTGTTTTTAAAGTGGGGAAATAATAATTCTGTTGCTTCTGTAAATCTAAGGAAACAAATACTGCAACCCAGATGAGCATAGCTAGAGATAGATATACAGTGGTACCTCGTTACAGACGCTTCAGGTTACAGACTCTGCTAACCCAGAAATAGTACCTCAGGTTAAGAACTTTGCTTCAGGATGAGAACAAAAATTGTGCGACAGCAGGAGGCCCCATTAGCTAAAGTGGTACCTCAGGTTAAGAACAGTTTCAGGTTAAGAACGGACCTCCAGAACGAATTAAGTTCTTAACCCGAGGTACCACTGTACGCCTCCTGCCTGTCAAATATTGACACCGTATAAATGGTTTGGTTTTCTTAAACTGTGAGAGACTCTGGAAAGCAACTTCCTTGCCGGTGTACCATCTTCGTTAAAAGGTCTCTGGGCTTGCCTATTTTACATCATCTAATGATTTCACCCCTTTTTTCTGCTTCAAGCACTTCTCAAAACTTTGTGCTCTTCAGTTCATAGGCAAATTATCTGCTGCGGTTTTGAAGCATGGATTAGAAGGGGTGGGGGGAAATCCCATAATTAGCTGCAGGTTTGACATTAATTTCGTTTAAGAGCGGGAGATGTGAAGCATTTATTGTCTTAAAACTGGCACTTCCCTGTGATGTGAATCACATCTCATTTAACTATTAGCGGTTGCTGCTTAGTGAGGTGTGTAAACCTCTCTTTCAAATGCCCTGGTTGCTTCTGCTCCAGAGCAAACAGCCTCAGGTCAGCAGGTTAGCTCATTAGGATATTAATTCTCTCCTTCTCACTTTCTCCTTTCTCTGTCGCTTTTCACCTGGAGTACAAAAAGAGAGAGGTTGAATTTGCACCTAGGTAGTGGAGCCATCGCTCATCGCATTTTTTTATATCTTTGCCACTGAATTTCACCTGGTGTTTAAAGCTTGCAGATTTAGGGTGCTTTCCTTTTAGAATGAAGTTGTTGGGAAGAGGAAAATCTCTCTGAAATAAAGAAAAATAAAAAGGGGGGGGGGAATCCTGAATAGATGTTCAAAAGCCGAGAGTACAGCACGGGAGTTTGTGATTTTATTCACATTTCCCAAGTTTGACTGGAGTGTCTTAAAACGTCAACAGGAAATTCAATACAGTGGCATGCAAACAGTTTCCTGGAAGATCCTTACGGAGAATAAATTTATATTGACAACCACATTGCAGGCTTGCCATGCCTGAGCATTCTTTCTAGGAACACCGTGTTCTGTATGTGTGTACATTAATGTTCTATTTGATATTAGAATGCCAGCAAATAGGGCTGGTTCCCGTTGCTAATGCAGAAAAGATATGAGGGCAATTTTCTGAGGACCGTCCCCTCCGTCAGTTCATTGCTCCCTGAGCTTTACTAATTTAGACTTTTCAAAACCTAGGTAAAGGTAAAGGGACCCCTGACCATTAGGTCCACTCGTAGCTGACTCTGGGGTTGCGGCGCTCATCTCGCTTTATTGGCCGAGGGAGCCGGCGTACAGCTTCCGGGTCATGTGGCCAGCATGACTAAGCCGCTTCTGGCGAACCACAGCAGCGCACAGAAACGCCGTTTACCTTCCCGCCGGAGTGGTACCTATTTATCTACTTGCACTTTGACGTGCTTTCGAACTGCTAGGTTGGCAGGAGCAGGGACCGAGCAACGGGAGCTCACCCTGTCACGGGGATTCAAACCGCCGACCTTCTGATCGGCAAGTCCTAGGCTCTGTGGTTTAACCCACAGCCAAACCTAAGCTTCCATTAAAATGTAGCGTCAGTTGGTGACAAACCCACTGCAAAGTCAAGTTTGGGTTCCTTTGGCTCTTCCCCCCCCCCCCCCATGGCCTTTTCTTGTTTCGGCAAAGTACCTGAAAGTTTTGCTGCTATTGGTTTGCATCCTGGCTTCATTTAGAAGCAGGTGGTGCTGACCAGTGGAATTGGCGTCAGGGACTCCTGGACTTGGAATCTGAAGCCTTGGGGCATGAAGTCTCGCAGGTGCTAGCATGGTTCGGTTTGCATTTTGATGGATTTTCTTTTAATCGTTTAGCTGCCTTGAGCAATATGCTGGGTAGAAGGCCGGATAGAAACCAGATTACAGATTTGTTGTAGGGATTAAATGAGACAGGGAAGAGAATTGTGTACAGTGCCTCGAGCTCCTTGGAGTAAAGGTGGAATATAAATGTGAGTTAGAAAATTTGAAAACTGGAGTTGATTAGCTGTTCTCGACTGATGCCATATGACTGACATTGCATCCAGGTTTAAAAACTTGGCTTCCAAAACATTCAATCAGGTGGGTGATAATTATGCATGGAGATGATAAGAATGGATGGTGCTGGAATAGACTGAGGTTTGTCTGGTCCAGTGTCATGTTTCCAACCATGACCAGCCAGATGTCTCTGGAACCAGGGCACAATATTCAAGGTCAAGAGTTACAGTACGTATCTGTCACCATAAATGAGTCTGCTTGAAACAGATGAATGAACGAAAGCAATATTGGAAACTATATTGAAAGCCTGACATTGAAAAACATACGTGTCGGGTCCAAAGGCACCCTTCTGTATTAGGGATGGACTGATGCGGAATTCCTCTTTCACTATAGGACTTTGTGACCCTTCATACTAGAGCACTGTGTGAGAAAAGTGAAAAGGCTAAATCCAGAGATAATGACAAAAACTCGTAGAATGGGGACAGATGCTACGCCTTGCCATCCTATTATGGCACTAAATGAACTCTTGCCCAAGCTCTTCTGGAAGTGCTTATTGAATATTATTAGTGTTTTTCCACTCCTCTGTCCTCTGGATCCAACCCAAAATAAAGACGTAGTGCTAACCGGGTCCATTGTTGATTAGGTAGTTCTCCCTGACTTTCTTGTGTACATGATCTGCAGAGAAGATTAGCAAGGCACCTGTGCACGGACAGCATGAAAATTCAATAAGCTTGCCATTTTCCTTGGGTTTTCTTCTGTGCCAGAAGTGTTAAGCAGTATATACATTTTCTAAATAATATAAAATAAATATTTTATCTGCCTAGTGGTGTGCGCTGCTAATCGATGACACATGAGATGCTCAGGGACATAGGATGACACTAGGCTACTGACTTTGGGCAAGCTAGTTTACACCAAGGGAGTAAAAACTTAGGTTAGGACTGAAGACTCCCCTGTTAATTTGCCTTGAAATCGCAATAGCTTCTTCCACAGCCACTTATTGATGGAAATGAATTAGTAGTAAGCAGTTGGTCCTTCCTGGGTATTTAAGGTTGTTGTTTTTTAAGAAGGTCTATGTTTGTGGCACCATGGTCATTGGCAGAACTTGCTGCAAACCATGGTTTTGCCAATCGTGAGCCAAACCCGGAAATTAGTGCTCCCTCTGCCTCCCACGTCTCTCCCAGTGTAAGCTCCCCCTTTGTTTGCCTGAGAATGGTTTTCCAAGGTGTTAACCAAGGTGAACACTAACCAGAATTCAAAACCAGGGCTTGAAGTGGGTTTGCAAATCCAATTAAGAAGAAAACTGCTTAGCGTCACCATCATAGCAGATGCTGGCCTTTAACCATGGTTTACTATAACAAGGTAAACAAAGGGTTGATTTGCAACGGGGGGGGCAGGGTGCTCTAAGCCTGACTTGCAAAATTTGCAGGAAGTCAGTTTTACATCTGCAATGGACCCACTGGGTATCCGACTTTCTGCAACCTCTCTTTTCAATCCCCATTGTGAGTGTGCTTTGCAGCAGTTTCATATTGATTGTGAAACATTTTTGGCCATTGAGCTGTATTATGTTTGAGCCCAACCCTTTTACAACCAATTTAATGCTGTGAATCCAGATATTTTCCGAGAAACATTAGTACTCGGCTACAGCATGAATTTATGCTCCTGCTGTTGATAATCAGGAGTGCAGAACGTCAAAGCAGTGTATGTCTGGACAGTCCATGCTAGATCCAAATCCAAAGTTCACAGCTGTGTGTAAAGAGCACATTGAATTAATGAAACACTCTGAAGCAGTAAATAGCAACTAACTTGGTCTTCTCTCTCCCCTTGTGTTTTTCAGATTTATTCCAATCTATAGGGGACCAAGTCACACCTACAAGGTACAACGGTTGATGGAGTTCACCTGCTTCGCTTTCAGAATACAGGCCGTAAACGAAGCTGGGGAAGGACCTTTCTCAGAAGTATTTACCTTCAGCACAACCAAATCCATTCCCCCCGCCATCAAAGGTAAATAAGACGCACTTCCTGGTTTGGGCTGTGCGCCTGTGGAAGTAAACCAGCCACCTGACTCTTTCAGTTATTATTAATACCCTATACAGCACTTGTAGCATACACTGTGATTTCATTTGTCCTCAATAGTCCACTGTTGAGAGGACATGATTGTTCGCCCCATTTGATAAAAGAGGGAAGTAAGACAGAGGTTCTGGAGCTACCCTGCTTTGACACCAGCTAGAGCTTCATCAATATGAGTTGTTTTCTTATCCTCCTTTTAGACCTTTAAGTGTAACGTATCTGCCCAGGTCTCATTAACATCTGCAGTGAACGTGGAAATACCTGTGGAAAACCCACAAGTACAACAGCACTCTCCCCTAGAGTGGTTAGCAGCCTTGAGTACAGTCGTACCTTGGTTTTCGAACTTAATCCGTTCCAGGAGTCTGTTCGACTCCCAAAACAGTTCGAAAACCAAGGCGTGGCTTCCAATTGGCTGCAGGAGCGTCGGACGTTCGGCTTCCGAAAAACGTTCGCAAACCGGAACACTTATTCCGGGGGCCAAAACATCAGAGTACCAAGGCATTTGACAACCAAGGTATTGAGAAACCATGGAGTCAGAGCCTAGCCATTGCAGCTAGTCTGTTTTTACTTCATTCATCACTGAGGGTTGTGGCTACACCCATTTGTGAGGAAGGCTTCAGGGGTAAACCCCAAGGAAAATCTGTACCCACTGCCTTGTGGGACGTCTTCAGGAGAAGCAGCAGCTAAGGAGTAAACCCTACACAAATCGGGAATGGAGTCCCTAAGGCTGTTGGATGGCAACTTCTGCAGCCAAACATAGTGCCCCGCTTTCCTTCAGACCCCATCAGAGGGGGAATCTTGTCATCTGGGCAGCGCAGGACCTCCTTACATACTTCCCAGGCTTGTGCCCCAGAGAGGTCACTTTGGTGCTGGTAACGCAGCAAAAACAACTCAGGAGGCAGCAGTTATGAGTTGCCGGTCTCTGCAGCCACAGCAGTCGCAGAGTTTGGCAGCGGTTTGACTTCACCTTTGGAGGTACACTCCATTGTCTCTCAAGGCAGATATAGGCCAACTATGCAGCCCTGAGCAGCTGATAAATTATTTGTATATCTTGGATTTGCCATGATGGGAGTTGAGGCTTCTGCCATTACTGCTTTCCATTGACCTTTTTGGTGTGTTTTGTTCAGCAACCACACGCTCCCCTCCCCCCTTTATTCCTTTTAAAATAAACATTTGTTCCTGTCGCCATGAACCAGCTTGTATTCCCCCCCATATTTTTTTGGGGGGGGGATGAAGGAATTCCTATGCCCCACAAATAAACCAGAGATGCATTTTAAATAAAAGGACACATTCTACTCATGTAAAAACATGCTGATTCCCGGACTGTCTGCAGGCCGGATTTAGAAGGTGATTGGGCCGCATCCGGCCCACGGGCCTTAGGTTGCCTACCCCTGTTACAGACGATCGTCATGGGGACAGATGCATGGCTGCGCAATTGTCAGCTACTTGAAAGCTTTATGCTTTATTGAGAAATCAGATTCCTGTAGCTGATGGGGCCCTAAGTGACATGTGATGGCTTTTGCCTTGATGGAAGAGGATTTCTCCCCCCCCCCCCCAAGAGTAACAATCAGCTTGTGCTAAGGGCAGTGCGGGTGTGAGCTGATAACAAATCATGCTTCCCTCTGGGGCCCAGAATGCATGCCGTGAATCTGAATGGCAGTCTGGAATCTGCAAGTTCCAGAAGCTTTGCCGTGTTTGCCTTTGGTACAAAAGGAACAGCAGGGTCCCTGTGCCCATCTGAGAGTGTAACCATTCCATTAGAATCTTGAATGGTGGGGAAAGGCTATCTGAATGTCAGTTGCTGGAAATCACAGGAATGGAGAATGCTCTTAGGCTGGGTACAGACATCTTGCTGACCACTCTGCGAAGGGGATGCTGACATGGGCTGCCATATGTCCAGATTTTTCCGGACATTTGGCCAATTTCCACTCGGACGCAGCTGACGAATGCAGTATTCCGGATATGTCCGGGAAATTCTGGACGTAGGGCAACCCCAGCTTAACCATATCTGTTTTCTTCAACAAGAAAAGCCACATTCTTCCACATGGCTCTCTTCCTTTCTCTATATATATCTCCTCCATTCGTTTTCTACTTTTCTAATAAGAAAATATTTTGGATTAGGATTGGGTATGCATGGGTTGCCGTAAATTGAAAGAAACATTGCAAATACATTCTGTGTTCCGATCCATTGGTTGTCTGTTTCACCATACCATCTATGTTCTATTCTCACTTATTTTAAGTCGGATGGGTGGGAGGAATGAATTAATTGTATTTACTATATTCTGGGGGGGGGGGGGGCGGGATGTTAGAAACTTGAAAAGGAATAAAATTATTATAATCTCTTGTCTTTAGCCCCTCGAGTGAGACAGCTGGAAGGAAACGCCTGTGAAATTGCTTGGGAAGCTGTTCCCCCCATGAAGGGAGACCCTATCAGTTACATTCTGCAAGTCCTGGTTGGAAGAGAGTCTGAGTACAAACAGGTAGGAAAAGAGGGCATTTTTACCCAAAAGTCCATATGGCAAGACTGGATTTCCTTATGTTTCTTTTATAGTTCATATATTACTCTAAATTCTTTGGCTTGTGTAGGAGTATTGGGTGATCTTTGAAAAAAGTTAAGTCATAATCAGAATTGAAAAGCAGCTGGCCTCTTGGGCTTGCTGATCAGAAGGTCGGCGGTTCGAATCCCCAAGACGGGGTGAGCTCCCGTTGCTCTGTCTCAGCTCCTGCCAACCTAGCAGTTCGAAAGCACGCGAGTGCAAGTAGATAAATAGGTGCCGCTGCAGTGGGAAGGTAAACAGCATTTCCGTGCGCTCTGGTTTCTGTCACGGTGTTCCGTTGCGCTAGAAGTGGTTTAGTCATGCTGGCCACATGACCCAGAAAGCTGTGTGCGGACAAGCGCCGGTGCTCTTGGCCTGAAAGCGAGATGAGCGCCACACCCCATAGTTGCCTTTGACTGGACTTAACCATCCAGGGGTCCTTTACCTTTTACCTTTATTCATTATACCCTGCCCGTGAACGAGGATATTAATCCCCTATCTTATATTTGTGTAGCTACTTTTTCCTGCCTCATTGCGAAACGTTACATTTCTCTCTGTTGAATTTCATTTTGTGATTTTGGGCCCAGTTCTCCAATCTATTAAGGTCATCTTGAATCCCGGTTCTGTCTTCTGTGGCATTGACTACCCCTTCCACTTTGGTGTCAACTGAAAATGGAATGAGCATCCCCTCAATTCCTTCATCCAAGTCGTTTACAAAAATGTTGAACAACAACAGACCCAGGACAGAACCCTCCGACACCCCACTTGTCACTTTTTCCCAGAAAGATTAGGAACTATCTTTGGGTTCCAGCTACAAATCCACCTAACAGTTACCTCATCCAGCCCACATTTTATCAGCTTTCCCCCAAAAATATCATGGGGGATTTCACCAAAAGCCTTACAGAAATCAAGACACATTACGTCCACAGCATTTTCCTGATCCTCCAAGCTTGTAACACTATCAAAAGAAATGAGATTCGACTGGCATTTCAGTGTACTGTATTTGAATATATGCCTACCCTTTTTTTCTCATTTCTCAAAATGAGAGTTGAAGGCGAGCCCTTCCCAATGTTAAAACATACAAGGGAAAAGTAACAAAAAAGCCAAAAAATCTCAAGGAACAATCTGAATGCCTGCACACTCAGGAAAATGCAAACCAGGGCTTTCTTCAGGGGAAACTTATCGGAATTCACTTCGGACACCTCTCAGGTGGGTGCCATTGCCATTCTAAGAGAAAAAGGGACGCATTCATGGTGAATTTTAGCACCTCTTTTTCTAGAAAAATAGCACTGGTCAAAACTATTTGAAAGACACTCTAGGGTTGGAGGGTTGGTGGAAAGAAGCACTAGTTAATTGCGTGCCCTCCTTAACTGGGTTTTCACCATTCAATTGGAACCACTCAAGTTACTGGCGGAAGTGAGAGCTGGACCATAAAGAAGGCTTATCGCCAAAGAATTGCTGCTTTTGAATTATGGTGCTGGAGGAGACTCTTGAGAGTCCCATGGACTGCAAGAAGATCAAACCTCTCCATTCTGAAGGAAATCAGCCCTGAGTGCTCACTGGAAGGACAGATCCTGAAGCTGAGGCTCCAATACTTTGGCCACCTCATGAGAAGAGAAGACTCCCTGGAAAAGACCCTGATGTTGGGAAAGATGGAGGGCACAAGGAGAAGGGGATGACAGAGGACGAGATGGTTGGATAGTGTTCTCGAAGTTACTAGCATGAGTTTGACCAAATTGTGGGAGGCAGTGGAAGACAGGAGTGCCTGGCATGCTCTGGTCCATGGGGTCACAAAGAGTCAGACACGACTAAACGACTAAACAACAACAACAACGTTACTGGCAGAAACATCATTTCCCTAGAGATTGTTCTAAGACAGGGAAAAAGTTGTTTTCAGAGCAGTCTAGGCGCTCCTTTACTATTCTAACCCTCCTTTACTAGTCGTAAAATGTTTTTTGTGCTTGCCTTCACCCTTTCATTGCCAGTTTCAGATAACGGGGAGGCTCAACAGATTTGAAGGAGAACGTTTCCACTGATTCTTTCTAAGGTTCATTTTCACTGATGACCGCCTTCAAGCTGCCTCTCCTAATATCCCCCTGGAAATTATACAAATGTCTTCTCAGAAGTAGCACAGCATGATCACCAGCTGTGGGCCTAGCCTCCAGCAGGTTCACACCGACAATATGCAAATAGGAGAGTTGCAAATAATATATGCAGGCTAGCTGGGTCCCTCAAGCCTGGATTGCAGACATTATGTGTGCAGTCCTCTGGGCTGATGGCATTGTACATTGCTGTTCTATAAAGCAAGTTTTTAAAATACGCATCTTACGTCTTTGCTCTTACAGTAGTGCAGTGCTAAACTCTGATGATCTGTGAATTGCATCACACAGCTGGGAATACAGCCATCCTGCTGTTAGCACCCTTTAAAATATATTGTTGTTGTTGTTGTTGTTGTTGTTGTTGTTATACTATATAGGTATATTTTTAAAATAATGTAATTCCTAAGGAGAACACCCATGTTGGAGCAATAAAGCTGAGAAATGTTTACAAAAAAAGTAAAGCAATATTGTCAGGGTTAAGTGGATAAGGGTAAGCAATGTCCCTCCTCAAAATTTTCAAACATGCTAGAATTACATTTTGCTTCTTGGATTCTCACAACCCTTTAACATAAAGACTTATTTTCATATTTATATTTAGCCCCTTTATCATTCTTCTTCCAACATCTCTTCATTATATGACTCAAGACAGTTTGGCAACCATCCAGCATTGTAAACTTTGCCCCCTTACTCCTGGTCTGAATCGGGGTACTCAAAGGGAATCATAACACACATACCATTTTGTGTTCCTGTCTCTTTCAGGTGTGGCGGCCATTTTGTGTTCATACCTAAGCCCTATGGCAGCCATATTGTGACTGGCGCCCACAGTATTTTCTCAAAATTTCAAATAGGTGCGCTGGCCTAAAGCGGTAGGCAGCCTCTGTTGTTGTGCAAGCCTGTACCGCGTTGGAATGAGTGGCCTGTCAAAAGTGATGCCTTTCAAAGCAATTAAAACAGAACATAGTCCTATACAAGATAAATAAAAGGGGCATTTTCCTGCCATAACTGCTTACAGACAGATAGATACCCAGTCATTCATTTCTCTCTCGTGACACGCCCTCCCAAGGCAGTTCACAAAATAGCTAAAATCATAAAATTCATCCAAACATAACATGAAAAGCGCAGTATTTGCTGAAACACAAAAGCCTCACATGGTATAGCCTCATCAGATGTTTAAAGTACTACAGATACTAAATTAGCAGGTGAAAATTGAGACATGATAGAGAGCAGCAGGTTAAATGCAAAGCATTGAAGGAGTAATTTAAAAAATCAGGTTAAAAATAGATTTTTAGTGTTTGAAAACCAGCCCATACCATGCCTGCCTAGACAGGGATTCCATAGGCATTTCACAAAATGTAGGAAGGTCAGTAGAAGGAGGGGGGTGGGATATAAGGACTCAAGGGGTCTTTAGGGTATCCTGGACCCAAGTTGTTCAAGGCTAGGTATATTGCCTCAAGAACCTTTCACCATAGGCAAGCTCCCCAAAGTGCAATCTTAGAAATTTGCGTTATATTGAAAAACAGCAAAGCCGTTCTGGTGAAAAACAACACAAACATTCTAGATTCAGGTAGGTAGCCGTGTTGGTCTGACGCAGTCGAAAAAAAATTATTACCTTAAGAGACCTGTTAAGTTCGTTATACCCAGAACAAACTTAACTGGTCTCTAAGGTGCTACTGGACAATTTTTTATTTTTTTCCCAACACAAACATTGTTTTCCAGAAAGAGTAAGGAAATTCAGCAAGGTGTCCAAGGGCACGAAAACATGCACACACAAGGAGCATTAAAAATGCACAATCCATGGTTTATGGATTCTTCAGGATTTTTCACATTCCACCCTAAGTTGGCAGCTTAAACTGTTAACAAATAAGGGCAGTCCAGTAGCACAAGGAAATATTCATAGCAATGTATGTGCTCTCATGAAGGAGGAGGAGGAGGAAGCCACATGCAAAATAATAATTCCTTTTAGTGCTGGGAAATGTAATATTCCCTCAATCAATAGGTAATGTTGAGAGAAGACATTTGGGCAGCGTATCGCCAAATGGGTAGAAGCCACACATTTATCGTAAAAGAACTGGAAAGCCTTTCCGTTTGCATTCTCCATTTGCCGCTGCTTTTTTTGGGGGGGGGGGGAACCTGTTTACAGCCAAGACTCTCTCTGGGTAAATTGGCGGAACGTGTCGCTGCTTACAACCCGTAGGTGGGTGACAGGGCCGTGGGCCGGATGATTTCACCTCAATGACTGTGACTTGCGTCTTTGCACACTTGCCACCGTGCTCAGAGCGACGGTGCTCGAGTTTGTGTGAATGCAGAGAGGCAAAGAGGCCTTCCTGCAAAATAGACGCAAACAGTGAAAACGCTTGTTCCCAGTTAAAGCGGCCGAAACTTTTGACTGCCTCCCAGAGCAACTGCGTAACATAAAGGCAACTGCAAGTCCGAGCTGTAAGAAAGCGGCGCGTGTGCTAAGGTCGCTTTTTAATAAGTAGGAAGCATGCAGCCACATACTCTTCTTTTATTATTTATTTAAGCAGAAGCTGCGACCGAGGGGTCGTGTTTGAGGCGCATCTTCTCCCTGCTTTCACCGCCCCCCTCTCTTGTTTGCAGAACACTCAAGCACATTTATCGCTGGTGTGTTGTTTTTTTGCTGTTAGCCTTAGCAACGTGGATATAAAAACAGCAACAACTGAAGTAATACCACAATAAACGGCAAACAGTACAATTAACATCACTGAACTGTTACAGCATTCCCAAGGCCGATTGCATGAAGCTCACGACACCACCTCTTGCTTCCTGTCCCTCATGCCGTAATTAATTTGTCGGTTGTTAAAAAAGAGCCACGAGGCTCCCTTGTCTGTTTTGCTACAAAATACCTCAAGGAATGTCACAAGTGGCAGTATTTGTCAAAAAAGTAGGTCTGAATTTGGCAGAGGAACGTGCATATCTTGCTCACATTATCGGCTTGCTCTTGCTCATTGATAAAGATAATCAGTCTTAGGATATTGATCAGAGCTGCAATTGTTAGTATCTCTCTCTTGAATAGGTGTTTGTCTGGCAATCAACTGCAACTCTGAGGGAGATAATAACACTTCCTCCTCAAGAACCATTTTGTTATATAAGTGCCCCCTTTCTAGTTTTTATGAGTGTTATTTTTTGCCTCAGTATTGAGTGTAGGCTCCACGTGTATTCTTTTTCGCCAGGAGTGATGGCCAGTATTGATCCCAGCTCTGATCTGCTGCTGGTGGTGGTCGTGTGTTTTTTGCCTCTTTAACGCAAACGTCCCTCCCTCTGCTTTGTTTGGCTGCTTTGAGGATAAGTCAGAAATGAGAGCAATTAGTTTTATACCGCACTGCTGATATGCAAAGTTTTCAAAGGCGTTAAGTTAATAAGTCGTGCAACACTTCTCTGCAGTGGAAATTAGGACTGGGGGGCGGTGTATTAAGATGTTGGTAGTCACACCATACAAGCACAGGGGGTTATGTACTGAAGTTCTCACCCTGGGCCAGCAGGGGGATACTGTAGATAAGTATGAAAATGAAGGATCAAAAGTGACGTTCAGTGATTGGATAGTTTGTATGCAAATGAAGGATCAAAAGTGACGTTCAGTGATTGGATAGTTTTAGAAAGTTGCAACAGTTACGTTGTTCTGGAGCTCTATATAAGCAGGCTGACTGAGCTCTTCAGTTCAGTTCTATTCTGGCCTCTGAATAAACAAGAGCTGTTGAAGAATCGCTGTGTCGTCTGATATGTTCGCCCACAACTTAACACAGGGCTTGTTCAGGATGAAGAGCTGAGTATCTTGTGTGTACATAGAGAGAGCGCGCATGCTTCTAGTTTTTAAGGCTGCTTTCTTTCAGACCATTGGTCCATCTAGTTCAATATTGTCTGCTCTGACTGGTAGTGTTGCTCCAGGGTTTAAGCCAGAAGTCTGTCCCTGTGCTAACTGGAGATCCCAGGGTTGAGTCGTGGACCCTGTGCATGAAAAGCAGATGTTCTGACACGGAGCTGTAGCTCTCCCCCATAGTTGTGCTGTTCCTGGATTCCATAGGGATTCGATTTTATATAATTTCAGGCACAATCATGGCAAACTTGTTGCATAATACAGACATAGGGTGCAATGAAGGGGGAGAGAGAGTGAGCAAAGCAAATTGTCCCTGTTTGCTTTTCCAAATGATTGCAAGCTACTTGCAAAGCAGTTGTCCTGAGATGACACAAAGCAATAGAACATGGGTGAGGGGAGGAAGGGCGATAACCTGCCTCTTTCTCACTTTGCACTTACCTGCAGCACAAAAACAAAGAGGACTAGCTTTAAAAGAAACAAGCCCCACCCCCCGGTGGTTGTAGAGGGGTGGGGAGCTCTGTTGGCAAATTTGCGTAGAAGTGAATGGGCTTTTGGCACTTTCCCATGCATGCAGATGGCACTGCAAGGTTTGTTTTGTTGCCGTAATTGCCTGATGATCCTGCTTTTAGCGTGCGACAGTGAGGGCGTGTGGCGGTGCAATTGGCAGGCGCGATTTCAGACGTAAACAAACCGAACGAAGAAGACAAACTTGGTGCTGTACTTTTCCTGAGCCTAGTAGCCATTCTCAGCTATGCCTTTTCCCCTATCAGCCGACATGGAAGTCGAAAACCAAGCAAGAGAGTCATGCGTTACAACAGGTGACCTTTTCTATTACCAAAGCTCCAACAAAACAAGAGTGGAGGTCACGAGGAATGGTGCGAAATGGTCCAGCATAATAAGTAATATGGCGGTTGTGCTGGTCAGCACGACAGAAATCCCACAAAATTTATCCATGGTGGAGTGGAGATCAGGGCTGGCTGAACATCAAAGCATGGGCAATATGAAATGAACACCCCGAGTTAGTGTTGCCCTGAGGGGCAACGACCGCCAAAAGGGGGTCTCTTTGCTCTTCCCTGATTGTTCTGAGCTGCACTGGTTTTCCAAACCTGGACTCGTGGTTTAACTTACTCTAGACTAACCATGAGTTATAAAAGTTTGTCTGAGAGAGCCCAGAAACCACAAGCCCGTGTTTGAACGATGGGCTTAAGCCAAACCATGGTTTAGCACAACAGCAGAACAACTGGAGAAGAGCGGTGGCTACAGTTTCCTCTCCCAGGGCTCGGAGAGTCTGGCCACAGTGATCCATTCACAGATGACCTCAAAGCTGGGACTGTTGTGGAAGTGGTGGCTGGTGCAGAATGCAGTGGTACAGCCTGCCAGGAACACCTTTGTTCAAAAAACATCGCTGGCTGCCTGTTCGCTACCAAGCCAGATTCAATATACTTATAATATTGACATGCACCTAGCAGCTTGGAACCACAACATTCTGTTGCATCTCCTGATGTAAAGAGAGTTCGGTGTAAAGAGAGTTCTTTACACCGAAGCAAATCTGAATCTCTGCGGTGTTGAAATAAGGAAGCTGTAAAGAGAAGATGGTCATCCCCCACCAAAGAGACTGTAGCTTTTAAATCCAGGGCTTAAGCAACAGGTGTCACGTCATAGCACTTCACCGTTAAAATTTAAAATATTGACTACTTGCTCCCTAAATTGTTGAAAAGTGGTTTGTTATTTACAAAGGTTGTTGCAAAATCCCTATTGGCTTTTTCTGCCACCTAAATCTGAATACCCCGTGCCAGGCATTTATGCAGATTCATATTTTCTCCCACTTAGTGATTCATATTCACTGAGTCATAGCTTCCCTGTGTTTTATTAGCTTGAATTGGTGAAATCTCAGTAGCAATCTTAATAATGATATCAGTAAGTGCACCCGAAAGAAACTTTTTTACATTGTTTTCCTACCTGTCTTGTGTACGTAGGAGGGCAACTCTACTCACTTTGCAACTCTTTGGATGGAAGGAGTAATTCATCAATTGCTATCTTAAAAATGAATAATGCCTGCTATGATACATGTATTGTGTGTGTCAAGTACACATTTACTCCCTGTTTGTAATTATAGCAATTATGTGTGGATTGCACATGCAGATTGCTGATCATTTCATTGCAACATTATCTGACAAATAAACACTGCAGTGAATGGGACCAGGGACTGGGGAAACTATTTAACCTTCCTTGCTTTGAGTCCCCCATAGGTCATGCTGTCTGGTATAACTTGTGGCTGGCTCTCATTGCAGCATTGCACATGAACGGACAGAGATTTTGTTCCAAGCTCTGCCAGTGCATGATTACCATCACAGGACGACAATCACCCTTCCATCTGACAGGAAAACCCTGAGTCAGCTTTTGACAACTCATATCCCATCTATTGAATCACTGTAATAAATGTCCTGTCTTTTGTATAAGGGGTTTTCCACTGTCCCTGCAGAAAGTCGGGTCTGATTGTTGGTTGCTACATGTAAGATAAATGACTGAAAAGCAACTTGTACTGATAACGAGGGATTGCCCCAAACATTGCTTTTACTGCTAAAAGCCTTTTGGGACATATAGCGGACGCTCGGGTTGCGAATGTGATCCGTGCAGGATGCACGTTCGCAACCCGTGTCTGTGCACGCGCGGGTTGCGATTCGGCGCTTATGCGCAAAGTGTGATTTAGCACTTCTGCGCATGCGCGACTGCCGAAACCCGGAAGTAACCCGTTCTGGTACTTCCGTGTTTCGGCAGTCCGCAACCCGAAAAAATGCAACTTGAAGTGGCTGTAACCCGAAGTATGACTGTATATATCTTGTACATGCCCAAGATGAAATGCATACAAGCCCTGGCATGATGCTCCATGATACAACCACCCTATGCCCAGTTTTATAAAATGCAGGGTACAACTTTATACAGTTTGCTTGTTCGTATGCCTCACAACAGCAAAGTTGTCTGGGCAACTTACCATCGTAATGAAAAAACGTTAAAATTAAATGATAAGCTACCGCCCTTTCAGTTACTTTGTGGTTTTTTAAGTATAATTCCTGTGCGCACACATGTTTTTGGCATACACATGGGTTGCTGCCGCAGAGCCTCTGCGAAGAAGTAAAGCAGACATTTTATAAATAAATAGTAGGTGGATAAGTTGTGCAGCTTTCTATAAAGTATTATTTCCAATTTTCAGCAGAAACTGGTCATCTTTCCTTGTCTCCTGTTTCACAGCATTTACCACCACCCCCGGTATTTGGGAATTGAAAGTTTCCGAGATACCTAGCTACTAGCCGTTGTGTGCGTGTGTGTGTCTGGACCTGATCCCTGAGCAATCTTTTTTTTTTTTGTCGTTTGTTCCCCAAAGGTGTACAAGGGAGACGAGACGACGTTCCAAATCTCAGGCCTTCAGACAAACACAGACTACCGATTCCGCGTGTGTGTTTGCCGCCGGTGCTTGGATACCTCACAAGAACTTAACGGACCTTTCAGCCCATCTGTTGCCTTTCTGCTCCAGCGGAGGGAGCTGATGCTCACGGGGGAAATGGGGAGGATAGATGACGCAAAGACGAAAAGTATGATGCCTTCGGACGAACAGTTTGCTGCCCTCCTAGTCCTCGGCTTTGCCAGCGTCTCCATCTTATTTGCCTTTATATTACAGTATTTGTTTATGAAGTAAAGAGTCCCATTACAAAGGTATCATTTTAACTAATGCTACGCATTATCCACATGTTTTATTCAGATATTCCTCTTATTTTATTTTATTTTCTCCTCCTCTCTTTTTCCCCCCAGTGGTGTTTTCCAATACATTTTATACATTTTTCCTGGATTAACGTGGGATGGGGTGGGCATAGGGATAAAGCCCTATTTAGGAAATACTGGGAGTTCGGGTGTTCCTTTTCGAAACTCAGAACACTAGGAAGTGGTCAGAAATATCCAGGGCAGATACCAAAAGCAAGTAGCCTGGTTTGTTTTTCGCCTTTTTTATTTTTATTTTTAAAAAAATAATCTATTCTGTATTTGTTACTTTGCTTTCAATGGATTCAGAAATGTAACCAATTTGCCTTCACTTTCTTGGGGTTATTTTCGTTTTTGTTTCTGTTTCGCTAACATCATTGCAGTCTTTTAAGTTGCAAGTTTTATTACATTAGAATATCTGCTTTCAGCTCTTCCGCATCTACAAGCCTTAATCACCAAGTATAGCATTGCGGTTAGAATGTGGCGTTCGGCGATACACAGTGTTGGACAAAAACAGTAATTAATCAACTTTGCATACAATGATATCCACTACATTTTTCTCCTCCTTCCCTCACCCCTTCCCTCACCCCTTTCTTTCTACATTGTTAAAAAAAAAAAATTTAAACTCCGCTACATTATCAACTATATATTTAGCACATTTCAATCCAAATAATTTATCCTGCAACATGAAGTTCATTTAAAAATAATAATAATAATCTCTTTATTCCAGTTGTTTGCGCACTATGAGCTGCCTGCATAACAGATCCGATAACCAGATAGCTTTATAAGTGACAAAGCATTACAGTCCCTACCATTTCTTTATTTTATTTTATAGCGGTAATTTTAAGAGGGCATTGTGCAATAGTTACTCCCATGTCCAGCTGGTCTTTTTTTAAAAAAAGAAAAAGAAAAAATAAAGCTGCTTTTAACTTGTTTGCCTTTGTATATACTCTTAATCCAATCACTAGATATATTCACCTTGATTTATATGTTTAGAACTGGCAAGAGAGAGCTTGCTGCCTTTGCTATTTATATTAAGTATTATTACCTTTTTGACGTTAAGTAATTGTTCAGTCAGCCACTTAAGAGGGGAGGAAAAAGACGCCCATCTGTGTTGGGGAAACCTGGGAATGAGGCCTCCGAGGAGGCATAATTTGAATGTGAGGCATTGCAGAGCGTCACAACCTGCTCCTCTCCCAGGAAGCGCCTGCCCCGACAAAACGCGGGATGTGACTTCGGCGCATTGCAAGATGTCCTCTAGACCCACTCAACTTCTCGAGGCTGCTGCTTCCTGGGCGATGTTCCGGGGCACACACACTGCATCACCCATGTTGCAGTAAGTAGGGAGAAACGAAAGAAGAGAAAGCAGGGCGGCCGCTATCTTCAGTGTGCATCCCATAATATCTCAGTCCAGCCTTAAGCTTGTGCTCTTCCCGCAGCAAATGTGACCCATTGCGAGAGCCAACGTCAGGGTTGTGTTGTTTTCTTTTCTTTTCTTCCTTTCGGAACATTGTCTTTACATCACTGGCCCTGATGGCCGTGTTTATCCAGTCCATCAAAATCCTTGATATATGAATCATTGGCTTATTTACACAATATCAATGTTGTCCAAGTGCCTCAGGGATATTGATAGGCAGGAGGGGCGAGTGGATTCCAAAAGGGCGTAGCAGACACAGGGCCAGGAACTTTTCCCTTGTAAACACGGCCCCGAGTCGCAACGGACTCGAGTTGCGTTTCTGCAGCGCTTGCACAGGGCAGACATCTGCCTCGCGACTCCTGGCCTGGCAGGGCAGCTGTCAGAGAAGTTCCAACACTTTGTATATCCCTGCTTTTTAAAAGGAGAAAACAAACAGAAATAATCATTTTGTATATTTTTGCTGTCTTTGGTATGGCTTGGCTCTTCTGTCCTCTATGTTAGCTACGACGCAGTGTCCCTGTAGTAGCATATATTCCCATAACCAAAGTAATGGGGGAACCAACATTATTTTTGATCTAGGTTTATTTATACTATATACTGCATACAGTACTTTAAATGCCAATTACAGTGCAATCTTATTATTTATTGTAAAAAAATAAAATAAATAAAAAGTGTACTTATGTACTAAATTTTCCCCGCCCCCTTCCTTTGTAGCATGTTATATTTTCAATTTTATTTTATTGTCAGTTTTTGTTTTATATAAGTGTAGGTTTACCGACATCAGCATTCCTAGGATTATTAAGCTTCTTACAATTTTACTTGTGCATTTTTGGGGAAAAAAATAATGGGAGTGTCTTAGTATATTAATTGCCAAAAAGAACGAACCCCTCCCCTCTGATATGGGGCCTGATAAGCCAAGCATCTTGCTGTGGAATGGCTTTGAAACTGAATTATCTGTGGGGTTTTGTCTAGTATCAGAGCTTGTCGAATTATACGCTTGATCAACGACCGAAAAGTTTACATGTAGCCAAAACTAAAGTGAAATGAAAAATATGACCATCTCTTGGAAGGATGTTCTAAGGTTTGACAAATTATTCTTTGTGCCTCTCTAGATGTAGCAAACTAGTACAAAGGTTCTGTATCTTGTTATTGACTATCGTTAGTTTATAAATTTGCCTAGAAAACTAATGGTATTGAGCTTAACTTGCCTCTTTCTCTTCCCCACTTCCTTTGGCCAAAGTCAATGGCTTGTCAAATGTTCCTAGTGGTGTTTATATGTGTGTGTTTTAATTTAAATTTATTTCTTGTATGCAATTTGGGTGACCACAAATATAAGTTCCGGACATGTTGTTTTGGTGAAATTTTGTCTGTTTAAGGGGAGGGGGAAGTGCCCCTTCTAGAAAAAGTTAGTTGTGCATAAATTTCATTGAACTTAATGGGAGAAGCGAGTCCTGGGATGTTGGGCTCCCATGGTTTCTAATGTCTAAGCAATGTATCGCCCTTGGTCTTCGCTGTAGCTAACTTTTATCTGGAGTGGGGCCAGCTGGTTTTGAAAGCTGATCATTGGGAAAGCCACAATTTTGTAGAGGTACCTTCCCCACCCCCCACTCTTCCTCCTCCACCCCCCCACAACCCCACCAAAAAAAAAACTGGTTCACTACAGCAAAAATCTCCTAACACCTTTAAAACTGAGTGGGAAACAAACTACTGTAAACTTTGTAAAGGCGCTCTAGAAATTGAGATTTATACATTTTGAGTGTTTAAAAATAAAAGATATGGAATTGTAGTTTTACATAAGGTTGAATAAATGTGACGAGGAGGGAAGTCTGTAACACTTTATTATCGAGAAAGTATTTAAAATAATTTGTTACGTATTTTTATTGTAGTTTCGAAAATCAAATGTCTCTTCCTTAGCCCTCTCCCCCCTTCCACACACACTGCCATGATCCATGAAATATCGTGGGGTGACATGTATGGTTCTCTTTGCAAACACTGCCATTTACGCCATAGGGATTGACTAGAACTAACCTCTCTGATGCAGATGTAGAATAAAAGTGTTGCAAATCCAAATCATTCCTGATTCTGCCTCCGTAAACAGCAGACTTGTTTCTGCTGATGGCTTTGTTATATTTCCTTATACTGTACGTCTGTCCCGGCCCAAAATCAGTCTCAGCTGTGTACAGGCAAGCTCCCCATTCCCAATCCTGTAGACTTTAAAAGGAATTGTAAAAATAAAAAAATAAAAAAATGCAAAGTGGGGAAAGTATTTTAAGAAACTATTTAAGAGGAAAAGAAACATTTTTATATTATCTGCCTTTGTCCTTTATGAACTTGAAATGTTGTAGTTTTCTAATCCTGTTTTCGTCAGCGACAGTAAATCAGTATTCACTGTTATCATGGGAAAAGTGCCCTAAATTGAATGTTTCCGAACATTATCCTTGCACAATTCTTTAAATTGAAAAAATAAATAAATGATAATAATAAAAGGGTTGGTTTTTCTTTTGGGTTTTTTTGTTTTGTTTTTTTACCTCACTAATAGGACATATACATTCCAAGCTTTTCAACTCTTGAGAGAAATAATCACAAGTTTTCTTGTATTGTAAATTTAACTATTTCATACGCATTGTATTAAAACTGCCATATCGATTTTAATGTATAGATTTTTGCAAATATTACGCTATGTATGTATCTGTATCTGTAGTGTATATGTAATATATTTATGCCCAATAAATGTTTTAATTCTTTATTGATAGCAAGATTCCTTTTCCTGTGCCTGGTAGCCACCGATAGCCTTATGAATAGGTTGCAGTGGCAAAGAGAAGGACCAAGTCTATTGGGCTGTGGTCAGTAGCAGCCTTTGAGGCCAGTCCTGTTCATCTTGCTAAGTGGCGAACTTGATCCATCTCCTTCCCTTCTATTGCGTAAGTGTCAAGGTGTTAAAAACCTGTCAAGGAGCTCGTCTTCTACAGATTCAACAGAGTGTTGATTCCAATCTCCTCCCATGTGTAGCGAAAGACTGTAGGGGGCTGCTGTAGACTCCACGTTGCATCCTTTATGTCAATATAGAGCAGGCAACAATGTGGAAAATGACTGAAAAGATAAGAAACGGAATGGATCGTACTCATGCCTGGCTCCCTGGGAGGTAGCTTTCACAAGGAAACAACCTGGGGGGGGGGGATGAATGCTTATGAGCAATCAAGGCCGTCTAAACAAATGTCTTGTTTTCAGGATCAAATTTAGCACTTTGAACATCACTGTCGCCTTCAGGAAGCAGGTTCTGAGAACACGCCAGCTACGTTTGGGTGACTTGGTACCATTTAGTGTCGTATCTGGTGTAACTCTATGCAGGGGCACACCTAGAGGTTGGCTAGGTTCAGTGGCGTAGCGTGGGGGGCCACCAGGGTGGTGGCCCCAGGCGGGAAATGGTTAGCGGGTGCAAAATTTCAGCACCCTGTGCTGCCTCAACACAGCTCTTCTGTTGCTTTGCTGCAGTCTCCTGGGTGACGCAGACACCGCTAGGCAGTTGAACGTACACGCATACTCTGTCTGTTTCCCTCCCACCTCTCTGTGTGGCCCCGGGTGCTTGCAATCCATGCTACGCCACTGGCCTCCACCAAGGGTACAGGCCTGGGAGCGGTTCACAAAAATTGTGCCTCTCCACTCTGGCTCAGAATGGGCTAGGAGCTATCCACGTGCTCCCAGGGCTGCTGCTCCCCTGTTCAAAGGATGGGGATGGCCCCAATATAGCTCCTTCCCAAGACCACAAGGGAGCCTGAATACGATTCTGACTCTACTGACTCCAGCTTGCTTTATGCCAGTTTCTTGTGCCTATGGTTGTTCCCCCAGAGTGGTCTGATTTAGTCCAGGCTCCCGCATTGTCCTGAAGAGGCACGGGCAGCCTCAGCCTGGCTGATAGGCTTTGCAGTGAGTAATGGAAGCCTCCACAGTGTGACGGGAAGTTCTCTCTGGCTCATTAAGCCCTGCAACCTTGCTGAAATTGGCAGCAAGGAGAACAATTGTAAAGGTAGGAACTTCAGCTGCAAAATGTGGAGGCAGCCACAGTGTCGTCTCGGATGCTTCGCACTGCAATTACAAGGTTGCCTCCAGACTGTCCTTATTTTGTGGGTGGGAATTCAGGTGCAGACCAGAAATTTAGGTTGGCGCAATTAAAGAACTCTTGTCGCCCTGGTACAACAAATCCACTTTTTTTTTGTTTTTGTTTTTACTTGTACTTAGGAAATTGATGGGGAAATGTAGCGAAAAGTGTGGGGTGAACGGATGATTAACAGAAAGATGTATAAACAGGCCATAAGCAAATTGGGATGAATGCTCCTTGTCGTATAAGTGCCCTGCAGACACACCAGAACTCAGTAAAGACCAGACATGGTCTAACCTCCCCATAAGCAAATCGGGATGAATGTGTAATAAATACCTATATTTTTCGCTCCATAAGACACACCTAATTTTTAGAGGAGGAAAACAAGGGGGAAAAAATCTGAACAAAACAGTGGATGTATGATTTTTGTGGTTCATGCTGTGGCCACAGACATGATATGTGATTTGACGGTGAATTTGGGGTAGCCCAGTGCAAAAATCCTGAGAATCCATGTGGATCCATGGTTTGTAACCACATTTTTGCGCCATTGCGGCCCCACGAAACAGTGGATGCGTGATTTTTTGGTGCAGGCTGTAGCCATGGACATGTGATGTGATGTGATGGTGAATTTGGGGTGACCCAATGCAAAAATCCTGAGGATCCATGGGCTTTTACCACCCCCCTCCCAGGCAGCCTCCTTTATCGCTAGCGTCCCTTATCTCCCTCCCCATCGCTTGCCGATCAGCTGCTAAGCGGCTTTGTTTCAACACCCCCTTCCCTCTTTCTAAAAAAAAAAAAAGGCACAATCTGCTTTTCACCCCTGAGCAATTCAGCTCCAGGGACCACACATTCACTCCATAAGACGCACAGACATTTCCTCTTTTTGGAGGAAAATAGTGCGTCTTATGGAGTGAAAAATACGGTCGGTCGTAGGGAAGAGCCAAAGGACTCGGGGGTTGCAGGGCCGAGCCATATGAAACACAGTTTGTCAAGTGAAAATGACCGTGACATTATTCATGGGATCATTACGGATGGTGGCTAATGTTTTGCCAGGGGAATGGAGACCACTGTGCCAGCCAGCCTTGCAAAGTGGCTCAGGGAGGGCGGCATGAGGAGGGCGCGACAGCCACGTGCCCTTCGACCCCAGCTTTGCAAATCTCTCCTGTGGTCCTACATTTTGCTACAGCGGCAGAACGCCCATTTCTTCAAAGGCAAGTCAATTAATTTCCCATCCAAATCCTCCTTCAATGAATGCACTTCCCATTAACCACCCAGCCAGGTATTTGGTTAATTTGCACCACATCCCAAATAAGTTCCTCTTCTGTTAATTTACACACACACACACACACACACACACACACACACATTGAGCCCATTCCAAATCAATTCCCCCCCTTCAGGAGTTCCAACAGGATTTTCTGCGGCCAGTTTACTGAAAATGGTTTGATCCTTTCATCTTCTCTGAAGGACGGGAGAAGGGGAAAGACTATGCATCGCTTGGGCGGGGGGAGGTTGCATCGTTTTCAGAGGAAGGGGGCTATTGCACGAGATGGCCAAGTTGTTAGGTGTCATAAGAATATAGAGAGCTGCTGTCTACTGAGTCAGAGCTCTGGTCTAACTCAATATTGTTCACACTGAGTGTCAGAAGCTTTCTGGGGCTTTCGATAAGGAACAGTCCCAATCTGACCTGAAGATGCCATGTGTCGGACCTGGGACCTTCAGCCTGCCAAAGAGATGCCATATCACGAAGCTACGGCCCTTCTCCAGAAAAACATAAAAGTTTGCACAATGGTTTTCTTCATCTTGTTTATTGAGGTTCCTCAATACTGTTTACCGGAAAGGTTAGGACAAGCAACAAAGAAATTGAAATAGCAGAGTTAGTGGCAGGACTAAAGCAGATTCGTCATCCCCACACAAACAGTTTCAAATGTCTGAGGGGCTTTTATTTTGTTTCCCCTTTGGAGATACTTGAAAAGCAATGTTTTGAAGTAACAGGTGAAGGCACGTTTTTAGCAAGTTAAAGGCACATATGTTCATATTAAGCCGTTTTTGACGTTTTTGACGTTTGTAAAGGTTTTTCCCCATGGCCACTGTGAGGGATTCAATGCTTTATAGATAGCAAGGCCTTAGGCATCAAAACGCATCATGCAGACCACAAACCATCATGAGAAGAAACCAGATTCTGCCATCCATTACACTTGAACCATCTCATTTACACGGCCAGTTGGTTATGTTGAACAGAAGTGTTGAGGTTATAGGCACTTGGGACTAAGAAAGATGCTGAGGGCAAAATTGAAATAAATGTAAAAGGTTGCTTAAGTTGCATGATTTTAGATTTGAGAATCTGGCACTCTGGAGGACTGCGAGGTGACAGAACAGCTGTAATTATGAGGCACGTAGGGAGAGAGGACTCTTCATTGGATTAAGTACCAATATCTCCATAAGATCGACAAAGATCTTGCTCCCTGTGCCTTTGGGTAAATCTGTGAGAAGAATAGGAATGGTCTTGTCTGCGTGAAAGGACTCTACAAATTGAACAGGTAATATAAATAAATAAAAGAAGGCGAGGTGTGAGGGATACAGCCCAGCTCAAAATAATTTGGGGCCGAGCCCCCACCTCAAGACAGCCCCTAGTCCCTGGCACTTGTTGTGCCTCAACAACACGAGGTTTGAGACCATCCACTGACATCTTTCCAGAAAGCATCCTGTGACAAACTGTCAGGTGATATACTTGTTTGTGCCAGTCAGCCCTAAGCGGAGATCACCAACATTTCCGTGTAATTTTTATTTTATTTTTCCTGAGCACCAGCATTTGGCTATGATTAGGATGAATATTGCAAACCTGGCACTCCTATGGTAAACAAAAAAAAAAGGGTAGGGAGCGAAGGTTCTCACTGGACATTTTTAAACATTCATTGCTGACATTCTGTTCACTCATATTGAAAGGCAGCAGCCCTTTCAATAGCTGAGTGTGTCAGCTATGGTATAGAAAGGAGCTGCATCATTTTGGTGTGTGTGTGTGTGTTTGTGTTTGTGTAAGAATTAAATGGAGACACTTTTTGGATCTGTCAGTGACCTCTGTAGCATTCATAGGAGCAGGGCTGTCCTGAGACTTTAATGTTTACTTCCTCTCCTTCCCCCTACTGCTGAATCGTGGCTATCCAATGCTTATCAACTCTTGGCAAGATCACATTCACTCACCCACTCTCACAGGTGCCCCACTCACCTGTAAGAGTCCATATTGCATCCCCCTCAATCCACAACACTCAGCGAACTTCTAGGTCCACACATCCCTCCCCCCTTCTATACAGATGTTTCCAGAGCCTGGAAAGCTAACTTTAAAAAGAAATGAGTTCTGGTTCAGCTTCAACATGTCCAAGAAGGGATTACAGTTCAGGCTCGTCCATTTACAAAATGAACTAGCTTAGTTCACAGCTCGATTGATGTTCTCAGCAATGTTCTCAGCAACAATCCTCAGCAAAAAACAACAACACCACTTTCAGCATTCAGAATGTTACAAGCTACTGTGATGATGCATAAAACATACTTAAGGCGGCTGCAAAAGCATCAGAACACAAAGTAGGATGCGAATGATTTAATCAAGTCCCCACAACAAATGCGATCTTTCAACGCCCAGGGAATTTAAAGAGTAAAAAACAACAACACATGTAAGAGGATGGACTTGAAGATGAGCTAGAAATTGTTCAACGTTCTTAATTCATGGTTGGTTCACTCAGCAATTATGGGAGCTTGCTTTCAGGTGCAGTTCGGAGATTCTTGAACAAATTCGGTGAATCCAAACGAACTCATGCCAAACCCCAGAGACACTGGATTCTGTGTTCACGTTCCCTGTTCTTTGGCCTGTTACATGTGTACATCTGCTGCTGTTTGGCAGATTGGTGGAGTGACGATCAATAGGTTTCGTTTGAAAGAGATGCAAGATAAGAGAGCCCCTCTACCTTGGGCATGGCCCTGATATCTTCATGGGATCTTTGAAATGGGAACAGGAAATGAGCTCTGTGCATCATCACTCTAGAATTTCCTTCATTGCCCTTCCTGGGCTCTCTGTAGCACCACCCCCCATCCTGGCTCTGACCAGCTCCTGCTGCTTCCCCCCCCCCCCCCCGAGCTGTTTACCAGTAAAACACAGCCCTATTACCTCATGTCCTGCATCTTGAGGATGGCAAACCACCTTTCTTCCCAGTGACAGAGAATCACTGAAAATGACAGAAAAGGTAGGGATTTTGTCTCTCTCTCTGCTGATGTTTATTATGCACAAAACCTATTTCATAATGCACTCACCACTCCACAGAAAGCTCTGCAGATAAGGACACTGGAAGCTGCCTTCTACTGAGCCAGGTCATCGGTTGCATGTAGCTCCATATAGTCTACACTGACTGGCAGCAGCTCTCCAGGGTTCCAGACTAGAAACATTCCCAACCCCACCTGGAGATAAAGGGGGTTGAATTTGGGACCTTCTACATGCAAAGCAGATGGTCTACCAGGGAGCTCCTTTAACCTGAATATATTTCCCCTTCTATTGTGGCTTTAGGTGATGGCTAGGTCCAGTCGGCGGCGTCATGTTTGTCTGACACTGGACTCTGCCCACACTCGAGACCCTCCCTCCTTCAGCCCCGACAGCCTTTTCTTCCTGTGTGTCTTGATGCCGAAGAGCCTGTAAGCCGCCTTCCGGTATTTCTTGGACATGATGTTGTACAGGATTGGGTTGATGGCGGCACTTAGGTAGAAAAGGACAAAAGACACCAAGTTGCAATATTGGCTGATGACGGCTATTTCCAAGGATCCGTCCTCAAAGGATTTGGAAAACAGGTAACGTCCGAGGTGGAAAGGCAACCAGCAAAGGATGAAAGCAAAGACCACCACCGCTGGAAGATGAGGAAGAAGAAAAAGAGAGAAGACGTTAGGGAGAAATGGAGATACCATATTATTCGCTAGCCGTTCTCCTTTCACCCTGCTGATTTACAGAGGTGGCATAGAAGAAGAAAAAGAGTTTGGATTTGATATCCCGCTTTATCACTACCCTAAGGAGTCTCAAAAAAAGGACGCGGGTAGCACTGTGGATTAAACCACAGAGCCTAGGACTTGCTGATCAGAAGGTCGGCGGTTCGAATCCCCGCAACGGGGTGAGCTCCCGTTGCTCGGTCCCTGCTCCTGCCAACCTAGCAGTTCAAAAGCACGTCAAAGTGCAAGTAGATAAATAGGTACCACTCCGGCGGGAAGGTAAACGGTGTTTCCGTGCGCTGCTCAGGTTCGCCAGAAGTAGCTTAGTCATGCTGGCCACATGACCCGGAAGCTGTACGCCGGCTCCCTCGGCCAATAAAGTGAGATGAGCGCCGCAACCCCAGAGTCGGTCAAACCCGGACCTAATGGTCAGGGGTCCCTTTACCTTTACCTTTACTTTTAAGGAGTCTCAACAATCTCCTTTCCCTTCCTCCCCCACAACAAACACTCTGTGAAGTGAGTGGGGCTGAGAGACTTCAGAGAATTGTGACTAGCCCAAGGTCACCCAGCAGTTGCATGTGGAGGAGCAGGGAAGCGAACCCAGTTCATCAGATTACGAGCCCATTGCTCCTAACCACTACACCACACTGGCTTCACTGGCGTAAGTTAATAGTGAAACGCCCAGCTAGAAATCTGGTGCTGGAAAGCTGGTGTTGGAAATCTGCTGGGAAGCAGGAAGAGGGGGTGTAGTTTGCCTTAGGAAAGCAGCAGCTGGGAGGGGCTGCTTGACCCTTCCACACTTTCCTGGGCATCCATCTTCCCTTGCTACTTTTCCCTGCAACACCACAAACACCCTTCTACAGAACTGCACCCGAGGGGGCACGATCCATAACAACAGGCTCCCCCACCCTGGAGTGTAAGCCAACACGAATTCTCTCTCTACCAGCTGAGAAAAAATATTCAGTACTTGCTCCACATAGTGGTGGAGGAGCCTAGCTCAAAACAACAGCTACAACAGGCCAACAAAATAAAACTCAAAAAGCAGGTAGCGACCCTAAAGATGTGGCCATTACTACTGCTCATAATACAGGCAATGGCAGATTTGTGCAGGGGTTACGTTCCTGGCCCAGTGAGCATTGGCTAAGTGCGCATAAGTTTGCACCACTCCACTGCGCAACAGAAAAGGGGGAGGGGCAGAAGGAGAACGCCTTGCATAAAATGCACCCCCTCCAATTTTGCCTTTTTTTGCTGTCCTAAGAAAAAAGACCCCAAACATGTAAAGTTATTATTAATGAATTTCACGTGCTTTAATGGTGCCCAAGAGATTGATATTGAGGAATTGGAAAAATAAAGGTATGATATCAATGGACTGACGATATATGACATCCCTTGTCATTTATGAATGGACTGCTTACAGGTGCAGAATCTGTATGGATAAATACGATAACATTTGGGATGAATGAGTTTACACAAAATCTGGTAGGCTATTAACGTTTACATAAGCACTAGGACAATAATACTATGCCAATTTATACAAAAATGTAAGGGATTCTCGTATATTGCCTCTTTTTTTTGCTTCCCCCCCTTTTACATGTACCTTTGTTGTTGTTTTTCTCCCTCTCACTTTTCCTTCTTTTCCCCCCTGTATCACTTTATTTCTTTACTTTACTTGAAAGCACTTTAATAAAAATATAAATATTAAAAATCCAGAAAAACAAAATAATAAGTTATTATTAATTGCGATAACTATACTTATGGAAGTACTGTATATTTTATAATCATCATCTGGAGGGGGCTGAAAATGATGAGAGCAGAACAGGAGTGAAGTGGGGAAGTTTATTGCATGCACACCCTGACCTGCTGAGAAAAATCCCTCAGTAAGCTGAAGTGAAGCTTTAGAAGGGAATCTCTCACTAGCACCCATGAAGGATTTCCTCTCAACCAAAGTGCTGGCGTCTGCAGTGGGAGTTTCCTCACACCACAGCAGGAGAGGCGAGGGTTAAACCCCCCCCTTTCTCCACACCTGCTCTACCTTGATCCCTGATCCTCCTCCCACAGCTGTTTTTTTGCAATCTGCAGCTCAGTTCTTCTGCTTGCTAGATGCAAAGATGCACTTAACATCACAGGGAGTTCGGCTCTCAGGGCTTACATGAAAGCTGTGCAGCGTTTTTCAGAATGAAATCCTGTATCAAGGAGCTTTCTGCCGGGAAAACTTTTCCCCATCTCCATTTTGAAGATTTTCTTGCGCCAAAAGGCCCTTTTGTTTGAATGAATGCTATGTGTTTGACCTGCTCTTTATGATGATGTTCCCTGTTTCTGTATTTTCCTTGCATTTTATATTTGCTTTACACAACTTAGATGGTATCCATATGACTTAGTAAGGGACGCGGGTGGTGCTGTGGTCTAAACCACAGAACCTAGGGCTTGCTGATCAGAAGGTCGGCGGTTCGATTTCCCGTGACGGGGTGAGCTCCCGTTGCTCAGTCCCTGCTCCTGCCAACCTAGCAGTTCGAAAACACGTCAAAGTGCAAGTAGATAAATAGGTACCACTCCGTCGGGAAGGTAAACGGCGTTTCTGTGCGCTGCTCTGGTTCGCCAGAAGTGGCTTAGTCATGCTGGCCACATGACCCAGAAGCTGTACGCCGGCTCCCTCGACCAGTAAAGCGAGATGAGCACCACAACCCCAGAGTCAGCCACGAGTGGACCTAATGGTCAGGGGTCCCTTTACCTTTACCTTTATATGACTTAGTAGTATAGAAATAAACCCTATACAGGGGTGAGGAAGCTGTGGCGGTCCAGATTTCGGGACTGCAGCTACAGGCTCCCCTGGCTAGGGGTGGGTGGGTCCCACAACATCTGGGGAGCCACAGGTTCCCTGCCATAAAGTAAGGTTTGGGCTGCAATCTGATGCACACTTCCCCGCAAATAAGACCCACTAAACACAGCCAGACGAACACCTGAGTCCATCCACATGCTGTTAATTGGAGCCAAAATTCATGGGGACTTGCATTTGCCTAGAAGCTTTGGATTAGGCAATGTTACCTAAATTGCAGACAAAATATTCTGCCGTATATTCATTTCTCTCTTCAATGTTCAATTCTTTATAGCTAAGAAATAACTAGGAACAGTACTAAGACCTTGGACAGTGGGACTGTTGTTGCTAGAGAAAGGGGTTCTGTCCAGATTTTCTTTTAAATCCCAGAGTCAAAACATAACACACAAACCTCCCCTCCATCAAAGGTATTTACCGTATTTTTCTGTGTATATCACGATGACCCCTGTTTTGGGGGACTAAAATTAAGAAAATGGGGGGAGATTGCCCCCGTGTATAAGACTACTCCCTCCCTTTTTAACATTCTTTTTAAAGTTTTTTTTTTAAAAGCTACTCTTATACACAGAAAAGTGTGGTAATATCCTTGCAATCTTGAAGACCCCTCTGCCCAGTTCTTATGATGATAAATCATACAGTTTTTCCACAGTGCAAACCTCTGCATGTCTACTCAGAAGTAAATCCCTTGCAGGTCAGTGGGGCTTACACACAGTTCCAGAGAAGTGTGTCTAGGGTTACAGAACTACTTGCCCAGATTTAATTTAACAGAACAAACATAGGCCACTCTGTAGCAATTTATGGCAAGTAGAAGACATTAATAAAAATGAAATTATAAAAGAAATCTTCCTTTGCATCGCCTGTGTCAGTTTAATTTCCTCTACGCAGAATCAAATGACTTTGCCAAGTGTGCAGGCATGACTGCAGTGATTATTAGGCTTTTTTCTAGACTGCCAGCCTCTAACGCTTCCCTGGGAGTAAAGTCTCAGTGAACTCAATGATGTTCGAAACTCCCATTGTTCTAGGCGCATTTTGCGACAGGATTTCATTAGTTTCTGAGCTCTGGGTGCAGTACTGCACCTAAGATTTCAGATTAAAACTGCAGAGTGGAAGGAAAGGAGGACCCAATTTCCAGCTACTCTCTGAAGACTGGAGAAGAGACCCTCTGAAGAATATTAGGAGGTGGGCAGAGGAAGGACTAGACCAGGTGAAAAGTGAACGTAATATTTTACCTGCAGTTCATTCATTTTCAGCTTTGAATTCTTGTTATAAAAAAAGTGTGCCCAGACATTCCATTGTTGCGCCCATAATAATTTAAGGTGCCATTCAGCTCCTAGTTTTCATATCTCTGTTTCTAACACTGGTTAGATCTGATTAGATATGCCTAGGATTACGCAGTTTAAAAACAACAGTTTGTGGAATGAATTCTGTAATGACAGTTGCCTGAGGTGACCGAATTTGGCAAGGGCCATGTATATTTATCACTTTTAATAGTAACTTTACATGTTTAGGGTGTTTTTGTTTAGAACAGAAAAAAGGAGGCAATATTGGAGAGGGTGCATTTTATTACGAGAAGCCCCACACAAATATATCCCTAACATAAACACTTATTGATAAAGTTTGGTATAAGTAGTTTCTGTGTTGGTTACGGGTGCCTGGATCCAGAGTTCTTTGCATTACGTTTATTTAAAATATTTATATGTGGCCTTTCAGAGGATCTCTGTGTGCATTCATTAGTGAATTTCTATGCATAAGTGCATTAGGCATGTGAAGCTGAGTCAGATCTCTCTGTCCTCATAACTGTTCTGTCCTCAGCTGTTCAAGTAGAAATCCACTACAAACCGAGTTAATGGTTTAACAGACTCGATTCTTGATGAAGCCTTGGAGCCCGCGCAGAGTAGAAATAAACTTTGCCAGCTAGGACCCAACTCCGAGATAGCTCTCTCTAGGAGCTGGCCTCCAGGGTCATGAACGTTTCTCATAAAGGGGCCACATGCCGGGCATTTAATTGATAATGCATGCATTACAATAACCTAAGAGAGCAGAAGGACACAGAAAGAGCCTTCTGGACCAGACCAGGGTTCATATTCCCACTTGGCTATGAAATGCACTAAGTGACCTTGGACCAGTCACTGCTTCTCTACCTAACCAGTGTGGTGTAGTGGTTAAGAACGATAGACTCGTAATCTGGTGAACTGGGTTCGATTCCCTGCTCCTCCACATGCAGCTGCTGGGTGACCTTGGGCTAGTCACACTTCTCTGAAGTCTCTCAGCCCCACTCACATCACAGAGTGTTTGTTGTGGGGGAGGAAGGGAAAGGAGAGTGTTAGCCACTTTGTGACTCCTTCGGGTAATGATAAAGCGGGATATCAAATCCAAACTCTTGTTCTCTTCTAATCTACCTCACAGGGTTGTTGTGGGGGAGGAACCATGAACACAACCTTGACCTTCTTGGAGAAAATTGGGATATGAATGCAATAACTAAAATATAAAAGGTGTAGTCAACTTAACCAGCCGAAGCTGATGATAGGTGACTGGTGACTGGGAGTGGCCACCAAGACCATATACCACCGGTCCTGAAAGACCTACATTGGCTCCCAGTACGTTTCCGAGCACAATTCAAAGTGTTGGTGCTGACCTTTAAAGCCCTAAACGGCCTCGGCCCAGTATACCAGAAGGAGCGTCTCCACCCCCATTGTTCTGCCCGGACACTGAGGTCCAGCGCCGAGGGCCTTCTGGCGGTTCCCTCACTGCAAAAAGTGAGAACCAGGCAGAGGGCCTTCTCGGTAGTGGTGCCCGCCCTGTGGAACAACCTCCCATCAGATGTCAAGGAAATAAACAACTGAAGGCAGCCCTGTTTAGGGAAGTTTGTAATGTTTGATGTTTTATCGTGTTTTTAATATTCTGTTGGGAGCCACCCAGAGCGGCTGGGGAAGCCCAGCCAGATGGGCAGGGTATAAATGTTGTTGTTGTTGTTGTTGTCAGTCCTTGCCACAGAGGCCACCTGGGCCTCCAATGATAAAAATGGTTCCAAGAATAACCCCTAATGCCAAGGTGAATTAAAAACTTCAAATAAGAACTGTCCAGTGGTTAACATCGGAAAGAAGGAAGGAAGGAAGGAAGGAAGGAAGGAAGGAAAGATTTTCAGGAAAGGAAATCATATGGACCTTCTTACTTGGTCCCAAGAGGTCCCATCAGTATTGGCACTCTGCCGTCTCCTGAAGACACATTGATCCCACTGAATACCAGTTGCGGGAGAAGCATAGAATGGATGGGCCATTGCCAGTGTTGCGACAGAGGAGGAATCTCTAATCTGTTGGAGCAGTATGTGCCTGCACTGTAAGCTTGTGCCCGTCCTGGCACGTGATCCGAGGGAGGCTCGGCTCACACAGTGATAGGCTCACGGCACCCAGAGAACGCCACGACTGATCAGGGATACACACCCAGGTCTTCACTAGCAAAGTAGACATTGGTGCTGCAGCCCAGTGCTGGGGCATCTGCTTTGCAATGGAAGGTCCAAGGTTCAAGACTCAGCATCTCCAGGTAGAGATGGGAGGGACTTCCTGTCTAAACCCTCAGAGAGCTGGTGTCAGTCAGTGTAGACGGCCCAATGGTCTGACTTGGTATATTGTAGCTTCCTTTGTTCTTCAAGTCCAACCATCTAGCCAATGCAACTGAGGTGCCCAGCATGGTGTCCTCCAGATATTGTTGGACTACAACGCCCATCTTCTCTCGCCATTGGCCATGGCTGCTGGGGCTGATGGGAGTTGGAGTCCAGCAAATATCTGGATTCCACACTGGCTAGTTCTGCTTGCTTTACACGCTGTGGGATGCCATGCGCTTTGAATTTCACCACAACGCCACTGGTATTGCCCACATGTGCCGCTTCTGGACTTCCCTGAAGCATCCAGTTGTGATCAGAATCCAGCAGGGATCCTTTCACATACTTATTATGCCTGGGAGTAGTGAGAGAAATATACACTGCAGAGGCTCAGAGGCTATTATCATAATTAATAATAGCATTTTCATACACTCAGGAGCTTCAGTCCTAGTTTTGCTCCTCCATTTGAGTACAAATTGACGTACAGGAGGAGCTGATCCATGCATTCTATGCCATTTGCACCAAGCCTGCAAGCACACACCTGAACATGCAAGCACACACCTGAACATGAAGGCTCCTGCATGTGCAATCTGTAAGGCTCCATTTTCCAAGGGACCAGACCATGCACACAGGAGCCTATGTGTGTTCAGTTATGCATGTGCTGGTTCTGTGCAAACTCTACCCCTTGAATGCATGGAAGGGGTGCCAAAGATGTCTTCCCAATCAGCCCTTTTACATGTGTTCATGCGACCCAGAGCAGGGCTTTTAGTGTTGCTGCCCCTGTTCTGCAGAACCTTGTTCCTTTTGCGATACGACAGATGCCTGCTATTCGCACTTTCCAGAAACCATTGAAGATGTTTTTTGTTCTGACAAGCCTGCCCAGCTGGATGAGCGAGTTTCTGCCATGGGTGTCTAATGGATTTTTCATTAAAAAAACAAAAATCTGCCGCTATTTTCTACGTTGTCTTAAAGTGTTTTAGCTGCTTTAGCTGCATTCTAAACATTGCCTCGAGATACGTGTGGAAGGCAATTAAAATATAAACACAATAATTCCAACTAAGTCATATTCAGAGTAGACGGAAGCTACATTCGCACCATCTGTTCAAAGCGCTATGATGCCACTTTAAAAAGTCATGGCTATCCCGCAAAGAATTCTGGGGGCTGTAGTTTGCTAAGGGTGCTGAGAGTTGTTAGGAGACCCCCCTATTCCCCTTGCAGAGCAACAGTTCCCAGAGTTCCCTGGGAAGAGGGATTGATTGTTAAGCCACTCTAGGAATCGTAGCTCTGGGAGGGAAACAGGGGTCTCCTAACAACTCTCAGCACCCTGAACAAACTATATCCCCCCGCCCCAAAAAAATTTGACTGTGTAAAGTGGGATCACAGTGCTTTAAATGCGCAGCGTGAATGTGGCCCCAGTGACATCAACAGACTTAAGTTATCATGAGCGTGACTGACGCTCGATATCACCCCTTATAGCTGGTCCAAAATTTCACATCTCGAGTCTACAGCAGCAGGGTTTCCCAAACTTGGGCCTCCAGCTAGGACTACAACTCCCATCATCCCTAGCTAGCAGGACCAGGACTGATGGGAATCATAGTCCTAGCTGGGGACCCAAGTTTGGCCAACTCTGGTCTACAGGGACACACCATGTCAGAAACGGAACCAAGATACCCTTACCTAGCATTTTCACCGTCTGACGGTTGTACTTGTCCCGGATGGATGTCTTGGGCCCGATGTCCTTCTTCTTCCTCCTCCAGAGCTTCCTCACGATGAGGCTGTAGAGGACGGTCAGGCAGAACACGGGCAGGAAGAAGAAGACGCTCGAGGTCCACACCATGATGGTCAGCAGCCCCGACTGGATGGCGTACTCCGTGGCCCGGCACTCGTTGGTTTCCGACGGGTTGGTCCCGTTCTCGTGCTCGACCCCGACCAAGACGAAGATGGGCCCGGCGCTGGCAAAGGATACAGCCCACAGCACCAGGATGACCAGCTTGACTTTGCCCTTGGTGATGACCACCTTGGCCCAGAGCGGGAAGCAGACGGCCAAATACCTCTCCACGCTCAGAGCCGTGATGTTGAGGATGGTGGAGTACGTGCAGCTCTCGCTGACAAACTGGAAGAGCTTGCACAGGAGGTCGCCGAGGTTCCAGGGCCGGTACTGCCAGAGGCGGAAGAGGTCCAGGGGCATGCAGAGAAAGATCAGGAGGTCTGAGAACGCCATGCTCGACAGGTACAGGTTGGTGGTGGTCCGCATGTCCCGGAACCTCGAGACCACCAGCATCGTCATCATGTTGCCCAGGATCCCAACCACAAAGAGGAGCACACAGGTGATGGTGACGCCGGTGAGGAGAGGCGCGGGGAAGAGGTGCAGAGGGTACTCGGGCAACGTGTCGTTGTCGCCGACGTAATCCATCGCAACCTGCAGGCTGCTCTCGTTGTACATCCCCAGGGGCTCTCGCCGGGGCACGGGTTGGGCTGGGGCGGTCTGAAAAGGCTATGTCAGCTACTGCTCATGCCCGAAGCAAGACAAGGCAATCGTGGTGGCGGCAGCAACAAATGGCGCGGGAGGTGCTGTATGGAAACAAACCAATAAGCTGGTTAGGAGGAGGCCAGGATCTAAGGCATGGGTAGGCAAACTAAGGCCCGGGGGCCAGATCCGGCCCAATTGCCTTCTAAATCCGGCCCGCGGACGGTCCGGGAATCAGTGGAGCCAGTGTGGTGTAGTGTAGTGGTTAAAAGCAGTGGACTCGTAATCTGGTGAACTGGGTTCAATTCCCCGCTCCTCCACATGCAGCTGCTGGGTGACCTTGGGCTGGTCACACTTCTTTGAAGTCTCTCAGCCTCACTCACCTCACAGAGTGTTTGTTGTGGGGGAGGAAGGGAAAGGAGATTGTTAGCCGCTTTGAGACTCCTTTGGGTGGTGATAAAATGGGATATCAAATCCAAACTTCTTCATCAGCGTGTTTTTACATGAGTAGAATGTGTCCTTTCATTTAAAATGCATCTCTGGGTTATTTGTGGGGCATAGAAATTCTTTCATTATTATTTTTCAAAATATAGTCTGGTCCCCCACATGGTCTGAGGGACAGTGGACCGGCCCCCCACCGAAAAAGTTTGCTAACCCCTGATCTAAGGGCTTAAGTCCCAGGAGGAAAGGTGTTGCTTGGAGCTTCATGATGGAGTTCAGCAAAGGAAGCCATTGCCAGGTGTGCTGGTTGGGCTTTTCCTTGCTTGAGATCTTCGAGCAGAGGCTGGACAGCCGTCCATCAGTGATGAGCTGAGCTCTGGTTTCCCTACACTTAACGGAGGGTTAGACTAGATGACCTACAAAGGGTTAGACTAGATGACCTACAAAGGCCTCTATAACAACTCAAACCAGATGAGCAAGGTGTGCAGGGGTATGGGAGTCAGAAGAGAGCCTGAATCTGAGATAAAAGCTAAATTCCAAACTTCAGGTGCCTTTCCATTGAGGCCACACAACTGATAAGCTAACTCATGTGGAATAGCAGTCGCCCACCGGTTCCTGATGGGGAGACAAAGTCAGAATTAATTATAATCAGATGTGCCTAAATTCACTTGATTACTCTACACCTGGCGATGGCTATTGTGTGAAAGTGAGAATGGACTCCTTTGGAAAGCATTGGTGGTCATAATAAGGACAAGAGAGGATGGGCACAACCTTTCTGCATGAGGTGGTCCATTCGCATGCAAAAGCCATCACGGGATGGATGCTGCAGTAATCAAGCGATAAGTGTACACCTTGTTTCTATGCCTTTATCTAAATACAGTGGACGCTCAGGTTGTAAATGAGATCCGTGCAGGAGGCACATTCGCAACCCGCAACATTCACAACCTGCAGCTCCGCGTCTGCGCACACACGGGTTGTGATTCGGTGCTTCTGTGCATGCGCAAAGCGTGATTTAGTGCTTCTGCGCATGCGCGACCGCCGAAACCCGGAAGTAACCCGTTCCAGTACTTCCGGGTTTCGACGCGTCCATAACGCAAAAAACGCAACCTGAAGCGTCTGTAACCCGAGGTATGACTGTATGTAGAAACTGCACTTTCATAAAAACAACAACAACAACAAGGTGCGTGTGTGAACTGGGCTGCAGAATCGAAGCTCTGGGGAAACCGAAGTTCATCTTTTTCCCAGCAGGCAATGTCATTCGTCCCTTTAGGGAATCTCTGTCTCTTTTAGAGTACGGGCTATGGAAGTTTTAGACTAATGGTCTTTTGATAGCAGCATGTATTATTTGACTTAATTCGAAATGCGGTCAGCTAACCCAGCTGCATTTAGAGACCCTCCGGCTCATTCTGCTGAGTGGGGTCCCTGGCAACTGCCCCAAAGTCCTGTCCTGATGGGACTATCCCCCGATGCAACCCAGAGCACAGCTCTGGCATTCAAGCCTCACTATCTGCTGCAGGAGAAGGCAAGCCACTACCACCAGAAGAAATCTAATTGCCGGTTTTCCATGGGCGTTCAAGAGCCAGTGTATGTCGTGGCTAGAGCACGGGGTCAAAAGCACAGATATGAGAGAGTTCAAATCCCTGGCTGGCTTTGGCTGCATCATTCTTCTCTCTCGCCCTATCCTACCCTTGTTGCAGAGTTTAGCCCCATTGTCTGCAAACCTGGTTCCTTGAAGGAAGAAAGGCGGGGTGTAAATCATGCAAGGCGCAAGTCATGCACCGAAAAGCCATGGCTCTGCCACTCTTTGGCCACCTGGGCACCGTGGGGCCACATGTACAAAACCATTTGAGAAACAGGTACAGTTAGATTATGTGTCCTGTAAAGAAGCGTAGTCAGAAGCGATCCTTATTCTAGCCCAACGTGGGAATCAAGTGGCTTAAAAACCCCATGGCAACTTCTAAGCATGGGTTGATGTGGGGAATCACAGGACAGCCTTTTTGCCACTTTTTAAGCCTCCAGCCCAGCCAGATCAGCAGCGCCAGTTAAGAAGCAGTAGGCAAATCGATCCTTTCAGGATTTCTACTCCCCCTCCGAGCAACAGCCTCCCAATGGGCACAATGGGAATCCCAAAGCTGAAGGAGGTTGCCCCCCAACGCAGCAGGTGCACCTCATTTTGAAGCAAGGTAATGCACCCTTGTCATCAGACACTGTGAGACCATTCAAAATAGTAGCGCACATTACAGGCTAAAGAATGCCCCCTCCTCACCATGAATCCTAGCGTGCAAGTTACCGAAAGGACCACTAGCCTGAATATTATTATTTTTTAAGGAAGGAAGCTCCCTCCCCCTTTTAACCGCTCTAGTTCTCTTATTAGGAACACACAGAGTCAGCCCATTTGGTCTCCCTAGGCCAGTGCTGTCTACACTGACCGGCAGCAGTCCTCCACGCAAAAAACCCTACCTGGAGATGTCAGGACTCGAACTCAAGACCTTCGTCGGCATGCAAACCCCTGAACTACGCAGCCCCTTCCTTCTTTATCCCAGCCGCTTCTTCCGGCGTGCTCCTTGCACCTCCCTGCAGAAAAGCCCTTGGGCAGGCGAGTCTCCCTCTGAGCACGTGCGGAGCGCCTCCAAGCTGCGGAAGAAGGGTCGGGCTTGCAAGACAGGCGAGGTCCAGGCAGCTCCCGGCGGCAGGATCGAGGGCGGAATCGATCCCTCCTGTTCCCAAGCCTCCGAGCCGCGATGAGCAACGGCGCCCGGCGCGCCCTCGACCCGCCTCCACTCCGAGGAGAAGCAGCGCGAAGCGAACCCCTCTCCGCCCTCGCCGGAGCCGGCGACTCTGCCCGCCAACCCGCTCCTGCCCCGGCGAAAGGATCTCCGGATCCCCGGCCTCCGCCCCGACGGCTCTGGCGAAGGAAGCGGTGGGTGCCGCGTGCTGCGCGCCGAGACGACGAGCCGGGAGGGGAATGAGGCGCGGGAAGAAATGAATGAATGGATGAAGGAAAGGGGGCGTGGGGTATTGGCGGAGAAGCGCGTTCACACGTCACGCGGAACACGCCGCCGCCGCCGCCGTCGCGCCCGTGTCGGGGCGAGAGGTGGGCGCGCGCTCTCGGGCATTCGCGCGGGGCGAGCGTTTGTTTGTGGACGCGCGTGGCCGCGGCCGTTGAACGTAACGTGTGAACGGCGATTCTGGTCCGAAAGGGGGCGTGTGTGCTCTGAATGTGCCCTGTCGTCCGTCGGTGTTCTGAGTGTTCGCCAGTGTTCATTCATTCATTTATTCTGTTTCCGCTCTGTCTTTACTCCAGAGGAGCCAATGCAGGTAGCAAAAGTAGATTAGAGAAAGGGGGGTGGGGGGTGGGAGGTGTTAGACAAATCCATACCAGACTGGCCACTGTGGGAACAGGATGCAGGATGCAGGGTCTTTTGGTCTGATCCAGCACGGCTCATCTTCGGTTGTAACCCAGCGACGGAGAGATAGCATTCAATGAAACTCGGACACAACGCAACGCAGTTAAAAGACAGGGGGCGCCTTCAGCAGCCCTGAGCCCTTTCTGAAAGAAAATGGTTTGTGTGATAACGTGCGTAAAGAGAAATGAATCCTCTGCGCCAAAACCGATGAGAGTTATTGTGTGTGCCAATAAGAAAGGAAAATATTAGGTGTTTGTATCAAGTGCTAAACGGTATTTGTGACTCGAAAAAGACAGGGTCACTAATGGAGATGTTGTCAAGAGCAGAGAAGTTGCCATTTGGCAACTGCGTGCTGTAGGGATTTCGAAACAGAAAAGAGGGGAGTGTTGGGGGAGGGGGAGACAGAGCACCGGGAGACAGAGACATTCGCAGAAGCGGCTTGCGATGGCACAGGGTGAATAACAGCACTGCTATTTTACGTCATTCGTGGACCCATGTACTTGTGAATTACTGAAGCAGCAGGGAATGGGATGATTCCAGGGCTGCCTCTTAAAAAATGTGCGCCCACAATTAGCACCTGCCCTCTTTTGTTTCATGCCTATACAGTGGTACCTCAGGTTAAGTACTTAATTCATTCCGGAGGTCCGTTCTTAACCTGAAACTGTTCTTAACCTGAAGCACCACTTTAGCTAATGGGGCCTCCCGCTGCTGCACAATTTCTGCTCTCATCCTGAAGCAAAGTTCTTAACCTGAGGTACAATTTCTGGGTTAGCGGAGTCTGTAACCTGAAGCGTCTGTAACCTGAAGCGTATGTAACCCGAGGTACCACTGTAACTGCATTTTAACCTAGACTAGGACCCTCTTTTTGGCTTGCAACACCAGCACCTCTAAGCAGAATGAGCGAAGCACCTCTTTCCTGATTTCCATGTATATATTTTTTTAAAATGATATTTATTAAAATTTCAAAGGATACAAAAATTACACAAAAACAAAAAGTACAAAAAGTGAAAATACAAGAAATTAGAAAATACAGAAAAAAGAATGAAAGACAAAAACAAAACAAGTTCATTATTTTCAGACCCTTAACTGTCATTGCCTTCTTTCGTAGACCTCCTCCTCCTCCCTTCCTTTGTATTCTAGATATTAGTTATCTCAGCAAATCCTTTCCTTTCCATATTTCATAAGATTCTATCATTACATTACCCTCGACTAATTTAATCCTATCTTTCTATAATAAAATAAACCTTAAAGTTTAAAACTTAAGTCTTAACCTTACCAGCTTCTTATAATCGTAATATTCTTTCATAATTCTTTATGCATCTTTGCTAAAGCCAGGTAATTTCTTCCAACATTTTTCTATCATTCATCAACTTTATAAAACATTCTAATAATAAAAAAAAGAGAAAAAGAAAAATATAGACAAGTCCAATCTTTATCCAACGTCCCTTCCTCCTGGTTCCGGGATTTGTCAGTCCTTATTCCCATCAGTCTAACCCGGTAACCTTATGTCCGAGGCCCTCAGGTCACTTCCATGGCCCTCTTTCCTGATTTCCATGTAATCCAAGGTACCACTGTACCAACTTCGCCTGGTCAGCCAGCTGTGGCAGAGAAGTCATCCATGCTCTGATAACCGTAGAGCTGGATTACTGTAATCCATTACACATGGGGCTGCCCCCTCCCATGCCAGACTGCCTGCGCTGTTGAGATCTTCAAACGAGAGGTATTTCTCCAGGTACCACCAGTTGCTGAAGGACACTGTGTTTGTACAAGGGAGGAGGAGCCATAGCTCTAAAATGCCCTCCCCAGAGAGGCTTGACTCCTGCTGAAACTACATTTATTTTATTTTTTTGCACCAGGGTAAGACAATTTTCTCTGCAGAAAGCAGAGACATCACCTTGCCAACAAAAGTCCATATAGTTAAAGCTATGGTTTTCCCAGTAGTGATGTATGGAAGTGAGAGCTGGACCATAAAGAAGGCTGATCACCGAAGAATCAACACTTTTGAATTATGGTGCTGGAGGAGACTCTTGAGAGTCCCATGGACTGCAAGAAGATCAAACCTCTCCATTCTTAAGGAAATCAGCCCTGAGTGCTCACTGGAAGGACAGATCCTGAAGCTGAGACTCCAATATTTTGGCCACCTCATGAGAAGAGAGGACTCCCTGGAAAAGACCCTGATGTTGGGAAAGATTGAGGGCATAAGGAGAAGGGGACGACAGAGGACGAGATGGTTGGACAGTGTTCTCAAAGCTACCAACATGAGTTTGACCAAACTGTGGGAGGCAGTTGAAGACAGGAGTGCCTGGCGTGCTCTGGTCCATGGGGTCATGAAGAGTCGGACATGACTAAACGACTAAACAACAACAAGACAATTTTTCAGTTATTTATATCTATATCATCTATCTATCTATCATCTATCTATCATCTATCTATCTATCATCTATCTATCATCTATCTATCTATCTATCATTTACCATCTATCACATATCTGTATCCTTGTACATCATCCTGGAAATCATCAGATCTGGGGAAGCACTGTAGCTCTGTGGTGGTGGATCTGCTTGGCATGCAGAAGGTCACAGGTTCGATTCCTGGCATCTCCAATGAAGAATCCTTGTCTGAAATCTCGGAGAGCCACTGCCAGTCAGTGTAGGCTATACTGAGCTAGATGGACCAGCGGTCTGACCCAGCCTATGTTCTGTGTTCAAAAACAACAGAATTATAGAAGGGGCCGCAAGAATCATCTCATCCTACTGCCTGCATTGCAGGCATTTTCCAACCAGCGTGGGACTCGAACCCATGTCCCTGAGATAGCTCTACTGATTTAGCTATCAAATTATTTCTCATGGGCTTATGGCAACCAAGCACACACAACAGCCTGCTATAGTGACTACAACACACTGTTCCTTGCAACCCTAAAGGTAAAGGTAAAGATCCCCTGACCATTAGGTCCAGTCGTGACCGACTCTGGGGTTGCAGCGCTCATCTCGCTTTATTGGCCGAGGGAGCCGGCGTACAGTTTTTGGGTCATGTGGCCAGCATGACTACGCCACTTCGGGCGAACCAGAGCAGTGCACGGAAACACCGTTTACCTTCCCACCAGAGCGGTACATATTCATCTACTTGCACTTTGACGTGCTTTCGAACTGCTAGGTTGGCAGGAGCTGGGACCGAGCAACGGGAGCTCACCCCGTCGCGGGGATTCGAACCGCCGACCTTCTGATTGGCAAGCCCTAGGCTCTGTGGTTTAACCCACAGCGCCACCCGCGTCCCTTTGCAACCCTAAAGCAGTGCTTTATTTAATCTGCCCTGAATCTTCCAACATTCGGCTTCATTGGCTGCCCCCAATGAAGAGGTTATGAGGGAGGAAGAACAACTTATTCTCTCTCTCTGCTTTCTCCTTGCCATGCCTGAATTTATAGACTTCTGCCATGTCACCTTTGAAGCAACCTGAGAAAGATAATTTCACTCGATTCCCTGCACCTGATTACCTGATTCACACACCGCGTCGCTGGAGAAAGGTCACTGTGTTATGTTTCTTCCAGCAGAAACAAGCAAAGGTGTCTCGTGACACCTTAAATGAAAGACAAAGCAGTTTTCTCATGGCGCAGAGATGCGCAGCGTGTTGTCCTAATTTAGCAGTTTTACAGATGCACATGAGTGCAGAGACGAACATGCATAAACAACGGGGTCAAAAGGGTACAGAATGCTCTAGGTACACTTTGTGACATCTCTGTGCAGGGCTCGGCTAGAAATGTCACAAGCTGTACCCCCTGCATTCCCTGGCCATTTGGAACCCCTGTTCCAGCCTTACCATTAAGCAGCGTGTGGAGCAGCTGCCTCAGGCAGCAGATGAGAAGGGGTGACCTTAGAGCAAACAGATCAACCAACATGATCTAGTGGTTAGTGCAGCCTTCTGCACTACCTTTCATGTGCCTTCCATGTGCTTTGAACTACAACTCCCATCTGCCTTAGCGCTAAGAAGATCAGGAGAAAAGAACTAGATAAAATAGCGGTCAATTGCAAAGGTGATTCGGACATTTCAGCGGGCACACTCTACCTGAGAACCCCTCACTATTCTATCGTATGCAACAAATAATTTTTAGGAGCAGTGATCGTGGTTTATTGCATCTGCAGTGCCTGATGTCTTTATGGTTCCAGTTACAGATAGGTAGCCGTGTTGGTCTGCCATAGTCAAAATAAGAAAAATCCTTCCAGTAGCACCTTTAAGACCAACTAAGTTAGTTCTTGGTATGAATTGCAACTCATTACCAAACTTAAAACCATGGAGAGACCTGGTTTGAACAAAGACATTGGATTCTTATCCCATTATACATGACTAAGCCATTTCTCACCTTCTCACCCCTTGCCTTTTCCTGTAAGACCTATTACAGTCGTTAAGAGTCGTCAGCAGGCTCATCTCAGCTATCTGCCAATCTCCCATTCCCACCACCCTTCTGAGTAATACCCCTCCCCACCTTCTCACTAGATAGAAGGATCTGGCAACTTCTGTTTCAGTGTATCTGAAGAAGTGTGCTTGCACACGAAAGCTCATACCAAGAACTAACTTAGTTGGTCTTAAAGGTGCTACTGGAAGGATTTTTCTTATGATGTCTTTATGGTTATTGTTGCTTTTCTTTTTGTTCCTTTTGTGAATGATGCCATGGCTTTTGGCTAGTGCCATTTGGTGATTAGCTTATATATCTGAGTGTCTAACACTTCTTGGGCCCCCAGATGTCGTCAGACTACAACTCCCATCACCCTTGACCATTGGTCCTGTTAGCCAAAGGTGGTGGGAGTTGTAAGCCAACAACATCTGGGGACTCACTGCTGAGAAAGGTTGCACTAGAGCAACAGAGGAGAAATTTGCTCCATCCTCTATGTGACAGTCCTTCATGTATCTGAAGGCGGCTGCCATATGGCCCCTCCATCATCTCTTCTCCAGCCTAAATATACCCAACTTCCTCCACCTTTCCTTTGTCAGATACAAAAGGCTTTATAACAAACAATGAAGACAGCAGTTTTCTGCATGCAGGGGGATTTAGAATCCTAGAGTAGCACGTTGTTGCTATTTTAGTGACGTTCCAACTCCAGCCTGGTTAAAGCCACAGCCCATTGTAACACCTCAAGGCTGCATCATTTAATTCTGCTGCGTTCATAGAGTTTAGACAGCGCAGAGCTGAAAAAGCATAAAGGTGAGCGCAGGGTGCCTTGTTTTTCCTGCGTAACGCTCAGCCAATCAAATTGTTCAAGGAGGAGTTGATGGCCCTTGAAATTGCTTTCCGGTTGCTCCTTCCAAGTTTGCCCGCACAGCTAGCATGTGCAGCAGCTGAGAGCCCAGATGTGTTTGCATTTTCTGCCAAAGGCATTGGTGCTTCCAAACATGCCCCTTAGCTGGGGGCAAGTTGCAAAGGAAGGACAGAAAATGGAGGAAGAAACTGAAATGAAAACCCATTTCAGGCAATGGCTGAATGTATGAAGAGTGGAGCCAGGAATTAGTTTCAGTTCACCCCTCCAGATAGGAACAAATTCTCTTCCAGTTCAACCCACAATTAATTCACATGGTCCTTGGAGTTTCCCCATCAGCCTTCAGAATTATAAAAGATACTTAAGAAGACTTAAGTGTAATGTGAGCAATTATTCCAGTTATTCCCCCCAACAATTATGACCTTTAAGCTTCAACCTCCCTGTGGAATGCCTTCAGATGTCAAGGAGATAAATAACTACCCAACTTTTAGAAGACAATCTGAAGGCAGCCCTATATCAGGAAGTTTTTAATGTTTGTCATTTTATTATGTTTTTATATGTTTTGAAAGCCACCCAGAGTGACTGGGGCAACCCAGCCAGATGGGTGGGATAACAACAACAACAACAACAACAACAACAACAACAACAAGAGCATCACTTTTCAAAGAGGTGAAAATGGAAAATGCAATGGCCACCATCTAACACAGGGTTAAGTGTGATATGCATAAATTATGGCATTAAATTTCATTTGTGTTAAAAAAAACAAAAATTAAACCTAAAGTTCCACTGCTGAAGGTACTTGATTCATATGCAGTTCACCTGGAAATTATAGAAACTATAATACGCTGAAGCCCTGCAACGGCTCAAGAGGACTCAGTGCTGACCCCCTAGCCAGCCTTTTAGTTTGGTAATTTTTAGCGTGAAGAAAAGACGAAGAGAGGTGATGTGATAGAAGTTTATGAAATTATACACGGCGTTTAAAAAGTGGATCAAGAAGAGTTGTTTCTCCCTCCCTCCCTAACTCCCACAAATGGCCCTCATGGACATTCAGTGAAGCTGAATGTTCAAGATTCAGGCCAGATAAACAAAAGTTATCCTTCATGCAGCGCATAGTTGCACTATGGAACTCACTCCCATGGTAGACAGTAATGGCCGCCAACTCTTTAAAAGAGGACGAGATAAATTAATGGAGAGGGCTCTCAAAGGCTACTAGCCCCTATGGCTAAGCTCCGCCTCCACAGTTGGACGAAGCCATGATTCTGAATACCAGTTGGTGGAAACCCAGAGGGGAGAGTGCTTTTGTGCATTGGGTCCTGTTTGAGGGTTTACCACAGGAATCTGGGTGGCCATTGTGACAGCAGGATGCTGGCCTAGATGGGCCACTGGCCTGATCCAGCAGAGCCCTTATGTTCTTATGACCTGCCAGCAGTAGCAGTTAGATTGGGCCTAGCCACCCCTCTCTCCATTAGATTATTTATTATATATGTCGTCTTCGTCTTTGGCGATCACTCATAGCCGAGTAAGATTGTATTCCATGAATATGGTCTTAACAGTGAGTCCGTAAGTGACTGTGGAGGCCAATTCTGGATCCGCACGTCCTTCCACGGTGGGGACATAGGTTTCCGGGTTGATCATAGTGAGGATTAGCCAAGCATGCCTTCCTCTTAGCACATTTCTCCCTTTTGTCCTGAGTTCGAGCATCTTCAAAGCCCACAACACCTTTGGTAAAGGGTGTTCTCCAATTGGAGCGCTCGCAGGCCAATGACTCCCAGTTGTCGGTGTTTATACTACATTTTTTTACATCTGCCTTGAGAGAGTCTTTAAACCTCTTTTGTTGACCACTGGCATTACACTTTCCATTTTTAAGTTCGGAATAGAGTAGTTGCTTTGGAAAGACGATAATCAGGCATCCGCACAACATGACCAGTCCAACGAAGTTGCTGTTGAAGAATCATTGCTTCAACATTGGTGATCTTTACACTAGGTTGATACTCATTAAAGGCCCCATGGACTTAAAAGTGATCAGGCCCTAAAGTTGTTGTGACAAGGTTTCTTTAGCAAGTTCTTGTTTTAAATTATCACTTATCGATGAGTGAAGTTTAACTTGCTTTGCTGTGTGAAATTTAAAACGGGATGTTTTTTCAGGCTGGAACAATAAATGTTGCTGTGCAGTTTAAAAAACAAACCAACAAACCCCACTGGTGATCTGGCATTACACTGGCATTAGTTCACCTGTCTTCCCAAGTGATGTGTAACATTTTCCGGAGACACCGTTGGTGAAATCTTTCGAGAAGTTGGAGATGGTGTTTATTTATTTATTATATATGTACTACCATGTTAACCCAAATGCCTCCGGTTCCTTTCCTAGCAGAAAAGGAATATAAATAGGAGTGGCCATCAATTGCCTACCAATGTGCAAGCAAGAGGCAATATTTCAGAGGAGTCTCTTCTTCCTCCCTCTCCTTCAGGAGCTGCCTCAGGTCATCACTACTTACCTGCTAAAGCAGGTGATCAGCAGCAGAGGCAAAACCACCCTCGCTGCCGCCCCCTCTGTCCCTCCCCACCCCGCCCCATTTTAATCCAGTCCTGGTCGAAGAGGAGGTCATAGCATCTCAATTTGTCGCCATAGAAATATTTTCAAACTCTGTGCAATCATTGCGATTTCCTTTGGAGGATGATAAAAGGAGAGGGAGAGGGAAAACATGACCATCAGAAAATAGCCAGGAGTGAGTGAGTGGCGGCGGCGGCGGCGGGGGAATCTACCTATATTTTGAAATGACATTATTTCCATCAGCTCATGGAAAAGTGGAAGGGAACAGCAGTGTTATTTGATTACTGGATGTCGCAGGTTTCTCACTTTTGCCTAGTTGAAAGGCGCCACGTTTGATACAGCCACAGCGCATCATGTACACTTCTGCAGATTACATTTTAATGGCTTATGATAACCTCGCCACTTGGGAGGACAGTGTGTGCTCACATTTGGCATATTGATGTAGAGCTGCAAAACCGGAGAGCCTGTGCCAGTCACTGCAGACAATAAAAAAAAGGCAAAGGAACCCTGGACGGTTAAGTCCAGTCAAAGGCAACAATGGGGTTGTGGCGCTCGTTTCACTTTCAGGCCGAGGGAGCCGGCGTTTGTCCACAGACAGTTTTCCGGGTCATGTGGCCAGCAGGAATAAACCGCTTCTGGTGCAACAGAACACTGTGAGGGAAAGCAGAGCGCACAGAAACGCCGTTTACGTTCACACCACAGCGGTACCTATTTATCTACTCGCACTGGTGTGCTTTCGAACTGCTAGGTTGGCAGGAGCTGGGACAGAGCAACGGGAGCTCACCCCGTTGCGGGGATTCAAACTGCAGACCTTCCGATCAGCAAGCCCAGGAAGCTCAGTCGTTTAGACCACAGCGCCACCCGCTTCCCTACTGTAGACAATATTGAGTAGCCTGCCTGGTGGTGTTTAGTTGCTCTAGCATTGCAAACGCTAAGAGCAGCCATTCAAATACCTGCTAAAAGTTTAGGGATAACCTACAGCTTGGCATTCAGTTTCCCAGGCTTTTGGGAAGCTAACAAGGACATCATAAAATTGCAGAGTTGGAAGGGATTATCGAGGGCAGTCTATTGATCCCCTGCAATGCATGAAGATCATTACGCTACTTCTCCGTTTCTCTTGTATTTTCAGAGCCCCTTCTGCCGATTTCAACTTAAGCTTTTAGTAGGCAGGAAATGGGAAATCTCAGACTTGGGGCGGGGGGGGGGGAGAGAAATGCTGCCCTCCAGACTTCTCTCTCTGGCTCTGGGGACCCTAGGCCACCATTCTCTCAGACCACTGTTTTGGCCATTGCGAAACTGAATTTGCAGCTCTTATTTCCGATCTTGTAACCTTATTTCACTTGGTTCCAAGATCGGTCACCTCGCCTGCCCTTGCTGAACAGAGGCGCAAAGATCCCACTGAGCACAGTGGTGAGCTAAGGCAGGTTGTCTCCCCCCTCCCACCCAATTGATGGAGGAGCGTTAACAGGACACTTTTTGTCATCAAGCCCCATTACATGTGGCAGCCATTTTGTGCTATATTCCAACAAGCCTGGCATGTCTAGAAATCAAGTGTTCACTAGCGGTTGAAAACAGCAGAATATATTAAGAAACAAGAGCATGATACTAGATTAAAACGGAAAATTAAAAATGCAATTGTATGTAATTTGAGTTATAAACATTGATTTCAGGCAAGCAGGAAGTCACTAGTTTTGTTGAATTGGAATAAAATTTGTTTGAGTAACAAATGTAACTTTCTATGTATAAAAAGTAACAAAATAATAAATAATAATAATAATAATAATAATTTTTAAAGAGAGTATTCACCAGATAGCTTGTCGCTGCAGATTACATAAATTGTGTGGGAAACAGCAAATTGACTGTCGTGCATTGTGGATTTCTGGGGGAACATTTACTGGGACGGTGTCAAGAACTGGACAGAAGACTGGAATGGTGGAGGAGGACAGTATGAATTTACAATGGTGGTTTGCAGGTCATGACTCAAAGCTGCTAGATAATGTAAGGAGGAGGGGGTTGCATCAGAGCCAGAACAGCTGGCTGACACGTTATCATTAGAAAGCATTCCAGACCCCGCTTTTCCGATGACCAGGAAGGCAGTGAAAGTGGGAGAGCAGAAAGCGAAGAGACAAAGGGGTGGATATATATATATATATAAGGGGTGGAGCTGCCGACGACTGAAAGTAGAAGGGGAGAGATTACTCGGAGCAATGCCATTACCCTAGAGAATATTGAATACCTTGGTAAGAGCTTCTTGTAGTACAGTCATACCTTGGTTTTCGAACAGCTTAGTTCTAAAACGTTTTGGCTCCTGAACACCGCAAAGTGAGTGTTGTGGTTTACAAACTATTTTTGGAAGCTGAACGTCCGACTGGGCTTCCGAATGGCTGCAGGAGCCATGCTTTGAAAGTTGAACAGACTTCTGGAACGGATTCCGTTCCGAAAACCAAGGTACGACTGTATTTCCATTACTGGCAGCCTGCCATGAGGGAGGGGGATCGGGTTCCCTGAAGCCTGACAGATGGACATTCGAAGGGGAGCTCTTCCCAACAGTCTTTTGGTCTTGTTTTAGCAATTCTCCAAAAGACACCCTGCTGCTTTTTGAACCTGTTCCTGCAGCTGTCAAACAGCAAAATCTGATTTGCGGCCATTACAAGGCGACTTGGAGTCTACTACTTCCATGTCGTGAAATGCTTCGCTTGCTTCTTTCTTTCTTAAAAGTGCAAAATGTGTCCCTTTTTTTCTAGGGCAACCATAGGTTTTGGTTTTCTTTAAAGGACTTCCCTGCCCCGGCATCTTTTAAACAGGTATAAAATGTTTAATGATGGTTTTTCCTATGTTTTTAGCAGTTCTTATTTCTATGTGTAGGCTGCCTTGAGTATCTGTAAGGGTAAAAAGATTAGTTATAATTATAATGATAAATAATAGGCCTAGATGCATGATGATGAAAAGGCACACTCATTTGTAGAAAAAAAATTTTTTTATAAAAAATTATGTACAAAATTTGACAATCATCTTAGAAAACTGCACAATGAATTTAAGTTTCATACAAAATTCTAAATGAAAAGAAACATTACAATACAAAATTATACTTGGGAGGGGCTCAGTGACAGACCCCTCCCTCCCCTCAACATGTTGGAAGAATACATGAGGGGGGCATGTAGGCTTAGCTCCACCCTGTTGCACGCAGTGGCCACGCTCCAGCAGCCACCTGCACACTCCACTGCCTTGAGAAGGAGCTCACGTACATTTGCACACAGGTGCCGGCCTCAAGTTCCTCCAGGCTGAGAGCAGAATCTGGCTCAATCAGGATTGCCCCTTGCATGGAGTTCAACGTGCGCACATTAGGACATGCACACAGCCCCTTCAGATAACACCTGAATGTGCTAGGGGGGAGGAGAGACTGCGTGAGCCAATGGCCCCACACATGCACTTTCAATATGGAGGCTGGATGCGGTCTTAACACCCACACGCCCCCGACACAAGGCACAAAATTTGCTACTTTTACTCATATATGACTGAGGGATAGAGAGGCTCACATATGGCTCCACCACTGTGCAACCTTACTTAGGAGTAAACACTCATCGAGCATTCTATTTTGTGTTTAGTAACTGAGGAAAGCTTTCGGCCTATCTAGTTATACTACCCACCCACCCCCACCCCCCCGGCCCCACTCCTCGTGATCCTGGAGTTCTCTCTGAGAACACGGAGCAGTAATTGTGAAAGCAAACAGCTGTGTTTTTCTGGGATGCATGGCAAGGTCACTGTACTCCAGTCAAATGGGTACGAGAGACCTTCAGGAAAAAACACGGCAGGTTTTAACACAATACAGACCCTGCAGTAACTCCTTGCCAACTCGACATTCCCCTGCAGCCTAAGACGGTCAAGTGTGGCAAGAGGTGAGCTTGCGGCAAAAGTCTTTGGCATCTACTTCCCTGCGTCTGTGAAACCAATACGCAGGATGGAACACCAAAGCTGAACAGGTGTGTGCCGATAGGAGGAGCCAGGAGGCTGTTCCTCTGGCCCTTGTTTCAAGGTCCAATTGCCAGTAAAAGAAAGAGATAAAATGAAGGCATCTTTAATACCATCACTCCTGTATTTGTATCACACTCAAAAGCACCCTCTGGCTCAAAATATATGTTGGGAACAAGACAGGAGAACGTGTGACACAGTCTCTACGTAGCCAGCTCCACAGGGGCAGAGCCGGTTCTCAAATGAAATTTTTTGATATCTACCTTCAAGAACAGCCGAGGGTAACATATTTAGTCTGGCCAATGTAAAGGCCCGCCTGAGTTTTGGAATGGTTAAGGTAGACAAATAAGGTGCCCGAAAATCAAAGTGGGAGGGGGGCAGATAAGCGTACGAAGCACTAAATTTCTTAATATAAGCCAGATTATTCAGCTGCTCAATATCCTTCATGCGCTGGTCGATAATGGTTTTTGCCTTGGGGAGACCCATTTTCAGGAGATGCTGTGCTTGGAGGCCACACGTAAGTAGTTTTTGATGCACTAGTTTGGACCGCCGACTTCTATGAGCATCTCGTGCTACTAGAGGTAGTAGTCCGGATGGGTTTAAATTTAGGCGAAGCCAATAGTTGAATGTTCTTAACCAGGTTCGGGTTTCGACGGAGAGGAGGCCAGTCTCCAGCCGTAGGGCCGCATTTGGTGCGCATGGTGGAACGGCTAGAATCTGTCTTAAGAATTTAGACTGGACCATTTCAAGTTGCGCCAAGGGTTTTGCTTGAAAGACCTCCAGAGCTGCTGGGATATGTCTTCCCCCCTTCGTAAAGTAAAAGCGAGACAGTATTTTGGCGCTTTGAGATGCCAAAATATATATTTATACAAAATTATATTTATATATACAAAATTATATTTATAATCTTTCAATTTGGCTGGTCTATTTACTTAACCGACCTGGAACAATCTACCAGAGAAAAGGCCGCCGCCCATGGGACAGAGGGTCATTGATGAATGATAATCCAGCTTCTACCTAGGGTTTTAATAGATTATACGGTAATTATATTTGTAATGTATTTTTGTCAGTGTTTGTCCTTTGATGCTATGGCCTGTTGGCTACGCAAATAAAGTCCTTGTTGTTATATGTTGTTTTTCAACAGTATCTCCCTGAGAATGGTAAATGCCACAGATGGTTGCCACCTTTTTACAGAGATGCTGGGGCTTGCTGTGCATGTAACGCTAAACCACAGTTTAGTGCCCTGATGGGGAAACTGTGGCCTTGTGGAGAATATCAGACTCACAACTCCCATCAACCCTGTCAGTGGTCTGTGATGATGGGAGTTGGGGTCTGACAGCCTCCAGAGGACCTCAAGTTCCCCCTGCTGCAGTTTAGTGCTACGCAGACAATCCTCAAGACGACTTAGCAAAGCCTTGCTCCTTTCTGCTCCTGAATGGCCAGGAGTTTCTCTTTTAAAAGATTTTTGGCTTAATGCAGGCACAGAGAATGTGCAGTCCAGAATGTGTTGCTGCGAGTCCAACTCCCAGATTGGAATGCAACAACACAAAGAAGGCCATGTGTTGCTCCCTATTTCCTGGTACATCGCTATGTGGAAACCAGGAAACCGTGGTTCAAACCAAACTCTGCCTAGTCCCAGTGAGTAGGCTTCATAAGCCATGGTTTGAAGTTGACTTACTATGAAACTGTTCCAAGTGTTTGGTTTAAACGTGGATCCCTGGTTCATATGCAAGCTAAACCACAAGTCTTAAAAAATGTCTCTCTCCCCCCGCCACTGCGAAAAAACACAAGATTACTCACTTCTGTGGAGCAGCATCACATACTGGAGACACCTTCCAGTTCAGAGTTACCAACTTTTTTTTTTTACTAGGCCCTGTTTTTGTGCAATTAGCATCAACCCCATCCAGTCATAATGCTCATCTACATTAGAACAGATTTCTGCACAGCTCAAATGCTGTTAAAGGCAACCTTATCTCCAGTGTTCAGGCTTGACTGGGTTGAGAAGGTCTGTGCATGTGAACACTTCTATGTTGTTTTTGTAAGTATGTTATTTATTCATGTAATTACTTAAAAAAAAAAAAAATTAAGGTGGGCTTAAGGTTTAAAAACAAAAAAAATCAGGGTACCAAGGCAGAGTAGCCTGGTTTTAAAGAGAAATATTCAACGAGTGGGCAATAGTTTGCAGCCTGCGATGTGGGTCATTTCCCCAATCTTATGTATAATCAGATTATGATTGCCCACCGTGCATAAATTCTGCTCTATTATAGACTTTACCAATAAGATGACTGGTAAGAGGTGAACAGCAAATAAGGAATATGTCACATGGTGTAGCCCTTCTGGGACTGTTCCTCTTCAGACAGCGTAAAGCAGACCCCATATTTTAATGCCTCACCTCCCAAACATTCATGTGCAATGTTCACATGTCAAGTAGTTTAGCCTCCCAGCGTTATCTCTCCCCCGCTTCCAGTATGAAGTGGTCCAGTCCTGGGAGGGCTCTTCCATGTGACAGTTCTCAATCTCTGCTCCTCCTGCTTGTGAAAGGTTTGCAGTGGAAATAACCTGGCCAGAGGCAACCAACCGTTTATCCTGAAAGTTCCCATTGCCAAAGACCACCTCCTCACTCCACCAAACGCAATCTGCTACACAAGAGAGACAACCATCATCTGGTGGTGCAGGAAGAACCTCAAGCCTTGCTCCATGTGGTTTCCCAGCATGCAGGCGCAACGAACTGTATGTAGTGCTTCTGCAGGCTATATTGTTCTCAGGGGACAGGACTAGTACAGCCCTATCCTCTTCCAAAGTGAAATTGGACACAGTTTCTTACAAGTTCCATATACATGGCATGGCAGCCATTAGCACCCGGCCTTTCTTTACAGACATTGACAGACGAGGTTTGTTTTGTTTCTTGGCAACTTCAAGCTCTCGCTTGCAGTTAATCTGTCAATAGGATTGCACATGGGCTCCATTTCTGCATGCAGAAAATTGAGTGTTGTCTTTGTGCAGTTCAAAGCCAGGTCTGTTTCTTTTAAGGCTTTTCTAATTCAGTCTGTCTCCCTCTTTTTCTTTTTTAAGAGACCAGGAAGGCTCCAAAGAAACTTGCTTCTTTATCCATGTCCACGAGCGTCATATCACTGATAGAGACAAAAATCCGATCGTTCCTCTTTAGCTGGAACACACCCCCTTGGTAGATTGAGTAAAGTCCGTATTCTGCCCTTTTCGCCCAGCAGCTAGTTCTTGCGCTTTTCATCAGCAGAATCGGGTCTGGGTAAGTATCAACGCGCTTGGAAATGTACTGAACCATCTGCCTGGGATTCCTGACGCTGTCCGAGTCAGGGTCGGAACGGCGCTCGACACCCTCCTCTTCACGGAACCGGAAATACGTTTGGGAGTAAATGTAGTAGTAGCCCGCTTGCAGTATAATCAGCTCCCCGTCCAACATGCCTACGTTGTGGAGGAAAGAATGAGGCCAGCTGGCTGTCTGCCACGTGCCAATTTTGACTCCAAAACGGCTTCTGCTCGAGGAATCTGCAGCGGGTTGGAAAAGAAGGCAAACGTGTATTTTAGGTGTGTAAAAAATAATAATAATCCAGAGTAAATCCCAAACCTTTCAAGTACAAAATAAACAGCTAACAGTAATAATGAATTAATTGCAAATGTGTACTTTTGCAAGTTGAGTACTTTTGGAAGTTCTTGACAGCTTTTTATTTCAACCCAGTCTCTTTGCTCACCCTAATGCTCCTAAAGACATACAGCTCACCATTCATTTTGATGGTGTATGTTGTTGTTTATTGCTGTTGCTGCTGCAATATACAAGTGGGACCTGCAGCTATGTGTTGCGATGTACAGTGAGCTCCTGTTCCAGGTTCCAGCCAGCCCTTTCACAGGATATTCCATTTCACCCCCCACCAAGACACATGGCAGTCTGTAGCCACTGAACATGCTTCGCATTGTGCTGTTTTTTCTCCCTAAGGCTTTCCCACCACTTACGTTTTCTTTCTGAATATCTGCTCCTGTAAATCCTGGGGAGTTTCTCCCAAGCTTGCTAACAATGCCCCTTTTCTTGTGCGTGGATGATGCCCATTTTAACTATAAAGCGATCAACCAATCAGAAAATTCTGAGTTCAACCTTAAGAACATATAGGACTGGTGTGGGGAATCTCTGTTGCTGAACGACAGTCCCCTCTGCCCCGGCAAGCAATAGCCAATGACAGCGGATGAAGGGAGCTGCAGCTGCTGAACATCTGGAGAGCCAAAGTTTCTCCCCACACCAGATAGATGTTATCTGTTCTGCTCAGAGAACACTCCAGAGCGGCTTATGTTTTGCTTTTGAGTGCTTTTATGAATTGCATGTGTTTCTGTGTAAATGTGTCACATTGTAATGCATTTATAGTTATGTTTAAGCTACGGTGCAAGTCACTTGGAGACCTCTTGTGTAACCATCAAGTTTAATTAATAATAATAGCAGTGATAATAATATAGAAATACGATTAAGCAAAATAAAAAAATACCATTTAAAACAATAGCCATCCAATATTTAACACAGCAGCAGAATCGCACATTAAAAGCAACATCCAAATGCTTTTCTTTTATTACCTAATTTAGCAGGTGCATAAGCTGATTGACGTAAAAATATAAACATACTCTTGCCGGAATAACATAGCGACTTACTCTGTGTGGCCCAAACACTTTTCCCAATTCTGCTTCCAGTCAAGTGAGCTGCTGTTCTGGGGACGACACTCTGACTCACAGTAGAATCTACAGTAGAAGCATCACCTTGGATGGAAGAGGAAGAAAGGTCAGGATTTTAATCTTGAATTACTATTGCAACCACAGCACTGCTGCAGGCGAGACAGGATTTGCATATGGACTGTGGTCATCATTCTCCCTTTGCAGCTTGCGGCTGAAACACCTGGTGTCGTATGGCATGCCTGGTGTCGTGTGGTGTCAGGGGAGCGGCAGGTGGCCAGCCCCACCCAGGCAGCCCATGGAGAGCTGGCCACTTTTGGACCCAACCCTCTGGACAAAAGCAGCTGATGGGGAAAGATTTATGCCTCAGATCTTGGACAACAGCTAACAGTCAAAGCCGGATGGTGCTTGGGCTAGATCAGGGGTAGTCAACCTCTTTATACCTACCGCCCAGTAATGCATCTTTCTTGATGGTAAAATTTCCTTACCGCCCACCAGTGCTCGATGGAAGGAGGATTCAACTTGTGCTATAGAACCCCCTACCACCCACCTAGAATCCTGAAACACCCACTAGTGGGTGGTAGGGACCAGGTTGACAACCCCTGGGCTAGACAGATGACTCGCGTGGTTCCACCTGAGGCACGGTTTCACATGTCAGGTGCATTGGTACTCCAGACTTTTTGTTCATTTAGCCCAGTGCTGGCTACTCTGGACTGGCCGCAGTTCTCCAAGAGCTTTAGCAGGTCTTTCCCATAGGCTATGGCCTGATGGAGGGAAACCAGAAAGGGGTCAGAGGAAGGCAATGAAACATCGTCATCCAAATGGAAAACAAGCCCAGGTAGGAAGAAAAGAATGAATGAACTGGTCGTAAATGGCCTGGAGAACATGTCAGTCAAGAGGACATGACAGCTCTCTTCAAATACCTTAAAGGCTGTTGCACTGGAGGAGTCAAAGACCTGGGTCTTTTCTACCCCAGAGGGCGGGACTAGATCTAATAGGCTTAACTTATAGAAAGGTAGTAGATTCTTCAGCTGAGCATCCCTGCTGCTGAATGGCGAATGCATTCTCACAATGGACCAGTTGGGCTTTTCAGGCAGAAAGGTGGACAGCCATCTCCACATTCAACCAGTGCTATACCAGTTGCACTGCCTCCTGGTAGAGTACAGGATCAGGTTTAAGGTGCTGGTTTTAACCTTTAAAGCCCTATACGGCCTAGGACCCTCATACCTAAGGGACCGCCTCTCCTTTCATGTCCCACAGAGGACCTTACAGTCTTCAAATAAAAACATCTTGGAGATCCCGGGCCACAGGGAGGTTAGGCTGGCCTCAACCAGAGCCAGGGCTTTTTTGGCTGTGGCCCCAATCTGGTGGAATGCTCTGTCACAAGAGACTAGGGCCCTGCGGGACTTGACATCTTTCCACAGGGCCTGCAAGATAGAGCTGTTCCACCAGGCCTTTGGCCAAGGCACAGTCTGACCCCCTCTCTCCTTCTGTAATCCTCATAGAACTCTAGCCCAATGGTTACCATTAATTTGACTCTGAAAACTGTGTTATTTTACCGTTGTTAGCTGCTCTGAGCCCGGCATTATTATTATTATTATTATTATTATTATTATTATTATTATCTGTTGGGGGGTGTCTTAGTCCTGGCTTCCTTGCATTAGAACTGGCAACTGGATTAGACGGTGCAGGCCCCCTCCAACATTATAGGTTGTATCCAACTAAGCGCGGACCCACTGAAATGGATGGACCTAAATTAGTCACGTCTGTCATTGTCAGTGGGTCTCCTCGTGATTTGGATACAACTCTGTGTATACCACCCCAGGCCCCCAACCTCTCTCGCTACTGAGGAAACCTAACAAGCGAATAGAAAGTGAACCCGTCTAGTTGACGCCGACACAAAACCCCACAAGTACACTGCAAAAATTATAAATTTTGCCACTCCTCCTCTCTCCCCCCGCAAACTTCTTCCTGACCTCATAACTGTATTCAACACTAATGTCTCATAACAAATGGAACTGATCTGTAGAAAAGGCTGTACAACTTGAACAAAGCGGCATGTACTTTTGTATACCTGAAGAAGCGTCTCCACCCCCATCATTCAGCCCAAACACTGAGGTCCAGCTCTGAGGGCCTTCTGGTGGTTCCCTCACTGTGAGAAGCGAGGTTATAGGGAACCAGGCAGAGGGCCTTCTTGGTAGTGGCACCCATCCTGCAGAATGCCCTCCCACCAGATGTCAAAGAGAAAAACAACTACCAGACTTTTAGAAGACATCTGAAGGCAGCCATGTTTAGGGAGGATTTTAATGTCTGATGTTTTATCATGTTTTTTAATATTCTGTTGGGGCTGCCCAGAGTGGCTGAGGAAGTCCAGCCAGATAGGCGGGGTATAAATAATTTGTTGTTGGTGGTTTACAACAAGACGACGAAAATGTTTAACAATAGTACTAGGAACTACAGGACTAAACCTGCAACACACCTCCTGCATTCAAAGGACAGAGCTATGGCGCTCCCCCGACGACATTCTTTGCCTTTTCTACTGATGCACTTTCCCCCCCACATACACACGACTCGTCTTCCACCACAATCTACACATTCAAGTTTCCAGTGGATTTAGTCATTGGGCATTTGCAACACCAGCATATTTACTTCTCCTATCCACCCCCGTATCCAGCCCAATACGGTGAGTAAATGTGTTGCCTGCATCAATACCTTGGACCGAGGAGGCTGCCACTTCTGCTTGGTTCCTGGCTATCATCTGCAAGAGCAAATACAATCGGTTAGCTTTTTCCCTCCCTGGTAAATTAAGAGTAGCAGAATTCCATTCTGTAAGCTGCCTAGCAATGACTCCAGCACAGCAAGGATGGATAGCAGATTGTGAGTCATCAGTGAGGCCCCCCCCCCCCCTTTAAGGTACGCTAGCTTAAGGAAGACTGCTACGTACCTTTTGGGGAACTAGGATTCTTGTCAATAATGCTGGACACGGTGGGCATTGTTCATTTAAGAAATGCACACAGGGAGGTTAGGCTGGCCTCAACCAGAGCCAGGGCTTTTTTGGCTGTGGCCCCAATCTGGTGGAACTCTCTGTCACAAGAGACTAGGGCCCTGTGGGATTTGACATCTTTCCACAGGGCCTGCAAGACAGAGCTGTTCCGCCAGGCCTTTGGCCAGGGCACAGCCGGACCCCCTCCTTTGGTAATCCTCACAGAACTCTAGCCCAATGGTTGCCATTAATTTGATTTGAACTGATTTTATAATGAATTGATTTTAGAATGCTGTATTATTTTACTGTTGTTAGCCGCTCTCAGCCCAGCTTCGGCTGGGGAGGGCGGGATATAAATAAAATTATATATTATTATTATTATTATTATTATTATTATTATTATCTGCTGAAAATTATTTCTTAACTGTCCTTCATCAAAAGGTTCCAAGATACGAATGCAAAGCTATGAGAAAAACTCTGCACAACATACAAATGCAACAAATAACATTGTAAGTGATGTTAACTGTGCTGTCATCATGACCTTTCAACTGTGCGTCTTTTCGATGCCTTTGTGAACCTGTCTATAAAGTTCTCTTTCTACAGCAGCCTTTCTCAACCTGTGGGTCCCCAGATGTTGAACTACAACTCCCATCACCTCTAGCTAGCAAGGCCAAAGCTCAGGGATGATGGGAGTTGTAGTCCAACAACATCTGGGGACCCACAGGTTGAGAACCGCTGCCTTAGACGTAAAAGAGACGCCTGTGGATCTGCTCTTGCTTTGCGCGCAGTCTGTGGCATCATGCTCAAGGCTGCAATCCTATATGCACTTACTTGGGAGTAAATCTCAACTCAATGGTGTGGGCTTCAGAGTAGACATATACAGGTATAGGATAGGAATGGTAGAGCCATTTCATACATTAAGTGGAGGCAAAACCAGTTTTGCCACAGAAAGTATGCCCCACAGACATAGCCCATTGTGGCAGCATGGGAAATTTACCTGTATATCACACACAGTGTTTCCAAGTTTTTGTTGCATTTATTACTATTACTATTTATTATCTCAGCCCCTGCTCTTTGGCCTCTAATAATTACTTATGGCCCGCAAACATAGCAAGTAATAGTGTTTATTTCCTTGCTATGAAAAAGATTCGCCCTGCTGATTCCTGTGTATCATCAAGCTGTTGTTGAAGGCGTAGGAACACAGGGCAAACTGTTCTTTTCCTGGTCAGTTGGCAACCCTGCCAAACACTATTTGTTCCATTTGTGCTTCCCCAACCTGGTGCCCCCCCAAAGGTTGTGAACTATAGCTGCTATCATCTGTGGGACTTGTAGGCCGGACAATTTAGAGGGCAGCTGGTTGGGGGAAGAGTGCTTTAGATCCAGGTACATCCTTCAGAGTCTGACCAAACTGCGGGAGGCAGTGGAAGACAGGAGTGCCTGGCGTGCTCTGGTCCATGGGGTCACGAAGAGTCGGACACGACTAAACGACTAAACAACAACAACACCCTCCAGATGTTTAAGGTACTCGATCTACAAAAACTGCAAGCCCTGAAGGGGGCCAAGATTCTTGTAGCAAAGTTCTTTTTCTGATTTCACGTGATACAGGTATTACAGGCGTACCTTTTTTATTAATCGTAAGAGCTGCAACTTGACTTGCCAGCAGGGGTCGCCCTCTTCATTGTAACTGGAATCGTCCAAGTCTTCCAGGGAAAAGTTTTCTCTGGTAAGGCAAGCATAGCCGTTCTTCGAGTAAGTATCTCGAAGCTGTGTTTGGAAAAAGAAGAAAAAAAGGAAGTGTAAGACAATTGGGCAAAACTCCAGAGAGATCGGGAGATGCACAAAATTTCAGTTAAGTGAACATCAGAAATTTCTTCTGTAGGTAAGTAGCAAAGCTCTTTCTGTTCTTAACGCTGCATTGCAAAAAATAAAATTAAAAAAAAAAATTATAAAAGACCTAAATGGTTAGTCTTATTTTTAAAGCAGATGTATCCCAGGGAGCAAGGGACGCGGTTGGTGCTGTGGGTTAAACCACAGAGCCTAAGACTTGCCAATCAGAAGGTCGGCAGTTCGAATCCCCGCAATGGGGTGAGCTCCCGTTGCTTGGTCCCTGCTCCTGCCCACCTAGCAGTTTGAAAGCACATCAAAGCAAGTAGATAAATAGGTACCACTCTGGTGGGAAGGTAAACGGCGTTTCCATGCGCTGCTCTGGTTCGCCAGAAGCGGCTTAGTCATGCTGGCCACATGACCCGGAAGCTGAATGCCAGCTCCCTCGGCCAATAAAGCGAGATGAGCGCCACAACCCCAGAGTCGGTCACGACTGGACCTAATGGTCAGGAGTCCCTTTATCTTTTTAACCCAGGGAGCTGGTTTACACTAGATCACTCTATTTGTCCATCCAGATTAGTACCGTCGACTCTCACTGGCTGCAGCTCTCCAGCATTTTGAGGGTCTTCCCATCTCCTGTTCCTCTCAACTGCAAATGCCAGCGATTGACGCTGCGTGCAAACATCTCTCCCTATATTACAGGGAGGGGATTTCGGCAGAATCATCAGAAAATTCATCATCACTGTGACAATTCTGTGGAACTCTCTTCCTTGAAATATGGCTCCCGGGTAACATTTGATTTCACAGTGCGATCCTAGAAATGGTCTGCTCAAATGCAAACGCCATTGAGTTCGATGGGGATTTCCCCCACATAATTGTGTACGGGATATTACGTTAGCAAGCTCATGGAAGGCTTACTTCTGAGTAGGCACAACGCAGATCACATCGTGCTCCATGAATGCTTTTAATGGACCACTTTTTATTGGTTGTTTATAAAATATGGGGGGGGGGGTTGGAACTGCACCAATTCCATTTTAAAAACAAACCAGTATGTGTCACCTCTTGAGATTTCTGGCAGCTTACTAAAGCATTTGTGGAGCCGAAAAACATTTCTGTGTTTGTTTGGGGGGGGGGAGCAGGATATACCCAAGATTTAGCAGAAGAAAAATAAAGGGAGTCTCTTGCACCCAAGTGTATTGATTCACGGAGCAATGAAAATAGCATTTTACAATTACACCGAAAGTTTCTCGTAAAATACAAAGAAAAGTCCCAAGAAAATAAGTCACAAAGTCACATCAAATTGTTGGCAAGCTGAATGCTAGGGACCCTCAATCTTAGTTGCAGATGAGCTGTTGAACGCAACCAGTCAGTTTCTCCATGGAAAGGCACTGAAAGACCTTTTCTAGCTACTTCACTGGGACCAGGCAAGCATCTTTTTCCACATCTTCTTCAGCTACTGGCGGACCGTTTCAGTACATCAGTTTTTCTTGCTAGACTGGGGCACAAATCTTCCGGAACCCTACAATGCGTCGTTGGCCACTTAGCCAGTTTGGCAGACGTTTTTAAGCCCAAAGCCGTAAGTCGTGATCCTCAACAATCCAGAAAAACGACTAGGTCTGTGTCGACGGAAGTACTGTGAGGGGGAGAGCTTTATTTGTAAGAAGCACACCACCACTGCAGGGTGTTTTAAACATGTTTTGGCCCCCTTCAGCTCCCTTCCCCTTCCTTCCCCCACCCCAATAATATAATATTCTCTCCTCCCTGGGCCTCTTTGCAAACATCTGTTACTCTCCATCCTCCACTAAGGCCTCATCCAGATACTCTTTTGTGTACAGGTCCATGCTTTAAAACTCTGTGTCAGAGCGCTTTCCCTAAAAAAACCCCCACTCTCACTGAAAACTATTCTGTGGAGAAACCAAATTGCCATTTGTCCAGATTCAGCTTTAAAGAGCTGGTTTCCTTTGGGATAGTGGTGTGGCAAAATAAAATAAATAATAATAATATTTATACCCCGCCCTCTGAGCAGCTTCCAACACATTTTTTTTTAAAAAAAGCAAATAATAAAATATCAAATATTTAAAACTTCCGCTATACGGGGCTGCCTTCAGATGTCTTCTAAAAGTTGTATAGTTGTTCATCTCCTTGGTATCTGAAGAGGGTGGGTGCCACTACTGAGAAGACCCTCTGCCTGGTTCCCTGTAACCTCACTTCTTGCAATGAGGGAACCGCCAGAAGGCCTTCGGAGCTGGATCTCTGTGTCTGGGCTGAACGATGCAGGTGGAGACACTCCTTCAGGTCTGCATAAAAGCGGGGAGACTCTGACACAGAGCTTTAAAGCGTGAACCCCGTGCCCAGAAAGTGTGGTGCAAAGGCAAAGTGTGAGTCAGCCCTAACTCTTGAATTGCTCAAAATAAAGAGACAGAAAACAGTTCAGTACAGCAGTAGAACCGACCATCAGTCCTGACGGTTCATATATTCAGTTATGATGTGTACGGAATCTTCTTAGGACAATCAATTCAACGAACTCAATGACGCTTACTCCTGAGCAGACATGTGGAAGATTGCACTGCTGAGCACCTACTGCAGTTTGAATCAAGTAAGATTCTTCCCCATCCTCACCATGGAGGGCAAATGTACCCCACCCACATCTGATGAGCAAAACCAGAATAAATAATGCACAGCAACAGTGTGGAATGAATTGTGCAAATTTGCTCAATAATATATGCAAGTCACTGGATTTTTAAAAGACTAGATCCCCCACTGTGTTCCCCATAGGAATCCATGCTCGATTCTACCGCGTGGCTCATTAGAAAGCCTCAGGAACAGGATTCCCCACCCCTTTTTTTCCCCAATCGATAATTTCATAGGTGTGGAGGACTTGTAAACAGAGGTTGCTGGCACCTCAGAGCTTTGCATCCTTGTGCTGAGAGGCAGCCAAGGACAGCCCTGCCTGCTGCACCTCACCGGATACAACACATCTGGATGTAAACACAGCTGTGCCACAGGTGACCTGGCTTGGCTGCAGTCTGAAGAGGCAGACTAGGTCCCAGGCGATGGGTGCGATGGAGGAGGAGAGCCAAGCAGAGGCGGCGGTAAAGAGAGAGAAGGTTTAGGAGGAATGTGACCACAAGATTGGAAGCATTAAGGGAGCTGAGAAGAGGCGGATTGGAGGACTGTGAGTGGAGCAACTGGGGTTGGAAGGGAAAGTGCGTACAAAACTTTGGATGGCGTCTAAAACAGCCATAAAGTCTCATGGAAGAGGCTAATGGATAAATAGAGAATTGTCTCCCCAAGTTGCCTCTGTAAACTTAAGCCAGCATGAGGCTCTGAAGGAATCCTATTAGGTGGATTTCAGGAACTATTGACTAGGGGCAGCGGCTTTGAGTCATGGAGCACTTTTCAGGAGAGAAATCAGTCATGCTTTTGTCGCCCTTATACCAAAGGCACATATTTATTTTTCTTCCCAATGACTTCGTGGAGCACAGTTTGGGAACTGCTGGACTAGGGGGAAAGATGTAAAAATGATCTGTGCAAAAGTTCAGCACTGAAAGGAAGATTCTCAAATCTGCAAAATCCCCGTTGCTCTTGCCAGACCTCAGGTGGTGTGAAGAACTGGAGTGAAACCCAGATTCAAATCACCACAGGCGCACACCACTGTGAAGAAACAAAGAGGGGACCTGTAACTGGATCAGGCTGAAGATCCACCCAATTATGCGTACTCTTGTGACTAACTGAATGCCCCTGGGAATCCCAAATGAAATGAAAGCATGTTTGCAAAACACAGGAAATTCTGGAACTCAAAGAAAACCAAAAGCAGACACATTAAAAATAAATACAATGAACATTTTATTATTCGGGGCAGAGCAAGGAGGGGAGAACCACCAAACAATACAAAATAAAAACCTTCCACCCACCCTGAAAACGGTATTAAGCAGTACTATGGACTTTAATATTGGACCTTTGGAAGACTGGATGATGGAGGGCTTTTCCAGCGTTGGAAGAAAGTTGTCTTCCTGGCGGCAGCTCGCTCTTCATTCCACCTGCCGTTGTGTCTTTCATTCGGTGGCCACCATCTAAAAGGGAAACAAGGTGGAGCATTTAGCAATCCCTTCTTCCAGTCGCATCTGCTCCCTCCCTCCCTATTCATCAAACGCAAGGCCAAACTATCCCCTAGAAGTTAACCTACCCAAGCAATCAATGTGGGAAGTGTGCCAGCCGCTGGAGGTGGGTTCTTCTTCCTTTGGCATGATTCGGAACCTCTTGAGGACCTGTCAGTTCACAGGGAGAAGAGAAACGTAGCCTTCTTCAGGTTATAAACCAGGAGTGGGGAGCCTGTGGCCTTCTATACGTTGTTGTTGTACTACAACTCCCATCAGCTGTGGTAAGACGGGGAAGACGGGAGTTGCAGTCCACTAACACTGGGAATACCACAGGTTCCCCCGTCCCTGCTATAAATACTGCCATCACACCACACCATGGCTCTTTTCTTTGCCACTGGTGGGCTCCCACCAATACATACGTACCCAATTCATGCATTCAGTGGACAACGACGCCTTCTGCTTTCCTTTTCCAGAGAATCAGACCTTTTTTTGCATTCCTTTCCAGCGAAACTCTGCAGCAGTTTGCATCTCTCTTTCTCTGTGTGTCTCAATCTCAGGATCGTGGGTATGAGTCCCACACTGGACGAAAGATTCCTGCCTTGAAAAGGGGGTTGGACCAAATTATCTTTGTGGTCCCTTCCAACTCTACAATTCTATATGGAGACTTCTGCACAAGTTTTGAAGGCGTACAGGAAGACCTCTGTGCGAGCTTTGAAGCACAGCTCAGGACTTTGGAGGTACCTTAAAAACCACAGAGTGGCCAAACAAACAAACAAAAACCCCCACTGTCAACTAGTTGAAGCTCTAACTTCCGGTCAGCGCCATTAGCTAATGGCGGATTCCCTTTGATCTCAGAGGGGATCGGCTCCGTGGAAATCGGGTCCTGTGCGCTGCGGCGGAGCGGGGACCCTTAGAAATTGCAGGCAGTGAAGCCTGCAAACGTGGGGACTCGGCGGGCACCCTTCAGCGCCCCCCCAACTCGCGAGGAAGCCTTTTCCGAGGCTTCGGAGCGGAACGGGGGAGAGGCGCGGTGCTGTGAGTCGATTGCTGCTTTCACGGAGCGAAGCCGCATTGCCGTTGCTGGAGAGCGCTGATTTCTATCCTGGAACAATTGGATCTTAAAGGATTATCCGTGAATAGGCGGAATTGGATTGCAAAAAGATTGACTGAATTGGGCTTATTTAAAAAAAAAAAAAGACTGATTGAATTGGGCTCACTGGAAAGGAAAAAAAAGGACTGAATTGGCTTCCGCGGCGGGAGGTATAACCAGGAAGTCTGCCTCCCGTTCTGTAGATAGTGTAAAGCATAGAGACTTTAGAGCTAAAGTGCTGAAACCAAGTTTGAAAAGAGCTGTTTTCCGACTTGAAACTTTTCTGAATTTACCCTTCTGAAAGTAGGGAAGGAAGGGGGTTGCTTTGGACTGTGTAAAGTTGTACAAAGAAAGGAGAAGTGTAAAAATCACCTGGGAACGGTCTGCCAGTGAGACGTCTCAGCTGTCAAAAGCTGTTAAAGGGATCTGCTGACAGTAAGGTGGATACATTGTGGCCAGCTTTGGTGTGACTGGCAGAATTCGAGACCAGGGAGAAGGGTCGATGGAAGAAGATTGGAAAAAATTCAAAATATATCTTCAAAAATATTGTAATATAAAAGACTGTTAGAAAGATGTTGGAAAAAGAAAATTAGGTCGTTTTGGTAGATATGATATAAAGGATTAAGCAAAAATGAGTTGATGAAATTGATGAAACAGAGGATGATTAACTACATTATTTTAAATTGAAATACGCAAATGAAAATAAGGTTAGAAGGATTTGCTGGAGGTGAGAGGAGGTCATGGAAATAAGTAAAGGGGAAAGGTTATGTAAAGGTTTAATTTGTTTTTGTTCTATTTTAACTCAATGCATTTCTATATTTTTTGTTTCGTCTTCTTTTTTACTCTATTTTATTGTTCACTTTTTTTCTTGTTATTTTTCGCTTTGTTATGGTTAAATTTTTCTTTGTATTTTGTATTGTTTCTTTTTCTTTTTTTGTAATTTGAAACTTGGAATAAATATCATTTCAAAAAACCCCACTGTCAACTAGTTGAAGCTCTATCCAAGCTTAGCACACTTCTTTCTCTGTAATGGAACCAAGCCAGCAATAGCAGCCAAGCCCATTTCCCTTCTAACCCAATTTGTTATGACTTGGCTTTACCCCAGGGCAGACTGGGTGGGGGAATTTTCAGTGTCATTTTCTGCCGGTGGCTAGTTTCTCACAAACTATGAGCCAGAAAGTTGCACGAATGTTGAGCAAGGAAAAATACAGGGATGTGAAAAATCAGCACAGGCCAACTCGCCCCTCTTGACCCATGAAAACCATTTTACCCCTGGGGCATCTCTGCATTCCTCAGCTTAAGGTAAAAGCCAGAGGAACCTGGAGGGGGAGGAGGAAAAGCAGAGAAAACAGGAAGTCTCCAATGAGAACAGCATGCCTCGCATTCTTCCTTTGGTCCAGGTAATAAAGATATCTCCGCATTCCAAATCCTCCAAGCCATCAGCTACAAAAACTTGCATGGGTCATTTGCTTCTGCGGCTTCCAAATCCGAAGACTGGTATAAAATACGACGAGATTGTGATTTTGTTCAAGGAATGTGATCTACTCACACACACACAATAAAGTCAATTGTGGCGGGGTTCCCCTTTTTCATTTTCTTGCAGCATCCAAAAAATAAAGTGCTCATTTGTTTTCTCCGCAACCCTTTTGGGAGCGAGACTTGAAATCTCAAAATCCACATTCAGGGGAAATGCCTCCACAGCCAGCCAAAATGTTCCAAAAGCGGCGCGCAGAGTTTTTGTGTTCTCCAGAAGGACCCAACTTGGGTTACTCATCCACGATTTTCCTCTTGGAGATGGGACCCAAAAGAAGAACCAATCCATTCAGCAGATTCACACAGCTGCATTTTCACCCTTCTACACAGCAAACAAGTTGTGGAAAGCATTTTCATATGTTAGACCAGTTTTTCCTTTCCATGTAATGCCATCACTGAGAGCCCTGCAAGGAGGAAGCTGCTACTGGTGGTCAAGAGCGATTTTCTTTGTTCCCCTTCCTGGTTCCACATCCTGCAGAAAACCCCCTTTGAACAAGGCTCTTAGAACCCCCCAACTTCAGAAGATGTGGCCCCAGAGATGATGTGGCACTTGATCAACAACAGAAAGCAGCCAAATTCAATGAGTTGCGGGAAGGCAGGGGGACTAGGCTGAACAGTAGTCTACTTTGATTGGCTTCCACTGTGAGATCCTCCATAATCAACCGTGAAGCCTAGCGCCAGTCTTATAGAAACTCGGATATATATATAAGCTAATTGGTGAAATTCGTTGTTGTTAATTTCATTTCTCTGCCGCTTTATATTTTAAAGGAAAAAAACTCACAAGCGGCTTACAACACATTAAAACATTGAATAAAACAACCCAGAGACAATAAATTTCCATGGATCAGCCGGCTGGCCGGTGCACAGCATCTTTTGTGAAGATGTCAGTCGCCAAACCTGGCGCCATGACACCTTCACTTGGTCGCAAAATGCGCCTGGGGAATTTTGAACACTGCTCTCTGTGTGGCCCTCAGGACTCTTCCAGACCCCTCTTCTCCCCAGTGCTGCTCCACAGCCTCCTTTTGCATAGCTAGAATGTGCCCTGGAACTCTGGAGATGCCTCTTTGCTTGCCTAGATGGAGAAAGAGGTTTGTGGGTGTGTAGAAACCTCTGAACTCCTCTGTAGCTGCAGTGCGACCAGCCAAGTCAGAGAAACTTCCATTATTTCACCCGCTTCCCCTTTGCCCAGCCACCACTTGAGAAGTGGCCAATGACATCATGCAGTCTTCAGATTGAAGAAAAAGTTCCCCCGTTCTCCCGCCTAGCAATTCTCTTTCCCCCGAAACTCCCGCAACACAATGCTGAAAGTCCAACATTCTGTAGCTATGCTGTGTCTCAGAATTTTCGCTTTCAGAGCGGTTTTCAGCCCACAAGGATGACTCTTGCAATTAGCCAGAACACTCTGCATGGGAGAGTTTCATTCTCAACAACAACCAGGGCTTTATTTAAGGTTAATGCTGTGCGGGTGGCCGAGTCGGCAGATTCAGATGACTCCAGGAAAAAGCATCTAGCCAGGAAAACCACAACAGATCTTCTGCCTGAATGGTTTTGAACTTCTTTTTTAACAAACTATCCAATTTTTTTTCCCATGGTCTAGTTAAGTTATTTATGACCAATGCAATAACCCTCCCCCCGCAAAAAATTGAAAACTTGATAGAAAAGGAAAACAAGCAAGAGGAAGGAAGAGGGAACAAAGGGAATGAGGTCAGGGGAAGCAGAAATCGCAAGTTAAAGTCAACTAACAGTTTCATTTCTTCTATACAAGGCTATCAAGTCCTCTTATTCATCACTTAGTTCACCCAAGGTGAACTAAGCTAGCAAGTCCTCTTATTCATCACTTAGTTCACCCAAGGTGTTTGCTCCAAAAGCAGAAGAGGGCGGGAATTTTGTGAAACGTTAATTCCCCCCCTTTCCATAAATACAGGGAATTTAAAACTAACAAAGAAAAAGCAGGTTGTGCACTAGTGCAACCCAAATCAGACTTTTAGTTTTATGCTTACTTAGTTTGTGAGTAATATCCACTGAATTTTGTGGGATTTATTTCAGAGTAATCATGCCTAGGGCTTGGGTTGCATTAGAACTTGTTGCCTCGTCTGCAGAACGCATTCTAAATTCCAAGATCCGGATTTTGAACAAAATTGGAATTGGGAGAGAAAACTGGACCCAGGGTTATGGGGCGCTGGCAAGAGAATAAGCGGTGTGTTGACCAGCCAAGCTGCATCAGAAAATGATAAATGCATGGGTGTTCAGGAGCCAATCCTGGACTTCCTCCTCCCACTACTTGCACAATCTGGCACAATGAGTTTGTTTTCTTGTGAAACAGCAAGATTACAGGATTGCACCATAAACTGCAGGAAAATTTACAGAGAAGGCAGCAAGAGAAAACACCTGGGCATTCCGGTTTCCAGAACAATTATGTACCGTATTTTTTGCACCATAACACTCACTTTTTTCCTCCTAGAAAGTAAGGGGAAATGTCTGTGCGTGTTATGGAGCGAATGCCTATGGATGGTGGGGGGATCTGCTGCAGTCGTGAGCAGAGGATCCATGGTTCCCCTTCCTTCCCTCCTCCGTGGCTCGCTTTGAAACAGCAAAGCGGGAGAAGAGGCACTGAGTGGGGAGGAGAGAGGGACAGAGAGCCTGCTTGCTTTAAAGGAGCAAAGCGGGAGAGGAGAGGAGCCGCTTACACGGGTCACCCCAAATTCACCATCAGATCACATAGCATGTCCATGGCTACAGCTTGCACCAAAAAAATCACGCACCCACTGTTGCCTGGGGCTGCAGTGGTGCAAAAACGTGGTTACAAAGCATGGATCCACATGGATCCTCAGGATTTTTGCATTGGGCTACCCCAAACTCACCATCAGATCACATGTATGTGGCCACAGCATGAACCACAAAAATCATACATCCACTGTTTCGTTTAGATTTTTTTTCCTTGTTTTCCTCCTCTAAAAACTACGTGCGTGTTATGGTTGGGTGCGTGTTATAGAGCGAAAAATACGGTATTCAGATTTAGCTTCTGCTAAAAACAGACAATACTAGCAACACGTCTAGGTAAATAGGTGCACAAGGAAGTCGCTTTGAAAAATTAATGGGCAGTGACCTAGAAAAGGGACAACAGTACAAGACTTTTGGACCAGTTGTGTGTGTTGCACTCAAGCACAAGGATTTGGCTCTATGCTGTTAGTATTGCCCCTCCAAGCACAAACCAAATTCCACCACTTCCTCCCTTACCACCCCCCCTTAGTACAGCTGTGGAGAATCTCCAGATGGTGTCAAACTACAACTCCCATCATCCTTGGCTATGCTTGCTGGGGCTGATGGGAACTGTAGTTCAGGAACATCCGGAAAGCCCAAGATTCTAGATGTTGGGAGTACAGCTCCTATCAGTCTTGTGCAGGCTGGATTTGATTTAAATCACTAGTCAGTAAGAATTGATTTAAATTATTTTTTTTAACAGAAAGACTCATTCTTGCTGGTATTTACAACCAGATGAAGGTTTCATTTTTGGAATAATAAATTTTCAGAGTAGTTTTTACAGTTACATCAAAAATCACTGATTTGCTTATACTATTAGAAATACATTGACAGATAATTATGAAATTAATGTGAGGTTTAAGAAGTTAACTGTTTATATTTTGACAACTTTTCTGCTGTACTTTATTGGAAAGAGAAAAATAATCATTTCCTTAATAACAATTTAAACAATTTATTTAACTAAAACAGTAACAATATAGCATATGTATCCATGTTTGTTAACTGATGTGGTTAAACTTTTTTTTTTAAAAAAACACACACCTTAGATTGAGTTTTAGCACACATGAAAAACTTAAATCTTTATTTCCTGATGAGTAGCCTTTGAACTATAATGTAACTTAAATAGAAAACTATCTTTAGAAAGATTTTTCCTCCAAAAACATTTTATTTTAAAAATCCAATTTAATTTTTTTTAAAAATCCAATTTAAATTTAAAAAAAAATCTGATTTTTTTATTTTTAAAAAAAATCATTCATTTTTATCCACCCTGGTCTCATGGCTAATAGTCAATGAGATGGGAGTTGTAGTATAGCAGCACAGCTGGAGGGCACCGCGTTGGCTAACCCTGGTGTAAGAGAAAAGCCCGTCTGCAGGCTTGTGTTAAGAGCCCTGGCAAGAAGCTGTATAAAAGACCACAGGGGTAATAGATTGTGTAATCAAGGTTCAGCAGAGACCTGCAGGGAGTCTGCGCCACCAGTTTAATGAGCTATACCAGTGGTTCCCAATTGGTGGTCCGCTGCCCACCATGGCAGCATTCACATAACAGAAACTACCATAGAGTTAGCTAAATTTTCAATGGCAGGCGGTCCATGTAGGGGGTCTGCAGTACTTAGTTAATTGGGAACCACTGAGCCACACAACTAAGAGCACACTTTTCTGCCAGTTCCACCCTGAAACTGCACCACAGGTTTTGAAAGCTCTTCTGGACAAACACGGTAGACCAGGGGTAGGCAACCTAAGGCCCGTGGGTCAGATGCGGCCCAATCCCCTTCTCAATCCAGCCTGCAGATGGTCCGGGAATCAGCGTGTTTTTACATGAGTAGAATGTGTTCTTTTATTTAAAACGCATCTCTGGGTTATTTGTGGGAATTCGTTCATTTCCCCCCAAAAAATATAGTCTGGCCCACCACATGGTCTGAGGGACGGTGGACCAGCTCCCTGCTGGAAAATGTTGCTGACCCCTGCTGTAGACTTAACTAAAGGGTTGCGTTTTTGAACATACAGAAGGAACACTACAAGTTCTCAAGATGCCAGGTTTCACTGTAAAACTCTCTGTAAAATTAATTTATATTTTACGGAGAGTTTTACAGTGAAACCTGGCATTTGGAGAACCTTGAGATGCAAGGTTTCATGCTACTAAGGCATGCAACCCAAAGACCTCCTTGAAGCAATGAGTGTGTGACTTCAGCTTGACAAATCTGTCCTCTTTGCTCAAGTGAGCTAAAGTGAGGTTGAAGGAGAACTCTGGGTGATTTCTTCTTAATTGCCTGCCTTTTTATTCTGAGTTGTTTGTTCTTATGCACTTTCCTGGAGTAGGAGTCTTCCCCACCTTTCCCAAAGGATGTTAAGACAAGACTTAAAAACAAACAAAAAACAATTCTCTCTAGGCTAATAACTCTATTGTTTGGAAGACTTCCTGGTTCCTTTAAATACATTCTCCCTCCTTTGTAGCATAAGTGACAGCTGCCCAAACAATACCATGGGAAAATCCAGGATTGTATTTGTGATTGCATAGCCATGTGTCCCCACCCCTCAAGAAAGAAAGTAGAACCAAAGACCTTTTTCCAATTCAGATCTTATTTCACGTGAAAAAGTAATTAAAAAAAAGTTTTGTGGTTTTGTTATGTTTTGAACCCATCTTCCAGTGAAAATAGAAAGTTTCTGCTGCTATTCTGTCCACACTGCAGGATGGAGTGGGGTTCAGGCTCAAGAGTGTATATTGCTTTTAAGACCCATGCACTGTAGTCCATTGTTATGTTAGAAGTGAACATGAGCCTGAGAGAGCTTACACAGCAGTCCTGCAATGCAATCCAGTATTTTTGAGCCTATACAGTCATACCTCGGGTTGCAAACGCTGCGGGGGTTGTGCATTTTCGGGTTGTGGACCGCGCTGAACCCGGAAGTACCGGAATGGGTTACTTCCGGGTTTTGGTGCTCGCACGTGCGCAGAAACGCAAAATGACATCATGCGCATGCGCAAATGGCCAAATTGCGTCACGCGTGTGCGCAGACACAGCGCTGCGGGTTGTGAACGTGCCTCCCACACGGATCACGTTCGCAACCCGAGGTATGACTGTATTGCAAAGCAGGGATTCAAACACAGAAGTATGACAACAACCCTTCAGTGCAGTCAATTGTTATGTCCAGTTTTCTGTTGTGGTTGTTGCTTGCTTAAGGAAACACAGGTGACATTACAGAGTTGCACTTTCTTTCCCACCTTTGGGAGTCCCACCACCCAAGCAGAAAAGCAACTGGAAATGTAAATTTGGGCCATGGAAATAATCCCTTCTGCAGAGCCTCAAAGATGCAATAATTTGCACCCTTTTCCCACAAGGCTGTATTTCCCTACAAAGACACACATTCAGAAAACCCATTAGTAATCCAAGCCACATGGTTATTATACAAAGCTTATACAAAGCTACTCTGCAAGTTTATGACCCAGTTGCCTCTTTCTGCCAGGGGTTTGTTTGCACCACCACCAAATACATCCCAGTTTGCATCTGAAGCCCAATGTAACAGGATTGTGGCTGGAGATTCCCTTCCCAGCTCAAATTGGTTGCATGCCAAGAGGATAGTCCTCTGACTTGCATGCAGTTCTGCTCCCCCTAGCAAAGCACGGACAGGAACAATCCAAGTCACCTTGTTGAGCAGTGTATGTCAATCTAACTTTCTTAAGTTTGTGGCAGAAAGAGATGTTTGTCCTCTCCAGAAAGACTAGCACAGGGTAATTCTGAGACCTACAATTTCACTGATCATGATCATCTTCGTTCAGAGGAAGGAAAGCGTGGGAAATGCAGCCCCAGTATATAAAAAGTGCAAGTACAGTAAAGATAAATAAAGCAATAGCTCCAGGAATAGCTTGTGAGTTGCCCATGTGACCAAAACACTTGTGTGTCCAAACAAGAAATCGTAATGAAGTTCTGCACCAACGCTAGTCACAGAGAGCGCATTTATCACATTATTAACCTGGGACTTCATCCTAGTCGCATAGGGCTGACAAACCCTGGTTTGTCTTCACAACAACCCTGTCAGGTAGGCCAGGTTGAAATTCCCAAAGGCTTCCACCCTCCCTAGACAGCAGGGTAATTGATCAGGGATGATGGGAGTTGTAGTTTATCAGGTGCTGAAGGAAAACAGGCTTCTCCCCGCCCCACAATCATCTCTGCAAGAGTCCACCCAGCTATTCATTCAGTAAAGATGTATCTGAATAACTCTTCCTAATGAGAAGGGCACTTCGGTTCACGGAAGTGGAGAGAACAGAAAAATGAAAGTGGACGTGTGAATCCCCCCTCTTTGGGGTCACAAGAGGTTGTTCTACCTTCTTCTGTACCAATATGAGAACTCTTGTGTATGAAGAGCAAAGGTGTGGAAATCAAAGTTCTTCTATAGTCTCCTGCCCATGCCAATGCAGGTAATCCAGATATTTATTTATTCATTCCTAAATAACTCTTCTGGACTGTACACAACTGCACACATCAAGATTACTCTTAAGTTTCTGTCAGTATTACCAGAATCCACCTTTGCTCAGGAGTCCTGATGGCTGGGCTGGATTTGCATGAAAAGAAAGAGGATCTTTCACTGTATCTCCGTGATGGAAAGGTAACTTGGTGGCATGTTGCTACAACTGGAACACAAGCTTGTAGTACTCGGGCGTATTACAAATGAGAGATGCTTGGCAATTTTATTTCTTTTTATTACAACCACTAAAAGAGATTTTTATTGCATTGTTTTTTATGTAACAAAAATGACACACACACACACACACACACACATATGCAAAATCTTCTCCAGTTCAGAATGTAAGAAACCGTGCAGCCTTATTTTTGGAATGTGCTATCAATCTGGGAAGATCCTCGGTTATTTCTTGCCTAATGTTTGCTGTTATTTGTGTTTGTCTGTTTGTTGGAAAATTACTTTGGAAGAAAAAACAAAACAAAGAGAAATACCACTGTTGTCCCGCACCCAGATCGAAAACCCTCTCTTTGTTATGGGCGTTTTTGTTTCCTTAAGGAAAGGGGAGGAGGCAAACTTCCACGGATCTTGCCACCAAAGCTGGTTATAGGTACTGTTACAACCTGAGCTGTTTGATAAGGAATGCACAAAGCAGGCTGCCATCCCATGGAGTATCTCAGAAAAAACACTCATCAAAACAACTTGTAATTTCCCGATCCAAATGCAGAGGTTATCCTGCAAACAAAACCCTTTATCTCCTTTGGAAAGATAAACCGAGATACGGAGAGGAATTAAGCAATCAAAGACTTCTCTTTTCCAAGACGCCTTTTGTTTATGCCAGCTCAAATTTTTTATGACCATTTTTTTCTTTCTTTTTTTAACAGAAGGAAGCAAAACAAAAACAGGGGGACTTGTTGGTCACAGCTTGGAACGCCAGTTGAGTTTAGCCACTATTTGAAAACAAAAGCACTCTAGGTTTGGGAAAGAGCTTCCAAGGGGGCGGGGACGAACCTTTTCTGTTTTAAGAGAGGGTTATGGAGCCATTTAAGTCTCTTACACAGCAAACCATTTGCCCCTTGCAGTGTTTGAAAGCACATTTTCAACAGCAGGAAGAACCTGGGGAGGAAGGAACATTTGTGCTGTGTCACAGGGGTAGGGCTTCAGCTACAGTCAGCATAACCAATGGTGAGGGATGATGGAGGCTGGAGTGCCAAAACATCTGGTTCGCCATTGGTGGTTTAAGTAGAAGAGCCCCTCTTTGATCTTTTTCACTTGGCCATCTGGGGGTCATCCATTCTGGAAAGAACAAAGACTCCAGCTGTCGGACCCCCTTCCCCAAAAGTGAGCAATGGTGTTTTTTTTCTCCCTTTGCCATTTTGTCAGAGTTTTCACAACAGGCAGAATCGAACTGCAAAAACTTTTCCTGCAGCTCCAAAGTGGCTGACGGCCAGGGTCACGGGAGGGAACTGCATGTCCGGAATGCGCACAACCCACACAATGAAAAGAACAATAAACTACTGACACAGAATGATAGCATGATGGGGATGCAGCATTATTGATTATGCCGAAGACCTACTGCCAGGAGTGGGGAAGGTTTGAGCTATCCATAATTTGCAGAACTACAATTCCCATCATCCTTTATCATGGGCCAATACAGAGGAGGACTGCTGGGGGTTGGAGTCAAATAACATCTGGAAGGCCACAGGTTCCCCACCCGCTCCAGATGTTGCCCAAATCCCTGGCCATTGGCCAAGCTGGGTGGAGTTGGAAGCAGTCCCAGCTGGAGCGCCACACATACTTTTTAATTTGGAGGGCGAAGAGTTCTTGTAATGTACCTCGCATTCAAATCTTTTGCCCCGTTTCCTCGGAAGCAAGTCCCGTTGCGACCAATGCAACTTGCTCGCAAAGCACTGGGATCCCGATCCTGCCGGAAGCATTATAGCCTCAATGCAGGATTACCTTGAGAGTTAAGTTGCATCGGGTTGCAGACGTGCAATTTCCGTTTCCTGGGAAATAAGCGCGCGCGCTCAGGGCTGCAAAACGAGCACTCCGCCCCATGCACTTTTACTTGCAAGTAAGCCCCACCGAAATCAGTGGGACTTACTTTAAGGCAAATAGGCTTAACTCCTGCCAAACTTTTGTTTTCAAGTAAATAGAACCCGTTGAATGCTAAACTTCCCCCGGTTTCTTTGTCCGGCAAAGAAAACAAACGGTTAAATGAGTTTGAAGAAGTCAAAACAAACGCGCAATTGAAGCATTTTCCCGTTTTTATTATCCTCTCCCTTCCTAGGAGTTTTACTTCAAAGTAAGCCCGGTGGGGATCGTTGGGATCCCTCGAATTAACCACGCCTCTCCGCCTAATGGCAGAACTTTCCTTTTGCTTTACGAACAAAGAACTAAGGGAGGGTAAGAAAGTTGGGGCGCGGGAGCGATCCGGCCCTTAATCCGGAGAAACAAGCCCAACGTGTTGCAACTCGCGTGGGAGCATAAAGGCAACGCTGCAAAATGGAGAAGGAAAAAACCATGCATTTATTTTTTAAAGCATGCACTCCCTGGGAGCTATGCCCCAGTGAACTCAACGGGATTTACTCCCGGGGAAACCTCTGCAATCTATCTAAATATACACATAGGCATGCACTGCGAGGAAGCTGCAAGGATCCGCCTGCCTGCGGCCGAGGAAAAAAAAAACCCCAACACGGATCCCCCCCACGCGCGAATTCTCCACTGACCTGTTGCAGCTCGTTGGAGAAATAAAGGAAGGTAATAGCCACGCATATGGACTGCAGGAGCAGCGAGAAGATGAGCACCAGGCCGCAGGTCTGGCCGGTGCTGGGGCCGCTGGAAGCCAGCATGATGTTCGCTGGAGACAAAGGGGAGCGCGCGGCGCCCCGAGCATCCGCTTGCGTGTCTGTCTCGGTGGGGCGGGCTGGGGGCAGAGGCAGACAGGATGGCGGCTGTGCTCCACAGCCTCTCCTACTCCTCTCTTTAAATGAAGGTGGAGCCACTTCCCGCAGTTGAATCTCTTTTATGTCTCCTCCTACTCCTCCTGCTGTCCCTGCCGCCTCCCTGGCCATAGGAGGTGAAGAGGAAGGGAGGAACAGAAAGCTGCAGGCAGCAAGGCGGATTTATTTCAAACGCTCCGGAACGAGCTGCTGCGCTCTTTTGTGCTTTGCAAATCTTTGCAACCCCTTTGCAAAAGCATGCTTTCGGCGTACAAAGGGTGCCCCGTCAGCGTGGTGCTGGGTTCAAGGGTGCAAAGCCAGAGACAAGTATAAACAGAAGGGGTCCAAACAGAGATGGGGCGTCTGTGGCACCTTGGGGTGTCTAGCCAGTGTGGAACATGGTCAGGGACAGGGAGTTCCCACGGCAAGAGGTGTCATCCCCGCCCATGTGGTCTGCTGGCAGCGGCCAGTGTAGTGTAGTGGTTAGAGCGTTGGACTAGGACCCTTCAAATCCCCACTCAGTCATGTAGTTCACTGTACCTCTCAGAGTCTAACCTACTTCGCAGGGTTGTCCTGATTGTAAAACTGGAAAACAGTGGGTGGGGAAACCATGTTATGTCACCTCCTTGGGCCTCAGACAGGTGGGGGTATAAATGCAATTGTGAATAAATAAACCACTGTTGAAATCTGCTTGCTTGCTGTTTCCACATTATTTCTTCCACTCCTGCTGTCAGGAGCAATGGGCTGCACACAACTGTGGGATAACCAGTATCACAATACAGTGGTACCTCGGGTTACATACGCTTCAAGTTACATACGCTTCAGGTTACAGACTCCGCTAACCCAGAAATAGTACCTCAGGTCAAGAACTTTGCTTCAGGATGAGAACAGAAATCATGCTCCGGTGGCGTGGCAGCAGCAGGAGGCCCCATTAGCTAAAGTGGTGCTTCAGGTTAAGAACAGTTTCAGGTTAAGAACAGACCTCCAGAACGAATTAAGTACTTAACCCGAGGTACCACTGTATCAGCAACACGCTTGTCTAATCAATGCATGAAGGGTTAATACCATAGAGTAAACTGTCCTGCCAGGTTAGCTACGCTGCTTCCCTTACCTTGGAAGGAAAGAGGTAATCAAGTCTACCCGAGAAACTCATTGTTTGGGGAAGTTTGAATTGGTTACTCCAGCTCAGCCACATGGCTATAACCAGCCACTCTTTGAGTTCCTATATAAATAATCTAGGAATTTTCACCACTTTGTAACTAAGTTTTACAGTCTGTGCAACTTATCTCACTCTTGTATGGAAAAGCACATGAATCTGACCTTTGGAGAGTTTGTAAGTAAATATTTTAAACTTACTAAAGGTGTGATCTTGGGGGAAGAGGGAAATTCTGGAACACACTTGGAAGGGCATATTTTTAAAGTCTGATAGTCTAGATTTCCAGGGTTTACTTTGCTGCATATTTTATGACTTTAAAACTCTTCTGGGGGTTCTCTCACCAAAGAATACTTGCCCCAATTTTGAATCTTGGCATCCATCTACATGCACCAACACACATCTATCTACATGCACCAACACACACCATACATTTAAAGCACATGATCCCCCAAAGAATCCAGGGCATTATACTTTAAGGGTGCTGAGAATTGTAGTTCTGTGAGAGGTAAACTTACCCTGTTTTCACTAGGCTGCTGAGTAAGCAGGGAACTGCATATCTGCAGCAGAGCAGTTTCCAAGGCCAGAATCGGAGCAAATAAACAGAGATCCCCAACAAAGGGACAGCCAAGAGACAAAGTCTGAAGTCAGGTTCCAACAGTTCTCCCAGCCCAGCTCTGGGGGTTTTGAGCTGGAGCTGCTGGACCCCGCAGCTCACCTTCAGCTCCTGCCAACTCCTATCATTCTTTCCAGAGGTCTCCATGAAAGGAGCATCTTACTCCTGTGAGGACCTTTCCTCCTGAGGCACCTTCACCAGTAGTCACCAGTAATGGGCCAGGTTCCCACCTGATGTTTCAGGTGTAGCCTTCCTCATTGGCTCATCCTTTGTCTCAGGATCCCAGTTCCTAACCCCCAGATGCAGCCCTGACCCAGGAGAGAGCCTTCTGGTCCTCTTCTGAGGAAGACTCCTCTATCTGACACCTGACATCCTCCTCTTATATGACTTGGCTGAGATGTAACAAAACTACAGTTTCCAGGATTCTTGCTGTTTTGAGTGTACGGTGTTGAGGTTCTCTTTCTTGGCAGGGTTTGGCTTGCGGGTGGGGAGAGGGCAAGCAAAGGTTGGGGGTCCAGGAAGGGGACTCTGTATCTGTAGGTGTCCCCCAAATCTGGAGTCTGTCTCTGCATTGCCTGGTCTCCCTGGTGCCCAGGGAGCATGCAGATCTCACCAAACTTTTCCCTGGGGATACCCATCCCATAGCAAGGTCTATGGGCAACCTGGTCCCACCCATTACAGTTCTCCTAACTGAGGAACTCCAGATGTGTGTTTAATTTAATTTTCTCTAAATCAATGATTGACATTTATTAATGATTGCAAAGCCCTTATGGACTTTTTGCACACACAAAAGGAAAAGGAGTTTGTGATAGCTGGGTTTGAAGATTGAAAGAAGTTTGGTTTGTGGAAAGAAGAGTTGGATCTTATTATGGAGGAAGAGTTTTGCCCAAGTTTTTAAATGCTGATAGATGGAGAATTGGAGTCTTATTTTCATCTTTATGTTAAGAAAAATGCTTGATATTTGATGTTGATTTCTGTATATTGTTTTTTCTTTGTTTTCTAAAGCTTTAATTAAAAAATAGCTTTAAAAAAATGAACCCCAGGTATGTTTTAAAGAAGAAATAGAGAACCGTTTGAAAATGGATACTTCGGTTTATCTATTCTAACTCATCTCTCTGGTTCCTGAATATCTGAACTTTCAAAACATTTCCTCTTCCCTACTCCCTTGACACCTCCACTTTCCCATAACAAACATTTTCGTTTTTATGGATTCCTGCATCTGACTAAGCAGACTCTAGCTCAAGGAAGCTCATGCCATTAAACATATCTTTTATGATTTTGCTCCAACAGACTTAATACAGCCGTTTGCAAAAGGCAGACTTGTATGTGCACGCAGACGAAACCTTGAAAATGGTGCTTTAATGTGGGTTTGCGGTGTGGTTTTAAAGGGAATAATTCCACAAATATTTGGAGTTTGTTTTCAAGTAGGAATGGGTCGCTATAGGGCTGTCCTATGGAGAAGAAACATCAGACCCTGACCCTAGGAACTTTTCCCAGACCACACAATGGTCACATCCTTCATTGGCTCTGCATTGACTCCTGAGTGGTTTTGTCTGTCTGGGATGTGCTATTGAACTCTGATAATATCTCTTGCATGTCTGGACGGAAGATAACATAGGGTTGTGCACATAAAACTGGCCATCCTCATTCCAACAACTATTGCTTCTGGCCCCAAGGCAATGTGGTGCTGAGGCTGGAAAAAGTTCCCCATCCCTAGGCTAAGGAACTATAAAGTATGATCCTAAAAAATGTTAATCAGAAGTAGAATTATAGAGTTGGAAGGGGCTCTATAAGGGACATATAGTCCAACCCCCTGCAATGCTGGAATATTAACAAGATCATCCAGGACAGATGGCCAATCAACCTCTGCTTAAAGACCTCCAAGGATGGAGAGTCCACTACCTCCTGAGGGAGTCCATTCCGCTGCCAAACAGCTGTTACTGTCAGAAAGTTTTTCTTGGTGTTTAGTTGGAAATTCCTTTCTTGTAACTTGAATTGACTGGTTCGAGTCCTACCCTGCAGTGCAGGAGGAATCAAGCTTGCTCCTTCTTCCATGTGACAGCCTTTTATATATTTGAAGATGGCTATCATATGTCCTAGGACGCAGGTTGCGCTGTGGGTTAAACCACAGAGTCTAGGGCTTACCGATCAGAAGGTCAGCGGTTCGAATCCCCGCAATGGGGTGAGCTCCTGTTGCTCAGTCCCTGCTCCTGCCAACCTAGCAGTTCGAAAGCACGTCAAAGTGCAAGTAGATAAATAGGTACCGCTCTGGCGGGAAGGTAAACGGCGTTTCCATGCGCTGCTCTGGTTCGCCAGAAGCGGCTTAGTCATGCTGGCCACATGACCCGGAAGCTGTACGCCGGCTCCCTCGGCCAATAAAGCGAGATGAGCGCCGCAACCCCAGAGTCATTTGCGACTGGACCTAACGGTCAGGGGTCCCTTTACCTTTACCTTTACCATATATCCTCTTGGTCTCCTTTTTTCCAGGCTAAATATACCAAGCTCCTTCAACATTCCTCATAAAGCTTGGTTTCCAGATCCTTGATCATCTTGGTCAGCCTCTTTGCACACATTCCAGCTTGTCAATATCCTTCTTAAATTGTGGTGCCCAGAACTGGACACAGTATTCCAGGTGGGGTCTGATCAAGGGAGAATAGAATGTTGATGCAACCTAGAATAGGATTACCTTTTTTTAATTTTTGCTGCTGTGTCACACTGTTGACTCATGTTCAGCTGGTGGTCTACCAAGACCCCTAGATCCTTTCCACATGTACTACTGGCAAACCAGGTGTCCCCCTTCTCACCTTTGTGCAGTTGGTTATTCCTAAATTCTCCTATCTGTTGAGGCCATCTTGAATCCCAGTTTCCATTGTACCATCAGATGGGGTAGATTTCTCTTTCTAGGATTGAAGTGTTAGAAGTTTGGCCACCATAAGTGCCCTTGGAAGCCAGTTAAATGGTCCCTCTGCCAATTTCCAGAGGATTGGTACATAATCCAGTAGAACATTAACATCTGTAAATCTCAAACAGGTATCAGAAACAATATTTATCCAGCAGATGACTTCTGACCAAAAGACTGTGACTCTAGCACAGAACCAACTCCTGTGACATCAACATTTGTCAATGCTAGTTAAAGTTTTCCTAAAAAGAAGGTGTGGGGTCCAATAAACTCTGAAAATGTTTTTTGTTGTATTCAATGCAATCGAAGATCTGTGGCCAATATTTTTTTCCCCATTGCCAGATGTGAACTGGATACTAAGGCTCTGAGTCCCTCTGGATCTGATTTAGAGCTGTCCGTAAAGGTTAGGTAAAGACACATCACTGGCTTAGGGTGTAGTTTGGAAACCTTTCAGGGGTCAGCAAACTTTTTCAGTAGGGGGCCGGTCCACTGTCCCTCAGACCTTGTCGGGGGCCGGACTATATTTTGGAAAAAAATAATGAACGAATTCCTATGCCCCCAAAATAATCCAGAGGTGCATTTTAAATAAAAGGACACATTCTACTCATGTTAAAATACGCTGATTCCTGGACCGTCCATGGGCCGGATTTAGAAGGTGATTGGGCCGGATCCGGCGCCCGGGCCTTAGTTTGCTTACCCATGCTTTAAGTCCTCCAACAATGAAGGGGTCTCTGAGGTGCTTAGTGCTTTGTGGCCAAAGTAGCAGATGTTTCTTTTGCAAAAATTGGCAGTTTGCAGCTGGCTGGAAGACAGCATGATTCAAGGAGTTCAGCAGTATGTTTTCTAAAAAATTTTTTTGTAAGTTGTGTGTCTTTGTTTTGCTTTTTTATAATCTTTTTATATGATTTTCAAAAAGAGAGAAAGAAAGAAAAAAGAAAATAAACATACATAAAAAAACAGTACAAAATCCAAATATCGATATTGCTCTGAATCTCCTGACTTTCCCCCATCCGTTCCATGGGTTCTTTTGATTATATTTTCAACTGCATATCAATATATGCCCAATTTTTCATCTTCCTAAGTTATCCATACATTCTGTTACATTACAAGTGTATTTAAAATCCTGCTAATGTTTTGACCTGTTTACAATTATTTTGTATATATATATTATAAACATTCCCCATTCTTTTTTAAATTTATTGTCTTCGTGATTCCCGAGCTTTCCAGTTAATTTTGCCATATCAGCATAGTCCATCAACTTGATTTGCCATTCTTCTCTGGCTGGGGCTTTCTCTTCCTTCCATCTCTGGACTAGTAACATCCGAGCGGCCGTTGTAGCAGACATGAACAGTTTCCTCTGGTCTTTTGGAATCTCGGTACCTATAATTCCTAATAAAAAGGCTTCTGGATTCTAACAAAGGTTATTTTAAACATTTTTTCCCCATTTCGTTATATATCATTTCCCAAATTTTTGGTTGTTACATTGCAATTCCACCACTCTTTGTTTCTCAATTTGATCCTTTTACATGGTTTTGCAGTATTTTGTGCATTGTGACTTGCCTTTATTTCTATTGATTATAGTTTAGCAATTCTTTATTGTGATTGTTAAGTGTAAACTGTTTAATTATTATTTGCTGGTAATATTACATTTTACTATTTACTATTTTGTTCTAATAGATTGTTGAATATTGCTTTATTAGAACGCTAGAATCCTAGACTTGAATAGTTTAAGAGGACCCCAAGGGTTATCTAGTCCAACCCCCTGTAATGCAGGAATCTTAACTAGATCATACATGATAGATGGCCATCCAACCTCTGCTTAAAAACCTCCAACGAAGGAGAGTCCGCAGCCTCCTGAGGGAGACTGTTCCACTGTTGAACATCTCTCACTGCCAGAAAGTTCTGCCTGATGTATTTGATATGTTGTTTATTTTAAAGTTATGTTTTTATTCTGACTTTTTTTGTATTGGAGCAGATGGTTATTAGGTATGTGATCTCTGCTGTCTATTTTGTTTGTTTCTTCAGCTTGCAAAACGCCTTGTGTATAGTAATATAGAAAGGCGGTACAGTCATACCTCGGGTTACAGACGCTCCAGGTTGCGTTTTTCCAGGTTACGGACGCGCCGAAACCTGGAAGTACCGGAATGGGTTACTTCTGGGTTTCGGAGGTTGCGCATGCACAGAAGTGCTAAATCGCGCGTTGCGCATGCGCAGAATCGCAACCCGCGTGTGCGCAGACACACCGTTGCAGGTTGCGAACGTGCATCTCGCACGGACAGTGGCGTAGCGTGGGGGGTGCAGGGGGGGCCGGGCGCAACATCTGGGGGGGCGCGCTCGCACTCGCAGCTCTCTGCCCCTACCTGGCTCACTCACTCTCTCTCACTGCAGTGCTGGCTGTGCGAATCCGATCCAAGCCGCTGGGTCGCCGCCCACTGTGGAGGGGGTGGGTGCCAGGCGTGCGGTGCGGAGAGAGAGCGAGGGACTATCTGGGGGAGGGACAGTGCAGCGGCCGCCCAGCGCAGCGCTGAGCGCGGGAGAGAACCACACCAGACCAGACCAGGCAGCAGCAAGAAGAAGCTGGCAGCGGCGGCAGGTTAGGGGTTAGGGGGCGCAAATTACTTGCCTTGCCCTGGGTTAGGGGGCGCAAATTACTTGCCTTGCCCCGGGTGCTGACAACCCACGCTACGCCGCTGCGCATGGATCACGTTCGCAACCCAAGCGTCCACTGTATACAAATTAAAGTGAAATGAAATGATTCCTTCAGCTTAGAAAAAGGGGATCTGTTCCTGTCCACACACACATCAGCATGAAACTCCCAATAGATTAACTCCAAGTGAATGCGGCCCTCAACACAAGGTTCCCCTGCCCCTACTATGGACAGCTACCTGGGAATAGGTCCATGGAACTCACCAGGACTTGCTTCTAAGTAAAACATGTATAGGAACACACTGTTTAATGTAACTCTGTTGGTGAGCAGTTAGCAGCGGGGGAAGCAGGCAATGAGTTAGAATCATAGAATCATAGAGTAGGAAGAGATCACAAGGGCCATCTAGTCCAACCCCCTGCCAAGCAGGAAACACCATCAGAGCACTCCTAACATATGGTTGTCAAGCCTCTGCTTAAAGACCTCCAAAGAAGGAGACTCCACCACACTCCTTGGCAGCAAATTCCACTGTCGAACAGCTCTTACTGTCAGGAAGTTCTTCCTAATGTTTAGGTGGAATCTTCCTTGTAGTTTGGATCCATTGCTCCGTGTCTGCTTCTCTGGAGCAGCAGAAAACAACCTTTCTCCCTCCTCTATGTGACATCCTTTTATATATTTGAACATGGCTATCATATCACCCCTTAACCTCCTCTTCTCCAGGCTAAACATGCCCAGCTCCCTTAGCCGTTCCTCATAAGGCATCGTTTCCAGGCCTTTGACCATTTTGGTTGCCCTCCTCTGGACACGTTCCAGTTTGTCAGTGTCCTTCTTGAACTGTGGTGCCCAGAACTGGACACAGTACTCCAGGTGAGGTCTGACCAGAGCAGAATACAGTGGCACTATTACTTCCCTTGATCTAGATGCTATACTCCTATTGATGAGGCCCAGAATTGCATTGGCTTTTTTAGCTGCCGCGTCACACTGTTGGCTCATGTCACGTTTGTGGTCAATCAAGACTCCTAGATCCTTTTCACATGTACTGCTCTCAAGCCAGGTGTCACCCATCTTGTATTTGTGCCTCTCATTTTTTTTGCCCAAGTGCAATACTTTACATTTCTCCCTGTTAAAATTCATCTTGTTTGTTTTTGCCCAGTTCTCTAATCTGTCAAGGTCGTTTTGAAGTGTGATCCTGTCCTCTGGGAGTTCGGGAGATAAGGTGTTGGTATACTGGTGTGACACAAGAGATGTAATCTTAGGTGTTGCTTTCAGACTGGCTTAACAGAGATTTTCAGCTTCCTCCCAGTAGAGCTTCAAGACTGGAAGTACCTTCAATTCAGGAAAACAAGCAGATAGCTGAAATAACACAGGGTTTTTTTGGTGTGTGGAATGGCACAGATTGTGGGGGGTGGAGTTCTGTTCCCCTCTTTTGCCCACCCACGCTAAGCTCTTAATTTCACCTCACACCCCCCCCCCAGTCACTCATAATGAATAAGCAAGATGCAAAAGCTGTTCTACCGTTATCATCTTGCAGCACCCCTAAGGACATCCCCCAAGGAGAGAGTTCCCTGGAGCAAGAGGAAAAGTAAATGTGAAGTCACCTTCTACACTGGTGCAAGCCTTGTGAAACTCCTAGATCAAAATTTAGCTTTAAAATTTAAATTGATAACTGAACACTACTCATGTACAATGAACATGACTCACGCAGAAGCTGTTTAAAAAATAAAAATATATATGCTTGTTTTGCTCATTTACTTTCAGCTTGAAGTTATTCTGGACCAAAGTCAGTAAGAAGACAGGAACGCAGGTTTTGCAAAGGTGGAGCTCAGAAAAGGCTACTTGGTATTTTGCCTATTCTGATCCAGCATCTGTGGCCCTTGTGATTGTGTAGGTTTGCCATCTCAAAGTAGTAGTAGTAGTAATAATAATAATAATAATAATAATAATAATAATAGAGAAAACTTGGAAGCAAACACCAAATACTCAACACAGAACATAGTAAATTCAAAATACTACCATATATTATTTCTTTGTTCTCAGAGCAGGCCTTCTACTCAGAAGTAGGTCCTGTTGTGTCCAAAGGGACTTGCTTCTTGATAAGTTTGCAGAGAAACCTCAGTCCTGGAGACTGAATGTTGCCCTCCAGACCCCTCCATCTGGCCCTTGGGACACTCCTGCAGCCACTGGCTCTGATTTTCAACCCCCAAGTGCTTTTGCCATTGCGGGAGCGTATCCTTGAACCCTGATAATGCTTCTTGATGGTCAGAGAGCATGTGTGCATAAACTAGCCTAGTGCATGTGTGCATAAACTAGCCTAGTGTGCAAAGGTAAACTTGTTGTTTCACACACTTTTGCCTCTGGCCCTGTCAGCACACCACTGGTGTGTGGCCCTCAAAATATTGTCCAGAAGGGAATGTGGCCCTTGGGGTGAACCCTGCCCCCCCCCCCCGGTGTAGAGGACTGCAGTCTACAGTCACATCCTTCCTTGCAGTGGCAGAACTATATTTTGGGAACGCCTGAAGCTTGAGCTGATTTGGGGGCCCCTTCACAACCAGCAACGAGATCTGGGTGCAACCACTGTTATCTTCTTCAGTGGGGTTGCTCCACGACAGATCACCACATTAAAAAGAAAGAAAGAAATCAGCTACCACATCTCAGATTTAAAATTGCTGTACTGTAGTGGGTTATCTCACATGTCAAAGTCACTGGTGTGAATAAACATTTCCTGTGCCTTATAGATTTCGAGTTATGAGTAGGGGGATGAAAATTAGGGAAATGTTATATACATGTATCATGTACTTATTAAAGCAAAGCTTTTAAGCAATGTGAACTAAAGTCGCTTCTGGTGCCCCTCTGGGATTGTTGTTGTTGTTTAGTCATTTAGTCGTGTCCGACTCTTCGTGACCCCCTGGACCAGAGCACTCCAGGCACTCCTGTCTTCCACTGCCTCCCTCAAACTCATGCTGGTAGCTTCCAGAACACTGTCCAACCATCTTGTCCTCTGTCGTCCCCTTCTCCTTGTGCCCTCAGTGTTTCCCAGGGTCTTTTCCAGGGAATCTTCTCTTCTCATGAGGTGGCCACAGTACTGGAGCCTCAGCTTCAGGATCTGTCCTTCCAGTGAGCACTCAAGGCTGATTTCCTTCAGAATGGATAGGTTTGATCTTCTTGCAGTCCATGGGACTCTCAAGAGTCTCCTCCAGCACCATAATTCAAAAGCACCAATTCTTCAGCAATCAGCCTTCTTTATGGTCCAGCTCTCACTTCCATACATCACCTGGGAAAACTATACAGACCTTTGTTGGCAAGGTGATGTCTCTGCTTTTTAAGATGCTGCCTAGGTTTGTCATTGCTTTTCTCCCAAGAAGCAGGCGTGTTTTAATTTCATGACTGCTGTCACCATCTGCAGTGACCTCTGGGATTAGGAACCCTGAAACTTATGCTTCATTAGTTTGGGTAAAGGACCCCTGGACAGCGAAGTCCAGTCAAAGGTGACCATGGGTTTGCGGTGCTCATCTTGCTTTCAGGCTGAGGGATCCAGCGTTTGTCCACAGACAGCTTTCTGGGTCATATGACCAGCATGACTAAACTGCTTCTGCCACAACAGAACACCGTGATGGAAGCCAAAGCGCACGGAAACTCCGTTTATCTTCCTGCTGAAGCGGTACCTATTTATCGACTCGCACCGGGGTGCTTTTGAGCTGCTAGGCTGGCAGGAGGCATTCGTTTCATAGTAGGTCTGCCCCTGCTTCCTTCAAGGAGGGAGGAGCAGGGGTTATGATCCCATTTTATCCTCACAGTAACCCTCTGAGTAAGAAGAGCCCTGCTGGATCAGACAGGTGGCTCCCAGGTCCACCCACCCATTGCCGACGTGAGCACCGCACCCTGCTGAGGCCACAGCACATGCCCCAAAATCCCAGCTGCCGAAATCCATCCCTGGCCTGGTTTAGTTTGTCCTGTCTCCCAACAGCCAGCGGTTTTCTACAGCATCCAGCAATAAAGTGGCTATTGGACAGCTCAAAGCATGAGGGGCAGCTGTCCACTGATCAATAAAAATCAATAAAAACACATAGCTAACTGAGGTTCTGCCCAACCCCCACAAAAGGCCTGCCCCCCCCCCCAAATCCTGGCTCTGCCCATGCAGAAGAATGTTCTTGTTATAATGTTCCCGCATCACTTTCTAATTCTGCAGAGGATAATGGTATATATATTGTAAAACTTATATCTGAAAACTCTCTCTCTCTCTCTCTCTCTCTCTCTCTGTTTATTTGGTTTTCAGATCAAAGTTTTACAATCACATATCCAACACACAACACAGAAACAAGATTCCAAAGAATCTCCTGGACTTCCCTCCTTTGTGGGTCCTATTCTTAATCATTTCCTCCTGCATCTTTTATGCTAATCCAAATCTTTTGCATCTCCATGTGGGTTTTTTTTTTAATCCAACCACTTTATAAAACCCCAGCCTATTTCTAGAAAAATGAAACTTTTTGCGTGCCCAAGATAACTGGAAACAAAAGTGAAACGAAGATGTTGAGTCAGAACAGAAACCCAGGGCCTTTTCCACTATCACCAGCACCCCTCCTTTGAACAACCTGCACAACTTGATTAGAGTGTGGTGCTGATAATGCCAAGGCTGCGGATTGAATCCCTGTATGGGGCAGCTGCATATCCCTACATTGCAGGGGGTTGGACTAGATGATCCTCAGGGTCCCTTGCAATTCTACGGTTCTATAATTCTATGATAACATTTCATGCTCTTTGGAACTGAAGTCTCCACCCCAACACCCTGAAATAAGACCCCAACACCCATGATATTGGGTGGCAATAGAGAGGTAGCTGTTGTGCACCTCGTAAAATCAAAACACCTGCAATAATATTTCGTTTGGTCATGAGCTTCAGTGCCCTTTCACAAAAGCTTATGCAATATGAAAGTTTCCCACTCTGGAGGACATTTGGGTTTGTATTAATTATTATTATTATTATTATTACTGTTGAATAGTGGGTAGACATAGCAGACGACACAGCAATTCTTCCAAAGCAGCTCTTTATTTGTAAGCTGGAACAGGACTGAACAGCCAACAGCTCAGCCGGCCTGCTTTTATAGGCAGCCAGCTGTCAACATTGTAGCAACAACACCCCAGGGTTTCCCACCTAAAATAACTGATGTGGACCTGAGTGAAAACTACATACACAATACTCCTGGTGGCCAGGGTGAGAACTTCAATACATAACAATTACAATACCCAGTCTGTGGGCTTTAGAGTTTGGTCTTTTCTTATGCACCAATCACAGCTATTGTTGGTTGCCCTCCCCCCACAAGGAGTCCTTTAAGGTGCCCCAAGACTTTTCAACCTTTTTACGGCAAGAGAAGAACAAACAGGAGATTCTTATGTAACTCTTTTGTGGTCATTCATTCACAAAAACAAAAACAAAAAACAGATGTTGGTGAAAACAAAGGCATCCTGGCATTAGTAAGATGATTCGGACATTAGGAAAAAGGGTTCCCCTTCAGGTGACACCACTGAAATGCTTGGTTGGTGGTTTCACACTGCAGACTCATAAAACATATAATTTCTCAGCTGAAATGGTCCAATGGTGTGGCTTTAACACTGTTTGCAAACAGAGCCGAAACACTGCTTCCTTGTCCTCCTTACTACGCTGAAGGTATCTTCTTGTACTTCCTCATATACTAGATTAAGAGCCTTCGCTGTCCACTCATTCTGCAGAAGAGGAAGCACGGTCTATTTCTGAGAACTGGTAAGAATAGAGTTGTGTGGGAAAGCCCCCCTCTTGCTAGCGCGGCTGTGACATTTGTATACAGCACCTGCCGTCGTGGGGTTGCGTGGGGGGGGGGGGGTAAAAGGTACAGGAGCTCTCCCAGGGTCTGACACTGGCAACCTTTATTGAAAGAAAGAGCTACCTTTCCCCGTTGCTAGCTACAATAAGAAGCCCATCAAGTCCTTGGACTCTGTTCTCACCAGGAAAAAACCTACAAACACCAAAACAGCTTAATAAGAACACATGTGCCTTTGAGCTAGCCCCATTTACTGACATTTGTCTTCACCTATTACTTTAAAACATGGCTTTGCAAAGATGATCACTCCAGATTTAATATTTCGAAGTAAAACAAAATCCAAACCCCTCTGGCATTTTGAACAGGGTGTGTTTGTGTGTGTGTGTGTGTGTGTGTGTATACACACACCCACACACGTGAATCTGCTTTAATCCTGCAGCTATCTCTGCTATTTCAACTTCTCTGTTGCTTATCCTAACCTTTCCAGCAAACAGTATTGAGGAACCTAGGTAAACAAGATGAAAGAAAGAAAACCATTGTGCAAACTTTGTTTTCTTGGGGGAAAGCTGCAGCTTAGTGATATGGCATCTGTTTTGAAGGCTGAAAATTTCAGGTTCAATTTCTGGTATCTCCAAGTAGGACTGGGATGCCCCTTGCCTTAAACCGCTGGAGAGCAGCTGCCAGTCAGTGTAGACAATACTGCGTTAGATGGACCTAATGGACAGACTTGGTGTAAGGCAGCTTCCAGAAAGCTCCAAGGCGGTGTGTCAGGTCCAAAAGTGTTAGGAGGTAGGCAACCCCGAAGAGTAACGTCTTGTCTTAGAATAACAGAAATTCTGGAGTTGGAAGGGACCCTGAGGAGTACGCAGTTGTCCCATACGGGGATCGAACCTGCAACCTTGGCGTTACCAGCCACTGCACTTTAATCAACTGAGCTAGAAGAGTTCAAGAGAGGAAGCTTAACAGCAGCCACACCATAAGTAACCCACGTGACACAGGAAATCCAATCACAGATGGCTTGAGGGTATCAGAAGAGGCCAATTGGTTCAGACCAAACACCCATTCTCACTTTAAACACTCACGGCTTCCCCGTGGAATTCTGGGAGCTGTAGTTTAACAAAATGTGCTGAGAGGTGCCCAGAGCTATAATTTCCAGAGTCTCCTTTAAAAAGGGAAAACCACTCTGGAAATTTCCCTCTGCGTGGGAAATAGGGGTCTCCTAGCAGCTCTCAGCATCCTTAACAAACTACAGCTCCCAGTGTTCTTTGGGGGGAAGCCATGATTGTTTAAAGCGGTATCATAGCATCTTGGTTCTCAGAGTGGCCAACCAAATGGATATGGGAAGCCCACAAGGATGTGAGGGCAGTTTCCCAGCTTTGCTGTTCTCCTCAGCACCTAGTACAGTGGTACCTCAGGTTAAGTACTTAATTCGTGCCGGAGGTCCGTTCTTAACCTGAAACTGTTCTTAACCTGAAGCACCACTTTAGCTAATGGGGCCTCCTGCTGCCGCCGCACCACCGGAGCACAATTTCTGTTCTCATCCTGAAGCAAAGTTCTTAACCTGAAGCACTATTTCTGGGTTAATGGAGTCTGTAACCTGAAGTGTATGTAACCTGAAGCATATGTAACCCGAGGTACCACTGTATTCAGAGGCATAATGCTTCTGGAGTTAATATACATGCATTGACTTGTAGCCATTAATACCCATAATCCTCCCTGGATTTGCCTAATCCCCAGTGTATGCCTCACCACAAAAATTCCAGGTTCCAGATAATTATTTGCATTTGAGGCGCTGTTCCTGCTTGTATTCCTTTGCCTGGTACAACATAAACCACAGTTACTTTAGGGCAGGTTAGTGTAACATTGTCATTACATTCATATTGTTTTGACGTGGTTTTTTGGGGGGTGGGGGTAGGCCGTATGCCTGAGACCCTTCCAGTTCCTGGATCCAGCAGGGGTGCAAATCTAAGCAAGGATTCAAACTGCTGTAATAGATGGAAAAGTTGCTTGTTAATGGACGTCTAAGTATGGGCCATTAAGGTAACAAAGGAAGTGGCCCTGTGCCAGAGGACAAGAACGTCAGCCTCCCTCCTTCAACTAGCTGGTAATTAAGAAGACAAAGACCAGAGTTGTGTGAGAGAGAGCTAGAAGCAAGAAGCAGACTGGGCAGCTGTGAGACAGAGCTATGCCTTGGGGTATTAAGGCTGTGAAACCCTCCATCGTAGGCTCAGGTTGTATATATGTGTAAATAAACCATATATCATAAAGACACCACAGTCTCCGCTGTCACTCATTCCGAGGAAACACAAACCCTAGGAAAGCGACGGGAACTTTGCACCTCTCTGAGATTGGGGTGGCCTGCAACACTGTTATTCAAACCTCTATACGCACCCTTGCATAAATCTGTTTGTAAGAACTGTACAGATGGTTTGGAGGGTGGGATCCTTTGTAGAAAATGTGACTCTTCTGTCAGGTTTTTCAGGAAGATGTAGCCCAATCCCTGGATTGCACCATTCAAAAAAATCTGATTTGAAAGTCTCTGTTGCTGTTCTCGCTTGTGAAAGATGTTTCAGGGGTTTTATAGTGTGTACCTAATTTCTATCTATTACTGGAGGGACTCTCATGTTGTAGTTGTATGGATGATCAAACAACAGGTTTCCTTCTGCTTTTTCAGTTAGCTGAGAATGCTGATTGAGTGGACTATCAGGAAGTACTTAAATAAAACCTCACAACTGCAATCAGCTCCACTCTCTTTCTGAGTCTGCTGTCTCCTGACAAGGCGACAGCCTTTTCATGCTTGCAGATCCAGCCCAAACAGCTCAGGATGGAGGTTTCAGAAAAGTCAGGGGACCCCCCAGGTTTATAGAAGCATGAAGAATCTCAAGAGGGGGCCCAAGAACCTCAGAATGGGGGAGGTGACCCAAAACAGCCCAATGAGAACTGAGCATGCCCAGTACAGTGGTACCTCAAGATGCGAACGGGATCCATTCCGGAGCCCAGTTCGCATCCCAAATAGAATGTAAGACGCGACAGTGTGTCTGTGCGTGTGCGTGTCGTGTTTTGCCGCTTCCGCGCATGATGTCATTTTGACCATCTGTGCATGTGCGAGCGGCAAAACCCGGAAGTAACACATTCCGTTACTTCTGGGTCGCTGCGGAGCGCAACCCAAAAGCACTCAACCTGAAGCCGAGGTATCACTGTACTCTGGAGGTAGAAATAGAATGGCTCTGGAGGAAGAAATAGAATGGCTGGCATCCTGAAACAGGGAGTGCTTTATTTTCCATAAAGTACTGCAGTGGTACCTCGGGTTAAGTACTTAATTTGTTCTGGAGGTCCGTGCTTAACCTGAAACTGTTCTTAACCTGAGACACCACTTTAGCTAATGGGGCCTCCCGCTGCCGCCGCGCTGCCGGAGCACGATTTCTGTTCTCATCCTGAAGCAAGTTCTTAACCCGAGGTACTATTTCTGGGTTAGTGGAGTCTGTAACCTGAAGCGTACGTAACCTGAAGCGTATGTAACCCAAGGTACCACTGTAGTTGCGAAGAAAATCACACTGACCTACTTTTACCAAAGCTTTGGAATGGACTCCAGTTCAAATGGGTGTAAAGTACTTTGGTTATTCAAGGAAAGTACTATTTACACCTTAAATACAGTGCCAGATTTGGCAGAGGGGAGGACAAAATGTGTGGCAGGTTAGTGGGGCAACAAGCAGCATCCTGCCCTGAGCTATGTGGATGGTATAGTCCTCCCAGATTGTAGGGAGTCGTCAATGGCTCACCTTTCCTCCTGCCCCGCCCCAAGACCCCATGTCAGCCTCCCGAGAGCCAATGAAAGGAGAGCATGTGAGCCACGCAGAAGAGTCTTCTCACTTGGCTCTCAGTGGCTGGTGCATGTTGACACTTGCATGCTCAATGGCTCCTAGAAGCCTAAAACATCCACAATGGCAAACTGAAACCAATGGAAATGGCTTGGTGGTGCCAGCTAAGGGGCTCCCCCTCCCCACTGTGGATTGGCTGAGTGAGTCTTTCTGCCTGTCTGGCATTCCCATTACTCACTTCCTCTCTTGCCAGCTGGGCAGCCAGCCAGGTTCATTAGCAGGCACAGATGCAACACAACCAGTACCAGATTTACGTATAAGCTAAACAAGCTATAGCTTAGGGCCCCACTCTCTTGGGGGCCCCTAAAAAATTTAAAGGGGAAAAAACTGGATGTACATTTCCAAAATATAAGATAAAAAACAAATACAATAAAATCTACATACAGCAGAAGTATTTTGTGTTGTGTATGGACCTATTTGGTCCATAAATTACCATATAGCATATATTCAACACAAAAAATAGCGGCTTGTTGTTGACAATTTGTTGTTGACAAAGGGCAGCTGGACATATAAAGAACCCCATTACCTTCAGTAGCTTGGGGCCTCATCAAACCTAAATCCGGCCCTGAACATAACAACGGGGTTGTCGTACGTCTGGGAAAACCTAGACATATCCTCTGCTGGGGAGCCAACATGCCCATCTAGGCAGATTTTTTACCTTTTAAAGGAAATGTCCAGGTTTGGGGGGGGGAGGGGCTCTGGCTGCTCAACACACCGTGGCCTCTGTCAGCCCGAGCCAGAGAAAGAGGCACACCTCTTTTTCCCAGCTCAGGCTGGCAGCAGCTCGGGCTGCCCTCTTTTTTTGCTCTTCAATATATGGCAACCCCATGTAACCACCTTCAGCCAAGTTGGGAACTAACTTCCCTGTTATAAGACCTCCGGAACGAATTAAGTACTTAACCCTGAGGTACCACTGTATTCTCTGGTTGGTCTCTGTTATTTTCTCCTACCGATAGAGAACCTACAAAAGGACTCTAAAGTGGTACCTTGGGTTAAGTACTTAATTCATTCCGGAGGTCTGTTCTTAACCTGAAGCACCACTTTAGCTAATGGGGCCTTTTGCTGCTGCGCCGCTGGAGCACGATTTCTGTTCTCATCCTGAATCAAAGTTCTTAAGTCCTTATCAGAGTTTGTAACCTGAAGCGTATGTAACCTGAAGCGTATGTAACCCGAGGTACCACTGTATATGGGCTCTTGGGTACCCCATAAGGGAAAAGGAGCATTTTTTTTTCTTATATCATCCCAAAAGAGGGAAGAGCAGAGCTGCCGCAGGTTTTCTCTGCAACCCAGCTGTGTGTCAAATTTTGTTCAATAAATAAATGAAAACGTGAAGTAGATCATGGCCACTGGTCCCATCACCTCCTGGCAAATAGAAGGGGAAGAAATGGAGGCAGTGAGAGATTTTACTTTCTTGGGCTCCATGATCACTGCAGATGGTGACAGCAGCCACGAAATTAAAAGACGCCTGCTTCTTGGGAGAAAAGCAATGACAAACCTAGACAGCATCTTAAAAAGCAGAGACATCACCTTGCCAACAAAGGTCCGTATAGTAAAAGCTATGGTTTTCCCAGTAGTGATGTATGGAAGTGAAAACTGGACCATAAAGAAGGCTGATCACCGAAGAATTGATGCTTTTGAATTATGGTGCTGGAGGAGACTCTTGAGAGTCCCATGGACTGCAAGAAGCTCAAACCTCTCCATTCTGAAGGAAATCAGCCCTGAGTGCTCACTGGAAGGACAGATTGTGAAGCTGAGGCTCCAAGACCTTGGCCACCTCATGAGAAGAGAAGACTCCCTGGAAAAGACCCTGATGTTGGGAAAGATGGAGGGCACAAGGAGAAGGGGACGACAGAGGACGAGATGGTTGGATAGTGTTCTCGAAGCTACCAGCATGAGTCTGACCAAACTGCGGGAGGGAGTGGAAGACAGGATTGCCTGGCATGCTCTGGTCCATGGGGTCACGAAGAGTCGGACAAGACTAAACGACTAAACAACAACATGCAAAGTAGAACTTTCCGTTATTCGTATGCAGTGCACTATTTCAGGCAGTTGCAAACACTGTGTACATCTTAACCTCTGAACTTAATCCAGCTGCCCTGCTCTTCAACCCAAGGTATATATGGAGTTGTTTTAGAATCTAGGCCTGAGGTCAGAGCTCTCTTCCTGAGGCCTTTCTTTCATTTCCCTCCCTACTCCCAATTCTCAATACAGTACTGTATATACAATGTCTTTCAAAGTCCCCTGTCTCCGCTGCTCATTTACACATCTTGGACATGCTTTTGCAAGTCACCTGGGCCTAACCGAGTGATTCATTTGTGTATCTTGGTGGAATAATTTTACTTCACGCCTCTTAACCTTAAAAAATCCCAAGGCGCTTTTGCTACTTGCCTCAAGAACCTCTGCTAAGCTGAGCAGAGAGGTATGCATGCCACAGCAATGAATGGCCTAATTCTGAACTTTAGAATGGCCTAATTCTGAACATTAGAATGTAGGCCATTGCTATGGTATGCATACCACATGTGCCCTCGACCTAATTTCATGCAGTCTGCAGAAATGGGGACGTGGAGAAAGAATGAGAATTATAAAATCGTACAGTACAACAAACAGGCTCAGTTTTGGCTCTGGCTCAACTCACCCAATAGGCTTTCCCCATTGGTCAATTATTTTCCTAGGAAAGAGGATTCCCACACCATTTCTAAAGGATTTTTTTAAAAAAATGTTTCAGCACTTCCAGCTTCCTCAGTTCACACAAAAAGCACACGAGGTGATTAGAACTGCTATCAAACTTCAGGGCCATATCTGGACTATTTAAAGTAGTATCATACCACTTTAAGAGTCACACATATTGGGAATAGTAGTTCATTAAGGGTGCTGAGAGTTACTATTCCCCTCACAGAGCCACAATTCCCAGAGTTCCCTGGGACCCCCCAAAAATAAAAAGTGATTGTAAAACCAACCTGAGAACTGTAGCAATGTGAGGGAAATCTCTTACTTTTTCACCCTATACAGTTGTACCTTGGAAGTCGAACGGAATCTGTTCCAGAAGTCTGTTCGACTTCCAAAACGTTCATAAACCAAATCGCGGCTTCTGATTGGCGGCAGGAAACTCCTGTATTTGAATGGTGCCCATGGTCCTGTGACAACCCACCTTGGATCATCAGGCCACAGCTCACTGGAAGACCAGTGCTTCAGTTGATGCATTGCATACTATGTTAGAGGAGACTATCTCTTCTTTGCTGTGAAATCCTGACCGTGCAGCATCTCTGATGTACAGAAACATTTTGACAAGGCAGCTCCTAGGACCTCAAAAGGTTGGACCAGGCCTGCTTTGCTGGGGAAGCGCGTGAGACAAGAGGGATTTGTGTAACGTGCAAAGCTGCAGGTCCTTATTCTCTAAGAAGGAAAATGCCCTTTGTGGCAAACAAGAAGGTATTGGTGCCTTGATGGCACGAGATCTGCTGATAGCCTTATCCCAGATGAGAGGTCTTGCCATCTAAAAGAAACAGACCTTGCAGGCATCATGCCTGATAAGGAAAGCAGAGATTAAGTTCCTTGCTGCGACTTGCGTGTGGACCTTTGAGATAACTGGGGATGGCGGAGATGTTGCACAATATGTGTGCACACACACAGAGTATTTATTTATTAATCTTATTAGTCGCTGGTCACCTACAAGGTCTCCCAAGGGACTTAGACTGAGGAACATATACATAAACACATTATAAAACAGAAGCGGGTTAAACATTAACAAGCAAAGGCATTGATAACAACATTGGCAACACAGGGACACAAATCAAATAGAATTATACTCCCACTAACCTGCAGAGAAAAATAAAAGCTCAAACACTAACCCTTCCTAGCACAGACATTGCTAACCCGAAAGTCACGTCAAAAACCTCCCCACACCACCCAGAAGTCCGCTGTGAAGCTCAGCTATTGTAAATCGGTGGGAAAGGTGACTCTCCTCTCTTGTTACAGATAGGTAGCCGTGTTGGTCTGCCATAGTCAAAATAAAAAAAATCCTTCCAGTAGCACCTTTAAGACCAACTAAGTTAGTTCTTGGTATGAGCTTTCGTGTGCAAGCACACTTCTTCAGCACACTTCTTCCTCTCTTGCTCAGACAGCAGCAGCGAAGGGCAAAATTTATGCCTGCTTTGTAGTTGTTCTAGCTGCAGTTCCTCTCCTGTCACAGCTGTTAGTAGTTGTGAGGAATAGGTTTGTCATTGCATTTCTCCCAAGAAGCAGGAGTCTTTTAATTTCGTGACTGCTGTCACCATCTGCAGTGATCATGGAGCCCAAGAAAGTAAAATCTCTCACTGCCTTCATTTCTTCCCCTTCTATTTGCCAGGAGGTAGTAGCAGTAGTAATAAGTAGTTATGAGTAGTAGTAGTAGTAGTAGTAGTAATAATAAGGCGGGAAGCAGCAGCCGAGATTTAGTGCTAGGGCTGGGCAATACTTCAGCAGCTAAATACTGGTACAGTGGTACCTCAGGTTAAGTACTTAATTCGTTCCGGAGGTCCTTACTTAACCTGCAACTGTTCTTAACCTGAAGCACCACTTTAGCTAATGGGGCCTCCTGCTGCTACCGCGCTACCGGAGCCCGATTTCTGTTCTCATCCGGAAGCAAAGTTCTTAACCTGAAGCACTATTTCTGGGTTAGCGGAGTCTGTAACCTGAAGCGTATGTAACCTGAAGCATATGTAACCTGAGGTACCACTGTATATGCTGATACATCACGATGCCTGGGCATCGTGATTCATCAGAGGGTGATCTGTTGTGCTAATCATAGTGGTAATTTGCGTAGCTATTTTCCTTGTTGTACTTCCAAGATGAGACCTGAATCCCAAACTTATAAGGCAAGATTCACTGAGAGTCCTCTAAACTTGATAGTCCTTGAAAGCAGTTAGAAGTTCTTTTCAGTTAAAAAGTAGAGAGCAAGGGGAACGAAATGGGGGGGGCGGGGGGGCAGGTGCCTCCCCCTAAAAAAATAAAATAAAAATAAAAATACATAGCTAACTGAGGTTCTGCGCCCCCCCAAACAAAAGGCCTGCCCCCCCCAAATCCTGGCTATGCCCATGATCCCTTACATTTTTAATGTGCTTTCAATATGGCGTGGATGTGACTGAAATTAATAAATAGGTGCATTTGTAGAATGAGACATTTAATCAACAAATTTGAACTAACATAGCACTCCCACTCTAGATATGCCCAGTTTATCTATAACTAGCATAATATTTGAGCAATAATCTGGAGGCGTGTTTGGAAATAGATGCCAACATTTCTGTTGCTGAAGTTGCACTGTATTTATTTTCATTTCTTTTGCTGTTTCCCTCTTGTGTGCTTTTTTAAAACTTTAAACTTTGTGATAAACTTTCTGCATCCGCAAACAAAGCTTTGGGATGTGATAACTCAAACAGAGCCCTCCCGTCCTCATCTTGTTCCAGACAGGATTTCCCTATTCAGCAAGCTGTCTTGTGGGAGTGCAATCTGACATGACAAACACAACTGCTGAATTATCGGTGTTTTGTGGGAGGCAGAGCAAAAACAACAACTTGCTTTGTGACCTGGAGCCCCCCATGGACCTCAAGAGTTGGGTGAGCCAGCCGTGTTCACCGCCAGAGTCGAATGGGCATGGCTTTGAAGAGACATGCAAACATTACACTCTCCAGCACTTCGCAGGTGAAAATAAGGGCAGTTGTACATTTCTAACACTCCAGTTCTTCCACCCAGAAGATTTTCCCAAGCTCCTTCCTGTTGCTGGGAAGCATTTTGCAGGGTGAAATGGCCAAGATGTTACCTGTTATCACTTCAAGCAGTCATCATGGCTTCCGCCCAAAGACTTCTGGGAGCTGTGGCAATGGATTTGAGGTCTGGATGCATAGAAAGAACATGACATTCGGTGGTTGCTAAATCTCCTGCTGCAGATTTAATGTTAAACTGAAAACAAGGTTCTCTAAGCCTGAAAATCTTATTTTTTTGTGACATACGGTAGTTACTGTGTCAGAGATAACCCTGCATGCATTTTCCCCAGCGTAGCAAGCAATCAGATTTTGCAGCTTCTTGGTGTAGGCAAATTTTACTACTTCAAAACCAAACATTGTGAACTAGGTCAAGACCATTGCACATTATTTTCCAGACCTCTCATAAAATAATTATGGTCCTTGGGATCAGATGTAAAGAGCGGTGGGGTGGGGGAAAGCGTGAACAACATGCTTGGCTATAACATTCTCTTGCAGGTAGAGATGTCAGAGAATTCTGAGGAAAATGGAACTTGCTGGTGTTCACTAATTTGTCCCCTGTCTGGAACTGATATCAATCCAGCAAATACAATTGGTGTTTGCTACCGTTGCCTTTAGCCTACAAATGATATGCTATCGATTGTGTGTGTCCTCCCGCCACCATTGGCATTACACACCCTTTGCAATTAAATGAACAGGGTGGAATAATGTAATGCAATTTACCTAATTCCACCACAGCAGACTTTAAGTTGAATGACGTCGTTTTTGGCAGAAGCTGAACTGCAGCGAAATGGAAACAGCAATGCATGCGACGGATGCAACTGAACATCAGTTGCTGGAAACCACAGAATGGGAGAGTGTGGTTGTGCTCAAGTCCTGCTTGCAGGTTTCCCACAGGCATCTGGTTGGTCACTGTGGGCACAGGATGCTGGACTACATGGGCCATTGGCCTGATCCTGCAGGTTCTTCTTGTTCCTTTCTAAGAAACCTGCAGTGAGTGTTGCGTGGATAGTGTTGTTACTCTTCAGTTCTTGATGGAAACAATAAAGTTCTTGTCTAGCTTCTTGACTAGTTTGCTCTCTAAGGCAGGAAGGAGCAGGAAACCTGTAGCCTTCCAGATGCTGAACTCCCATCAGCCCCAGCCAGCAGGGCTAATGGTCACAGGTGACAAGTGTGAACTTACCGTATTTTTCCGTGTACAGTGGTACTTCGGGTTAAGTACTTAATTCGTTCCGGAGGTCTGTACTTAACCTGAAACTGTTCTTAACCTGAAGCACCACTTTAGCTAACGGGGCCTCCTGCTGCCGCTGCACCACCAGAGCACAATTTCTGTTCTTATCCTGAAGCAAAGTTCTTAACCTGAAGCACTATTTCTGGGTTAGCGGAGTGTGTAACCTGAAGCGTATGTAACCTGAAGCGTATGTAACCTGAGGTACCACCTCAGGTTACAAACGCTTCAGGTTACAAACTCCGCTAACCTGGAAGAGTTACCTCGAGTTGAGAACTTTGCCCCAGGATGAGAACGGAAATCGTGTGCCGGCGGCACAGCGGCAGCAAGAGGCCCCATTAGTGAAAGCACGCCTCTAGTTAAGAACAGTTTCAGGTTAAGAACGGACCTCCGGAATGAATTAATTTTGTAACTAGAGGTACCACTGTATAACACGCTCCCATGTATAAGACTCTTTTGGGGGATTCCAAATTGAGAAAATGGGGGGAGATTGCCCAGGGTTGTTGAGCATTTTTGTGAGGGGATTGCACACAGTTGCAGAGCTTTTGGGGGGGGGGTTGCCCAGACATCTTGAGCTTTTTCAGGGGGGTTGCTGAAATCGCTCACCTGCAGGACTGGCACAGCCAATCGCACGCACATCGACGAAGCAACCAATCGTCTGCATGCTCAATGAAAGCAAGCACCAATCACACACACCCAATTGCCGTAGCAGCCAATAGCCAGTGGACCTTGCCGCACCCACCAATCACCCACAAAAACGCCACTGACAATCTCCTGCTCGCGGCAGCCACCAATCGCCCATCCCACCTCTCCACTATCCGGGTATAAGATGACCCCAAATTTTTAGCATAATTTTAAAATAAAATAACCTCGTCTTATACACTGAAAAATATGGTACGTTTGCAACTTCTGATCAAGGAAACTGAGTTAACTTAATGGGTTCAGATATGCTGAAGGCCTTTAACCTGTAATGATTGCTATCGAAGACTGAGATTGTTTTACTGCAGCTGGTAGCAGTTATCTCAAAAAGGCAGTTGAGGAGTATCTGAAGTTTGTACAGGCCAATAAAACTAACCCTCTCTGGAATGACAACTTGGTGAAGCAATAACATCATTTCCCTATAATTGGTATATATTTGGATAGGTGTTTGTTTTGATCTGTTTCAGCTCCACTGTTGATCTTTCAAGAACTTGCTTGCCCAGCCTCTGGCAGCAGTTTAGCTCTTTTTATAACAACAGAAGCTCTCTTCAGGCATTATCAAGCATGTAGGAAGAATTGCAGCTGGCCCCACCTTTCACCTTGGGGGGCATAGTCTGAAGGAGACTTTTATGTGTATTTCCCAGAATGTGCTTGCACACTTCCCCATAACCAGGAACTAGTCCAATATGGGGAAATGTCCCCATAACCAGGAACTAGTCCAATATGGGGAAATTTAAGCTAAACAAGCAGGTATGGGAATAAAATGTTGCAGTTTTCTAATCAGCCAGCCATATCCTATGTTGATTTGTTGTTGTTGTTGTCATTTAGTCATGTCCGAGCACCAGAGCACGCCAGGCACTCCGGTCTTCCATTCCTTTTCCCATTCTTCTTAGTTTCCCATTCCTTCTAAGGTGAATCATTATTCCATGCTCCTGCAACCATCGTGGGTTCTCTTCCCTTATGTATTCTTTCTGAAGTTTATTTTTTTAATTATTTCTGCAAACATTGCAGAAACGTTGCATCCTCAAGCCTGCTAAGACTTCCTTCTTCCATCAGAGGTCACAAAGAGTAGGGAAAAATATACGAAAACAACAAGAAGAGATGAGGAAAACAACAAAGAGAGGATTGGATAGAATTGTGAAGATTATTTGGACAGAACTGTGAACATCAAAGCAGCAGCAATAAGATGATCGGATCCCTTTCGGAGCTCGAAATATGGGTACCCCCAACAAAAATTTAAAATTTGGCTCTGTAATTTGGAATTAATGTGATTTGATTGGTTTGTTAATAAAAATTATTAAAAAAATAAAAGACTTCCTTCTTCCATGTGGGTGATGAAAGCAGCCTTTTGGCTACTTAGGCAGCAACACTTAGTGCTGAATGTTGATAAGGAAGAAGCGGTGACTTGAACTGACACTCGTTCTGAGTCAGATCATGGGTCTGTCTGGTCCAGTAGTATTTTTGACACTGACTGGCAGTGGCTTTCCAGGGTTTCAGACAGGGTAATAATCACATCCCTGCCTGAAGATTAAGCCTGAAACCTCCTGCATTCAAAGCAGATGTACCACACACAGCTATGATCCTCTCCCATAGGAAGCGTAGCTGAGAGGTAGGACATCAGTCGCCAGCATATTCCATTAAAGGATGGGAAAGCCCCTCTGCTTGAGACCCTGGAGATTACGGTAACTCCCAGCGGAGTAATAAATTTTGGTCTAGACTGACCAGTTGACCTGCTACAGCGGTTTCCTGAACATAATTTAAGCTGGTGAGCAAGAGCTGATTGACAGTAGAACGGACTCCCTCAGGAGGTTGAAGAACAGCCTTTACCATGGGTAGGCAAACTAAGGCCCGGGGGCCGGATCCGGCCCAATCGCCTTCTAAATCCGGCCCGCGGACAGTCTGGGAATCAGTGTGTTTTTACATGAGTAGAATGTATGCTTTTATTTAAAATGCATCTCTGGGTTATTTGTGGGGCATAGGAATTCATTCATTTTTTCCCCTTCAAAATATAGTCCGGCCCCCCACAAGGTCTGAGGGACAGTGGACTGCCCCCCTGCTGAAAAAGTTTGCTGACCCCTGGTCTTTACCAAAGGTGTCATGGGCTTTAAAGACACTCGAACTCAGGACGCAAGGGAGAAACGTGCTAAGAGGAAGGCACACTTGGCAAATCCACACCATGATCAACTCCTGCCCGGAAACCTATATCCCCACTGTGGAAGGATGTGTGGATCCAGAATTGGCCTCCACAATCACTTACGGACCCACTGTTAAAACTGTGTTCATGGAAGACAATCTTACTCGGCTACGAGAGATCGCCAAAGAAGAAAAAGAAGAAGGACTCTGCTTCATTGGAGGTTTCTAAGCAGAGGTTGGATGGCCATCTGTCTTGGATGCTTTATCTGAGATACCTGCACTAGGGTTGGACTAGATGACTCTTAGGGTCCCTTCCAACTCTACAATTCTTTGATTCTAGGTGGTGATTTGACACTGCAATATGGAGAGTGTCACCTCCTGGATTTCTGCTTGTCATGCAGCTGTTTAAGGCACACAAACCATCCCCAAATGTCAGTCACCTTCTCTCCATTACTCTTTTTGACCCTAGAAATGTCTGTCTGGTCTCCTTTGCTGCCCCTTCCTATTGGAACATCATTTCTGGGGCACCTGCTCAGCTACTATTTCCAGATCTTCCAGGCCTTTTTCCTTTGGCTGTTCCAATGGTCCCCCAGCATGCTGGAGGCACATGTGGAAATCTAAGAAACTCTTCACGAAGCTGTCACTTGCACAAGCACAACAGTGATTTCAAATGTGCACACCTCAGCTTCACTGTGAGGTGTATGTGACCTATGTTTTCAAATTAGATGGAGGTTGGTTTCTGGGAAAAATGCATCGAATGGCAACATTTCTCAAGAAACCACAGGAGAGATATGGATTGTGGCTAACGTCATGTGCTCACGGCTTCAAACGCCAGCGTGTTTCCGAGCGGTGGGAACAGGGATGTGTACACAGACAGAGAATTTTCTTCTTCTGGGAAAATGCCAAGAGGAAGGACAGGAGAAAAGTCCTGTGTTTATTTGGAATAACCAGCCGGATCTTGGGCTGTTGGCTTGTATAGCCTTCTAAACAGCTACTCCCCCCGCCCCCACCAGTGGAGGAAGATTTTATGAACGTGGACTTCACAGTATCAGTGACAAGAACCTTTAATCTTGCGGGCATGTGGTTTTTATGATTCTGAAGCATTTTCAAGTGATTTCATATTTCTAGTATATGCTGAGCTTGTGGCGGGGGTAAGAGGGAGAGATGGATGCCCCCAACAGTCTGTCTGTGGCACATTTGACTTCATTACCCTTGTTCTCATCAATATCCAGGATTACCTTTCTGTCCAGCTGCACACCATTTATTTCGGCAAGGCCCTTAGCAAATGAAACGTCTTCTCAATGATCTCTTGGTTCAGGACCCCAATTTAGAGCATGCACTTTCTTTGATTTATATTACAGACAGAAGAAGCACCGGAAGGAAGGGCAATTATCTCCAGCCTTTGGCTCCCAGAATTAAATTAGAAAACGCCAGTTAGCGGAATAACGGTGGCAGATGTACAAAACAAAATATCATTATGCGTTGACAATATTTCCCTCCTTGTGCTGCTAATTCCCTCCCCCAGAGCTTCCCGAGGCAGTTAGAGCTGAAAGATGTCTAGGTTTTATCCTCAAGTTGCCATTTTAAGGAGACTATACTCGTTTGCAAAATAAAAGGGAAGTATGAAGGGCGAGGAGAGAGGTGGGGAGAATGAAACAAAATGGGGAGAGAGCTTCCGTGACCTCCCTTTGAACTGGGATGGATAACTTTTAAATTGGCCCCTGCAGCATGAATGGGCATTAAACAGTGCAGCAAGGACTTTGTGGTTATGTGAAGCAGCTCCTTGATATAAAAACTTTCTTTCACCCACTTCTTTCTGTGTAGCAAGCTTCTTTCGAAGGCAGAGGAGCAGGCCCCAGTACCGTATTTTTCGCTCTATAACACGCACCAGACCATAACACGCACGTAGTTTTTAGAGGAGGAAAACAAGAAAAAAAATATTCTAAATGAAATAGTGGATATATGATTTTTGTGGTTCATGCTGTGGCCACAGACATGTGATCTGACAGTGAGTTTGGAGTAGCCCAATGCAAAAATCCTGAGGATCCATGTGGATCCATGCTTTGTAACCACGGAGGAGGGAAGGAAGGGGAACCATGGATCCTCTGCTCATGACTGCAGCAGATCCCCCCCGCCACCCGCAGGCATTCGCTCCATAACACGCACAGACATTTCCCCTTACTTTCTAGGAGGAAAAAAGTGAGTGTTATGGTGCAAAAAATACGGTACTTTATTTATGACCAGTTGACACCACCATTTGAGACCTTTTTAAGGGTGGCATCAAACAAAAGCAGCCTTATATTGGGGCTCTATCTGAGAAGTATAGCCTCAGATTGGAGTGGGGAATCCTATGGCCTTCAGCTCCCGTCAGCTCCATCCACCACAGTCAATGGTTCAACCTTCTTTGGAGGCTTTTATGCAGAGGTTGGGTGGCCGTCTGTCATGGATGCTTTAGCTGAGATTCCTGCATTGCAGAGGGTTGGACTAGATGACCCTGGGGTCCCTTCCAGCTCTACATTGATGATTCTCTAATGCTATAGTTCAGCAGCAGCTGGAAGGCCGTAGGTTCCCCATCCCTGCCTTAGATTGAGATTCAAACCCATTAACTGCTATAACAAGGGTCTCTCTGGATCTTAAACTGAGGTTTATACAACAAAAAATAATATTTAGAATATACTGGACCCCATTACGTTTGTTTAAAAAAGGGCTATCTAAGGTATCTAACTGTTGGAGATGCAATAGGGCTAATGCTTCTCTAAAACATCTGTTTTTTCATTGTCCTGTATTGAAAGATTTTTGGCAGAAGGTAACTGAAACCATCAACAGAACTATACGAAACAACCTTACATTTACAGAGCAAAATATCCTCTTGGATTACGGTAGATACCCAGCACATGGAACCTACAAAAGGACAATATGGGTGGATTCTCCGTGCCCTCACCACAGCAAAAAACGCAAATACTGATGAATACCCCTCCACACTCTCTCACTATATATAAGGGTCTGGTGACTTCTGTTTCAGTGTATCTGAAAAAGTGTGCATGCACACGAAAGCTCATACCAATAACAAACTTAATTGGTCTCTAAGGTGCTACTGGAAGGATTTTTAAAAAATTATTTTGTTTATACTACGGCAGACCAACACGGCTACCTACCTGTAACTACACTGATATTAGTTTGCCTGTCTTCCCAAGTAAAATTTTTCGGAGACACCGTTGATGGAATCTTTTGAGGAGTTGGAGATGGCGTTTATAAGTGGTCCATGTTTCACAAGCATATAGTAAGGTTGGTAGCTTTGTAAACAAGCATTTTGGTTTCCCTGCGAATGTCCCGGTCCTCAAACACCCTGCACTTCAGTCGGGAGAAAGCCGCAGAGCTCAGGCGATGCTGGCTTTCGGCATCAATGCTGGCCCTTGTGGAACCACCACCACAAGTGGGACAGGATTAGGTTTCTGGTGTTGTCTTCCCCTCCCTCCCTCCCTCTCTCCCTCCCTTTCCTGGGCTTCTTCTTTCCCCAGTAATTTATTTGTTTGTTTAGTTTCTATCCCACCTTTCTCTCCAAGGACCTCAAGGTGATACAGTGGTACCTCCCGTTACGAACTTAATCCGTTCCAAAGGTCCGTTCTTAAGCCAAAACCATTCTTAACATGAGGTGCGCTTTCACTAATGGCGCTTCCCACTGCTGCCACGCCACCGGCACACGACTTCCACTCGCATCCCGGGGCAAAGTTCGCAACAAGCGGCATCTACTTCTGGGTTAGCAGAACGCATTACCCAAAGTGTTCGTAAGGAGGACGGTATGTAACACGAGGTTCCACTGTATACAGTATATGGTTCCCCCCTTTCCCATTTAATCCCAACAACCGCCCTGTGAGTTAGGCTGAGAAGCAGTGACTAGACCAAAGTCACGTAGTGAGTTTCACAGCCGAGTGGGGATTTGAACCCTGGTTTCCCGGGTCCTAGTCTGACACTCTAACCACTATGCCACACTGGCTCTCACTACCATAATAATGGTACTAAGATGAACTAAGAGGTTTACATCTGAACCATTTTAGCTCCATTGTCGTTGCGCTGGAGAGAGTTTATGGAACTGAACAATCTGCGCTTCTGAGCCGTTGCATTTAAGTGTGAGGTTGAGATTAGCTGTAGACAATGTTTTATGACATTTAATTGAAGAGGTGTGCATCCCCGCTCCCTGGTGAGTCCACTTTGCACCTTTGGAGAAAAGAACATCAAAGACTCCGCTGGCATCTAGGAGGCAAACAGATTTATCATAGCTGAGGCTTGGATGAACCAGTCTCCCCTTCATCTTGATGCATGAACTGTTATCCTAAAGTTGGCAGGCACATTTGTTTTTGCTGCAACGGACTAACTCGACTACCTCTTTAGAAGAAGGAAAAAATAAGCCACTGCTCTAAAGCCCAAGAAATGAAAGCAGCTGGTGTAAACTCCTTATTCCCCGCGCTACAACTATTAGGAAGCAAGAGAAATGCCCTACCTCACCAAAAAAAATCCCGTTTGTGTAAGTTTAGAAACATACCAAATGCTGAAATTGTGGAGGATGGGTTTGTTGACATGTCCTGAGCAATCGGAAGCACTTATTATCTTGTGCATTGTCAGTTATTTATATCCACAGCCCCAAAGACTGGAATGACTCTAATCTTAACTTTGTTTCCCTCCTTGCCAGCTTAGAGCCCAAGCAAACAGAGGCTACATTCAACAAATTCTTTGTGTAAACCAGAGGCTACCAACAAAAGATAAAGTAATGGAGGTTGCTTGCAGACAACCTGTTTATTGAGCATTCATCCTGATCAGTTTCCACAAAGTTTGTGGGGAGGTTGAACCCAGTCGGCTTTTTACTGGCTATTTACTGTACTTCATTCTGATTTAGGAATGTAGGAAGCTGCCTTATACTGAGTCAGAACATTGGTCCATCTAGGGCAGTATTGTTTACACTGGTAGGCAGCAGCTCTGCAGAGACTGGGGATAGCTGGAGATACTGGAATTAAATTTAGGATCCTCCACATGAAAAGCAGATGCTCTACCACTGAGCTATGCCCCTCATCCTTTGCTTGTGGGTCAAGCAATTGCTAACCCACACTTTCCAATGTACCATATTTTTCGCCCTATAGGACGCACTTTTTCCCCTCCAAAAATGAAGGGGAAATGTGTGTGCGTCCTATGGGGCAAATGCAGGCTTTCGCTGAAGCCTGGAGAGCGAGAGGGGTCAGTGTGCACTGACCCCTCTCGCTCTCCAGGCTTCAGGAAGCTGTCCGCAAGACGTGGGAGAGCTGCCTGCACCCCGAAGCTCTCCCACCTCTGGCGGAGACCAGCTTTGGAGGTTGGCGGTGGGGAGAAGCGCACTTCCCCCCATCGCCAGCCCCACTAGCTTGGGGGACAGCGGGGAGGCGGAGCGCCGCCATCCCGCTATTCCCCGACCTGCTTTGGAGGCTGGCGGTGGGGAGAAGCGCACTTCTCCCCATCGCCAGCCCCACTAGCTCGGGGGACAGCGGGGAGGCGGAGCGCCGCCATCCCGCTATTCCCTGACCTGCTTTGGAGGTATTTCCCCACTTCCCTTATTACAAAAAGTCTGGGATATTTTTTGGGCGGGGGGTTGCGGGGAGCAGGTTTCTTGAGCAAGAGTGCCAAATCAACTTTAACTGTGCAACCTGCATTTGCCCGTTTGTGACTGAATCTCACCCCAAAACAGTGGCAGTCTGGAAACGTCCAAAGAGTCTTGGGGCACCTTAAAGACTAATAAATTTATCATGGCGTCAGCTTTTGTAGACATAAAGTGGTTGTTCTGAGTTGTGGGCATCCTGAGGTTCGTGAATCACCACTAATAGGCAACTGTGATCATTTTCCCAGTCTGTAGTTAGGCCAGTTGTCTTTTGAAGTTCCTTTGTTCAAGGTTGACCACAGTTAACAGAGTATCCTGGGAGGGTAATGGTCCTATAAAGGGGGCTGATTGTTTAAAGAATCTGAGGCTCTTTTTTGTAGAGATTTTTATTGATATCGGAAGCAAGAAGCATGCATAAGAAACTTCAACATTGCTGCATGTTGTTGTTATTTCTTACCCACCTTTCACAGTTAGGTCCCTGGGCCGGTTACATCAGTATTAAAAACAGTTTTAAACAAAAATACAGGTGCAATAATAGGGTGGGTCCACCCCCCCCTCAGGTGTCAAAGATCAGGGCAAGACAGTGCGACATGCGTCTTCAGCATATTTAAAATGGCAATGCTCATAAAATATGAGATACGAAGTGTCTTTCTCTCATGAGAGTTAGCATGGATGCTTTTTGAGTTGGTCTAAAGGGGAACCAGGTTCAAATCCTACCCTTGACATAGATAATAATAATAATAATTTATTTATACCCCACCCATCTGGCTGTGGGTTCTTTGCATGGCCTTAGACAAGTCATTTGTGAGGGGATGCAGAGTTTGCGTAACATAGCTTCAGCCTCTGCTGCTGATATGTTGTTAGTAGACTCCTGTTCCCTTCACAGAGTGGTTTAACATTCAATTATGGTATTCCTCCTCTCTGGGAACTCTGGAAATTGTAGCTTCGTGAGGAGAATTGGCGTCTCCTAGCAACTCTCAGGACCCTTACCAAACTACAGTTCCTAGCATCTGGGACGCAGGTGGTGCTGTGGTCTAAACCACTGAGCTTCTTGGGCTCGCTGATCAGAAGGTCGGCGATTCGAATACATGTGATGGGGTGAGCTCCCGTTGCTCTGTCCCAGCTTCTGCCAACCTAGCAGTTCGAAAGCACACCAGCGCAAGTAGATAAATAGATCCCGCTGCAGCGGGAAGGTAAACAGCGTTTCTGTGCACTCTGGCACTCATCCTCTGTGCATCAATGGCCATTTAGTCATGTTGGCCACATGACCTGGAAAGCTGTCTGTGGACAAACGCCGGCTCCCTCGGCCTGAAAAGCGAAATGAGCACCACACTCTATAGTCGCCTTTGACTGGATTTAACCACCATGGGGTCCTTTGTTATAGAGGGGATGTGCTTCTTCTCCATGCCAAAATACAAACCTTTAAAAGAGATGTTTCTTCCTGGTTCTGGGTCTCTCTTGCCTCCTTGCAAGAAGGCGAGGGAACTCTGTTGCAACAGAAAAATAAAGATCTGCCTTGTTTTCACTGCATCCTGTCTCCACCCATTCATCTCTGACCGATCATGGGGGATTCAATCCCTTGGGGAGTTGGGCAGCAAAAGCCAACCACCCCTATTTTTTCTATATCACCTTTCACCTCCCAGGATCCTCTGGGAGAAGCACAACTGTTTAAAGTGATGTAATAGTCACCTTTTGCCAACTGACATCTCTCCCTGCCTCTGGGCTTTCAAAACTGCCCAGTGCTGTTTCTCATTACACAACTGACCCCTCCCCTCTGAAGGATGGGTATAGGGTCAATCCTGGCCCTACCATTATGCAAAGAGAGGTGGTGGCCTCAGGGGAGAAGATGTGTGTCCCTTCTTCCAGAGTCCCTTGACCATGCCTGTTCATTGGAGGCACCACACACCCTGCCCTGCTGCCCCTAAACTAGCCTAGGGGAGGCTGTCCTGTTGCCACCATTGAAGCAATAATTCATCTGCAAGTCCGGTTGGCTTCAGTACACAGAATTGAGGAAAGGACACCATCTTGCCCTGTTCCTCAGCAGCAAAATGTCTTGGGTCAGTGCTACTCCAAGCTCAGGTGAGTATTTCATTTGGAAAAAGGGAGATTTCCTCATTCTTGAGGAGGCCATCTCCTAATCATTAGCTCTCACAGTTGAAATATCAACCAAAGATCCTGGGCTATTAGCCAGCAATCTGACTAAGAAAGGAATGTGTTCTTCAAGCCAGTCTTTGTCTGTCTCTGCTTGGTTCAGCAAATCCACCTTCTTGGGGGTAGAGGTTTGGCTTTTTTATGTGTAAAGTAGCTGGGGTTAAGAGTTTTGGGTTGTTGCTTTTTAATATGTAAAGAAGCGCTGTGATCTACTTCAAGGTATGATAGTCTCTTAAGTGGTTTGCAGAGATGCAGTACAAAAGATAAAAGTAGGTTAAAACCATGCAATCAAACCTAAAATGCCTGCTGCAATATTTTTTTTAAAAGGCTTCAGTAGGCACTGGAATTTCAGTAGAGATGGAGCCTCAACAGGAAAGGAGTGCCACATAACTGGACTCACAATACTACACACAGCCTCCTCTGATGACCTTAGTTATCAGGAAGGGATATAAGGGACTGTATCCTGGACCCAGCTCTCAGAGAGCTGGACCATAAAGAAGGCTGATGGCCGAATAATTGATGCTTTTGAATTATGGTGCTGGAGGAGGCTCTTGAGAGTCCCATGGACTGCAAGAAGACCAAACCTCTCCATTCTTAAGGAAATCAGCCCTGAGTGCTCACTGGAAGGACAGATCCTGAAGCTGAGGCTCCAATACTTTGGTCACCTCATGAGAAGAGAAGACTCCCTGGAAAAGACCCTGATGTTGGGAAAGATTGAGGGCACAAGGAGAAGGGGATGACAGAGGACGAGATGGTTGGACAGTGTTCTTGAAGCTACCAGCATGAGTTTGACCAAACTGCGGGAGGCAGTGGAAGACAGGAGTGCCTGGCGTGCTCTGGTCCATGGGGTCACGAAGAGTTGGACACGACTAAACGACTAAACAACAACAAATCCTGGACCCAAATTATTAAGGGCCTTATAAATTAATACACTAAACTTGAACTTGGCCTTGTAGTGTATAGACAACCAGCACAGACTTTTGAGCAATGGGGTTGTGTGCTGGTGATAATCTGTCCCCATCAACAGTCCAGCCACAATGTTTTGCCCCAGCTGAAGCCTCTGGACCAGGGCCAAGGCTAGCTCCACACAGCGCACATTGCAATCATAGAATTGTAGAGTGGGAAGGGACCCTGAGGTTCATCCCGTCCAACCCCCTGCAAGACAGGAATCTCAACACATGGCCCCTCCATCCAGTTTGAAACCGTACTGGACCCTGCTTAGCTTTGCCAATGTGCCAGCAGTTCTATTGCTGTACCACTAGGTCATGTGTTGAGGTTATCAATGCATGGATCACTGTGGCCAGACTATCCTTGTCCTGGAACAGCTATAGCTGTTGTACCAGCTGTATCTGGTAAAAGGCATTTCTTATAGGCAGAGAGCCTCCATCGGAGCATTGCCCACCATTGCTTTTCAAAGGTGACAAACTGCTGTCTGCACACACACAAAGTTGGCAATGCTTACTCATGAGCTGAACAAGTTGAACTCCACATTTCAACTTTCTACCGTTACGACCCAGCATAGCTCTACTGGTGCTTCAAGAAAGATAGGGCTAGTTGCCTCAGAAAGTAATAATAATAACCAGTTGGTTAAAGGTATACAGGTCGGAACTAAACAGTACAAGTTGAGAGCATTTGCAGATGACTTAGTATTGACGTTACAGGAGCCAGAATCTAGTACTAAAAGGGTTTTAGAACTGATTCAAGAATTTGGTCAAGTGGCAGGATTTAAATTGAATAAGTTAAAAACCAAGGTTTTAGAGAAAAATTTAACACCGATTGAAAGAGAGAGGTTTCAGAATGAGACAGGTTTAACAGTGGTTAAGAAAGTTAAATATTTGGGGATTAACATGACAGCAAAAAATGGGAATTTATTTAAAGATAATTATGAAAAATGCTGGTCTGAAGTGAAAAAAGATTTAGATACTTGGTCAAATTTGAAGCTTTCACTGCTGGGCCGTATTGCTGCGATAAAAATGAATGTATTGCCTAGAATGTTGTTTTTGTTCCAAACTTTGCAGATTGTGGACAAAATGGATTGTTTCAAGAGGTGGCAGAAAGATATTTCTAAATTTGTCTGGCAGGGCAAGAAGCCCAGAATAAAATTTAAAATTTTAACGGATGCAAAGGAAAGAGGTGGATTTGCCCTGCCAGACCTGAAACTTTACTATGAATAAGCAGCTTTTTGCTGGTTGAAAGAATGGCTACTTCTTGAAAACACTGACATTTTGGACTTGAAAGGTTTCAATAATGTATTTGGATGGCATGCATATTTATGGTATGATAAGGTCAAAGCACATAAAGCGTTTAGAAACCACATCGTCAGGAAAGCGCTATTTAATGTTTGGTTAAGATATAAGGATTTGTTAGAAAACAAAACCCCAAGGTGGCTGTCACCAATGGAAGCGAAAGCCTTGAAAAAGGTCAATATGGAGGTCAAATGGCCGAAATATTGGGAAATTTTGGAACAAGACGGAGATAGACTGAAATTGCAGAGTTTTGAAAAACTAAAAAACAAAGTGCGAGACTGGCTTCATTATTATCAGATAATGGAGTTATTTAAATTGGACAGGAAAATTGGCTTCCAGGTGGAAAGATCAAAATTAGAAACAGATCTGTTAGAACCCAAAACTAAGAATTTGTCAAGAATGTACAACTTGCTGCTGAAGTGGAATACTCAGGATGAAACGGTAAAATCGGCTATGATTAAATGGGCACAAGATATTGGACATAATATTATGTCTGCTGACTGGGAACAGTTGTGGACCACAGGTATGAAATTTACGGCATGTAATGCCTTAAGAGAGAATATTATGAAAATGATATACAGGTGGTACATAACCCCAGTCAAGCTTGCAAAAATCTACCATTTGCCCGATAATAAATGTTGGAAATGTAAAGAAACCGCAGGTACATTCTTTCACCTTTGGTGGACGTGCCCAAAGATTAAGGCTTTCTGGGAAATGATATATAATGAATTAAAAAAGGTATTTAAGTATACCTTCCCTAAGAAACCAGAGGCCTTTCTCCTGGGCATAGTCGGCCAAATGGTGCCAAAGAGGGACAGAACTTTCTTTATGTATGCAACAACAGCAGCAAGAATACTTATCGCAAAGTATTGGAAGACACAAGAACTTCCCACACTGGAGGAATGGCAGATGAAACTTATGGACTATATGGAACTGGCCGAAATGACTGGTAGAATCCGTGACCAGGGAGAAGAGTCGATGGAGGAAGACTGGAAGAAATTCAAAGACTATCTTCAGAAACATTGCAAAATTAAGGAATGTTAAAGTGATGTTGGACTGAAAATAAGTGGTTTCCAGCTGCACAGGTTAAAGTCAATGATAGATTAAGATTAAAGATCAAGATTAAAGAAGTTTAAAGAAATGGAAATTTGATATTGAAAGGGAAAATTTTAACATTATATGATATTAAGATCAAGGATTAGGTTTAAAGAAGTGGAAGTTATATATTTTAACATTTTATTAAATTAAAGATTGGGATTAAAAAAGTGGAAAAGAAACTGCTGGACAAATAATTTGGATTGGAATACAAAAGAGGGAGGTATGAGGAAGTCCAGAAAATAAGTAATCTAAAAATGGAAATGGAAAAGAGAGTTTGTTTTTAATTGCTATGTTGTTTTTTTTTATTGTTGAGTTTTGTATTGCTTTGTGTGTGTGTTTTCTTTGTTGTTTAAACCTTTAATAAAAATTATTTTTAAAAAAACAGAAAGTAATAATAATAATAATAATAATAATAATAATTTATACCCCGCTCATTGGCTGGGTTTCCTCAGCCACTCTGGGCAGCTTCCAACAAAATATTAAAATACAATAGTCTGTTAAACATTAAAAGCTTCCCTAAACAGGGCTGCCTTCAGATGTCTTCTAAAAGTCTGATAGTTGTTTTTCTCTTTGACACCTGGTGGGAGGGTGTGCCACAGGGTGGGTGCCACTACCGAGAAGGCCCTCTGCCTGGTTCCCTGTAACTTGGCTTCTCGCAGTGAGGGAACCGCCAGAAGGCCCTCAGCGCTGGACCTCAGTGTCCAGGCAGAACGATGGGGGTGGAGACGTTCCTTCAGGTATACTGGGCCGAGGCCATTTAGGGCTTTAAAGGTCAACACCAACACTATGAATTGTGCTTGGAAAAGTAGGTGTGTGGATCGCACTGGAATCACTCAGTGCAGGGGAAATGGCACCAGTGCTTAGATATGCAAAAATGACTGATTTATGACTGCAATTCCTGATCTAGAAAGTGGAAAACTGCATATAAATGCGTATTAAATGAGTTGGAGTGGCTGTTCAGCTATGATGCCAAACCACTTTTTGCTGCCATGTGAACACGCCTTGAAGGCCTGAAGACCCTCTTCTTTTTATTCCAAACCCTGCCCCCTGCTCCCCCTTTCTGGTTTAAGGCAAACTTATATCATCGATCATAGAATCATATAGTTGGAAGGGACCCTCATAAGCATCTAACTCAACTTGCTGCAATGCAGGAATATGCAGTTGTCCAATACAGGGATCAAACCTGCAACCTTGGAGTTATCAGCTCTAACCAACTGAGCTATTCAAACCATAGTTTGCTGTTTCATCTGAACCAGTAAATAGTGGTTAGCTTTTCCCCTCTCCCCCCAAAAAAACTCACCACAGTTGGAAATCCAGATCAAACTATGGTTTGCAAACTGAGTTTTCATGACAGGCACAAATGATAGCTTTGAGTTCTGGAAAAATGGGAAATGATGGTTTGCCTGGAAACAGGGAAAGTAGAAAGGAATCAGGAAGGGAGTTTGTGTGAGTCCAAAAGTCCTTCAGGGCTCAGCCACCTTTGTGTTCTTGAAAATGTAGGTTATGCTCAAAGCCCTGTAAACAAGTTGCACTGAAAAGTCTGTGAATGGTCACAAATGTGTGGACTTGTCTAGGCAAATTAGGCAGAAAAGCATTGCTTAACAATTTCACAGCAAGTTGGGGTTTTTTTTTGCCTGCCCTTAATTTTTGAAAACACAAAACAAACAGGCTAAAGGTAACCAGCATTGGCATCATTCAAATCCTTTGTAAGGTAAAGTTTGAAAGGCAACTGGCAGAAAAAAGGGTGTTAACTATTTCCCTAGCTGTGTTTGGCATCCAAACCTCTCAGGATGCAGCCAAGGCAAAAGTGAAACTAATGGAAGGATTATGGGAACCTGAAACCTAAGTCTGCTGGAATTGTTTTGCTGCAGAGGGAAACAATTGGTGGAAAAACCAACACCCTCTTTTGTTTGCTGTGCATGGCAATTTACTTTTAAAACTGAGAGTACTGTATGCTTGCAAAAGAGCTAAACTGAAAATAGCCAACAAGCATTTTATTAATTTGCTTGCCCTGTTCACATATAAAAGCAGAGAAAGGGTCTTTTTATATTTGGTGTTGCATGCTGATATAAGTAAAAAAACCCACACTGCTCCTTTTCCCTTATGTGGTACCCAAGAGCCCATATAGAGTCCTTTTGTAGGTTCTCTGTTGGTAGGAGAAAGTAACAGAGACCAACCAGAGAATATTGATAAGCAAAGCAGCTAGTAAGCCTGATCTTTATTGAACTGTTGCAACAGGGTACTCCCCCACACACAGGAGAGAGGAGGACCCAGAACAAAGGTGTGCCCGCCCTTATATAGACATTTTAAATTGCCCGCCCTGGAGTCCAAGACTACCCCCAGAAACATCATACATACATCACAGAAGGGGTGCAGCCCAAGACCACCCGCCAAATACATCATACCTACGTCACAGAAAAGGCAGTCTACAACAGAAATCTGAGTGTGTTGTTTTTACCCTGCCTGCCAGGTTACCTGTTAATGGTCACTTGACTGGATTACCTGGGGAGCCTGGACATTCTTTTGTAATGATAATACTTAATTCCTGAGCCAGGTCACAGGATCACCCTAGTCACACCTTAAATGTGGCAGGATTTGTGAGGACAGACAGAGACAATGGGGAGGTTTCTGCATTTCTTCCAACCTTGTAGAGAAATATTTGAGGTGACTGAAAGAGCCAAAATGGCTTTAGGACTTTTCCTGTGGGTTCTGGACATGTGGTGTATATATTTATATATGTGTTTGCTTGCTACATTTATAAACATTTATTACATATCTATATCTATATAAAAGACCTAAATTTTTCTATAACACACGCCAATCTCTGAAAGGTGCAAAATTCCAGCAGTTCCAGAACCCAGGGTTCGTGTTTCCTCGGATTGAGGACTGTGGTGTCTTTATGATATATGGTTTATTTTCATGCATATACAACCTGAGCCTATGATGGAGGGGTTCACAGCATTAGTACCCCCAAAGGATCTTGCTTCTCCCATAGCCACAGCCTTGGATTCAAGGAGAAATCAGGCATGGCTCTGTCTCTCAGCTGCCCAGCCTGCTGTCTTGCGTCCAGCTTCTAGCTCATGTAACTCAACTCCCAACTCTGGCCTTGTCTTTCTAACCACCCGACAGCTGAGGGAGCAGGGATGGCTCGTGCCAAACCTCTACAGGCAAGGAGTTCCACAGGGCAGGACCAGCTCCATCCAGCATGGCCAATGGTCATGGAGTCCAACATTTGGAGAAGACCATGTTGATGAAGACTGGGGCAGTGTGGTTTGTGGATTAGGGAGACCACCATTACTGGTCCTCATACCCACCTAGTGAAAAAGCAGCAGGAGACCACCCTTTGTATCCTTACAATCTGGACCCAAGTTACAAAATAAACACGCAGTGAAGTGCTGATGTTAACAGCAACTGATCACAAAGAACTCACAGCTTGAATAAATTAGGTCACATCAACAGATGACCTAGTTCTATATGCACACATCCAACTGATGGGAAATGATGTGCTTCAGTGCAAGGCAAGTTTTGATCTGCAAGACTCAAAAGAAACAAAAGAGGGCTTAAAGAAAAGGTGCCTTCGAAGGAAAGGGAGTATTATTTTCTCAGAGAAACTGGTGCCGTGCACCATTCCTCAGAGGTGGAACCAGAAAGCACATAAACACTAACTTGATGGGTGGAATTTCCCAAGCACTTCTGCAAGCAAACAACTTTGACCGGTCGGCCAAAAACTAAAGGCCTAGTTATAAACAAAGTGCCTTTGCCAAGTTTCCTTATCTGACCTCGTAAAGAGAACGCAACCTTACCGTTCCAAGTCCAAGGTGTCCCTGTGCTTTGGAACTTGAAAGCTGGACACCTCAAAAGGTCTGGGCTGAAGGTAGGAAATCGTTAGCAGTAAGAGCCACGTTCCCTCCTAGAGAACCTTCTGCAGGGCAGTGACAGACAGGACCGAAGGAAAAGTGGGCAGAGTAATAGATTTACATAAACAGATCTCTCCACCCAGGCTGGCTTGAGACATTATCACAGGGACAAGCTAGGCAAAAGGAATCAGAGCAAGACTGGAGAGGCTTGTGGGGTAGGCAGGGGGTGCAGTCTAAGTCAGGTATGGGACCTAAATAGGCTTGTCAGGCCTCTCCAATTGGACCTTCTGGCCATTTTGGTCAAGCCACACATACCTACAGATGGCATCCTGTATATGGGGCAAGACTTGGCTCAGTTGAAAAGGGTTTGCAGACGGTGTCAATCAGCTGATCAGTGGTACCTGCAGTGGTGCCTTGGGCAAAGTCCTTCACAAGTCCCCACAATCAGCTGATTGCCAGGACTTGCAAAGCCCCTTTTCCTAGCACTCTGCAAGACCCGACTGTCGGCTGATTGTGGGGTCCCCTGACAGGGCCGTCTTAAGTATATCCGGCGCCGTGCTGCAAAGATCCCTCCAGCGCCCCCACCCCCGTTTCCCAGAGTTGTCAACCTTTTTACGTTGCTGCTGGCAGCTTTGTGGGGCTGGAGGAGGAGGGCAGCGGCTGGAGGGCAGCTCCTCCGGTGGGGAAGAGGCAGAGGCTCCGGGCACGGCGCTGCTTCAGAGAGGCGGGCGAGGGCAGGGAGCTGATGCCAGGAGGCACCGCGTCCAGCCACCACCTCTTCCCTGGTGCCCTCCAGAACTTGGCACCCTGGCACCCCACGCCACTTGCCTCTATGGGCAAGACGCCCCTGTCCCCTGAAGCACTTTGCACTAGGCTTCAGGGTACCCGACAATCAGCCAAGTGAAGTATTTCAAAAAGTGCTTTGTGGGGCTGTACATTTTCCCGCATGTTATGGTTTCAAACCGTATCGGCAAAAAAGGCTGACCTGGCATCATTGTGATGCCAGGGGATTGACAGCTGGTTGGCCCCACCTACCTGTCGAATTTGGCCTGGGCAAGATGGAGGAGATAATGACCCCAATTCCTAGTCTAGAGCCAGATAGAGAGGCTGGAAGCCTGCCTCTGGGTCTGAGGCTGTGCACCCCTGATCTAAGCAATTCTGCCAGGGTTAAGAAAGTTTAGTCCAAACATGAAGCTATATTTACAATGAAGCTTGTTTTTAAACGCTCCGCTTCCTTGATTACAGTTTCTGAAGCCTTCGTGCCTGAGCACTGTTTACAGCCCTTTGTAAACATGGCATTTTGAAAGAACTTGCTTGCATTACATAAAGCATTTCTGCAACCAGATCCAGACATGTAAACACCCTTTTTATAGTCGGTTATCAAGTCTTCATCTGACCTCTGTATCTGGAGAAACTAGCCAGCAATCATGTTTTTGGGTCAATGTCCTCAAAAGCTCCACCTGTTCATTTCTGCAACTTGGGCTGCAGCAGGTGAGAAACAGAGAACAAGACCTCTGCAACTTTTAATAATGGTGCAGAAATGGAAATGTCAGCAGTCTCTGCTCTTCCACACACCAATTAAAGGTGCAATAGCCCCGACCTCTTTTGCCTTTGCCCACCTTATGTTAAAGGCACAAAAGCACAGAAGGCTATCTGCTGGTAATTTGGCAGTGATATGTTTACCTTGCTTTTCCTTTTTTTTTTTTTTTTTTTGCAAGCTGTAGACACCATGCACTTTGACCAAGGAGAAAATACATGTCGGCTGTTGTGCATTTTTTTAAAAAAATGTAATTTTGTGCATTACTTTTCTTCCAGAAAAAGGTGCCGGTACTGTGTACCCTTGAGAGCCACCAGAAAAAAAACAACCACTGATTTGGTGGGTGCTTTAAGGAAATAGCATGTCTGCAGGGAAAACCTACCATTGTTGTTAGAAGAGTTGTTAAGCCTGTTATAATCTTTGACTAAAGTAATAATATGTCTTATATGGCAATTCTACACACACAGCTATCTGGAAAACAGTCCCATTGAACTTAGAGGGACCTTTCCCCCTTAGTAAATGTTATGGCTATGTATCATATTTCTTACCTGTCTTTCACCATAAGGAATGCAAATGTAAACCATTTACAACTAGAATAGGGTGGGTCCTAAAATATTGCCCCACCAGCCAGAAAGTACCTCCAACCACTTGCCTGCTTTCCTACTTTAAACCTCTCTAGCACAGTGTTTCCCAACCTTTTTCCGACTGTGGCCCCCCCGGGGCATAGCCTAGGGGGGTCAGGAGGGACAGCTGCCTCCCAATAAGTAAAAATCAATACAAATGTGAGTTTCTGCCCCCCCCCAACAAAACCCTGAAGGAGAGTCTAGAACCTCCTGAGGGAGATCCATCTTCCTTGTATTATAAAAAGTAAACAACACTTATTGACCCCAGTTATTTGACACAAAGGGGAAAACCTACAGATGCAGTCTAAAAGAGCTCTGCATATAGGGGAGAATTAAAAAAAAAAGTGGTCCTCACTGACCTGGTGCAAAAAGATCTTGTCATCAAGAGGAGCACTGGCTGCCTAGATAAAACACTATAGCCCCACACACCCTTACCTGGGAGTAAGGCCCACTGAACTCAGTGCGGCTTTCTTCTGAGCAGACAGTTATTTATGAGATGCAAGTCAGCAGCACCAGACGACCCCGCTGGGCTGGATCTCACCCCGCGCCTTGCAGAGCCGGGCCAAGGCTTCCCCTGTGCCCCTTGGCAACATTCAAAGGCCCTGATCCACTAGGCGCTGGGGTGGATTGCACCCTGCGCCTTGCAGGCTGCCTCCGGGCCCAGCACTGGCAGCAGCAACAAGCAGCTCTGACTTGCCCAGCCCTACCCATTGCCACCCCAACCCTGCACTTAGCTGACCTGAGGGTTCTGGGTAGTGGGCCCTACTGGTCAAAGCAGGAGCCTCAGCGATCGCCCTCTCCTGCTGGAAAGAAACCAGAGTGCTCCAAAGGTGGCAAAAAGGAGTGTTAGGCCCTGCCTAATATCTAATGACATCCCCAAAGACAAGAAAAATGTATTCCTTTACGCAACAGCAGCTGCCAGAATATTGCTTGGAAAAACTGGATGGGGGAGTAAATCCCATTACTATTAGAATGGCAAAACAAACTCTGCGGGTTTGTAGAAATGGCAATTATTAGAGGCCACTCAAATCAGAGAATAATTAGAGACTGGGATGGAGTGAAGGAATACATGAAAAAATATGGTTCCGGAATTGAAATATTAATAGAGAATGTGTAAAAAGTGCAGGGGTAAGTAAGAAAATAATAATAGAATCATTTGAATAATTATTAAATTATAACAACACAACAAGATGAAAGAAGTAAGATATTGAGATCACACATGGGTGAAGGGGAGTGGGGGGTATATGGGAACCTATAATATCATTTATAATATAATTTGTTAATTGCGTTGTATTTACATATAGAAAAGGGAAGCCTAGAGCAATTAGATATATTTTAATTTAGGCAATCTATGTAATAGGCTTATGTTAGAAAATTAATATGATTTTGAATTTGATGTTTGTAATTTTTTTTTGTTTTGAATTTTTTATTTTTTTATTTTTAAAAAAGGAGTGTTAGGCCCTGGTGGGCCACCCCCTTACCCGCTTGGTACTGGCCAAGCGGATAGCCGGCAAATCAGGATTTTTTTATTTTTAAAAATTGCTCCCCCCCTTCACTTCTCATTTCCCTCTGTGGCCCCTGAGCCTTGAGCTGTGCCCCCCCCCCCCGTTTTTTCACCTGTGGCCCCCTGTGAATATCCTTGGGCCCCCCAGGGGGCCACATGGCCCCCGGTTGGGAAACACTGCTCTAGCAGGTGACACTGTCTGTCACCTTCTTTCTTAACTCTGTGTTGCCTTGGTGGAACGAACGGGGACAAAACTCAAATTAGTTCTCTCTGGTGCCACCTACTGGCAGGCTCCCTGCTTTCTGCCCTACCAGTGCCACCAGTCACCACTGGGTGGGAGAGCTCTCTGTTGGCAATGCTCTGCCTCTGGATTCCCTGAACTTGAACAGAGGGTTGAGCCAGATGAAGCAAATCTATGGTTTGCTCCAGGCAGCAGCAAGACGAGTGGGGTAGGCAGGAACTGGCATCTGAACTGTGCAGCAATTATTTTTTTCTATTCCAAGTCACGGTCCTATTGGAGAACATCGTTTGAGAAACCCTTCAGGCAGCAAAACATCTCTGCTTGACTGTTGAGCAAAGGCATAATTGTTTACTTATTGAAACCTGTTGTCAGCGTATGCAGGGTTTGCTCAGCAGTTTTGTTCAAACAGCAGAATTTAGGTCAGCCGAGAACTTTGGCAGCTGAAGTTTTGCTTGTTGCACAGCTGTCGAAGGCCACAGGACTTCCACCAAGGAAAATTTAAAAAGCTGGCAAAAGTTATGGGCCACACCTTCCAGCTGCTCCCATTTCTCAGGTATTTTGAACATTTATTCTATTGATTTGACACCTTAGAATTGGGGGGGGGGGGCGGGCTGTTACACGTAATGGCCTGTTGTCTGGTAACTCTCTCCTCCATGAATTTGCCTAAACCTTTTTTTTTTTAAGCCCCAAGTTGGGGGTCATCATTGCCTTCTGGGGGGGTGGGGGGGTCAGTTCCCTAGTTTGACTATGCGCTGTGTGAAGTGGAGGCCTAAGAATTGTAGCTCTGTGCTGGAAATAGGAGTCTCCAAAGAACTCTCAACACCTTTAATCAAATGCAGTTCCCAGGATTCTTGCAGGGAAGCCATGAAGACTGCTTAAAGTGGTACGATACCGCTTTAAATGCATAGTGCAGATGTGACAAATGTTTCCCACAAAGCTTGTTATTCAAGACTCAGGCAGTCGTGGCGGGTCATTGTTTACAGACATTTGTAAACACAAAGTTTCGAAAGGCCTTGCTTGCATTGTACAAACCATTTCTGCAAGCAGGTCAAGATGCCTAGACGCCCTCTCTATAATTAGGTTGTCTTTGTCCATGGAGTTTTCTTGGCAGGGATACTGGAGTGGCTTGCCGGTTCCTGCTCCAGGTGGATCACGTTTGGTCAAAACTATCCACTATGACCTGTCCATCTTGGGTGGCCCTGCACAGCATAGCTCATAGCTTCTCTGAGTTATTCAAGCCCCTTCGCCACGGCAAGGCAGTGATCCATGAGGAGAGCTGGACCATAAAGAAGGCTGATCGTCGAAGAATTGATGCTTTTGAATTATGGTGCTGGAGGAGACTCTTGAGAGTCCCATGGACTGCAAGAAGATCAAACGTCTCCATTCTTAAGGAAATCAGCCCTGAGTGCTCACTGGAAGGACAGATCCTGAAGCTGAGGCTCCAATACTTTGGCCACCTCATGAGAAGAGAAGACTCCCTGGAAAAGACCCTGATGTTGGGAAAGATGGAGGGCACAAGGAGAAGGGGACGGCAGAGGACGAGATGGTTGGACAGTGTTCTCAAAGCTACCAGCATGAGTTTGACCAAACTGCAGGAGGCAGTGGAAGACAGGAGTGCCCGGCGTGCTCTGGTCCATGGGGTCACGAAGAGTCGGACACGACTAAATGACTAAGCAACAACAAATAGTTAGGTTACCAACTTTTCAGCTGGCCTCCGCAGCCATGCTTTTGATCTGGAGCAATTGGCTAAGGCAGTGGTTCCCAATTAGGGGTTGGGAGACCCCTGGGGGTCCGCGGCACGCGCCCAGGGGGTCTGCAGCATCATCCCCTGCTAGGGGACTCACTTATCTTGTTAATTGCACAAGGAATTAAATTTCTCTCCCCCCCCCCAACTAAATCTTTGTCATTTTTGTGTGGTAATATCACAAATTTTATGGTCTTTTATTTAGTATACCTAAAATCCTTGGCTTATTAGGTCCTACCCCACATCTTCTTCCAAAAATTGCTTTGCACAGGTAACTACCATAGTGTTACCAATATTTTTGAAAGTAGGGGCTCCGTGGCTTGGCTTTTGAAAAATAGGGGGTCCTGAGTAATTTGCTAATTGGGAACCACTGGGCTAAGGGATAAAGCTCAGCTCCATGTGGGGCTGCCATACGTCCAGGATTTGGCCATTCAAATTGCGTCCAGGGGGGAATTCCCAGTGTCTGGGGAAACCTGGACGTGTGGCAACCCATTTTGGAGGAGCAAATTTCTTTTCAAAAAGCTCCAAAACTCTTTTTTGGGGTGATTTTGCAAAAAAAGGAAAAAGCTCAGCAACTTTGCCCCCCTAACTAAAGAGTTCAACAACTTTGGTGTCTGGATTTTCACTTTTTTACATATGGCAACCCTAGCTTCATGTCTGCCAAAGCTTCTGCAACTCAGGCAAACGCCTTCTGTTTCAACTTTTAAATGCCTGCTGAGAACTTTTCTTTTCCATCGTTTATGCAAGCAATTAAGAATACATCTTTGCGCCATCATGGAGATGCCACACGCCATACTTGGCGAGAGGCTGGCATTTTGCAAGCCCTTGCTGCTCATCTTCTCCACCCCAGGGGTGTGCTGGACAACCTGGGGCTGTCAAGTGGTGACGTGGGTAGGACATCGCCTCTTCCACTTTCACTGCCTGTGGAGAGTGCTTCACCCCACCTCATAAGTGGGCCAGCTCTGCCCTACAGACTTAAACTGGTTTAGCAGCCAATCCTTCTTCCTAGAAAACTCTGGGAACTGTAGTTCTGTGAGAGGAATAGTGGTCTCCTAACAGTTCCCAGGACCCTTAGCATACTACTGTGCCCATGATTCTTTGGGGGGGGGGGAACCATGGCTGAGAGGCAGTGACTGGCCCAAAGACACACCGTGAGTTTCCGGACCAAGCGGCAGATTTGAAGCCTGGTTTCCCAATTCCAAGTCGGATACTCTAACTTTCTGAAAAGACATAAGTGCTGAGTTTTGTGATTTTCTGACTAGGTTTTTGAATGATTTATTGCTGTTGTGGCTAATGTTGTTATGGCTGCTGTTACTTGGCGCATGTTAGAAATAACAACATAGAAACCAGGCTGTGCTTTCCTGGTGTATATACATCACAATTAACCACCACAAATTCGCTATTCCAAGGATAGGGTTGCTTCCCATTCAACTGCCTCCTCTCCAGCAGCTGAGTCTTAAATCAATACTAGCAATGGGAGAGAGTCATCTGCCGGACCTGAGGGAAGTCAGCAGTTTAGTTATGTGGGTTCAAGACCAGGGATGGTGAAATCTCAATTTCTAGGGCCAAAATACTGGATCCCAAACCAAATTCAGCCTATTTTGGTTGACCTAGGGTTCAGCTGGAGTGGATTGAGAAATAGCCTCAGGACAGATTGGGTCCTCCCAGCGCAACCTGGGGCTGTCAAAAGGGGCGAGCAGCCTTGAGGAGGAGGTGCAGGCAAGCAGATTGGGCGCTTCTGTGCCCTAATAAACACTGTGCAAAACCCCAAAGTGCCAAATCAGGCCCTGAATTGAACTGGGAGGGTCATGCACAGCCCTGCCAGTTCTGGATTTTCTCCGTTTCAGATTGTATCTTTCTAAAAAAAAGTCCTGGTTAGAATTCAGTGCATTTCAGTGCAAATTTCTCATGAATACATATTCTGGTATGCAATTTGCCTTTCTTGGGCAAAGCGAATTCCCCTAATATGTAATGCATTTTGGCATGTTATCTGCACCAACATATACATCTGAACGCACCATTCACCCTCGTAGATGCAGATTTCCTGGCTGTGCTGTTTTCCTGATCCTAAGTTGCCCTTGCCCCAGATTTTGGTATTAGCCCTGGGGCTTTAACATACAGGCACGATAAAGTTACTTGCATCTTTTTGAGGATGGGAGGGGGAAGGAAAATGTCAATCAAGAAATCAGTGTGGGGCTGGTTAACCCGGACACGGCTGTTCTGATCAAAACTGGAGACCTCCCTCCCCTTGCATGCAGCCACTTTAAAAGACAAAAATCTGAAGATATGGTGATGAATCTCTAGTGTCACCTTTGTTTTGACTCTTCAATGTCTATTTCAAAATCAACCAGTCGCATTTCTAGATCAGCTGCCCTGCTGGTGGTAGTGGGAAAATAAGTATTTTGAGAATGAGCGCAACTCGGTATTTCCAGGGAAAACTGTCATCTATTTCTAGAGCTGAAGACTTTGTATTAAATTGCAGCCCAGGGAGCTATTTTCAAGTCTGCCACCTGCTGGCATGACTTATTCCAGGCTATTCCCTTTTCAATTGCATCCAAAGTCCAAAAATAACCAGTTTCCCTGAGCTATTTTTGAGGCAGATAAGGCTGCATTTTGAATAATAAGCTTCTTTTACCATTAACCACTGGGTCAGACATAACAGTACAACCCAGAGAAGCCGGAGTACTGTGCTCTTCAGTGAGTGAAAAGCACTCATGTGTTGATAAATTTAAAACTGGCTGCAAGAGCTTAGCGGGAGATGCCTTACATTCCAATCCTGACTATCCCTAGTGGGAAGCAAGCTCCACTGAGTTCAACAGAACTTACTCTTAGGAAAGTGTGTATAGGATTGAATCATTAGGGCAACTCCAGGCAGCAACTATTTTGCAGGAGGGGTTTGACTGCCTTCTGAAAAACACCCCAACTTCTCTCCTGTAGACCAGAGATGTGAGACTCAGGAACAAAGACTGCTCTGAGAAATAGCCTGATTTAAAAAAAAGATCAAAATATGTGTCATTCAATATTGATCATTCAATGTATGTAAACAATTTCAGGTGTGTTCCAGGTATCGTCTGCAGACGTGACCTTTTTAAAAGACCAACCAGCAACAGGAGGTCAGCACCTAAATTGGTCCCAGGTGTTTTGTTTTGAAAGCAGCCGGCATAGTAATTCCTTTAAAAGTTGGTAGTAATAGCCTATGTGGTATGAGTGGCTAGTATTCATGTAGTAGGCAAATTCTGAATGGTTGTGGGGGGGGGGGGGAGTGGATCAAAGTACATCGAATACAGATGGACAATAGCCAGGCACCTCTTTAAAGAAAACAAGTATTGGTCGCCGAGCATAAGGTACTGCGGTCTTAGCTGCAAAATTACTGTAAGTTGCCTGGCTTTTTGCAGGGGCAAGCCATGGGGCACCTTAAAGACTGTTTTTTGGTGGCACAAGTTTTTGTGGAATAAAGCCCATTTGATGGTATGCATTGAATATAGTCTTGGGAGCCCATTTTATGCTCCCTTGTCATTAGTGAGGAACTTGAATAGCTGCACCTGCTTGTCCTGCAGATTAGGCAAATGAAGAAAGAGTTCACTCCAGTCACGATCAACGTTTTAAATACCAGCACACAGGATGAAGGACGTGGTACAGAGGGAGAGCGAGATACATTATTCGTTGGCTCCTATCTCCCCAGGATCAACACCTGATCAGAAAGGAGGAAGCTGTATGTAACCAGTGTAGAGCTTACTGGGAGAGGCTCCTTAGCCCTACCAGGGAGCCTCTTGCATTGATGTTAGGACACACAAAAAAGTGGCTTGAAGACTATCATCAAAGGACGCTGCCTCGTACTGAAGTCTTATCTGTGTCAGTGCTGTCCACACCAGGGGTCACGACTGTGTCTGCCCACCCATATCACCTATGGTACCCTCCAAATGTCTTGGAAAATGTCCCCTCCAAAATCCACAATTCACGAGACAGTTTCCCTCTTCCTCCTCAGTTCCTGCTTGTACTGGCTCGGCCTCTTCTAACCCTCTAAACATGCCCACATTCCACAGAACACCAACGCTCCCATCGTCTCTGAAGACAGGAGAGGTGCAAAAAAGTTTGTCTCTGTGAGCAAACATGGCAGCGGCTGGCGTAGGTCCATTTCCCCCATTGCCTGTGTGTGTATGTATGTGTAATGATCATCCATCCCAAGCTGCGTTCCTTTTCTCTTTTCCCGTGCTTTTAAATGTGGCGGCCATTTTGTGTCGCCATTTTGTAGCTGGTGCCCACGGCGCTCTCTCGAAATCCCAAACGGAGCTTTTGTTCCCAAAAGCTACCTGAACCAACCAGCACAGGATGCAACCAATCTAAATGTCGTAGGATAAGATTGCAGCTACGGGATCCAGCCTTGCTGTCTTCTATTTACACCAGGCCTGAAACACTTGCAACCCATTAAGCTAAGCATGGGCTTCTGGTGGCTTGCCAAGCCTCCAAAATGGCAAAAAAGCAGGCTGGCAGGAAACAATAAAGGGGGTGGGGTGGGCTGCTTTACACTTGCCGGGTCACAAATCAAGTCTGATGGATAAGCTGTTTCTCCTAGTCTTTGAGAGTGACAGTGGCGCTTAAGAGTAACATCCCTGTTTTGATTTGGGCCACGTTCACACCATACATTTAAAAGCACTATTATACCACTTCAACACTCACAGATAATCTTGGCCACTGTAGTTTGTTAAGGGTGCTGGGAAGTAAGGATGTTACCCAGCAATTTGAACATAACTTGGACCTAGTCTCTATGGCTGAAACCCAACGAAGCATTTCCACTGGTAAAAGCACTTCAGGCTACATGCTGGAATAGCCTCTCCCTCTTCTAACTAAATATGCCCCCTAATTATGTTCTGGGGTTTCCCCACCAAATTTCCAGAGCAGATTTAGGGGACACAGGGTGGAGAAGAGCGACAGGAGATTCTGCCGAGCAGCCAAAAATGCTTTTGCTAGCAGAACTGTTTAGCTGGATACACACCCTATATAGGCAGCAGAAATAAATGGTGCAATGGACTATATACCATTTTAGACTTGCAGATGGGAAAAACCATGTTTTTTAGCTCTTCCTTATAGCTGACAGACAAACCCTTCCTTGCAAGCAGAAAACAAGCTCAATAGGAAGAGGGCCAGGGTAGAATTTGCTACACTACGGTGTCAATGTTCCACTTGAAGAGAGCTTCTACATGGAAGAATTTGCATTCCTCCTCCTGCAATCTGAAGCGTTAGCCTCACCTACCACCAGATTCTGCTACAGGTTGGGTCCGACTCTCTTGTAATGCCTTTAGGGTCTGGGTTCAAGACTGCCCAAAGACTCCCCCCCAACCCCCCCCCAGCAGTGTACAGTCCAAGCAACTCATACAAGTCATTGGTGGCACACGACTCTGCTGCAATGGAAAACTCTCCAACGAAGTCTTCAAAACGGATGGCACAAGATTGCATACAAAGGTGTACACTTGACTTGGGGACCTGTTACAGTTTTTAGTTTTTAAGAAGGGGGACACTTTCCTTCACAGGTTTTGACTAAGCCACTTGATGTAGCTGTCCCTGGTTTGGAATCCTGCAGAAAAATTGGTAGGCCAAACGGTGAAGATCATGCAGCCGTGAAAACAGTCTTCAAAATGGTCGATAGTCACCGCCACACCTGCTTTCTCTAACCGTTTGGCATACATGAGTGCGTCATCTCTCAGAACATCTATCTCGCAAGTCAGGATGTAAGTCTTTGGCTGGACGCGGAACACCTCCTTCTCAGCTAGCAAGGGAGCGGCACGGACATCTAGCAAGGCAGGTATGTCCCGGATTATTTCTGCCTTTCCCGTCGTGTGTGCGACAGGTTTGTAGTTCTTCCTGAACCTCGAAGGTAGGAGGAAAGTCCAGTCCAGGTGTTCTCTGAAGGCATTGGCCTCACTCACGTCGAGGGCGGTGTGGTTGTTGACCACCATGGAATGGGCAAAGTCGTAATTTCCGTTGAAGTAATCTATCCAGAACTTCACCATGACAAAACGGGGAAGGACAGGCGTGACTTCATTCTGCTGGTACGAGGGGGTGTTGAAATCGAACGGCTGAAGGACTGGATAAATTAGAGCCTGCAGTTTAAATCTGGTGGTTACATTTTCCTCTTGAGTCATCTGCGGAAGCAAGGCAGACAAACAGGGCACGATTCAGATGTTGCATGCAATACTATCACAACGTAACATATGTAAACACAATGAGAAATGGGTTGCTTTATTTTCTTTGATGCCCTCAAAAGTAAATTTCACTCTCATCAGAGAACAGAACATTAAGCCATCAAGACTGTTTTTTTTTTGGTGGCACAAGCTTTTGTGGAATAAATTGTACTCTGTGACAATCCTCCAACTGAACTCTTCCAGACTGTACTTTTCCCATTCTGTTGCCATTTACTTCCCATGAGATGATGCAATCCCAGTCCATCCCGGTCCCACACATGGATGCAGTAAAGTATTTCCCATCTGGTTCCTGCACAGTTTTTAGAAGATAATTCTGTTGACATCCCCAATCTGCACATCAGAATAGTCACCAAAAAACGTGAGTGGAGTATTTACAAGGTGAACAGAGGGGTTACTATCTCCCCACCCCACATTTAAATTCTGTAAATCTGCTTAGAACAGCTTCAAAAGGGCGGCCATTTTGTCGCAGATAGAGCATCCCTTTGTGTATCCAATTACAGTGGTACCTCGGGTTAAGAACTTAATTCGTTCTGGAGGTCCGTTCTTAACCTGAAACTGTTCTTAACCTGAGGTACCACTTTAGCTAATGGGGCCTCCCGCTGCTGCCGCCGCTGCGCAATTTCTGTTCTCACCCTGAAGCAAAGTTCTTAACCCGAGGTACTATTTCTGAGTTAGAGGAGTCTGTAACCTGAAGAGTCTGTAACCCCAGCTACCACTGTACATAGGAAGTGACATATTGCTGCTTCCTGCACCATTTTTAAAAGTGCTTTTACCTGGTGCAGAGGTGGTTTGATTAAACAAATGAGGAGCAGTTCATGGCAAAATCCAACCTGGACTGAAATCCTCTTGAGATCCCTACCTCCAACCCTTACATTCTCTCCTCCTCTTATTCCTATGAGTATATACTGTAGACACACACATGATAATGGAAGCTCAAAGTCCATGCGTCTGACAAGAGTGAGTGCCACAGCTTATGACATAATAAAATGTGTTAATCTTTCAGACACGGGCGTTTTTCACTGCAGCAAACAAACATTGCTACCCCGCCCCCCATAAAAGAGTGCGTATGCTGAGATGGAGCACAAATAAGACTTAACTGCTTCTTGTAAGTGATCTGGAAAGTCTCTAGCACTCGACAGTCATGCAACCCAATCTAGCATTTGTTTACCCTGAAGTCAGTATCACCTTAGACAAGGCAAAACATTCACAGGATTTCCGCTCAAAGTATCCTCCTCTTATTTCAGCTATCAAAGCCCCTGTGAGGAGAGTTTGGCATCTTACTCAATCCACATGCAGAAACCTACCTAAGGTGTGGGTTAATTACTTGTTTATTGCCTTTCCACAACCTTGGTAACCTCTTTCCCTGATGAGTTCTGGAGAACTTGAAAGCTTGTAACATTTGTGCTGTGGCATCATCACATCCATTGCAATGATTTAATGGAACATTTAGTGCCCTGTCCTCCAAATGTTATAATAATAATAATAATAATAATAATAATAATAATAATAATAAATTTTATTTATACCCCGCCCTCCCCAGCCAACACCGGGCTCAGGGCAGCTAACACAAAATATATAATACATTAAAAACACAAAATCAAACAATTGGTTAAAATACAGTGGGACTCCAACTCCCATCAGCCCCCATCCAGAGTGGCCAGTGGCCAGGGATCCTGGGAGTTGGAGTTCAGCAACATCCAGAGGGCTACAGGTCCCCCATCCCTGATTTAGTGCTTGAGAAGAAGCCCTACACCCACACTTGTCAACAGGAAGCAGCAACAGCGTATAAGAAACTTCACTAACTGACCTCACTCAAGATGGGTGAAGTAGAGAGTCCTGCCGTTTACAGATTGTTTGTGTCAAAAGGAAGCACAGAAGTTAAGCAGCTTTATCATTCAAGAACTAATGTCAAGGACTCCCTCTCTCCATATGAACCTACCCAGACCCTGAGATCATCCTCTGAGGCCCTTCTTCATGTGCCTCCTCCTCAAGAAGTCCGGAGGGTGGCAACACGAGAACGGGCCTTCTCTGCAGTGGCTCCCCATTTGTGGAATGCTCTCCCCAGGGAGACTCGCCTGGTGCCTTCATTACATACCTTTAGGCACGAGGTGTTTTTCATAGAAGTTTTATTGTTTATAGCCGATGGCCATCGCAATATGTTTTTCATATTGTAGTTTTCTGTTATGAACCACCTTGAGATTGACGGATGAAGGTCGGTACACAAATTTAATAAATAAGGTTTTAATTTAGACTCAGTTCTACTCTTTAAACACGTTCATGTCCCACTTTCCCATTAATTATTCCATTAGCTATTAACCTGGAAGTTGACTTACAGTCCAAACCAATGACTGACGCCTGCTTAAACTTGCATAATATCCCATCTTCCCACATAATGATTTCCTGCTGGAAACGGGGGCGCAATTGGCTACTGCTTTGGCAAGAAGAAGGGCGTTGGCAGTGGAAGATTTCATTGTGAACTGTAAATCAGGGTTAGTCAATATGGTGCTCTAGGTAAAGTTTACCAGATTTAACCCGATTTACAAATCAGTCCCCATACAAAATCCATTGAAGTTTAAAAGTGTGTCCTCGGATTCATTGAAAAAAAAATCTGGTAATCTTACTCTAGGTGTTACAGAGTTTGGATTTGATATCCCGCTTTAGCACTACCCAAAGGAGTCTCAAAGCGGTCAACAATCTCCTGTCCCTTCCTCCCCCACAACAAACACTCTGTGAGGTGAGTGGGGCTGAGAGACTTCAAAGAAGTGTGACTAGCCCAAGGTCACCCAGCAGCTGCATGTGGAGGAGCGGAGACGCGAACCCAGTTCCTCAGATTACGAGTCCACTGCTCTTAACCACTACACCACACTGGCTCTTATAGGTCTGCAGGTTCCATCAACCCTAGATAGAATGACCAATGGTCAGGGCTGATGAGAGCTGTGGTCCAACTGGAGGCTGCCAGTTGGCTGCCCATGTTCTTCATAAAGTATGGAGAACGTGCTGGGACCATAACTCATGTTAGAGCCATGCTTTGCTTCTCCTGCTTCCAATCCCTGTTTTCTGTAGTCTGCGGTTACTTGGTGCTGCAAACTGCACATAGCTGTCAACCGTCCCTTATTTGGCAGGAAACTCCCTTATCCCAGCGCCGTGTCCCGCTGCTGTCCCTTATTGATGATGTCCCTTAAATTTCCCGGGTTTCAAAGGAAGCAGCTCCTCTCCCTCTTTGCTTGCCGGCCAGGGAGGAGGGAGGCTCCAACTGTGTTGCTTGGCTGCGTTGCTCACCCAATAAGGAGTCTAAGAACGACTGGGGGGTGGAGCTTGCATGCCTTGTGCCGATCAAATCGGCCGCGTTGCCTGGGGACTCACCTTTGCTCAGCTTCCCAGCAGAAAGGTGACGGTGGTTTTCTTTGCTGCATCCCCTTTGCCGGGTTGCTGCGCTGTGGGAACCACTGCTTGAGGCTTCGTTTGGCTGCTGGCTGGGCTTTCTGCCTTTGGCTCGGAGGGGCTCTGAAGTTGAACATACCTGTGCTGGGAAAATCCCTTATTTGGGCTGCTGATCCCTTATTTTCGAGGCTGCTGATCCCTTATTTTCGAGGCTGCTGGTCCCTTATTTTCAAATCTATAAGTTGACAGCTATGAAACTGCAGAAAACAGGGGTTGGCACTGGGACATTCTGCAGTGTGGCTCTACGCTGAGTAATGGTCCCCAGAATGTTCTCCACGCTTTAGGATCCCTAAAGCACTTGTGTTACCTCTTGGCATACGGCAGCGGCCAAGTTTCCTCCTGCGCTGTCTCCCGAAATGGCAACTCTGCTGGGATCCACGGAATATCGAGCGAGGACTTCCGGGAGCATAAAGTGCTTCGTAGCCTGGAGGACATCGTTGAACTGCACTGGGAAGTGGAAGTCTGGCACGAGCCTGTACCTGCAACGAAATAAGCAGTTTCTGTTGGGAGCAGCGTTCTGGACTCGGCGCTCACATTGGGCGAGGCTAAGGCCTCAGCCTACCTTCGGACCGTATTCGAAATCTGCCATGGTCGAGAAGAACAGAAGAACACAGCCCTGCAAGATCAGGCCCATGGACCAGCCAGTCCAGAATCCTGTTCTCACAAAATGCCGTACTTTTCCGTGTATAACACGCCCCCATGTATAAGATGCCCCATATTTGGGGGGAATAAAAATTAAGAAAATGTGGGGAGATTGCCCAGAGTTGTTTTTTACGGAGGATTGCACTCACCCGCCTGGTCGACGCTAACACTTGCGCACGTTGCAATGGCCTCCTAATGTCTCTAATATGAGAGCCAATTCATGCATGTTTCTATATCAATAAAGGCTCTCCTGTTTGTTTGAACCAAAACACACCAGAGTTTTATGAATTACCTGGTACGTGTGTGTTATTTTTTCATCAGGAACATGGGAGGAGGGTGCATGCTACAGCCCTGACAAATATCACTCTGTGGCAGCTACAGATAGCAACAAAAGCCCAGCGGCCACGCTTAAAATTCCAGATGTTAACATAGCTTCAGCTTGCTCAAAGCTGTCATTTGTTTTCTTAGAAAAGTTGGCTCTTTATGTAAAAAGTTTGTCATTTGCACATAAGGCCACTAGAGGGCAGTTGGTGCCCTGAGCTGGATAAAAATAAACAGAACACTTTCTATTCTGAAAAAGTTATTGGTATTTTCTTATGAATGTGCTATGTATGTTTTATGCAAACTGCTTAGGGATTTTTTTTTTGATTAAGCTGTCTATAGACCTTGTTAAATAAAATAATAATAATCAAGAGTTTGGGTAAACAAAAAAACAAACAAAAACAAACCATTTGCAGACATATATTTATAACTAGCAATATGTGTGTATTTATATATTGTGTCTGAAAACAACAGTAAATATGGGGAGATAATGAATGAACCATCTGAGTGCAAAAGATCCTTGAGGGAGCAAATCAGGCAACTAGTTCTCCTTGTGGGGTTTCTTCAAGGAGAGAATCACACATCATTATAGTTCAGCTGTTACTTTGCCACTGTATTCCACTGGGAGTGATGGCATCACAGAATAAATTGGAAAAGAGAGGGAGAGACCCCATTACTAGAATATTTATGGTATGTGTCAGGGGTTCAGGGACAGAGGCACAGGGTAGGCAGGAGATGGAGAGCGATGGGGACGAATCCCAGGACAGCGAGGAAGAGGATGACAATGACTCTAGAGATTCCATGAGTCTTTCCAGCGAATCAGAGGATTACCAGAAGGGGGCGCCGGTGGTCAAGGCCAGGGGAGCCCCAGGGGGGACTTGTCAGGAGCAGGGGGCCAGCGGGGGATCCCAAAGTGGGAGCTGGGCGTCAGGACCAGCCTCCCCGCCAGAGTGCAGCGAAGGGGGTGGAGGTTCCAGTGTATCAGGGGAGGCGGCTCCGGCAGTAGAGAAAGGAGGGAGGTCGGAGCAAGCCACCCTCCCGGAAGGGGAGGGGAGTAGTGAAGGGAGTAGCGTAGCTGTCAAAAGGAAAGTTAGAGGTTGGGGGCGCGCGCCAAGTTCAAATGTAGAGGCGCGCGGAAGTACAGGGAGCCCGGAGGAGGGGCCAGGTCCCAAAGCCCGCAGGAGGGGGCAAGAGCAGTCTGATTCCGCGTCGGAGGAATCCAGGAGGGGCGAAACCCCAGTGGGCAGAAAGACCCTGCGGAAAAGGAAAGAGAGAAAGAGGTGGAGCAGCGCAAGCCTCTTAAACTGGTGCAGGGCGGGGACAGATTCAGAAGGGACTTCAGCGGTCTAAGCCTAGCAGACGTAGGGCTGCGCGCCTCGGATCTGAAGCAAACAATGAACTGCAATAAACACTTTTGTATATAAGAAAAGAAAGGCGTTGGTCTTTTGTGAGCTGAGACTTGAGGCAGCCCTGACAGTATGTTTTTGCATAATCAATTACTGGGTTGTTGTTTTTGGGGGGGAGGAAGAATAACTGGGAAAAGGGGCCTTTAAAAAAAAAAGTTAAGTAAACACTTGTACTTCAGCACTCTGTTCTGTTTACTATTATCCCAGGGCTTTAAAATTCAACATCTGCAATTGCTTCTAAAGCCTAGGGCTTGCTGATCAGAAGGTTGGCGGTTCGAATCCCTGCAACGGGGTGAGCTCCTGTGGTTTGGTCCCAGCTCCTGCCCACCTAGCAGTTCGAAGGCACATCAAAGTGCAAGTAGATAAATAGGTCCCGCTCCAGCGGGAAGGTAAATGGCGTTTCCGTGCTTCTCTGGTTCGCCAGAAGTGGCTTAGTCAAGCTGGCCACATGATCCAGAAGCTGTATGCCGGCTCCCTTGGCCTATAGAGCGAGATGAGTGCGCAACCCCAGAGTCGTCTGCGACTGGACCTAACAGTCAGGGGTACCTTTACCTTTACCTTTTATGTTCTGCTATAATGCTTACATGACAGTTTCCTCTGATTCTCAGTTCTGCTCCCCCTCCCATAGCATTCTGAACACTGGGAAAGAACTGAGGATCTCTTTTAAGCCCTCTTTAGGAGTTATTGACCCACATTAAGTAAACACACAAGGGGAATAAGCATACTAGCTCCACCTCGTTACCCTGTAGGTGTGCAGGACCCCCCCACAAAGTTTAAGACACCTGATTTTTCTAGGATTGTAAAGCACAAACAGAACATCCACAGGTATAGGATATTCCCCACTTCAGAAGATCGCCCTCCAATTCATGAATAGTTTTAGGAATGTCAACTGGGGGTGGAGCTTGTACACCAGGGGCCGATCCACTATCCCTCAGACATTGTGGGGGGCCAGACTATATTTTGAAAAAATAAATGAACGAATTCCTATGCCCCACAAATAACCCAGAGATGCATTTTAAATAAAAGCACACATTCTACTCAAGTAAAAACACCAGGCAGGCCCCATAAATAACCCAGAGATGCATTTTAAATAAAAGGACACATTCTACTCATGTAAAAACACACTGACTCCTGGACCGTCCGCGGGCCAGATTTAGAAGGCGATTGGGCCGGATCCGGCCCCTGGGCCTTAGTTTGCCTACCAATGTTGTACACAATCGACATTTCCCACCTTGCTTGTTGACTTTACTTGAGAAGATAATGCACGAAGATAGGATATTGCTGTCCTATTCCCCTGCAATGTAATAGCTTCTTGCCTATGGACTTCTAACAATTTGCCCTGGCTTTTTTTATTTTTTAAAAAACAACTTCCCTGAAGTATGCACTAGGATTGTCACCCAATTATTAGAGCCGAGTCCATTGATCAAGTGCGTTGTAAACAGCCATCAGTTCTTCAAACAATTGCCTAGCAACAGTTTTGGAAAAAAGGCCTTCCTCCTTTGCATGTTGTAACTGATGCCATCACAGAAGAGGCAGCCCATCCTGTGTGTGAGAGAAGAGGAAACTCCTCCTTCAAAGACGCTGCATGTCACTTGCAGTTTCTGTAAGGCCTTACACTTTTCCAACGTATTGCCCAATTAAATGGGGGCCGCCTCTTTTAATGCCTTGGAAATGGGTTTTAGTAGAACAATACAGCCAATCAGGGCCGGATTTTACATTTGATGAGGCCCTAAGCTACTGAAGGCAATGGGACCCTTTATATGTCCAGCTGTCCTTTGTCAACAACAAATTGTTGCTTTTGTGTGTGTTGAATATATGCTATATGGTAATTTGTGGACCTAATAGGTATCTAAAGCCATTTGCCCATGTTGCCATGCAACCAGTCCATGCAGAATGTAGGCACCCTATATATAGAAATGAGCAAACCAGTGATATTTTAGGGAGCAGGCTAGCAGGCGGGGCCCATTACTTACATCACAGGAGCCTACACACCACAAAACACTGTTGCTGTATGTAGGTTTTATTTTATTTGTTTTTTTATCTTATATTTTGGAAATGTACATCATTTTTCCCCTTTATTTTTTTGATGGGCCCCCAAGAGAGTGGGGCCCTAAGCTATAGCTTGTTTAGCTTATACGTAAATCCGGCACTGCATCCAATCAATGGCCCGGTGTACATCTTTTTGGAATCTATAAGCTACAGCAGAACCTCTGTTGACTTGGACCCTTCCAGATGTTTGGGACTGCAGCTCTCATCAGCCCCAGGCAGCATGGTCGAAGGGCAGAGATGGTGGGAATTCAGGAACAGCTGGAGGGCACCAGGTCAGAAGGCTGAGCTACAATGCGAGCAACTTGCCCCTGAACGGGGAAAACTGTTGCAACAACACAACAAGGAAGAGGTATCTATATCCCTATCACCTAGGAAGATGTAAGGTCATTTGATCACAATCTGGACCAGTCCTGCCTGCTCTGACTTGGCAGCTGCTCTTCACTGTCTCATCCCTGCTACCCAGAGTCCGTTTCCAAAGTTTATTTGTTGTTGCAACCATCATGGTCATTTCGACCACCGTAACAAAGAAATATACATCCTATCCCTACCATACAGAAGGCACATAGATGCACCATTAAAAGACACCATTAGCCAACTTATACATACCGTATTTTTCCGTGTATAAGACAATGTTTTTGTATTATAAAATAATGCTTAAAATTGTGGGTGGTCTTATACATGGATAGTGCAGAGGGGGGACGGGCGATTGTCTGCAGCAATGAACTGGAGATTGTCGGCGATGATTGGTGGCTGCAGCCATGTCTGCTGTTGATTGGCTGCTGCTGCATCAATTTAGTGGGTGGCTGGAGGCTGTGGAAAGGCCTGCTGTTGATTGGCTGCCGCTGTGGCAATAGAGCGTGCGATTGGTGGCTTTGGCAGCGCATGTGATTGGCAGTATTGCTAAGGCAGGTGAGTGATTTTTGGCAATTCCCCCCCCCCAACAAAGCTCAACAACTCTGGGCAATCTCCCCCCATTTTCTTAATTTGGAGTCCCCAAAAATAGGGGTCATCTTATACACATGGGCATGTTATACACGGAAAAATACAGTACATATATATTTTAAAATGTGAATCAAATACATTATTTTCTTTATTTCTTTGTCTGCTTTTCTGGATATGCTATGCTGGGGAATAAACACAGGACCATTTGCAGACATCTTGTATTTTCTACCACATGCTTTTTATACCTGTAAAGCACTGACAATCCAGGTGAATTAATGTGGTCCTTCACTCAGGCTGCAATCCCAGACACACTTAACCTGAACTGGCAGTATGCCCCACAGTGGCACTTAGCTTCTGAGTAGAACCATTCATAATAACACAGAGCCAACATATTGTGTTTGGAAGAGCATCTGACTGGGCCATGAGTGATCGCCAATGTTTGGAATGTGTTTGGAAATCGGCAGACAGCAAGGCTAGTTCCTGCATCGGATTCCTCACTAAAAACTATACGCGTGAATGCATGTATAATTGCAATGTTATCCTAAACGCAGAGGTGGCTTCCCAGGTAGGGCAGTGTGGCTGTGCTAGTTTCCTGAAAGGTGTTTCGCTGTTGTTCACTTGGGGTGGGTGGTGGCATGGTCAAAACTCAATGGCAGGATTGCTGGATTGGCTTTGCTGGTATATTTTTTTGGGGGCAGTAACAGCAACCCACCTGCCAGGAAGCTAGAATACCTGCTCCTCTCGACCTGCTGACATCATCAACATGAGCAACTACTGTGTTTTGCTAGTCTTAACCACAAAGCCTTTCCAAACCATCCAAATTGCATTGAAACCCAAGATGTACTACAATGAATTGAAGAAAATGTTCCATCTAAAATTTGTTAAAAAACCTGAAGCATTTCTGTTAGGGATTTGGCAGGAAAAGACCTGCCAAAGAAGTTGAAAAATATCTTCATGTGTGCGACAATGGCGGCAAGAGTCTTAATAGCACAAGGATGGAAGACTGAGGAAATCCCGACTAAAGAATTATGGCAAGAGAAACTGATGGACTATGCCGAATTGGCAAAATTGACACATAAACTACGGGACAAGGATAACTGTGACTTTAAAGAGGAATGGGAACCTTTTACAAAGTATCTAAAGATGCAACAAAGTGAATTGGACTCCTTGGCAGGCTTTGAATAAACACTCACAAACTTTTTACTGATAATAATCACTTAGATCAATTAAGGACTTATACAATTCAGAGAATAGCATTTATAGAGAAACCAGAAATTTGAACTGAGGGAAGTTGGGGGGGCGGTGTTGTTTTATGGGAGGGAGGAAATGGGGGGGTAATTAAGGATGATATGTTTTAAGATACGTTTTGTTGAATTACCTAATAATTTTTTTTTTTTAAAAAGAAACCCAAGATGTACCAGCTCATCCCATGCTTGCCGTACTCACTCGATTGAAACGACTACAGCGTCCAGAGATTCAGCCATAATTGAGCAAAGATTGTTATAGTAACCTCCTCCTGGAATCAGAGAGACAACCAGTTATTTCATGAGGCGTGTCCAAACCACCCTTTATGCAATGGTCATAGGGCAGATTGCAAATTAAGAATATACTAAACACCTAAGGTGTTAAAACTAATCAACACTCAGGACAATTACAGGGCTATCACATATATCTAGATTTAATCCTTTAAATCGGCAGCAGGGACTTCTGTATGTTGTTTGGCAACCCCACCTCTAGCCAGCATGACCAATGGTCAGAGAGGAATGCTGTTTGCACTTATAACCTTGAGATAGTTATTTACCAAACTGTCTTTTTGAGATGACTGCTACCTGGCGTGATGAAGCAGATTACAGCGTTTGATAGGTGCCCAGACAGGCAAATGGTCTTCAGAGTGTTTACGTCTGTGAGACTTGGACATTATTTTGTATTTTGTGTAACTGAAGTTCAGGCTTGTAACAGAAAGCTTAGAGAAGCTTCTTTAAAGCTGGGAAGATGCGAACCAGCTTATCACAAGTAAGGCCTAGAGTAATCTCCATGGCCCCGTGGCACTTCTTCCAGCCACTGCAATCACAAGAATGGCTGCAACAGATCTGCCATCATTCACGAGTCATGTCTGTAGACACAGACCGAGAAAAGGGCTGCAGGTTCAGGGCAAGGGAATCTACTTTGCATGCACAAAGCCATTGAATCTAATAATAATAATAATAATAATAATAATAATAATAATAATAAATTTTTATTTATACCCCGCTCTCCCCAGCCAAGACCGGGCTCAGAGCGGCTATTAAGTAGTGGGTTGACAAAGCAGACGACACAGAGATTCCTCCAAGTGGTTCTTTATAGTAGGCTGAAACTAAACTGAACTGAACTGAACAGCTCAGCTGGCCTGCTTTTATAGGCAGCCGGCTGTCAACATTGTAACAACACCACCCCAGGGTTTCCCGCCTAAATTAACTGACGTGGACCTGAGTGAAAACTACCGTATTTTTCGCTCTATAAGACGCACCAGACCACAAGACGCACCTAGTTTTTGGAGGAGGAAAACAAGAAAAAAAATATGTGGAATCTCAGAAGCCAGAACAGCAAGAGGGATCACTGCACAGTGAAAGCAGCAATCCCTCTTGCTGTTCTGGCTTCTGTGATAGTTGTGCAGCCTGCATTCGCTCCATAAGACGCACACACATTTCCCCTTACTTTTTAGGAGGGAAAAAGTGAGTCTTATAGAGCAAAAAATACGGTATATATACTTCCGGGTTGGCGCCATCGCCGAATGGCGGACTCCCTCCGAGCTCCGGAGGGAGCCTGCTCGGCAGGGGCTGGGTCCTACCGCACCGGCGATGCGGGGACCCTTAAAAACCACGGCCACGAGGGCCGTGGACATGGAGACTCGGCTGGCACCGTCAGCGCCCTCCCGACTCGTGAAGGAGCCTTTTTAAAGGCTACGGATCGGGTGCCGGGGAGAAGCGTGGTGCTTTGAGTCCTCTGCTATCCCTGCCGAGCGCAGCCGCATGCCATCCGGCGGAGAGCGCTGACTTCTTCCATTGAAAATTCGGACTTTTTAACAACAACCCGTGAGTAATTTGGAAACTGGGTTTAAAAGGAGGAAAAAAAAAGAATTTCCTTTCGATTTGGACACGAGCGGGGGGGGATCCAAAAAGGAAGTCAGTCCCCCCCCCTATTGTAAACCTTCTAAGACAAGGACGGGGAAACCAAGGTCCAAAAAGATTTGTATTGCTGATAAAACCTAAGAATTCCACGATGGGAAATTATAAGAACTGTGCTGGAGGACGAATTGAGGGAGAAGAAACGTAACCCCCCCCCCTGGGAACCGGGGTGATTGAAGAGAGAGCCTGGTGAAAAGAGTCGGAGATTTTGACAGCTGTCAAAGTAGCTGTCAAAGTCGGAAAGCAGAGAGGATTTTATTATGAGAACTTTGCTGGCTAAATTTGTTACAATTTGCTACAACTTTTTAAAACTTGGATACAAAATGGCGAAAACATGGATAACAATCGGACTTTTGGACTAGAGAAAACAAAGTTATAATAATCCCCCTAGAGGAGTTTCGGGACATTACAAAGATGGTTGTAAGTGGAAAAATACCATTGGAATTTTATAGAACTGGTTATCTTCTGGGAAAGCTGCAAAACGGAAATAATATTTTGTCTACAGGGTGTACAGCTAAAGGAGACAATAGAATTTTCTATTGAAGAAAGGAAGGGACTGAACGCAAGTTTTTGTTCCTGAATAACAATAATCCCTGCAGACTTACTAAGCTTCTGAATTAGAACGTTTCAGCAGCGGAACAAGAGGAAACTGGACTACAATTTGGAAAGAACAATGGGGGGAGCTTTATTAAAGATCTGAAGCTAAGTGCTTTAAAAAATAAATTATGTAAGGGAAAAAACAAAAAACAAAAAAAAAAAACCAGCAAGGAGTTGGGGGAAAATAGGTGATTTATGGATTGTAAGAATTCCAGGCGGATAACATGGTTTGGTGGTCAGGGGGAAATTAAACCGGGGACAGAGGGGGAGAACTAAAATCCAAAGGCTTGTCAATTTCTTTCTTTGAACTGGTTTTGTTTCATCTATTCTATCTTTTATTTCTTATTTCTGATATTTTTATTATGTGGGGAGTCTTTATTATTAAAAAAAAAAGGGAAATTGTGGAATAAAAATGGGGTGGGCCCTGGGAAAGAAACTTTTGGCTTTTTATTAAGGGTATTGATGAGGAGTGTAGAAATTTTAAATTCGAACAATGGTTTAAACAAATTAAGTTTTTAATCAGAATTGAGAGCTTGTGGAGCCAACAATATGAAACAGGAATATGATAGGGGTGGGGGAAGGGGGGAGTCCCAGAAAGTGGATATATGAAAATAAGGTTCTGAATGTATTTTAACTTTTTACTTTCTGTATTTTTGAAAATTTTAATAAACATTATTTTAAAAAAAAAAAAAATACGGTATATACACAGTACCCCTGTTGGCCATGGTGAGAACTTCAATACATAACAGAATCATAGAATTGTAGAGCTGGAAGGGACCACAAGGTCTACTCCAACCCCCAGAAATGCAAGAATCTCTTTGCCCAATGTGTGACTCCAACCCATGACCCTGAGATTAAGAGTCTCGTTCTCTGCCGGCTGAATTTTAGCACTTGCTTCCGTGTTACATGCTTCCAGAAAAAAAATCCGTCTGCAAGTAACACCACAGGGTCCCCAAAGATGCTATACTGGGAACCACAGATGCTGTTTCCCCGCATCTCCAGGTGTGGCTGGGAATGCCCCCTGCCTGAAATGTTGGAGAGTCACTGTCAATGTGTAGATCAGAGTCCCACTCTATTCTGCCTTGGTGAAACCCAACCCAGAATACCGTGTCCAGTTCTGGGCACCAAAATTTAAGAAGGATGTTGACAAGCTGGAACGTCTACAGAGGAGGGCAACCAAGATGATCAAGGGTCTGGAAACCAAGCCTTATGAGGAATGGTTGAAACAGCTGGGTATGTTTAGCCTGGAAAAGAGGAGACTGAGAGGAGATATGGTAGCCATATTCAAATATCTAAAGGGCTGTCAAAATGGAAGACACAGCAAGCTTGTTTTTCTCCTACTCCAGAGGCTAGAACCCAAACCAATGGATTAAAAGTTACAAGAAAGGTGATTCTGACTAAACATAAGGAAGAATTTTTTGAAGGTAAGAGTTGTTCAGCGGTGGAACAGGCTCCCTTGGAAGGTGATGGACTCTCCTTCCTTGGGAGGTTTTTAAGCAGAGGTTGGATGGCTGGGGTCCCTTCCCACTCTTCAATTCTATGATTCTGTATTGAGCCAGGATGAGCATTGGTCTGACTTATTGCTGGGCAACTTCCTGTGTAATATGGGAGCCAATTCATAGGGGAAGGGCTGTCACTCAGTGGAAGCGGACCCCACTTCCTGAAACCCCAGAGAACAGCTGCCAGTCAGTGTAAGCAATACTGTCACCTGACTCTGGTTATCTCCCACTTGGACTACTGCAATACACTCTACATGGGGCTGCCTTTGAAGGTGACCCAGACACTACAACTGATCCAGAATGCGGCAGGTAGACTGGTGACTGGGAGTGGCCGCCGAGACCATATAACACCGGTCCTGAGAGACCTGCATTGGCTCCCAGTACGTTTCCAAGCACAAGCCAAAGTGTTGGTGCTGACCTTTAAAGCCCTAAATGGCCTCGGCCCAGTATATCTGAAGGAGCATCTCCACCCCCATCGTTCTGCCCGGACACTGAGGTCCAGCTCCGAGGGCCTTCTGGCAGTTCCCTCCCTACGAGAAGTGGGGTTGCGGGGAACCAGACAGAGGGCCTTCTCGGTAGTGGCGCCCACCCTGAGGAATGCCCTTCCATTGGATGTCAAGGAAAAAAACAACCATCTGACTTTTAGAAGACACCTGAAGGCAGCCGTTTAGGGAAGTTTTTAATGACTGATGTTTTAATGGATTTTTAATCTTTTCTTAGGGACGCGGGTGGCGCTGTGGGTAAAACCTCAGCGCCTAGGACTTGCCGATCACATGGTCGGCGGTTTGAATCCCCGCGGGGGGGGGGTGCGCTCCCGTTGTTCAGTCCCAGCGCCTGCCAACCTAGCAGTTCGAAAGCACCCCCGGGTGCAAGTAGATAAATAGGGACCGCTTACCAGCGGGAAGGTAAACGGCGTTCCGTGTGCTGCGCTGGCTCCCGGCCTATAGAGTGAGATGAGCGCACAACCCTAGAGTCTGTCAAGACTGGCCCGTACGGGCAGGGGTACCTTTACCTTTACCTAATCTTTTCTTGGAAGCCGCCAAGATGGGCAGGATACATATATATATGTAATTATTATTATATTATTATTGCCATGAGGCAGCTTTCTCTGCAACTTAGGACTCTTTGCATCTATTGGTTCCACCCTACATCAACCACTCAGATGTCCTCAGGGAAACTGCTGTTAACTTATCCAGAGACCACAAAACAGGTGTGTGGAAGGATGCAGTGGAAAGAGCACATGGCAGCCGCCCAGAAGACATACTTGCACTTGCCAGAGCCCATCCTCCTCCGTGGATGTAGACCACACTGCGCCTTAGCTTTGCCCCTCCTTTCGCCAGTGGCTCATACACTCTGACCTCCACGCCGTCAAACTGAGTATCTGTTATCTTCACTCCTTCCGAGGACTGGGGATTCAGCTGGTCGAAGGCACCAATCAAGAAGTTCAGGGCTCTCAGATGATGGCCAAGTCCCAGGAAATGAACCAGATTGCACTAGAAGGAGAAGAACGAGAAACAAAGCTGAAAAAGGGGGGGGGGGACGGTGTTTGAAAGAAGGAGGGAAGCAAGAACCCCTGTAAACATTAACTTTGCCAAAGAACATGTCTTGACGTGTGAACCCTTCTACTTGTTCTAAAGTAGTAGGATTGCTAAAGTAATAGAAGCTCAAATGACCCTCTTTGGCTGGTGGATTTGCTTCCTCCATCAACACAAAGGCTGCAATCCTATTCTTGCTTTCCTGGGAGTAATTCCCATTGAAACTTAATTGTGAGCTGATCGTATAGGATTGCATGGTTAATGTTTCCTGCCTCAGCATGAGATCAGGTTACCAATGCCTGTAAAGCCAGGAAAGGGAACCTGCGACCTTCCAGCTGTTCCTGAACTACAACTCCCAGTCTCTTGCTATCAGCCCAGCTGGCTCCATCAATGTCTGGAGGGCCAAAGATTCCTCCCATCCCTGCTCTAAAGCAGGGGTAGCAAACCCACAGCCCAAAGTGCTAAAATAATAAAATGATTCAAGGAAGGCCTGAGAGCAAAAATATGGCAGACTGCCTGAATGTTTTGTTGTTGACTTTTAAAGTAGGCATGTCAAAGGAACAGAGAAGTGAACCTTTAGCAGAGATTTTGTAACGCGTCAGTGACGAATCAATTGCAAAACTTTTTTTTTAAAGTACTCCTCCAACCACAACTAAGGGTCATAAGGTAAAAGGCAAAGGGCCCCTGGATGGTTAAGTTCAGTCATAGGCAACTATGGGGTTGCGGCGCTCATCTCACTTTCAGGCCAAGGGAGACGGTGTTTGTCCACAGACAGCTTTCCGGGTCATGTCGCCAGCATGACTAAACCGCTTCTGGAGCAACAGGACACCGTGACAGAAACCAGACTGCACGGAAACACTGTTCACCTTCCTGCCACAGTGGTACCTATTTTTCTACTTGTCCTGGTGTGCTTTCGAACTGCTAGGTTGGCAGGAGCTGGGACAGAGCAACGGGAGCTCACCCCATCATGGGGATTTGAACTGCCAATCTTCCGATCGGCAAGCCCAAGAGGCTCAGTGGTTTAGACCACAGCGCCACCCGCATCCATTTTACCTTTGTCTTATTAAGGGTCATAAGGCAAACCTAGTTGTATTAAACTGAAAGGGCTGCCTAACTGCGGCATTTTTCAAAAAGCAGCACACGATGGGTGTCCATCTGAACAACCAAATGACCGCTCTTCTAACATAGGGCCCATTCACACAAATGCTCTGGCACTCTCAAGGTCACCAACAAAGAAATGTAGCAAAGCAATTGCCTGAATGCTCTGCTAAAACCCCAGTGTGAATTTGAGACACCATTACAAACACTGTAATCCCTTCACCACTGGTAGCAAAAAGCAACAGCAGATTTGCAAAATCCTAATATGCCACACTGGGAAGGGATTTCTATAGGACATAGAAAATGGTATCAATTAACACTGCAATCTATGCATAGGTAGTTTGAGAGGAAGCTTCACTGAAAACGGTGGGGCTAGTTTCAAAATACAAATGCACAGGATCATAGGCAACATTTAAATTAGAATTATTTATCTACACTAGCAACTTGTGTATATTAGTAAAGAAACCTATTTTTTCTCCAATGTCCATATTATTCATATAAGGTAATGGTTGGGTTCCAATTTAACACTAAATTATGACTGAGCATTACATGAACAAACCTTGGGCCTCTCCTTGGAAACTTTCACTTCCATGTTCAACTAACCACAGTTTAGCGTTCCATCTAAACGCTAAACTGTGGTTAAGCTCAATTGCAGTTTGTTGAAAGCAAGCCAACTTCATTAACCACAGACTGAAGTGGCCTTGTTTCCCTAAAATTGAAGGGCCCAAATCATAGTTAAGTCTAACCACAGCTTATCTGGGTTCAGACCGAATGCTAAACTATGGTTAGGTAAAAATGGAAGTGAAACCTCCCAGTCTTCTCATGGCTGCACTGGAGGGGGAGAGGAGACCTAAAGATAATTCACATAACATAAATCACGGGGAGGGAACCCCAAGGATCACATTCCCTTTTTAACAATCTGTTGGGAGCTGCAAAGGCCAGAGCCAAATGTTGGCAGGGCACTCCTTTTACATTTATTTCTGCCACTTCTTTCCCTACTTTCTACCCACATGTTATTAGCCTGAGGACCACAAGCTGCCCACCTCGGCACTATGCAAAACCATGGTTTAGCTTTGCATGGCACTGAAAAGGATCAGGAAGGAGCAAAAGCAGCTGCAAGCTCCTCTCTGGGAGCCTGCATGCTCACAGTCCTGTGGAGCTTGCTTTTTGCTTTTTGTGATGTCTGCACTATGCCAAGGGCTCACTCTCCTGACAACTTTCCCAGCACAAGAGAATTTCCTGATGGATCATGTCCCATAAATGCAAACCTTAAGGAGCTTATGCATGAGGAGTTTTGTTTATATATTTCAAATAGAAAAATGGCACTTGTCACTTTGTACAATCCAAACAACCTATACTTAGGGCTGGGTGATACAGTGGTGCCTCGCAAGACGAAATTAATTCGTTCCGCGAGTTTTGTCGTCTTGCGATTTTTTTCGTCTTGCGAAGCACGGTGTCGGGAAAGCTTTGGAAAAGCTTCAAAAATCACCAAAGTCTTTAAAAACCTCAGAAAAGGCTACCACACCGCGTTCTATGAGTTGCTCCTCGAAGTCAAGTCGCAACTGTATTAACGGTGTTAAGAAAAAGGAAACAAACTTGCAAGACATTTCCGTCTTGCGAAGCAAGCCCATAGGGAAAATTGTCTTGCGAAGCAGCTCAAAAAACCCTTTCGTCTAGCAAGTTTTTTGTCTTGCGAGGCATTCGTCTTGCGAGGTACCACTGTATCTGATTTTCAACATTGTTATATATCACCAGCTAAACATCACAGTATACTGATATATCACAATGTCTGAAATAAGGATGGAGCTATATAGAGACACTGGCTGGCTTCACGGTTTCCCCCACATTGTGTTTTTTGCCTAGTACACACAGAAAGATTCACAATACATTGAATGGTCAATTTTTTTTGAAACCAATATGATATGGACCTGAAACCGGTTTAGGGTGATATATCACCCAGCCCTAACACACATCATGATTTGTGATATATTGCCAGGTCAAAAACTATGAAACATATATCACAATATGGATTTCAAACCTGTTCTTTATGTTGCTCTTCCATATGGCAAAACCTGCTAATAGCTGAAACAGTAGTTCTGCAGAGCTCGACTCCTTTCCCTGTTGCCTTTGGACAGTGCCAGATGGTTTTATATTTCTTTAAATGCAGCCACTGAACTTTCACCTATTTCTGAATGTGCTTGCAGCCTGCTCCCCTTTGTCCCAATACTTTCTCCCTTTGGGGTTCGACTGAGGGCAGAGATTACCCAGCTCTGCTGACTGTCTAGCCATACAAATTATGCAAAAGGTTGTGTGTGTTTTTTTTATATTCACCCGAAAGCAAGAAATATATCATATGATAAAACTGCCCTTTCACCCAGTAATCTAAGGGTTTGCTGTTTTAACAACAAAAGTGGTGATAATTGCAAAGTCTTATCTTGGGGTGTTCGGGGGAGGAGGTTTGGAAACCTTCCAAATGAGATATTCAAGATAGGGCTGGGCGATAATATCAATATATTGTCCAAAATAACCTGCCTCTGTCCTTGCTCACCAGTGGCACACTGCCCTGGAAGGAAGTGTAGCCCTCAGGCTGAGACAGGTTTGCCCCCCACCCCCAATCTAATGGGTAGAACAGCCTTCAGAGGGAGGAAAGCAAAGGAAATAACAGCAAGCAATACGTGAGCACACTATCTGGATCCCGATCCCTCAGTGAGGCAGTTACATCAACTGGGAGCGACTCTCCAGGGTTTCAGACAGAGCTTCTCTCCAGCCCTACTTGGAAATGGCAAAGGTTGAATCTGGAACCTTTTGCATGCAAGGCTTGCGCTCTTACCACCAATCCCCAGATGTTCTCCTAATGGACTTAACCCCTCTTCCATCACGCTCCAATATAGCAAATGCAAGACATAATTCGCCTGAGCCAAAAGCAAGGTGATCCACGTGCTCCCAAGCCCCTGCCGCACCAGCTTATCCCAGAACAAAGCAGATTACGGCTGCTACCTCCCTAAACAAAGACGACGCAGCTTATTGTTGTAGATTTCATCAGGCTGAAGGTGTCCCAGGAAGGAATTAAGTTGCAGGTACAGAACAAATTTCAGGTGCCCTTGCAAAGTCGCTATTCCAGTTTTCGATAACAGCATGGATGCAGCGAAAAGGACTTTGGGGGTCCTCAGCCAGACTTCTCTTGCTGGTTGGTCTCAGTCAATTGCCTTGTGCTGTCAGAAACCTAGGAAGGCAACGCAGCTAAGAATTTGCATGCTGTGATCCGTTTAATTCTAGGACCAAAGAGGCGAGCCAGATGAGGTCAGGATAGGTCAATAAATTCTGACCCAGGATAGGTCAGAATCATGCCCTGATTCTGAGCTTTCTGCATGGGGTGGGGGGGACGACTCTCATCAGCCGAAGTTGAAGTCACAATGCTGATTCAGTGCACCCTTGGTCTAATTCAGTGAGGGACTACAACTCCCATCATGCCCAACCACTGGTCCTGGTAGCTACAGATGATGGGAGTTGTAGTCCAACAAAAGCTGGAGACACTGGTTTGAGAAACACAGAATTATGATATGTATTTTTGTGCTTTTATATTGAAAGCCACTCTGTGATCTTTGGATGAAGGGTAGTATAGAAAAAAAAGAAAGGAAGGAAGGAAGGAAGGAAAAAAATAAGCAAAGCCTAAGAAAAAAAACCTAAGTGTTTCTCAACCTTGGGTCCCCAAACGTTGTTGGACTACAACTCCCATCATCCCTGAGCTCTGGCCTTGCTAGCTAGGGATGATGGGAGTTGCAGGCCAAAAAATATCTGGGACCCAAGGCTGAGAAAGGCTGCAGCCCTGTTGTGCTGGTTTTCTATATCCAGCGAGCTTTCAGCACAGGAGTCCATTCTAAAATGTGACTCCTGCACCTGCAGGCCAAAGTGGAGCCATTCTACCTCATTCTGTGATATTTATAGGCCAGACCTAAGTCATTTGTAGTGCAACAAAAGCATGGTTCACGGGAGGGTGCGTATGCATGCGTGCACCTCCACCAAGTCAGAGCATTTGCCCATGCAGCTCAGTATATCCTGCACTGACTGGCAGCAGCTCTCTAAGAGTTTCCAACAGAAGTCTCTCCAGTCCTACTTGGAGAGACCGTGGACTGAACCAGGGATCTTTTGTATGCAAAGCATTCCCTCTACTGCTGAGCTATGGCCCTTCCCCTAGGTCCAGGTGTGGGGAACCTTTGGCCCTCCAGATCTTACTGAACTAGAACTCCCATCATCCCTGGTGACTGACCAGGCTTGGTGGGCTTAGGGGGACTATAGTTCGGCAACATCTGGAAGGCCACACTTTCTCCACCCCTGCCCTAGTTCTTTCTTACCGCAGAAGAGTAAGCAAATGACAGTGTACATACCTGATAAACAAAGCATAATTATAGTAGCTAATAAGAGGACTAGAGAAATTCACTGGAGGATAACTCTATTAATGGCTATTGATGCATGGAAGCAATGCCTATAACAAAATACTGCATTTGGGAGTGATTCTATTCAGCCAACCAGACTCACACTTTTTCATGACACCCCATTTCATTCCCCCCTTTCCATTGTCCTTTCTTTCTCCCAACCAGTGTTCAAAACCCTCATTGTTCTAGGCGCATTTTGCAACAGGGGATTTCATTAGCATGAGCAGATTCTGAGCTCTGGGCGCAGTGCTGTGCCTAAGATTTCACATTAAAGCTGCAGAGTAGAAGGAAAGGAGGGCCTTTTTCTGCCTCCCCACCTCCAGCTACTCTCTTGAAGACTGGAGAAGAGACCCTCTTAAGAATATTAGGGGGGTGGGCAGGGGAAGGACTAGACCAGGTGAAAAACGAACATAATATTTTAGCTGCAGCTCATTCATTTTCAGCTTTGTATCCTTGTTATTAAAAAATTGCACCTAGGTAAAGGACCCCTGGATGGTTAAGTCCAGTCAAAGGCAACTATGGAGTGCAGCGCTCATCTCGCTTTTCCAGCTGAGGGAGCCGGCATTTGTCCACAGACAGCTTTCTGGGTCATGTGGCCAGCATGACTAAACTGCTTCTGGCACAACAGAGCACCGTGATGGAAGCCAGAGGGCACAGAAACGCCATTTACCTTCCTGCCGCAGTGGTACCTATGTATCTACTTGCACTGGTGTGCTTTCGGACTGCTAGGTTGGCAGAAGCTGGGACAGAGCAACGGGAGCTCACTCCGTCATGGAGATTCGAACCGCCAACCTTCGGATTGGCAAGCCAAGAGGTTTAGCCCACAGAGCCACCCGCTCCCCCTCTGTGCCTAGACATTCCATTGCTGTGCCCATAACCTAGGTTTAAGGTGCCATTTAGCTCCTAGCGTTCACATCTCAGTTTCTAACACTGCTCCCAACCGTTTTCCATGTCGACTGAGCATGCCAGTCCTCGCTGGAAAGTCTCTCGGGTTCCCCCCTCCCCAATTCGTATTTATTTATTCATTTTAATTTATATTCCTCGCTTCCTCCCTTGGCAGTCCCGTCCCCAGCCTGAAGAAATCTCCTCCTTGGGCATGGGTGTTGCCAATTTGGCTATATAATGATCCACACTCACCCCAGAACTTCAGAAATGGAGGGAATAATTGTACGTGGTGCAGCCACGCTCTGCGCAGCCTGCATTTATTCATGCCATATGAATGGCTTTCTTCTATTAGTTTAAGCCATTGAGAAGGCTAGTCAAGCAGCCTGGGTCACCTGTTTGCCCTCACCAAAGGAATGCAAGCAGGAAACAATTCTGCCTTTCAGGTTTACAAACCAGTTCTACTCCTGCAACCATGTTTAAGGGTGGGACGGGGTAAGGAAAGGTGTCGAATGCACCCTTCAACATTGGTTATTTCAATGGTTTACAAATTATTATTTTTTTTCATGAAACTGTCTTTGCATCAGTACATCTGGTGAGCAACCTCTCTGTCTAGCAGAGGATTCTGGAAGCCCAGTGGTGCTGTTCTGTGATGTTAGGCTATGTGCTTTATAGTCTTATGGCTACAGGTCTTGTTTCAAAGGTAATGCATATTGCTAAGTACTTGAAGCCAGTTTACTTAAAAGGATCAACTTACCTCATATATGCCTAATTGACCACTTCGCTTTGCAGAACTGGCACTTTTACAAGTGCCACAAAATGTTTATTCTGCAGTTCCAAGAGACTGATCCATCAGTGTGGCAGCTCCTTTGATATTAAACAAATTCCTTTGCTGTACTATTTTCAGCACCTGCAAAAGACCTTTTTTTTTAGCCAAGTCTCTCCCCAGGTATGTAAAGTTGACATGTATTTTAAAATCTTATTTTATTAACTGCTGGTTTTATTTTGGTTTTGTGTTTTGTTTTGGTCCAGCTTGTTTTAACTTTGGGCTTTTATCAATAATTTCATGTAAACCACTTAGAGATTTTTACAATTAAGCAATCTACAAATTCCATTAAATAAATAAGATGAATATGGCAAGGCTGCATTGTAGGGCTGGTGTGTGTGTGTGTGTGTGTGTGTGTGTGCCCTATTGCTAAGCGGAACCCTGAAGTTAAGTCTTGGCCTGATTGTGCCATGGGGAAAGTTTGCTAGAAAATACATTCATTTCATATAAGACAATGCATCACGTAAACAGAGTGTGTGATCTTTTAAAACACACACAACCATGCTATTCTTGGGCACTTGTGGCCCTCTACATGTTGTGAGACTCCAATTCCCATCAGTCCTTGCCAGAACAGCTGTTGGCCTTGAATGGTGAGGCCACAGGTTCCCCCTTCCTGTTGTATGAGCAGGAAGTCTAGTTCTGGCGGAGAAAGCAGTCTGTTGCAGAGCTCTTATGCCATTGCTCATCTTTGCACCAAGGGATCTCTGATCAGCTTCCAGACCCCCCCCCCCAGCATTCCCTGGAGCACAGCTTAAAAACTACAAAGGGCACATATTTTAAACGTGAACACCACCAACTGACATCCTTTTTTCAAGCAGACCAGGCGAGATGCAAAATGTGTTTGTTATCTGTCAAAGGGTTTCATTGCTTTGTCTTGGATTTCTGGGTTTGTGGGTCACCTGGGAGCTTGGGCTAGGCAGCAGTGCAGGGAAATATTTCAAATAAATAAATGGCAATGCCATTTGGAAGGAAGGCCTCTCAAACCAACATAGTTTACTAGAGTACGTCTGGAAGGAAAAGATGCTTCAGATGATAAGGTGATAAGGAAGATCTACAGACGCTGCCCTAGGGGCGCGGGTGGTGCTGTGGGTTAAACCACAGAGCTTAGGGCTTGCCGATCAGAAGGTCGCTGGTTCGAATCCCCACGACGGGGTGAGCTCCCGTTGCTCAGTCCCTGCTCCTGCCAACCTAGCAGTTCGAAAGCACGTCAAAGTGCAAGTAGATAAATAGGTACCGCTCCGGTGGGAAGGTAAACGGCGTTTCCGTGTGCTGCTCTGGTTTGCCAGAAGTGGCTTAGTCATGCTGGCCACATGACCTGGAAGCTGTACGCCGGCTCCCTCGGCCAATAAAGCGAGATGAGCGCCGCAACCCCAGAGTCGGTCACGACTGGACCTAATGGTCAGGGGTCCCTTTACCTTTACAGACGCTGCCCTAGGTGTATACTCTGCTTCAGGGCTGTCTTAAGCATATGCAGCGTTGGGGTGCAAAGATCTGCCCGGCGCCCCCCCCCCGGTTGCCCAGTCACAGGCGCGCAGGAGGGCAGAGCCGGCCAGCCGCCTCAGTGCCTCTCTGGCTTGGTTGCCCCTGAACTTGTGGTGCAGAGACACCCGCAGCAGAAGAGCCTGCCGTGGTGATCCGACTGACTGGTGGGCTCTTCCCTGGACTCAACTCTCGGGCCCTGGACTCTTGGCCTGGCGCCCCTTACAGCCCGGCGCCCAGCACCCCTAGCGCCTATGGTAAGACAGCCCTGCTCTGCGTACACCCTGAAGCTGAAGTATGGAGGGTAGACACAAGACAGGGGGCATTTCTGGCACTGTCCTGTTACCCCTGCAATTGTAGACTACTCACCCCAAAGAGGCTTGCATAGCACTTGTGTAAATGTATTTTCCAGCATCAGACAAACGCCTCTTCCTTATCTCAAGCTTTTTACATTTTTAAAGAACATGCTGCCTGGGACTGATAGGAATTGCAGCTCAAAAACCTGAAGGACATCAGATTGGAGAAGGCTGGGCGATATGATAGTGCCAGTTAGATGTTTTGAGCTCTTTGCAATTTGGGCATTGGGTTTTTAAAATGTTTTTAATACATGCTTTTTATTGCACAGAGACACCTGGCTATGGGGCAACTCAGGAATACAACGAAGAAATTTTTTTTGCAGCTGAACAAGGCAAGACGCCTTAAATCCCCTTTAGAAAATGCACATGCATGTCAGAAAGGGTCTCCCATTCCTAACAATCAGGAGGTCATTTCTAAACATGCCCATCGTAGAGGAACTACAGCAGGGGTGGGAGCCCCTTTGCCCACCCCAGATGTTCTTAAGATTCAAATTCCCACTTGACTGTGAAGCTCCCTGGGTGACTTTGAGCCAGGCGTCAACTCTCAGCCTAACCTACCTCACAGGGAGGATAAGATGGAGAAGGGGAGAACAACTACACCACCTAAAGCCCCTTGAAGGAAAGAATGGATATTTTAAAAAGTAAGAAAAATAAAGCACATATTGTCTACACTGACTGGCAGCTGCTCTCCAGGGTTTCAGACAAGGGAGTATGTCCCAGCCCTACCAGAAGCTGCCTGGGATTGAACCCAGGACCTTTAGAAGCTCTCAAGGCCTTCCTATCCCGAGGGCCACAAGTTCTGTCCTGGATTACATAAAAGAAGACTGGGGCGGGTTAATGCTTTTCTTTTGTTTGTTTCGTTATGTATTTTGCGTTCACGTTTTGTATTTTCACGCTGTTCACCGCCCTGTGATCTTCGGAGCAAGGGCGGTCTACAAATGTAATAAATAATATTAACAGTTCAGAGCAGCGCCTCCAATGCCCTTCCCACGAGTCATGAGCCGCAGTGGATCGGAAAAGGGCGCCTGGGGCGGGACCGCGAGAGAGGAGGCTGGAAAAGCGGAACGAACCAAGCGCGATCTGCTGCGTCAGGCGAGAGAGCCCAGTTTGCCCGGCGCTGAAACGGCTGCTTTGCTGTATTTTAAAGGCTGGCCGTCCCCCGCGGTTCCCTTTTCGCTAACCTTGTGCAAAAGGGGGGTGGGTGGGAGGAGGAAGCGCCCACCACCCCCATTTTTAGAAAAGAGATACGCTGAAACGTCGCCGGCGAAGGAGGAAAGAAACGGAAGGAAAGCGCCGATTTCTCCATTACGCACAGCAAACACACGCCTAGGTGCGCGCCCCGCGGCTCTCACTGCAGCACCGCGGCGCGAGCTGAGCATCGCCGCCGACATCCGCTTGAGAGATGCTTTCAAAGCCACCCCCCAAAAGAGGCAGAAGATCCCCGCCTATCTAGACCCTGAAGCGGTTATTTTTGCTTCAAGCGATCGCGGAGATCCGACGGGGACGATCGCCAATGCGCTCCGTGCGGCGCTTGCCGTTATCTTCCTAACCCAAGGTGGTGGCGGTGGGAGAGAGAGATGGAGGGGGTACAGAGGGGTTTAGCTTGGGAAGAAAGGAGGTGCCGGGGGGGGGTCCCCCGCCTTACCGATTGCTGAGCCACCCTGAACGAAGCATCCAGCAGCATCAGCCGCCACGGCTCCGAGACGGTGTTGGGCAACGGCAAGTAGACATAATAGGCAGTCAGAGCCAGCAGCCCAGCCAAGAGCACCGCGGCGGACTTCATGGTGACGGGCGGTGGGGATGCTCGAGCGCGCAGCCTCGCCTCTCCGGCTCCTTTCGCGAAGGGGTGACTTTTTTGCGGCAAAGTTTGCTCGCAGCGCCCATTCAAGGGTTTCATAACCTTCACAAGCCAATCAGAGGGGAGAGCCAGCAGAGGAAGTCCAGGCTCTTCCGTCCCCTGCGAGCCCTCGTGTCCTTGCGATTGTTTTCATTTGGGGCGCTGCTGGCGCCGAGCCGCGCGCAGAGACACCTAGGGGCCGAGCGCAAGCGGTGCAAGGAAAGGAGAGGAAAACCATCCTTTATTCTGACTCGCCCAAGTCAAAAAGCAGAGACATCACCTTGCCAACAAAGGTCCGTATAGTTAAAGCTATGGTTTTCCCAGTAGTGATGTATGGAAGTGAGAGCTGGACCATAAAGAAGGCTGGTCACCGAAAAATTGATGCTTTTGAATTATGGTGCTGGAGGAGACTCTTGAGAGTCCCATGGACTGCAAGAAGATCAAACCGATCCATTCTGAAGGAAATCAGCCCTGAGTGCTCACTGGAAGGACAGATCGTGAAGCTGTGGCTCCAATACTTTGGCCACCTCATGAGAAGAGAGGACTCCCTGGAAAAGACCCTGATGTTGGGAAAGATGGAGGGCACAAGGAGAAGGCAACGACAGAGCACGAGATGATTGGACAGTGTTCTCGAAGCGACCAGCATGAGTTTGACCAAACTGCGGGATGCAGTGGAAGACAGGAGTGTCTGGCGTGCTCTGGTCCATGGGGTCATGAAGAGTCGGACACGACTAAACAACAACATTCTGACTTGCTCAGAATTAAGGTCCCAAGGCTGTGCTCGCACAAAGGACATAGCAAGAAGAACCTTGCTGGATCAGGGCCCATTCATTACCCTTCCAGTCCAGCATCCTGTTCTCCCGTGGGAAGGCTGCACCCTGGATGATGTTTCTGACAGGAGTGGAAGCATTGTGGCTTTTGGCCATTGATCGCTTTGCCCACCATGAATTTGTCTAATCCTGTCTTAAAGTTAGTGCTTTTTTTTCTGGGGGCATTCAAGGGTATGCAGTACCAGCACCATTTTCCCCCTAGAAGAAAAGCACTGCTTTAAGCCATCAAAGTTGGTGAACATCACTGCTTCCTGGGGAGGGAACAGGGGTGCCAACTCAATACAATATTCAATAAAATGACATGACACAGCACACACACCATCTGAATGGCAATGCCCATCAACGGGGGGGGGGGGCAGACCCCTCAAGTATTTTACTGGAGGGCTGAAGGGACCTCTGCCCCTAGAAATTGGCTCCTATGGGGTGGGAGTTCCATGGTTCCAACAATGCAGTGCTTAATAATAATAATAATAATAATAATAAATTTTATTTATACCCCACCCTCCCCAGCCAGAGCCATGCTCAGGCCAGCTAACATCAATAAAATTTCAGTAAAAACATAATAAGGAAAAAAAGAAAAAGGAAAAAACCCCCAGTATAAATACAGGTTAAAATGCAATTTAAAATACAGCCTCATTTTAAAAGTCAAAACCATAAGGGGAGGGAAACATAAGGGTCAGACTGAGTCCAAACCAAAGGCCAGGAGGAACAGCTCTGTCTTGCAGGCCCTGCGGAAAGATGTCAAGTCCCGCAGGGCCCTAGTCTCTTGTGACAGAGCTTCAATAAATGCTTACTCTTGTCTGTCCTGAATCTTCTGGCATTTCGCTTCATTTGGGTCAGTGTTATGAGAGGGGTCGGGGGAATTTCCCGCTTTCTTCATGCCTTGCCCAATTTTATAAACTTTTATCGTGCTGCCACTTACTCGCCTTTTCTCAAAACTTGAAAGCTCCCAGTGTGGGAACTGAGTTACTTCATCCCTTTGGTCATTTTGATTGGCATTCACTGCATTGTTCGGGGTTTTAACTGCATATTCACCTTCCATCCAAAATGCAAATGCATCCTATGCTTAGTTGTGAAATGCTATCATTTGATGTGCTCTTTTCTCAAACAAACGTCACACCCTGGGAAGCCCTTCCTAGCTTGGCTCCAAGCAAAGTGTGAACACCTTTGCATGGGGTAAAAAATATTCCCACCCCTGGTATGTACACAAACAGAAATGACTCTGGTGCTAATTAAGCCATGTTCATGTGAACAGCTGGCGAAAACACTCTGAAACACAATGGAAATGATGGAGAATTCAGAAGTTTCTACAAACACCCAGCTATCCATCCCCCAAACATGTTCACAGTTCAAGGAATACTTCAGTCAGGCAAAAGTCCTGCATTTGGCTTCTGGGCCAGAGGCCGCCTTTAACTTCTCAGAACTGCGTTCAGAACTGGGCCTCAGGTCACCCAGAATTTCCCAGCACTTCAGTTACCAATAACTCTTCAGAACTGTGTGGCAAAGTGACAAAGTATTGGGCAAGCTTCCAGCCTCTGGAGCTCTTCATCACGCTTGATTGGTGGTTCCCAAAGTTGGTGATGGCGCCCTTTGGGGGTGGGAATTACTGGGGGGTGCTAAGAGGCAAGGAGGCCACTAGAGGTCCAGAAGGTGTCAACATGAGAACAGAGGCTCCCTGTTTGTGGAATGCCCTCCCCAGGAAAGTTCATCTGGCACCTTCATTATGCACCTTTAGGTGCCAGGCGAAAATAATAATAATAATAATAATAATAATAATAATAATATAATAATAATAATAATAATAATAATTTATTTATACCCCGCCCATCTGGCTGAGTTTCCCCAGCCCCTCTGGGCGGCTTCCAATCGAGTGTTAAAAACAATACAGCATTAAATATTAAAAACTTCCCTAAACAGGGCTGCCTTCAGATGTCATTTAAAGAGAAGATAGCTGCTTATTTCCTTCACATCTGAAGGGAGGGCGGGTGCCACTACTGAGAAGGCCCTCTGTCTGGTTCCCTGTAACCTCACTTCTCACAGTGAGGGAACCGCCAGAAGGCCCTCGGTGCTGGATCTCAGTGTCCGGGGCTGAACGATGGGGGTGGAGATGCTCCTTCAGGTATACAGGACCGAGGCTGTTTAGGGCTTTAAAGGTCAGCACCAACCCTTTGAATTGTGCTTGGAAACGAACTGGGAGCGGTGTTATGTGGTCTCGACGGCCACTCCCAGTCACCAGTCTAGCTGCCGCATTCTGGATTAGTTGTAGTTTCCGGGTCACCTTCAAAGGTAGCCCCACATAGCGCGCATTGCAGCTGAAAACCTTTCTCTTCAACCAGGCTTTTTCCTGATTAATATTCTATTGGCTTTTAAATGTGTCGGGGGTATTTTATTGTTTTAACTATTATTTTGTGCTTCTTTCCTGTATTCTTATCTTGTGAACCCCCCAAAAAATTTCAGATAAAGGGTGGTATATGAAATAATAATAATAATAACAATGTTTTTTTGCAGAGGGTGGGGGCTTACATGCCTTCTTTTGCTTACTTCAATATGTGACCAGGCAGCCCGGCTGAATTTGGGTCCTTGGATGTCTGCCCCAAAGCCGTTCCCAATGGCACCACCGTCTCAGAACATTCCTCTTGGTAAATCAGAGTGTTTAAGTATTTGGCAGTGACCGTAAAGCTTTCCTGGATGACACTTGAATTGCACAGATGTTGCAATATGTGGGAATTCTCTGGATTATTTCTACATTCCCTGTTCCTTTGCTTTATAATTCTGCAGCTCTTTCGGAATCTCGGAGAAAAGTCTGTTTCCATCTGACAGAGCAAGCCTAGCAGAAATCAAGCAAAGTGTACAGCGAAAAAAGACAACTTCCAGAACTCAAGCACTGAAGGTTGTGCAGTTGGGGGAATTAAGATCAAATGCTTGAAGGCCAGATAAAGATTAAAATCTGATGGCCACACTCTACTCATGATGCGCTAGTACAAAATGTTTTTCATTTCAAATTTATTTATTTATTGCCCTGCTCAGTGGAATCATTGGGCTGTGCAGTCTGAAAACAGAACATAGAAGTTCATTTATTTTTATTTACTTTAGTAACATTTATACAGTGTCCTGAACCCCTGGCCTACTTGGCAGCAAGTCAGTATGCCAAGTTCAAAGTGGGGGGCAGCGTGATCCACACAAGCAAAGTCCCAAGTCCAGGAAATGAGGGTCAGGGTCAATCCAAGTAGCCAAGTCTGAAGTCCAGCAGTCAGGATTCAGTGTGGAGTCAAACCCAAAGCACAGTCCCGTGAAGGTCCAGGAACATCCTAGTCAAGATCCATCAACAAGTGCAGTTGAGCAGACACAGCATCTCAGCTCTGCTTGGCTTTTGTACCAGCATGCACCTGGGCTCTGTAATAAACAAAATCTGCCCTTATTCCCTTATGGGGTATACAAGAGCCCTTTATAGAGTCCTTTGTAGGTTCTCCATCGGTAGGAGAAAACAACTGAGGCCGACCAGAGAATATTGAGAAGCAAAGCAGCTAGTAAGCCTGATCTTTATTGAACTGTTGCAACAGGGTGCTCCCCTCACACACAGGAGAGAGGAAGAGGACCCAGAACCAAGGTGTGCCTGCCCTTATATACATTTTAAATTCCCTGCCCTGGAGCTCCAGACCACCCCTCCATACATCATACATACATCTCAGAAGGGGTGTAGCCCAAGACCACCCCCCACAAACATCATACCTACATCACAGAAAAGGCAGTCTACAACAGAAATTTGAATGTTGTTGTTTATCCTGTCTGCCAGGTTATCTGATAATGCCTTATCTGATTGCCTTTCCTGGTAGTCTGGCATTTCCTTTGAGATGGTGATTTCCCAATTCCTGAGACAATGTGAAGGTTCCCTCACCCGCTCCCTCCTTGCAGAGAAAACATTTGGTCAGTTTGGGAGTCAAAATGGTTTCAGGATGGTCTTCCTGTGCTGCTCCAGACTTGTGGTCCACATATCTATGTATGTGCTTGGTTGGTACATTTATGAACATTTATTATATATATAAGACCTTAATTTTTTTATTTCAGCTTGATGAGGCATGTGACCCTCACCTGTCCTGAGCCTAATTCAGCTGAGTAATCGCACACCTCCTCTCAGAGTTGGTGAGCCCCACCTGGCCAGCTAGGGAGCTGGGCTGTGGGCCCTTGCCTATCTCAACCTCCTAGAGCCCCCCTCCTACTACTCCCTACACCTCAGAGCCCGCTGTGTTTCTGGAGACAGGGGCCCCTTTGGCTCTGGTGATGCTCTGGTTCCTGTGCACTGACCCCCAATCCCCTTGCTATCCTCTGTCACCCGTAGAGTACAGTGGTACCTCAGGTTAAGAACTTAATTCGTTCTGGAGGTCTGTTCTTAACCCGAAACTGTTCTTAACCTGAAGCACCACTTTAGCTAATGGGGCCTCCCACTGCCGCCGCTGCGTTATTTCTGTTCTCATCCTGAAGCAAAGTTCTTAACCCGAGGTACTATTTCTGGGTTAGCGGAGTCTGCAACCTGAAGCGTCTGTAACCTGAAGCGTCTGTAACCCGAGGTACCACTGTACTTCCTACACCAACCTCTCCTTCCTCAGCCCCACCTTGCACTGGCGTGTCTCAGCTACACCCCTTGCCCGGATCCTCTTCCTCCTTCCCATTGTCCTGCCAGTTCATGACATACAGTAAATATAAATCTAATAAGATTTAATAAAATTCTGCAGAGCTTATGTTCCAGGGATCGTGCCTAAAGCCAAAATTGTGTGTAGGCAAAACTCATTGGGTGTAATGGTGGGCGGGACTGCCCAAATCTTTTTTCCCTAGATGTCGGTCCCCTTTTTATTTATTTTTTTGCCAAGTGCATAAAGTTAAATGTGTGAAAATTGCAGCATTTCCGTATACTGTACAGTGGTACCTTGGTTCTCAAACAAACACCTTGGTTCCCAAACACAAAAAACCTGGAAGTAAGTGTTCCGGCTTTCAAATGTTCTTCGAAAGCTGAACGTCCGATTCTGCTGTTGGCTATTGTTTCTGGGGCGCCTGCACCAATCAGAAGCTGCGCCTTGGTTTTTGAACATTTCGGAAGTCAAACAAACTTTCACAATGGATTAAGTTTGGCGCTTTTGTTTTTGCTATTTATTTTGTGCTTCTGTTTTTGAGGCTTTTTTGGTTCATTTGTTTTTGTGACTGTGTGGAACCCAGTTCATCTACTGATTAATTGATTGTGTGACTGTGGAAATGGATAAAAGCCCCCCATACAAACAATGACTATCATCAGTGCAGGTAATAAAAAATAATAATTTTAATTTTTATCCTCTACAATACTGTCTTATTTATTTTATAGTACAGCACATTGATTATTGCTTTCATTTTATGGATCAATGGTCTCGTTAGATAGTAAAATTCATGTTAAATTGCTTTTTAAGGGGTTGTTTTCAAAATTCTGGAACAGATTAATCCGTTTTGCATTACTTTTCATGGGAAAGCGTGCCTTGGTTTTGGATTAAGTTTGAGATCCAAGGTACCACTGTACTGCCCTTGATCTCAAATTGCTTTCATTGTTGTAGGGCTTATTTTCTCAGAGAGACACCTAGGGGTGGCTGAGAGCCAGTGCTGAGAGGTGCACTCTCATGTGAACTTCCAATTTCTGTGTTGCCTGAAGCAACTGCTTAATTCATTGCTCTTTTGGATTTCATACCTAATTTGCTTGATCGTGGCTACATGCCCACAACATTTTATTAGATTCAATGGAGACTACTTGGTCCCCCCCCCCCGTCCATAGTCCACATACATTTTAGGTATATTGCACTTTTTTTTGCCACTGAAAAGCACAGCTGTGATCATGGGAACATAGCTGTCAACCGTCCCTTACTTGGTGGGAAAGTCCCTTATCCCAGCGCTGTGTCCCGCTGCTGTCCCTTATTGATGATGTCCCTTAAATTTCCTGGGTTTCAAGGGAAGCAGCTCCTCTCCCTCTTTGCTTGCCGGCCAGGGATGAGGGAGGCTCCAACTGTGTTGCTTGGCTGCGTTGCTCACCCAATAAGGAGTCTAAGAACGACTGGGGGGTGGAGCTTGCATGTTTTGTGCCTGGCCACGTTGCCTGGGGACTCGCCTTTGCTCAGCGCTTCCCAGCGGAGAGGTGATGGTGGTTTTCCTTGCTGCATCCCCTTTGCCAGGTTGCTGCGCTGTGGGAACCACTGCTTGAGGCTTTGTTTGGCTGCTGGCTGGGCTTTCTGCCTTTGGCTTGGAGGGGCTCAGAAGTTGAACATACCTGTGCTGGGAAAATCCCTTATTTGGGCTGCTGATCCCTTATTTTCGAGACTGCTGGTCCCTTATTTTCAAATCTCTAAGTTGACAGCTATGCATGGGAAGGAATCAAAGAATCATAGAATTGTAGATTCGGAAGGGACCCCGGGGATCATCTAGCCTAACCCCTTTCAATGCAGGAATATGCAGCTGTCCCATAATGGGGATTGAACCTGCAACCTTGACATTATCAGCACCACACTCTGACCAATGGAGCTGATTTAAGTTACTTGTCCTTCTCACTATTGTTTCTCCTCCCACTTATGTCTCACAGCACTTGTTTCCATAATACCGTATTTTTCACTCTATAAGACGCACCAGACCACAAGACGCACGTAGTTTTTGGAGGAGGAAAACAAGGAAAAAAATATTCTGAATCTCAGAAGCCAGAACAGCAAGAGGGATCGCTGCACAGTGAAAGCAGCAATCCTTCTTGCTGTTCTGGCTTCTGTGATAGCTGCGCATCCTGCATTCACTCCATAAGACGCACACACATTTCCCCTTACTTTTTAGGAGGGAAAAGTGAGTCTTATAGAGCAAAAAATACGGTAATAATAATAATAATAATAATAATAATAATAATAATAAATTGTATTTATACCCTGCCTTCCCCGGCCAAAACTGTGCTCAGAGTGGCTAACATCAATTATATAACACATCAAGATAAAACCAAGCAATCAATTAAAATACATCCTAGAATCAAATCAAATCAGAATCAGAATAAAACCTAATCAGATGGCAACCTGCAGATTAGGTTTGGGGACCTTATTTATTTTTATTTTTTAAAATAATTTTTATTGAATTTTCAAATTATAACAACAAATTTTCCACAAATCTTAATTGAACAATTTATATATCCATATTTCTCCCCTTGGCTTCCCCCGTATTTCCGTATTGATTTATTAAACAAATTCTATATCCTGCTGGTTTTACCTCTTATATAATTGTGAAAGTTTAGTCAACACCTGCCAATGAGTCCAAATCTTTATACTGTCTTTTTATATAGTTTATAAATGGTTCCCACCATTGAAATCGATGTTGTCTCTCTCATGTATCCTCTCTGTCAGCTTAGCCAGTTCCGCATAGTCCATAAGCTTAATTTGCCATTCTTCCTTTGTTGCCGTTTTCTCTGTTTTCCATACTTGTGCTAATAAAATTCTTGCTGCTGTTGTCGCATACGTAAACAATCTCCAGTTTCCTTCTCTTATATCATGGGCTAAAATCCCGAGCAGGAAAGTTTCTGGTTTTTTAACAAAGCTTTTTTTCAATATTTTTTCCAATTCATTATATATCATTTCCTAATCTTCTTTAACCTTCTTGCATTCCCACCATACATGAAAAAAGTACCATCTTTCTCTTTGCATCTCCAACATATCTTAGATCCTGCTTTGTACATTTTTGCATTTTGTCCCTGTGTGATATACCATCTATATATCATTTCAAATAATTTTCTCTTAATAATATACAATCTGTAAATTTTCGATTTGTTTTCCATAATCTTTCCCATGCCGCCAACTGTATATTTTGCCCAACATCCTGAGCCCATTTTTATTTGTGCCCATTTTACCATCTCATCTAAAGTCTCTCCATATAGCAAAATGCTATATGCTTTCTTCAATAATTTGGTGTTTCCCTCCACTTTGGTAAGTACCGTTGTTAAGTACCATTTGTGTGAACCTGCCTTTAAGCAGAACATAAATTACCATTGCGCATTGGAAAGAAATGTCAGGATCGCTGAAAAGAAATGTTGAGATTCCTCCTTAGATAAACAGAGCGGGTCTGAGAGCTAAACCTGTTTCTTTGGCAGTAGCCTCCATGCAGCATAAAAAGCATTTTGGGGGGGGGGGGTAAATCCCTGCTTTTGGAAGATGGATGGTGTACAGAGCATGAATGAGAAAATGTGTAATCCAGCCAATGAGAAGCCAGACGAGATGAGTACCAAAGACTCTAGGCAGCTTGACTGAAAGAGATGGTGGCTATAAATGAGACAAACAAGGAAAATAATCCTGGCAGAAGTGAAGCAATCATAAAGAAGTAGCAGAATCGGCTTTAAGCATGGGCCTCTAATACTCTTAACTGCTTCCTACTTAGCAATTGATACAGTGGTACCTCGGGTTACATCCGCTTCAGGTTACAGACTCCACTAACCCAGAAATATTACCTCAGGTTAAGAACTTTGCTTCAGGATGAGAACAGAAATTGTGCTCCGGCGGCACGGCGGCAGCGGGAGGCCCCATTAGCTAAAGCGGTGCTTCAGGTTAAGTACAGTTTCAGGTTAAGAACGGACCTCTGGAACGAATTAAGTTCTTAACCCGAGGTACCACTGTACTGTTGTCTGGTACCCCACATACTGAGAGGTGATAGACTCCAGGGGTGCCTGAGCTTAACCCAGTGTTTGGTTTCCTTGGAATGAAGGCTGTGGATCTGTTTAGGATATATGGTTTTATTTACACATATATACAAGCTGAAGGGACGCGGGTGGCGCTGTGGGTTAAACTACAGAGCCTAGGGCTTGCAGATCAGAAGGTTGGCACTTCGAATCCCTGCGACGGGGCGAGCTCCCGTTGTTCGGTCCCAGCTCCTGCCAACCTAGCAGTTCGAAAGCATGTCAAAGTGCAAGTAGATAAATAGGTACCGCTCCGGTGGGAAGGTAAATTGGGTTTCCGTGTGCTGCTCTGGTTCACCAGAAGCAGCTTAGTCATGCTGGCCACATGACCCGGAAGCTGTACGCTGGCTCCCTCGGCCAATAAAGCGAGATGAGCGCCGCAACCCCAGAGTCGTCCGCGACTGGACCCAATGGTCAGGGGTCCCTTTACCTTTTACAAGCTGAGCATAGGACGGAGCGGTTCACAGCATTAACATGCCAACAGATCTAATGTCATACATGCAGGATAACATCTCTGAAAGAGACCGGTTGATCATGGATTTATTGCATTACAGCAAAATTTGCCTTCAGAACTGGAGATATTTTGGAAACTACTGTAAAGCATTTTGCTTCAGCTGGCTCCAGTTTTGCAGTCTAAACAGGCCGAAAACCAAAGTCTGAATGATATGAAGAAACGACTCCCAATAATTTAGCATATAAAAGAGAAATTGGACCCAGGCTACATTTTTTATACCAGACCCTGGGTTACATTTATGCTGTAAGTGTAAAACAACTTGCTGGGCGTTTATCAATAAAAAGAGCCAGTAAATGCAAAAACCGTCCTTTCCAACTCACAAAGTCTGAGTGTAAAAGAGGAATAAAACGAATAAATTTGAAAAACATTAGGTTCAGTCAATTTTATGCCTTCACATTTCATTTACTGCTTCCCATATCCTCCTTATTTTACTTTAAGGTTAATCATCCACACAATCCACTTCCCCATCTACAAAGCAGAGAGATGCCTCCCACATCAGGCAAAGCCTGTTAATTTTCCGTTTTTCTATTTTGGCACTTTATCTGAGTGTTCAGTGCAATTATTTTTAAATCATCGTTTTTGAAAAGCCCCTTTTTAGGGACATTGAAAGGTGCTTGACAGATTGAGCAGGAGGAGCTCCCTGCTGGCTTTTAACACTGATGCAACATGGACAAGGGCTGAAATGTAGAAGCTGAAGGGATGGAGGAGTTTGTTCATCAGTTTGAGGGGTCATGACAACCTGAGCCTGTGTTGATTGTGAGTGGGTGGCATTTTTGAGCCAAAGGAATAAAGTCAAGGGGTTGTGTTCAAGCAGCGCTAAGGCGAATGGTCTGTTACTGTAGCAATTGAATGTTCTCTCCTACCTTTCTTCCCCAGATCTGGGGAGAAGAGAGAGGAAATTGCCTGCACTTCATCCTTGAGCAAAAAGTCCATTGAATACCACCCCAGGGACTAAATGAACACCATGTATTTATAACATGAATGCAAAAGGATTTAAAAACTTTACAAAGAATTAAGTCTATAGCCAACAGAGTACAGTGGTACCTTGGTTCTCAAAATTAATCCGTTCTGGAAGTCTGTTCCAAAACCAAAGCGTTCCAAAACCAAGGAACCATAGAAAGTAATGCAAAATGGATTAATCCGTTCCAGTCTTTTAAAAATAACCCCTAAAAAAAAGCAATTTAACATCAATTTTACTATATAATGAGACCACTTTCATAAAATGAAAGCAATAATCAATGTACAGTGGTACCTCGGGTTAAGAACTTAATTCGTTCCGGAGGTCCATTCTTAACCTGAAACTGTTCTTAACCTGAAGCACCACTTTAGCTAATGGGGCCTCCCGCTGCCACCGGAGCACGATTTCTGTACTCATCCTGAAGCAAAGTTCTTAACCTGAGGTAATATTTCTGGGTTAGCGGAGTCTGTAACCTGAAGCGTCTGTAACCTGAAGTGTCTGTAACCCGAGGTACCACTGTACTGTACTATAAAATAAATAAGACAGTATTGCAGATGATAAAAAATTTTTTTAAAAAAATCTTACCTGCACTGATGACAGTCATTGTTTGGATGGGGGGCTTTTATCCATTTCCGCAGTCACACAATCAATCAGTCAATCAATCAATCAATCAATCAATCAATAGCTTATCTGGGTTCCACACAGTCACAAAAACAGATGAACCGAAAAAGCCTCAAAAACAAAAATGCAAAATAAATAGCAAAATCAAAAGTGCCAAACTTAATCCATTCTGGAAGCCCGTTTGACTTCCGAAATGTTCGAAAATGAAGGCACAGCTTCTGATTGGTGCAGGCGCCCCAGAAGCAATAGCTGATAGCTGCATTGGATGTTCGGCTTCCGAAAAACGTTCAAAAACCGGAACACTTACTTGCAGGTTTTCAGCGTTTGGGAACCAAGGCGTTTGAGTACCTAGGTGTTTGAGAACCAAGGTGTTTGAGAACCAAGGTAGCACTGTACTGTGTATAATAACATCCAGCAATCATTTGTGAACAAAGCTGAAAAGCAGATATTTTGTATAAGATCACATCAATGCACAGCAGAGCTTTACAAACTTTTCCTGTTGGTGACACACTTCTTAGAGATGCAGCATTTTGTGGTGCCGTAATTCAGTTTTACTAGCAAACCAGAGGTTAAACTGACACCTTACAAGAGATACGGACACACATACATGAATTGTAATAACGAAATGTATGGGGATACAACATAACACATGAAAACGTTTCATTTATATTTAAAAAAATATGTGGTTTGTAAGATAATAACATACATTTCCAAGATTGTTGTCATTTACCATTTTTGTGGCTCCAAAAAAAAATGTGCTTTTTTTTGCCGTGGTTCCCCCCTCTCTCACACAAACACACAAAGAGAGAAGGGGGGAAAGAGGACATATGGTTTCTTTAACTTAAGCAAGAATGGCTTGGCTTGACTTCACACCAAAACTGTACTTTTTAGCACCTTTGCATGACACACACACTGCAGGTGACACACTAACATGTCATGACATTCAGTTTGGAAAGCTCTGATGTACGGTATCCTAAAATATATCGCTCTGTTGCTTGAATGCATCTGTCAAATGCTTTTCAAGGAGTGTGTTTCAAATAACATGCCAGACACGTTTCGACTTATAAAATCATCTTCAGTGGCTTACAGCTGGAAAAGGGCATGGGCTCAGAGGGCAAATTCACATAATATATTATGCTACTGAAGATTTTTTGTAGCTGAAGAAGAATTGTCTAAGGCTTTTCTGCAATATAGCAATGTCCAAGCCCCAGTGACCTCCAGTCCTCATTTGCTGTCCTGGCTGCTGCCCAAGTCATGAAGACAGAGGCTCTTACTTGGAAGTAAGAAAGAGACCTTTGTTCAGGATCAGCAGCAGACACAGTGCTTGGGGGTCATGGATTCAGGAGCTCGGGAGCAGAACAAGAAGTTCAGACCTGGATGGAAGCAATGAAGATGTTGCAAGCTTCAATCTCATACATACTTTCCCTTAAAGTAAACCCAGTGGTCTCAGGGAGACTGGCTTATCAGCTTGTGCTTCTGGAATGGGAAAACAGCTGGCAGAAAAAAGGGTTATGTGTTCTCTTCTCGTCGCTGCCCCCCTCAGCTTACCCTTACAAAAAGCAGCAAGTGGTACTTCATTATACACAGTATGTCAAGTGTAGCTTACCCAAATTTCCAACTTGGTTTTATGTTCAAGAGGGTAAGTGTGATGAAATATTAAAATGATGAAATATTGCTTTGGTAAAATCAAGGACTCTTGGCTGACTTCCTTTCATTGTGGAAGGATGATATATTTGCACAATGTGTTTTGAGAGGTAGATACCATTTCCTGGAGAATTTTCCCTGTAAAAGGAACCCTACTTCATCCTCGTTTTCTCTGACGTTATCCCCACTGAGTTAAATGAGGCTCAGGCTCTGTAAACACCGTACTTTTAAATATCATTCCCCCCTTCCTAAAGAATCATGAGAACTATAGTTTACCCCTCACAGAGCCACAGGAACCTTTAGCAAACTACAGTTCACATGATTGTTTGGAGGGAAATGTGCCTTAAATGTAGTGTATGTAAGCAGCCTCACTTACAGCACACCTTTAAAGCATGTCCTGTCTCAACCAAGAATCCAGGGAACTGTAGTTTGATGGGGGGTCTCCTATCAATTCTCCTCACTCATAGCAAACTACAGTTCCCAGGATTCTGACAGCAGGGGTGTGCTTTAATTGTATAGCATGTACACAGCCTGTTGTTGTTGTTGTTTAGTTGTTTAGTCGTGTCCGACTCTTCGTGACCCCATGGACCAGAGCATGCTAGGCACTCCTGTCTTCCGCTGCCTCCCACAGTTTGGTCAGACTCATGCTGGTAGCTTTGAGAACACTGTCCAACCATCTCGTCCTCTATCATCCCCTTCTCCTTGTGCCCTCCATCTTTCCCAACATCAGGGTCTTTTCTAGGGAGTCTTCTCTTCTCATGAGGTGGCCAAAGTATTGGAGCCTCAGCTTCAGGATCTGTCCTTCCAGTGAGCACTCAGGGCTGATTTCCTTAAGAATGGATAGGTTTGATCTTCTTGCAGTCCATGGGACTCTCAAGAGTCTCCTCCAGCACCATAATTCAAAAGCATCAATTTTTCGGCAATCAGCCTTCTTTATGGTCCAGCTCTCACTTCCATACATCACTACTGGGAAAACCATAGCTTTAACTATACGGACCTTTGATGGCAAGGTGATGTCTCTGCTTTTTAAGATGCTGTCTAGGTTTGTCATTGTACACAGCCTAAGCAGGATTTATTTCATGTAAACATGATTGGTTTATATAAACCTGCCCTTCATGATCATAGACAAGGGAAGTTTTGTTCTCTTTGGTATTCAGAGATGGGAGGAATGCATCGACTCCCCTGCTTAAATATACAGTGGTCTGCCCAAGAGGTACTGAATAGGAATGCATGATGGAATCATCCTGGAATTTCATGCATTTGTCCCAGAACCTTTTGATCTTGGGCTAATAAAGTTGACTCTGCAATCTTTCAAGCTATCATGTGAGTCTAATTGTGTAAGATCGTTAACAGATGGTGGCTGACAAGATAGAGCTAAAAGCCTTAGGATGCCATTGAGATGGGGGAGTGAGAGGATACAGCCAGCCAGAGTAGAGGTCAGTTTGCACCTCCAGTGATACAGGCCTCACATCTCCTGATTTCCTCACCTCAACATCTGTCTCGGTAAATCTTGAGTCAGTATAAAACATATTTTCTCCTTGGCTTAAAGCTGGAAGAAGCAGCTTACCTGCTATGTGTTAATTCATTTAGTTTTTAGGAAACCCTATTGAATATTGTTGTATTTCTATTGTTTTGATGTAAACCATTTGCAGATTTTTATTATATTAAGCAGTATAACAAATAATACAAATAGACGAATAGTTAAAACACAAAGACTGCTGCTGTGCAGAAAGGTTAGGGCACAACCAGGTGGGTGATCTCCAAATTGGGCCAGCTCTAGCAATGTAAATTTGATGGGAAATTTGACCATTTAAAACATCTGAACAAGAAAAAGATTTATTTTTGGAAAACTGAAATACAGTCAGTACTTCCTTTCTTATCAGATATATTTTGCGGCTTTAACAACATAAAACATATCATTTTTAATTTAGGGTTGGCTTACAAGACAGCCCCCTGCTGTCTTAATTTGACCAGTGGCAAATGGGTGCCATTGACCTGGGGTTGAGCTTCAAGTGGTGTTCAGCCATTAAGACTGATGTTCCAGTTGCAACCTCTTGTGGACACTGCAATGTGGAAGAGAAGAAAGCCTAACCCTGCTAAATCAAAAACCTTAGCAGAAAAAGCTGGAACTGCAGCTTTCCAGTAAGAAATGAGCTTCTCTCACACTGAGAGCAAACATTCCTTGGGTGGGTCATGCTGAAACTGAGTAAATACACTGAGTCAATTTTCTATGCATGCTTCCTGTATATGATTCACAAGCTCATGCCAATGAGATACAGTCGGTCACATGCATGTATACTCAGAAGTAAGGTCTAGTTCTCACAGGCATTCCATTCTCGAGATGGGTTTCTGTCTGGCGTATTGTGATTTAAAATTTTAGATAACACCTTCCTGGCATCCTTTGCAAGACCGATAATGTGAGGTCTGACACTTTAGTTTAGCGAGGTGCTTGGTGTACAGTATGTGATGGCACTTTTTTTTAATGAGCCAACATGCTTATAACTTTATTGAACAATGATTGCACAAACTTCTATTGTACTCCACAGGAAAGGTTAAGTGGTTGAAGGTATTGATCATAGTTGGATTTTGAAAACATTTCTTGAGGGTGTTCAAGAGATAGTTTGGGGGTGATATAAGTAAAAAAACCTGCTCCTTTTCCCTTATGGGGGTACCTGAGAGCCCATATAGAGTCCTTTCTTTCCCACTTTCTTAACCTGGAGGCCAACCCATCTGACAGCCACTGAGGACGTGGAGATGCACCTGGTAGACAGACTGACAATCATCTGTCCTTTCATTCACCACCATTTGGTATCCCCTCATCAATTCAGTTGCACATTTCTTGCCCACAGTAATTAAGTGTCCAATAAGAGCTTCATCAGAATCTTGCACTTGAGATAACAGAGTGTTAACAGAGAAATCTGAGGGCTCCCTTGGACAAAAAACAAGGACACCGCACAGGAATACCAGAGCAAAACAGCAGCCAGTAGGCTTGGTCTTTATTGAAGACTGTTGCGACAGGACTCCCACCTGCCACAAGGTGGAACAAGATGGAAGCCCCGAACAAAAGAGAACCCAAACTTTTATTAGCTGCTAATCCCCATGTTACACCCCCCCCAAACTACATCACTAAGACATCATGGTTACATCATGAAATGGAAGGTCTGGTGGCAGTAATCTGAGCATCCTGGACCCTGTCCCATGGTTCTTCTTGCCCTCCACCAAACACCCATCAAGTGTAACAGAAGAGATCTTTACATTTCCCAGTTTCCCAGCCAAGTTAATCACACCCTTTTGTCTTCATCTGGGTTTGTTATTTCTGGAATGGCTACCTGTCTGGCACTCAGGTATCAGGATGCCAGGGATTATCACTCAGGCAGAGGGGCTGCTGAGTAGTTGAGCTCACATGTCTATATGAATTTCCAGTGAGCCAGTACATAGATACATTTATCAGTGAATTCTTACATTTGGTATCGTGCAGCAAAGGCCCTTTGAATAGATAGGAAGAAACTGTGATGAAGTGTTTTGTGGGGACAAATCACAAAAGTCACAAAAGTGATTGTGCTGGTTTTGGTAGTGGGCTGCATGTGCATGAAATCTGCTGGAGGGGCACCACCCCCAACCTATACATAAATTCCTGCAACAACAGCAATGGGCTTCTTGGGAACCGCTAGGAAATGGGTTGGAGCTTGTGGGGAAATGTCGTGGAGCACAAGGCACTTCTCGTCCTCAAAGAGGATCTTCACGGGGATCTCTTTGCAGATGATCTTCCCAAAGATGGTGTCCCTGCTTGCTGATCTCGTCGGCCATCGCTCCGCAGCCCGCCCATGTGATGATACATCTGAAGGATTATGGAGTCCTTGTTCCATTCATGCCATTTCAGAATGTGGTGCTTCCTTATCTTGTTTCCTTGCCTTGTTATGGTGCTGGGAGCCCAGTACTGTACAGATATTTAAAAACCAGGGGCATTTGTATGTGTGCAGGGCGAGCTCCTTTGCTCTGGCGGTATGGTTGTTGTCAACTCTTCACAGTTTAGCACGCAAGCTCAGCAGGCCAACACTTCTGATGTGTTAGTTGGGTATCCCCTGCTCCCCTGCCTTTGTCCATATCTGGCATAAGCTTTTTTTAAAAAAATGCAAAGAACAGCACCACCACTGTAGCATATAAACATGCTGTTGTGTGCTTTCACAACCTATATATCCTAAAATATATATCATGCTTTGATCAGTTTAATGCATTTTGCTTTTCTCTTGGTTTTAATGTGTGGGGTTTATTGTTAAGTGCTTTGGGTTGTCCTGGAGAAGTTAAAGCGACCAACAAATTCTATTATTCTTATTAAATATTAATATATTAATATTAAATATATTAAATATTAATATATTTAATAATTATGTTGAATTATTTTTCCCATTGCAACAGATCTTTCCTTTCTCCAAGGGATAAGGGGGGGTGTGTGTGTGTGGAAATAAGGGGATCAGATTTCTAAGGGAAGAATCGATTAGCATCTGCTTTCCCCTCTCCTCCTAAGACTTCAACTCCCAGGAATCCTCGCGTGGGAGGGAAAAGTAGGCGTGGTCAGGATAATTGTTTTTAAATATGCACACGTTCGCTTCATATTTATTCATTATTATTATTATTATTATTATTATTATTATTATTATTATCTGCAAGGGAACTTTAGGGGAACAGTGGCGACATGGCAATATCTGCGCCCCTTCGCTCTCGCCCCCCCCTCCGCCCATTTAACAACCGTTTGAAAGAGTGAGCACGAGCGTGAGGGGGCGGAGACGACTCTTCCCCAAATCAGCCAATCCTCAGTCGAGCTCACCCCCCCCTTCACGTCGGGGCTTAGGCGTAAACCGGGTATGGAGACCCGGCTCGGCCAATAGAAAACCGCCTTGTAGGTGGGCGGCGCCCAACCCAACGTTCGGAAACAAGCCGGTGAACCATGGAGACGCGCGCGAGAGGCAAACAGAAAGTGAGGAGCTGAGCCCCTGTGACGTCACCCGCCCCGCCCCCTGAAGGAGCCACGCGCCAATAGGAGGCCGGCATCCCGGAGCATGAGTTTAGCGTCTGCCCACCCCGCTCCCTGGTGCGTCAGGGCAGCCAATGGGAAGCGGGCAGGGAGCGGACGCTCGCTTTTTTGAATTGGTGTGTGCGTCGCGGCAGGTCCCGGAATGGCGGCTTCCCTCTGAGCGGAGAGAGGCCTTGAGTCGTCCTGGAGGGTGAGGCGGAGGAGGGCGGAGCCTGTGGGAGGAGGCCGGGGGCTCCGGGGGTTAGTGAATGGGGGGGGCGACTGAGAAGGGGGAGTTGGGCGAGCGTGGCTCGCGAAGGGGAGAGTTGGGCAACGGTAGCAGGTGGAGAGGGATGGGGAAGCGAGCTGGCTGAGAAATGGGGAAAAGGCCTCGAGTGGCGGCGGTGGTCGCGGTTGCAAGGGCAGCGAAGGGGACTTGGTTTTAGTAACCCCCCCACCCCAAAAAGAAGAATTAAGAGGCAAATCTATTCTAGAATCTGCCTGGAAGTCCCTCTTTTCCATCTCTGTCCCCGCCACTCCAAACCCAGGCATATGGAGACTGGCCAGGGGTGAAAGAAATGCACTCTGTACTTGCTCAGAGGTGTCACCTTTTTTGCATTTAATTTTTTTACATTCAGGGCCTAAGCTCAGGGAATGGGAAAAAAAGATGGATGAGCCTTAGCGTGTGTATTATAATAAGGGGTCTGTTAAGGAAAATGGAAGTTCGTTATTTTATATATGTAAAGGAAAGTCTGGGGCGTGTGTGCCTCTTGTTTTGCAAACTTTATCTCGGCACCTACCTGGAAAGGCAGGGTTTAGGCATTGTGGTGCCGTCTAGATGTTGCGGACAGCAACTCCCATCGTCCCTTACCAATGTCCATGTTGACTGGAGCCGATGGGAAGTGTAGTGCAATTTTGGCTACCCTTTGTAAGGTGTAGCACAAATGCGATTTCACCTGTGCCTCTGTTTCACCCTTACGTCCAACGCTGTGCTGTACCTAAGCCAAAGTACATGGAACTGAAACAGTCAGAAACTTCACTTGTTTACTGCTGCCTCTATCCTCACCCTTTCCTCCTGTTATTCCCCTTGTTTCTATTTCTGGATTATATGGATTTTGGCTAAGGAACTTTCAGATCTGCACATTAGAAAGGACCATGTTCATAGGTAGTGTTAAATAAAAAAATATATATTTAGGCCAAGGTAAGCTCTGCTTTGCCCCAAGTGCCTGATCACATCTTAAATTTTCAGTTGCATGTTAAAAATTTCTAAGGTGTCCAAATGTGTAGATTATTTTGCTAGGTCAGTCCAAAGGTCTGTGTAATCCAGTACTGTTTCCAGTACATCCAATATGCCCTTGTGGAACTCATTAAACCCGCAGGGTATAATGGTGATATCTGTACCCTATTTATCCCCAGCATCGGGGAATTGGAGAGAGGCTGGAACAGCTGCCCTGTGAGAAAAGTTGGGGCTATTTAGTTTAGAAAAAAGAAAAGCAGGCAGGGGGACATACAGGTGTATAAAATTAGGCGGCATCTGGAGAAAGTGCATAGAGGGAAGTTTTTCTCTTGTAATACAGAATTTGATCTTATCAAAAGAAGTTGAATGGTGGGAAGTCCAGAGCAGACAAAATGAAGTATTCCACAGTACACAGCCAAGCTTTAGAATGTGCTTCCACCAGATGTGATGACAGCTAGATTAGATTACTTTAAGAGGGGAACAGACAAATTTATATAAGGATATCAGTGGGTGTGTTTGCATGTCATGCTAAGCTATGATTTACTGTGAACATGCTGATCATGTCTGCATTAATTGTCCCTTCTGACAGGCAGGAGCAACAAACCAGGATCCTTGGCTTAGTGTTGTGGCTGAAACAGAATTACAGTAGTAGTTTCTTTAGCTGCAAGCAAACCAGGATCTGAAGCCAAGGTCTGTTCTTGGCTTACCTGTTGTGCTTTGTTTGAATCATGATCCCAAGGCATGTACTGTGCATAGTTGCCCCTGCTGACCTCTGGAGTGAAGCAGGAGTGATCTGCATTTACTATGACATCTGAATGCAGCCATGCCTCTGAATGCCAGTCACTGGGGAACAACAGTGGGAGAGGGTTATTGTGCTAATGTCCTTCTTGTAGGCTTTCCAGAAGTATTTGGTTGGTTACTGGCAAATAGGATGCTGGACTAGATATGCCTTTGGTCTGATCCAGAAGGGATTATCTTCTGTTCTTACAAGGTGTTCTAAAATAAGAAGTAGTCCTTAAATCTCTACTTTGTAATATTGAATGTAACCCTTCTTTTGAGTTTTGCTTTAGAGATCTGGCAATCCTGCTCTGCGCCACAATTACAGTTTGTTAGTAATGGTTGTCACCTAATGTCAACACATGCTTTATTGTGTGTATAGGTTTTATAAAACAGGTCAGATGGAAAAACATCACACTGGAGTGCTATTGATTTATAGATGTGTTTAGAGTACGGATGAGGTAATGATACTTAAAATACAGATTTTTTGGGGGGGAATCATGGGTCTGTATGTGATACAACAGATTAGATTTATTTCAGATGCATGCTTAAATTCTTGATTCCATCTTCTATAAAATGTGTTGTTGCAGGACCTGAAACTTTGGAATGTGGTGGGCAGGGTTTATGAGCTGAACTATCAGAGATGGAGCATGTGTGCATTTTCATCTGCCCACATGAAGCTCTGATCTTTCATGTTGGGTACTGCCTCACTTTGTTCCATTGTTCACTGATCTAGTGAATAAGTCATTGGTAACTGCTGGGGGGAAAACTGATTGCATATTAAGACTCCATGTTGCAACACTAATGCTTGGCATCTTCAGTCATGTGCTTCCTCACATGATTCCTTCCCGTACCAGCACTGCAAGTGCAGCAGGTCGCTGACCCAACTGTGGGAAATGACCACGTGAGCCCAAAGTTCATGGACAGCTAATGTATTGGGCCCACCTAGTGCTTGCTTCTTGCTTTCTTTTTGATTTCTAAAAATTTGAAGAGCTGTCTTATTCTTATTCTTATTAAATAAAAAGCATATGCAGCACCTTTCAATTCATGCTGGTTGTGCACTTGTTCCTCTTTGATTGGATATCTGCCTCAGCACTCAGTGTTTAGCAAAACTCTGTAGATTACAATACTGCTCAAAGCATTTGCACTCATCTAAAATTAGGCGTGTTGGGCAGGGCAGCACCTACTTTGTGTAGATGATTCCATCTGTTCTGTGCTGAAATTATTCTGGAGCTAACAAAGGATATGCAGGGACAATTGTAAACCTGGGGTGGTCTTAACTTGTCTTGCATAGTCGATTCCCCCTTTTATTGTAGTCTATTGAGATGTTAAATGTTCTGAACACTACAAGCCTATCTAATATTCTAATCTGTGTTAAGCTGTTTTCAGTATGCATTCAAATTCAAAGTGCCTTGCTGGTTCAGATCAAGATCCAGTATTTGCACAAGAATCACAGCAACCAGCTAGGTGGTTCATTGGAAATTGGCCCATGCCTTCTGCTCCACCTGTCATCACACTACTATCACAGAGTATAGTTTATCTGATCTGCTCATATTTTGCCTTAGCAAATATGCTCATATTTTGCCTTCCTGTGTGTTTTGCCATTCACTCTCTTATGACAGTGTAGTTAAAAAAAACACATTCCAGCCTCACCCGTAACAGCTGTGAAGTTGTGCGTACAGTTGCATAATAAAAGGTGGCATATGAAATGTGAAAGTTAAGCAAAGCTTAGAAATCAGAAAGAGGGCTACTGTATGAGCATTGATGGAGTGGCTGCAGAAGAAGCTGTAGATGCAACACCTTGAAGTTTATGTAGAGTCTTCTTAAGTAACGGGGAGAGATATTTTAGCAGTTGTTCTGAAGTTACTAAAAGGGAGTAAGACAGACAGGAAGGCATACAAGACAGACTTTCAGTTGTCTGGGCTTCATCATACAAAATAAAAGGTCAGATCTTATGTAATGAAGCATAATTTCTCTACACTCGGTACAAGCTTGAAATACAGGTCTCCTCCCTTGAGACTTGACAGTTTAGAGAAAATGAGAGGCTTACTATTCCTCAGATTTTTTTCCTGTTCAAAATGTTTAATTGCTTCTACTTAGTTTGATAATGTGAAAAGAGGTATGTTTATATGATGCATAAAGAATTCATATAGTTAAACACAGCCAGTTACGTTGTGGGTGTTATTGTTAGTTGGATTTACGTAACTGTAGGTTTGATAGTGTCCTGTATCCTGTCAGCTTCCCCTGCTGATGTGCCAGGAGTTACTCTGGTACTTATAACACTTGCATGAGCATTTTACATAGCATGGTACACAAGTGAACTTAATCCCTTCCAGAAGTCCGTTCTTAAACTGAAACTGTTCTTGAACTGAGGCACGCTTTCCCTAATGAGGCCTCCTGCCGCCAGTTCCCTTCCACTGTTAGGATTCCGTTCTTAGACCGAGGTAAAGTTTGCAAACCAGGACACTACTTCAGGTTTTACGGAGTTCGTAAACCGAATTGTTTGTAAATAGGACTGTTCTTAAACCGAGGTACCACTGTACTAGAGAGTCATGGACACCAGAATTCCATGAACACAGAGACGAGCACGAATGAATACTATAAATACTGTAAATAGCATGTTGAGAAAGTTGCTCATTTGGCTCCAGCAGATTTTGCAACATCTGTACAGCGCATATAGTTATAGAAAAATATGTTTTGCATAAACATCTTCAAGTATGATCTTATAGCCCAGGTATCTTCACCCACTGACCCACCCAGAAAACCCCCCTTTCTCCCTGTAGTGTTTAGACCCTGCAGATCTTAATGGCAAAACAGAACAGGAAGCAGCAGGAATTGGTAAATGCAAGAGGAAAAGTGAGGCTTTGACAATGTAGGTACAAGCTCTGGTACGGGTATTCAAATTGCAGAGTTGCTTTTGGAGTACGGTTAGGAACCTTACATAGATTGCTAATAGTTTCCTAAACGGTGTGTTTCCTTAAAAATAATAATAACTTACTGGGTGATTCCCTTGCAGCCGTAGAAGTGAAATACCCTTTTGACCATGGCTGACAACAGTACACTCATGTCTGATACAGGGAGGAGTCTCTTGGCAGATTCTTCCATTCTTGACTCCAAAATTACAGAATCTTCAAAGGAGAACCTATTCAGGGGATCAGCTTCAGATGGTGAAGGTAATGGAATGAATGGTTCTTATTTCAGAATGTGGATAAAAGTCACTTGCTATAGAAACTCTTGCAATCTAGCTATGAATATAGTTATACTTCTCTTTGTATTCCTCTAGTTTTTTCAGATGGGAGCATTCAAATGTGTGCTTTTATAGCAATATTTATGTTATACTTAGCTAAAGCACAATGCAAACTCTTTCCTGTAGGCTTATTTTGTTTTTATTTACTAATTAAAGTATTTCTGTTTTGCCTTTGGCTTCACAATGGAACCCCAAGGCAACTGTCAACTTCATTAAAATAATAAAAGCAAGTAGAACACAAACAGCAGCAGCAATAGCAACTTTATAATAGGTAAATATCAAGACCACAGATCTAAATAGTGAATATATTATTGAATAGTGCACAAACCTACAAAAAAAAAATTCTTGTTGGCATATAATGAATAAGCTTGTGGGAATTTTTTAATGGATAGCAAGATGTTCCATAATTTCTAAAGGCCCATTTTGCACATAATGCTAAGCCAAACCAGTGGCTTGGCGTGAACAAACTAACGTGTTTCTCCCCAAGCCTTGCTTCTGCTGCACTACCTGGCACTAAGCAACGGTTTAGCTTAGCATTAAACCTGAGCCCAGACTTGTGGTTGGCTTCACTCTAGACCAGAGGTTTTGAACCTTTGTGAGTCCCTGGCTCCCTACATTCTTTCTGCGGCCCTCCTGTGGGGCTCAGGAGCTCAGTTATGTCACCCCTTACCTTCCGAGCTGGCAGCCTCTCGCCCTTTTTCAAACACCATCTGTTGTGGAGTGTTCCCTTGGCCTTCTCCTTGGGAGTCCCCTGGGCAGCTACTGCTGCCGCCCCTGGTCTCTGAGCTGCCCCCCTGCCCGAAAGAGAAGTGCCTCCTCACACTGCCCTACTGGGGCATCGGAAGAGGATGCCCCTACTGAATTATCTGGATCCATTCCCAACCAAGATTCAGGCCTAGCTTCAGAACTGAGTCAGCCTTGGTTACCCTGACCCACGACCTTTATCAGGACAGGGATAGAGAGAATGTGATCCTGTTGCTTCTCTTTGATCTCTCAGCATCACAGTACCATTAACCATATTGGCTGGATCAACTAAGCGAGTTAGCAGTAGGAAATATGGCGATTCTACAGGGCTGTTTTAAGAAAGTGACACTAGGAGATTCTTATCTGCCTTAGTGGCCCAACAGAGACTGGCCAAAGGTGAACGTGAGGTCAGCACCTTACCTTGGGAGACAGCAGCGGGCACTGCCGAGCCTGCATGGTGGAAAGGCTCCCCTTCAGCTCTGGGCACTCAGGTACCAGGGAGACCTTGCACACAGCCAGCACAAGAAAGGCCAGAGCGGTGCCTGCATGCCTGCCTGGCCTCCCACTTGTCTGTCCGTCCCAACAGCAAGGGCTGGTTGGACTCCCTTGCCTACTTGCTTGCCTACTCCAAGGCTGCCTCAGCTCCTGGCAACCAGCACCCCCTGGCCAGCCCCAGAGCCACCATTCACCTGGGGAGCTTGTAGCTAGAGCTGCTGCAACAGGTGTGCAAACCTTTGGGAGGAAGAGACGTGAGAGGGCATCAGAGGAAGGAAGGAAAGGAAAGAAGGACCGAGGCCAGTGTTGCTCACAGCACCCCTGACCATCATTCAAGGCACTCCAGGGGGCCAGAAACAGAACCCCGGCGCTAAACGGTTGCCTCCTGTATACCTGAATTACATGTATAAAAGGATATTATAGGGAATATAAGCTTCTTCTACTTCCTCTCCCTTGTTGAGAGAGAAGATAGGTCGCTTTAATTCTGCAATCATATGTTTAGATACTGTTTGTTCTTTTTTCACCTCTCCCAAAAGAAGAAATGCCGCAGATTGAAACTAGGGTAGTCCTACCGAAAGAAGCTGCAAAATGTGAAGAACTTCTGAAAGCTTTGGAGGTAAGATTTATCAGGCCCCCAACATGATGCCCATGACTGAACTTGTGCCCTTGAAGATTTCTGGTGCTCTCAAAATTCTAAATGCCCATGATCCCAAAATGGTATGCGATCCCTCATGTTATTGAAAACTTGTAGTTGAGGCTTTGGATTATTTCGTTCTCATACTGAAGTTCTCCTCTTCTGCAGACCATTAAGATAATGGAAGTTCCCGTTATAAAGATAAAGGAAGCTAGTTCTGGTAAATCGGAAGAAAAACTTATTAAAAGTATTATCCATATGGTATGTTGGGGCAATTACGTGTACATATCTGCATGCAGTCTTTTGCACTACTGGGACAGAAGTGGGCAAAATCAACAAGCTCATCACTTGGTATATGGATAATATAAAAGCACAATAGTAGTGAATGGTGCACAATGGAGCTAGCTGAATCGAAGCTTTGACACTTTGGGGTGTTGGCATTGGTTCTGAATTGATGTACACCTGTGATTGTTACGATGATGTATCTCATGCTCATGAATTAGAACTCAAATTTGATTTAACTATTAAAACTCTTTGTTTCTATCTGCAAAAAAGGAGTCATGTTTCTGTTGAGCTAGCTTCGAATTTAATGGGCAGTTTCTAACCCATACTTATTTTTATTGAAATAATCCTGCTATACAACATTTTTGTTAGCTTTACTATTGTAAATAATACTTGACTTTTTTGTAAACAATTGAAGGAAATTAAAGTGCCCTACATAAAGACGGATTCAGTGGAGGAGTATAAGAATTCCGATTCGCCAGAATTTGAGACCATTTTTGTGATAGCAGACTTTCAAGATCCCATTTTCAATGATTTGCACAAAGCTGACTGCAGAGTCCTTGGGCCCCCAATAGTACTGCATTGTGCCAGAAAAGGCGAGGTAAGAATATACATTGTAAGAGATCTTGAAATGGTGGCTAGCTTCTGTTTTAGACATGCATATATTTGGATACAATCGTGGCTTCCCCTGTAACTACTAAAACTGGGACCTGTTTAAAAATGTATTTTATTCACTTGTCCTTTGGGATACACATTGGATTCTTGATCCATGTCTGTGTTAAATATCACAGTCATAACCTTTGACAGATCTGTTTTCACTCATTTTTCCTCCTTACCATGTGGCTCTCTGATATCTGTAGTGCAACATTTGAATGAAGCACACTTCTATTGTGCATCTAATACTTGAAAAAAAATAGAGTCTTGTGGTACCTTAAAGGCTAACAGGTTTATTAGGGCATAATAAAAAATACATCCATAATGAAAATGTACACTAAACAAAACATGTTAACACAGGAGGTTCTGATCAGGTCTGTGGTCCTTTTCTTACATTGCTGTAACTGTGTTTTCTTCTTCCCACACAAATCTCTCCTCCTCCCTAGGGAGTCTTTAGCTTTAGCGTCCTTTGTCTTGTAAATGTGACTTCTTCATTTAGATGTTAACAAGAACAGTATAGGAAGAAACAACCAGGAAGTGACTTCTATAGAGCTGTAGGTTTGATTAAACCAGGCCCCTAGTTCCCTGAATGGGTGGCGGTTTATTCTTCAAGTGCATGATTTTCACAGGAGCTTACTTAATTGTCTTGGGCCGTCTTCTGTGACAACTAACCAGTTTACTTTTATTTCAGCCTCTGCCTTTCTCATGCCGCCCATTGTACTGTGCCAGTATGCTGAATCTTGTGTTATGCTTCACAGGATTCAGAAAGAAAGAAGAATTGGTAAGATTGTCTTTTTTCCATGCCCCTTAGAATAGTTCACCTACATGGAATAATAGTTAAAGAGGTTGCAATATTGAGTGGAGAACAAGTATTGGGAGATCCGCATGGAGCTTGGTACTGACTGCTATAGCAGCACCACTTGAGGAATGTGCAAAGAAGTTTTTTTTTTAAAGTCACAAATGGAATAGTGTGATGGACATGAAATGGGGACATCTGGATTCAAGCTTCCACTCAGCACTGAGTGATATTCAGCTGTGGGATGGTGACTGGTCCAACTTGAAGACATGATGTGTATCTGTTCCTGCAGGCATTTTAAGGGCGTTTTCTGATTTTACCTGCTGATTTTTATTTGTTATGTGCTTTCTGTGATTTTTATGCACACTGCTTGGAAATTTTTGTATATAAATAGTTGAAATAAAAAGAATGGGCATCATGCCATATACACCACCATATGGGGTCCTCCTATGGAAGACAGGAATACAATTATGAGACACAAGTTGGTTAAAAGTACCAAATGTTTGTGGGGTAATACTGTGAGTGCTGATAAGTCGATTTAACTCACTGCAGTCAGCAAGTAGTTATCTTCTCTTTCTGCCTCTGGCAGCTAAACATTCCTTTAAAGTTTTGGATTTTAACCTATTCCATGTGGTAGAGTAGTATGGCATTTATGGGGTGAGTAACTAGGCTTCGGACCGTTCCAACTTGTATACTGTTTTTTCAGTTACCCTCACAACATTGTAGCCAATTGGAAGTAGAGTGGACATCTGCTTCTGCTTCCCCTTAATCGCCAGGTTCATAGGATGAATTTTTGACTCTCCTGTGCAAAGCACCCCTAAGCAAACCTTCCTCCGAACTCTTGACCCTCCTGTGCAGGAATGCCTTTAAAGAGAGAAGTAACCATTTTACAACCCAAATGTTGCAACGTAAACTGAAAGGAGAATGGCCGGAAATACTGTTGCTTTGTACACTGAATTGCAGACGGCATATTACCTTGGTCTAATAGGAATTTTGTTTAAAAAAATAAATAGAAAACTAACTGGAGCCCAATTTTGTTCATAGGTGAAGCTGGTGACTTTGGCTCATCATATGGGAGGGATTATTCGACGGGATTTCAATTCAAAAGTTACACATTTGGTGGCTAATTCTACGCAAGGAGGCAAATTCAGAGTATGTTCATTTCCCTTTCTATTCAGAGTTTGGGTGCAGAATATGGTTTTTTGCATATACCAGGCATATGATGCAAAGGGATGATAAGTACTGTATGTACACTAAGCTGTGGGGAGGAGTAAATGGATTTTGCATTTAAAGTTTTTGATTGTGCGTCTTTATTTTAAGAGGCATTTCAATATTTTGAAGGATGTCTTGGAGGTGTATTAGAGTGGCATTTTGAAGTTGCATAACTTTTCATTTAAATGTCAACTCCAAAGCAGTTGAAGATACAATTCATGTAGATAAGTATTCTGTTGCAAAGCCTATACTTGCAGCCTGGTGCTGTCAGCTGGAGGTCTAAGAATGCAGTACAGTAGTTCTTATGGAGCTACCTTACGACCCAGTGGCAGGAGATGTTTAATACTGTAACTGGACAGCAGTTTTGTTCTGGTTTTGTTGCACCCTGCCACATCTCACTTGTGTCTACGTTTCCCACAGGAATGCAGCGAAGTATACCATAGCTGTCTTCCATGAGCAAACATCTATTTTATCTAAATCATTTTAAATACAGTTGATCCTCCGTTTATGGCTTAGTAAAATAATGAATTGTCCATATTCATATATATGATGGATTTATTGAGGGCTGGATAATATGGCTCCCTTCCAAAATGTTGGGGTGGATAGACATAAATCATTGATTGAAAATCTGATTTACATTGGCTTCCCCCTCCTGCAGAAGGACTGTAGCTCAGTGGTAGAGTATCTGCTTTGCATGAAGAATGTCCCAGGTTCAGTCCCTGGCATCTCCAGGTGGGACTGTATGTACCCAGTCTAGAATGTACCCAGTCTAGAATCCTAGGGAGACTATGCCAATCAGTGTATACAATACTGAGCTAGATGAACCAATGATCTGTGTCCATTCCCCCTGTTATTTGACTCAAGGAAGCAATTCAATTGTTTTAATATTTCCTGAAGGAGCATGTATACTAATCAACTTACGTAATTAAAGCTTGCCATTAAATAAAGCTTTTCTATTACATGGGAGCAGAATCTGACCCCCTCTGGTCATGAAGTCTGTGTGTAGTCAGGAATTTCTAATGCCTTCATGCAAAAAGAAAGGTGGGAGGAAGGAATGTGCAAGCCTGAGTATTGCCAAACCATGTTTTGGTGTTGGAATATGAATATGTGGGTGCATGTTTCACTATTATAATGTTTGACTCCAAAGGCCAGATTTCACCTGCTTTGTTCTTTGAACTTTGTGTTTCAATAGGGGCCCATGGATTCAATTTTGTGAGCTTGCCACACTTCCACTAACATCCAGTGTTAAAGTACAGATTTTTTTAAAAAAAATTAAAAAAGCCCACAAATGTTAATTCTGTTTATCAAGCATAGATTTTTGTGTTTTGTGAAATCCTATGATCTTTACTAAGTAAGCCTTTGCAAGGGCATTCTCTTTTTCAGTCTGCATAGGAACTGTACCTGTTAATCTCTTTCTCTGCTGATTTGCAGGCAGCTGTGAGTCTAGGCACACCCATCATGAAAGCAGACTGGATTTATAAGGCCTGGGAGAAAAGGAATGACATGTATGTATACATTGTTCAAAGTGGCATTGGTATTTGCACTTGCGTGCAGGACAGTGAGAAGAAACCATTTTCTGCATAGGAAAACATGGTGCAACAAGGTTTAAATCCCTCATCCCATTTCCCCCCCACTCCTTAGTGACTTCTGTGCTGCTGCTGAGGAATTCAGGAAAGAATTTAAAGTTCCCCCATTTCAGGACTGCATGTTGAGTTTTCTTGGATTCTCTGACGAAGAAAAGAAGAGCATGGAAGAAATGACAGAAATGCAAGGTAAATGTGAAAAAACTATTGCACTAAAAGAGTCTATGTACATAAAATGCTTTAAACCTCCTCGTGCCCTGGACAAAAACACTACTATCACTGTAAAAAGATACTTTGGGGGTGGGGCACACATATTAAATAGCCAGCATGTTATTATATTGCTGATACTACAGATTTTGATGCTCTGTTTTACTGAGAATGTGTTAGTGTTCATATTTGTAAATGTATTACAGCAGTTGATGACTTGTTTAATGAACTGTATACCCCTCTATTATACCTATCTATGGAATCATGCTTTTCTACTGATTTGCACTTAAAAGAGGTTGACGTCGCCATCTAAAGCAAGTCTAAATGCCGAGAATTCGTTACAGAAGAGATGTCAAATGCTTAAGCTGTATCTCATATTGCATTTGTGCAGATTTGTGCTTTTTCTTTAATTCATGTACAGCTTCCTGAACGTAAAAATGTGGAGAGCCAGCTTTGCATCATGCATAATAACAAAAATCTGAAGCTGTGTGAAAGAAATTAGTGCTCTCTCCTTTAAATATGTTATTCTAAGTATGGTTAGCGTTGTTTGTAGGTGCTCTACAGTTCTTGGAGCTCTCCATATCTTCATATCCCTTAGGCTAACATTCAAAAAGGCCAGTATTATTCTCAAAGTACAGACAGAAGAAATAAGCAAGTTCCATGTAGTGAGTTCATAGTTGTGAGATTTCAAGTAGAGACATTTATGTTTATCCTCTTAGCCAGTATGTAGCACCAACTAGAGATGCCCTTCTCCATTCTCTAAAATCTGCATCTGCTTGCATTGAGCCTCAGATTTCTTCTATATCTTCCTTTCTAAACTCTTATTCTGAATAAATAAGGGTTTGGTGGACCTGTGGTCCTCTTCCTAATTTCATGTGTGTGGCAAGGAGGGGAAAATGTGGACGACGAGTGGCAAGAAGAGATGTGCCCCAGCTCTGTCCCCTGACAGATTACATGTGAGGGACAGAGGAAAGTCTCCTCTTCCCCCACCTTACATAATACTTTGAGAATAACTTTGCACATTTTTCACTGGGAAATAAGATTCCTGCCTCCCTTGGTGTTACTGTAGTGTGTTGGAATGAAAATTAAGTGTAGAATTTAGGAAGGAACAGATTAATCTTGGCAACCCTCTTTTGTCTTCAGGTGGACAACACCTGCCTGTTGGTGATGAAAGGTGTACTCATCTCATAGTTGAAGAAAATACTGTAAAAGACCTTCCATTTGAGCCATCACAGAACCTCTACGTTGTAAAGCAGGAGGTCAGTTTTAATAGAAAATCCTGGATTCTTAAAATGCATCCTAAGCCTAAACCCCTTCGCTTTTGCTTTTCAGTAGCTATTTTTAACGTTGGCAATGATGGATTGTTGTATATGCTTGAGCAAATCACAGAAAATGTTTTTTTCTCCCTCTAGTGGTTTTGGGGAAGCATTCAGATGGATGCCAAAGCTGGAGAATCCATGTACCTTTTTGAAAAGGTGAGCTGCTACAGAAGGAAATCTAGAATACTGAAAGCAATTTATAGAACCAGAATGGGATCTTTAGACTGGGCAATTCTTGGTATTAGCTTATTAATGAAATAGAAGATGGAATTTTGGGATGATTTTGAAACACTTCAGTTCCATTAACCGTGTCAAAGCATTTTTTGTTTCTATATTTATGTAAAACACTTACGGCCACTATTATGAGTAAAACTCAATTAGGGCAGCTTACGCAGTGGCCCGGTTCACTAGTTGACTCAAACCATAGTTTAATACAAACAATGGTTTAATGTGAACAAGCAGCAGATCGCAGCTCAGAAGCTCTTGTGGCACTCCTCCTCCCCAGGTGCTGCGCCAGAGATGAAACAAGGCAGAGTTGTGCTTGTCATGTCATCTGAACCAGAGCTTGTGGCTTCCTTCCCCTAAGCAAACCATGAGAGGTAAACCAAGAACAAAGCTTAGCTACTACTCATGGTTTGTTTGGAGAGAAACAAACCATAAGTGCAGGTTTTGACAGCGTAATGAGCCAGATTCTGGGTTGCTTAGTTTGTGGGAGCAGCAGTGCAGGAACTTTTGAGCAGTGTGCACCACCATTCTATTTGTTCCCATTAAACCATAGTTCATATTAAACCATGGTTTAATCTGTCATGTGATCTAGACCAATAAGAGACTGAAGTGCAATTTCTAACAACAAAATAGAACAGAATACAAAGCCTCCTGTGAAAATTTGAGTAGTAGTAAATGCGCATCCAGCCCAAAATAAAACACTTTTTCCCTCACAAGAAAGACCATCACCTCAAAGGAACTCAATAATAGCAGAAGATAATTACTAAAGAATCAGCTGGTGAAAATAATTGGGTTTTCAAGGCCTTCCTGTAAGCTTTACAGTGAAACCAATTTCAGTAGCTGGATTTTACAGCTTCCTGGGGTTCTAAGCTGTAGAGCAGGAGTACAGTTACCTATCTGAATGTTTATATTTCATTGCAGTTAGACAGTCCTGAACTGAAAACGTCTGTCTCACAACTTTCACTGAGTACTCCAAATAGCAACCGGAAGAAACGTCGCTTGAGAGAGACCCTTGCTCAGCTGACCAGAGAGGCAGACATGTCTCCCTTCCCACCTCGGAAGCGGCCATCAGCTGAGCATTCCCTTTCGATGGGATCCTTACTTGATATTTCCAATACTCCTGAATCGGGCATAACTAATGGAGGTAAAGCAAAACCAGCTCTGTGTCACTTAATAGTTGTGGCAAAAATAAAACACTTCTGAATATTGACACGAGTAACTGATTTTTCCCTTCTCAATACTATACAGGGAGCAGGATAGAATTGAGGAACGTGGATATTGGTAGACAGAAGGGCAACTCTCATTTCTATAGACTTAGTCGGATGAGGAGGAAATCATGCAGGCTTTCCAGATGTATTCCTCTGGATAACGTTGCTCGTAAATGTTGCATAAACTCCTTAGAAAATCTGCAACAAACCATCAAGGCAGCTAGCAGTAAGCCACCTGAAAGCCTAGTTAATGAAGCACCTCAAATGAATCTTCAGAAATTCATTATTTTCCCAGTCGAAAGCAAGGAAACTTCTGTAAGCCTCCGTTCCATTCCAATTTTGAAAGATGTTGTCTTATGCGAACATCATCCAGTTAGAGATGTACCGAGAACATCGCAAGGTGATGATGAGCAAATTTCCTTAATTTTTTTAGATCGCAGTGACCATTTAGGTAATGCAGAACTTAACTTGGGGCATGAGTCGTGTACTAAAGGCGATTTCAAAATACAGATTGGATTCGTTTGTGGCACCTGACTTCCAAGGTGAACCAAATTTGTCCCAGCAAGAGTAGAGGTGGAGACATCTCACTGATGTAAATAAGGTTGCTTCAGCTGTACCAACTTCAGTGCTGATGTGCAGGAAGTGAGTTGTGAGAGAAGCAGCAAGGAACAAGACCATAAAGATGAGTGTAGTTTTTATGATGGAACACAGGTTAATGACAATGATAGTTGGATAGGAAGACTTGAACCAACCTTTGAATCCAATTCAGATGCTGGTTTCGCTTGCACTGCTTCAGTGCTCATAAGAAGTAAGCTAGGTGCCGTTCAGATTCCTGATAAGTTCTGTACCTGAAATCCTTGGCAATTTTCTACAAGAGAATACAAAAAAAATTACTTCTGGTATCAAAATATTCTGGGGATATTCCCTAATATTGCTAAAATAATGGGCATTGGCTATTTTATAATCGTAGCACAGAGAGAAAGTGGTAGATAGAACTTCACCTTGCATGGTGGCACAGAAAGTAAGGGCTTTTCCTGTTCAAGCAAGTTTTTATTTTGTGCGTGTTTAAAAAGTTGGAAGAGCACTCAAATCTTCATATTTAAAATGGATTAACATATCTAATGGAAACAGTTGTCTTAAATAGATCACCTGTTAAGAATCCATGGTAGTTTCCCTGCTTGTAAAAAAACACCCCCCCCCCCCACAAATAAACACTCAAATAAATCATTTTTACGTCTTGTGTCTCCATCCTTTACAGAAACTCCAAAATCATGTGCAAAGCCATCCAAAAACTCGACTCCTTTTCTGCCAAAGCAGTCTGCGAGATGGCAGGTTGCGAAGGAGCTGTATCAGACGGAGAGCAACTATGTTGATATCCTGACAACCATAATCCAGGCAAGTCGATAGGTCCCCCCTTGTACCTGATGAAAACTTGCTACAAATCAGTAGCACCTCAGTTTCCAAAAAGATCCATTATAAGGGGCCTCTGTTACAAATAGTAACAGTAACTGCCCTCTGAGGGCTGACGGGCACTTTACACAGCAGCCATGTTGTCTGCATGCTGTGTGTGTCTAATGACAGATAAGGAGAGGTGTGTCTGCAAAGGATGTGATGTGGAGGCAGTCATGCGCCAGGAAGCTATGGCTGGCCTATGCTTCCTGGCACTTGTCTACCATGCACACATGACTGAGGTTTAAATAGGCTTTTTTTTTTTTACATGGGGATCCTTCAGTTCTCCCATCCAGATGACTGATTGGTTTCATGCTTGCTCATCTTCACCAATGCTTTAGCAGCAGGTGCTCCTATGCCGCTTACTGGGCCCACTCATCTGCCGTATGTTAAAGACTAACCTGACAACCATGCCTAGTCAGCAGCTGTTTTTATTGGAGCACCATTGTGAGAAGGGGCTGAAGAGTGACAGGTCTGTGCCTGAACATGGCCTGCCAAGAAGTTATGTTAGCGCTGATGCAGTTACTGGAAATGCACAAAGTCTGAAACAATGCAGCTGCATTAGAACACGAATCATTTCCAAAATATAATTATAAATGCGTCTTCTCCAGCACTCGGTTCGAACAGCGTTTCTGGATCGCAACTAGGTTGTCCTCGGTATCACTGATGCTCTTCCTTTCATTTAGAAAAAGATAACGATCCGTATTTTGCAAATAAGAATGTTTTAAAAATACTATACTGCTTCTTGGAAGAAAAGCAATAACCAACCTAGACAGCATCTTAAAAAGCAGAGACATCACCTTGCCATCAAAGGTCCGTATAGTTAAAGCTATGGTTTTCCCAGTAGTGATGTATGGAAGTGAAAGCTGGACCATAAAGAAAGCTGATCGCCGAAGAATTGATGCTTTTGAATTATGGTGCTGGAGGAGACTCTTGAGAGTCCCATGGACTGCAAGAAGATCAAACCTATCCATTCTTAAGGAAATCAGCCCTGAGGGCTCACTGGAAGGACAGAGGCTCACTGGAAGGACAGATCCTGAAGCTGAGGCTCCAATACTTTGGCCACCTCATGAGAAGAGAAGACTCCCTGGAAAAGACCCTGATGTTGGGAAAGATGGAGGGCACAAGGAGAAGGGGACGACAGAGGACGAGATGGTTGGACAGTGTTCTCGAAGCTACCAGCATGAGTCTGACCAAACGGCGGGAGGCAGTGGAAGACAGGAGTGCCTGGCGTGCTCTGGTCCATGGGGTCATGAAGAGTCGGACACGACTAAACGGCTCAACAACAACAACAAAAATACTATATTATACTGAAATGTTTAAATGTTTCTTTGATTGTCCTTGAATCTTACCACCACCCTTGCCGTCCTCTCCTGTCACAGCTCTGTGGTGCGCCACATCCTTTGAGAACCACTCCTCTAACTGTGGCACTTGGGGGTTGGTAATGGAGACAGCTGAACCAACATCAATTTATATGGGTACTAGGAAAGCCTTCATTTTTATTGTTTAGGGCAGGGGGGTAAGGGGAGTGACGACTAGGCGGCAGCATCTTGGCACGGTAAACCTGGCCCAGACCATAATTGTCAATAGGTGGCTTTAGGGAAATTGTTACCTACTGCAAAGAGCATGAATCTGCCTTGAGTGCAGCCTTCCAATTAAGATGACCCTGTGGTATTCAATGTATTTGCTGTTTTCATTTTTTCCAGGTCTTTCAAGTCCCCTTGGAAAAGGAAGGACAACTTGGAGGCCCCATCCTTGCACCAGAGGAAATTAAAACCATATTTGGCAGTATCCCTGACATCCTTGATGTACACACCAAGATAAAGGTTGTCTTCAAGACTTGTACAATGCAGATCTTTCATCTGTGTTGCTTTACTCCTGAGTTGTAACTTGCTTGTGCTGCCCTGGAAAGACATTAATGTTTGGAACAACTAAAGACAGAAAATGGAATTTGAAGTTGCAAGTTTAGCATTTGTTCTACACTCTTCAGCTCAATAGTTCGTGAATAGATTCCCTGAAACTGACTCAAATCAGGCATAATACCAAAAATAAGGGTGCTTATATTTTCCCTTGCTTCCAAATGTGGTATCAAATTGTTATTGTTATCATTAATTCCATTTGTATAGTACCCTTCACAACAGAAAGAAACAAAATGAGAATTAAAAATACATAAGAAAAGCAAACCAATATCACCCCCCCCCATTTAAAAAGCCATAGAATGTTAATCTGCTGAATGCCTGCTTGAAGAGAAATGTTTATGCCTGGTGCCTAAATATATGTAATGAAGTCGCTTATCTACACTCAGTGTATATAAGCACCTTCATTACGTATCTTTAAATTAAAGGCTATTTGGGAGCAGAAAAAATGCACAAGTTCAGGGTACTAATATAACTTTCCATCTTACAAATTGTAATTTTTTTTTTTAATAGGCAATATGTCATTTATGTTCTAGGAGGACCTTGAAGACCTTATGATAAACTGGACTGAAAGCGAAAGCATTGGTGATGTCATACTCAAATATGTAAGTCTTCAACACTAGCTGCATTACCATGAGTGCTCGCATAGCACATGGGGAGGAACCCCCTGGTCTTGGAGGAATTGGGGGAAGCCTCAAGCAATGCTAAAACACACAGCTTGTTTTAGTAACATCGAGCAAAGTTTTGCATTGCACACTTGTACTGTTGCATTTGTATACTGCCCTACACCTGTAGATCTCAGAGATGTTGGGGAAGGCTGCTGTGGAGTGCCTCTTAGCTGGTTTAGTGGTGACTGAAAATACTTCAGGGCATGATGGTATATTTAAGCTGGTTGCTGTAAAGGACCAATTTTTAAAATTACCTTTTTTCACTTCAGCTTTATGCTTGTTGTAAATGAAAGTTCTGCATTCTTTCAGTCAAAAGACTTACTGAAAACATACCCTCCTTTTGTGAACTTCTTTGAAATGAGCAAGGAAATGATTACTAAGTGCGAAAAACAGAAGCCAAGGTTTCACGCTTTCCTGAAGGTAATTACCTCCCCCCCCTTTTCCTTGCTCCCCCACTCTGTGTGTGTATATGTGTGTGTGTGTGTGTGTTTGTGTGTATTATATATATATAGATATAGATATATGGAAGGGATTTCATCTGTGTATTGACTTGGAGTATGTTTTTGACTTCTGTGTAAGAAGTTAGCAGCGTCTGACTTCAATGCCTTTAGAACAGGTGTGGACCGAAGGTGGATTAGGATCTTACCTGTAGATTGGCAGAGATTTTTCACTCCTACCTGCTGAAGCATTTAAAATATTGCTTACCTCCTCTTCATTGCCAAGGTAAACCCAGAGCAGGTTGCCTAAAAAGTCACATATGTGCTACTACATTTTATAAAACGAAGTAAGCGAGTAATAGTAGCACTAACAAACAGTTCACAAGATAGTAATCAAACAGATTCCAGTTTCCTATCAAGCTATAGCGTAGATGAATGAAGTCAGAGTTGGCACCAGCTGTATCCTGGCCTGGGCAGGGAGGCAGGGAATTCCATATTGACATCCTTGGCATTGCCACATAGTGAGCTTGGTCCAAATGCATCACGGTGAGCAGGGCCTCCCCTTATTTATTCATGATTTGTACCCCGCCCATCTGACTGGTGCCTCCAGCCAATGATAGATCTAAGAGCACCACCAGAGTGCACATCTGTTTGTTTTGGAGGGAGGGCAGCTCCATCCAGAGTAGAAAACCTGCCCAATTCTTTGGCCTGACTATCCACAGGATCTCCATCTTATTAAGATGGAGCTTCAACTTGGCCCTCATCCAGCCCACCACTTGTCTAAGAACCAGGGCTTGCACCTTCCTTTCTGACTTGGATATACAGAGAAAGTAGAGTTGGGTGTCATCAGCATACTGAGGGCATGTCAGACACTCCACACAGTTCCCAATGGATTCATAGAGATATTCAGTAGTCTTGGGAGCAAGATGGAAGCCTGCAGACCACCACAGAATAATTGCTATAAGGTTGAGTTTCTTAGCGTCATTTTCTGAAAACACCCCTGTAGAATTGCCGTATTTCCTGCTGCCAACCCATTTAGTCGATCCAGCCGATATGGTCGATGGTACTGAGTGCTGCTGAGAGATCAAAGAGAAGCAACAGGATCACATTCCCTCTATCCCTGTCCTGATAAAGGTCATTGGTTAGGGTAACAAAGGCTGACTCAGTTCTGAAGCTAAGCCTGAATTTTGGTTGAGAATGGATCCAGATAATGCAGTGGGTGCATCCTCTTCCCAGGCCCCTGTGGGGCAGCGTGAGGAGGCACCTCTCTTTGGGGTGGGGCAGCTCAGAGACCAGGGATGGCGATGGTGGCTGCTTGGAGGACTCTCAAGGAATCAAGAGAGGACTGAAGGAATAGTCCACAAGGGAAGGTGTTCAACAAGGGGTGAGGGGCTGCTGGCTCTGCAGGCAAGGGGTAACATAGCTGGGCTTTTGAGACTCAGAGCATTTCCCCACAGGGGAGCCGCAGAAAGAATGTAGTTGGTCAGGGGAGCCGTGGACTCAAAAAAGCTGAAAACCTCTGCAGATAATGCATTTTGTCCAAGAGCTTCTGGCCACTACACCTTCCTTAGAAAGGGGATGTTTGTGACTGGGCGGTAGTTGTTACAAACCTCTGAGTCTGGTGCCGGCTTACTGAGGAATAGTTGCACTACTACATCTTTAAAGACAGCAGGCATCGACCCCTCATGCAAAGAAAATAAGAATTTCACACTAGCAATGGCAAGGATTGAGTCGGTACTTTGCTCTCAATAGATAAATCAAGCTAAACCAGAGTGTGGTCGACAGAGTTTGGCAGAACTCCTCATCCGACCTGTTCAGAGGCTGCCTAGTGTTGCCCTTCTTCTAAATGGTAAGTGAGGGCTGGTTTTGCATCGCTTGTTTTTGTAGAGCAAGTGAGCTGGTGCCTTATTTTAGTTGCTTCAAATTGGGAGAGCTAAATGCTCTGTAACTGAAACGGGCTTCATCTGACTCCATGCCCTTTTCTGCAAATGTACATGACAGAGCTGTTCTGGGGATGGTGGGTACTTAAGCATTATTGTGTTTTAAACTTTCCAATCAATTTGTTTAAGGCTCTAACACTACGGAGATCTTTAAACATGCTTTCAGTTAAGAGGAATAATGGAATGCAATTGGGCAGTGACTGACAATTCCCACCCCCCAAAAACACTCTGTAGTTTATCTATGTCACTAAAACATATGCAGTTCTTAAATCCGTTTGCCACCTACTGTTAAGTATAGTCATACAGGCCTAACCTGCATAATTTACATTAGGCCTTGAAATAGGTGTGGCTGAACTGTTTGAGAGTGTTTCTAGGTGAGAAAATACGAGAAATCCATGTTTTGCAAATAAGAGTTTCAGCAACCACAGAAAAGAAATTCCAGCTGTATGGGGTGAAAAGGTGATTGAAAACCAGTGTGTCTCTCCCCCCCCCCCCCCATTCTCAAACTTAGTCAACATTATCTTGGCATGATTTTAAAAAGTTGCCCTTTTCGCACTTCCCTGTTGTAGACATTAAGAAACATACGGCAGAAGACAATCCTGACAAGGCAACTCTAGAGAGAGCCATTGAGTCGCTAAAGGAAGTGATGACGTAAGTGGTGATACTCGTTACTAGGAGATATTCTCTGGGTCTGATGTTAGTATGGTAGACTAGCTTGGCAGTAAGGCATACTGTCTATTCAGCAGACAAGTATTCTACATATCTCTCCCTACCTACCTACCATACTTGTCTGCTCAAGAGGCAGCATGCATTATATATAGTTTTTAAAAGTTGTATTTATAAAAGTGGTATCTTGGTTTTCGAACATAATCCGTTCTGGAGGACTGTTTGGCTTCCGAAACGTTCAAAAACTGAGGCGCAAAGGGTCTTGCAGAGGCGGCCTGCGATTTCAATGGAGAAAATGGAAAAAAAACGCAGTGGAAGCTCTTCAACTTCTGAGGCACATTCGAAAACGGAAGCATTTACTTCAGGTTTTCGGCGTTTGAAAGCCAAAACGTTTGGTTTCTGAGACGCTCAGAAATCAAGGTACCACTATATATGTAACTGTTCTATGCTCTTATATTGTAAATTCGTTTGGCATGCCTCATGGGAAGCTATCAGCAAATGAAATTCCTGCAATTCTACTATTCTATGAATCTGTGAAATATATAACAATGGGATGGTTTATCCTGTGGTATATTGCCGGCCTGTATTTTCCAGTTGCCAAAAAAGAAAAGAGAAAACAGAAAGCCGTGGGAATGCTGCTGTTGTGATGAGGTAGCTAGGTTCCCAGCTGAACTGTGGGTTCCATCTCAAAAGCCACAGATTGAATAGTACTCATTGGAAAAATGTTATGAGCGTTTAATTCTCCTCAAAACTGGGAGGCCCTGCTTTGGCACTGTTATCCGTTTGATACATCGTTTTGTAATGAGAAAGGGACGCGGGTGGCGCTGTGGTCTACACCACTGAGCCTCTTGGGCTTGCTGATCAGAAGATCGGCGGTTCAAATCCCTGTGACGGGGTGAGCTCCCGTTGCTTGGTCCCAGCTCCTGCCAACCTTACAGTTTGAAAGCACGCCAAAAAGTGCAAGTAGATAAAGAGGTACCACTCCGGCGGGAAGGTAAATGATGTTTCTGTGCGCTGCTCTGGTTTCGGTGTTCCGCTGTGCCAGAAGCGGTTTAGCCATGCTGGCCACATGACCCGGAAAAACTGTCTGTAGACAAATGCTGGCTCCCTCGGCCTGTAAAGCGAGATGAGCGCCGCAACCCCAGAGTCGTCTGCGACTGGACTTAACTGTCAGGGGTCCTTTACCTTTACCTTTGTAATGAGAGGTGTCTTACTTCAAAAATAAGTTAACTGTTACTTTTCAGAACCTTTTTGTGGAAAGGAATTGGTGCTTTTTCTTGTTACAATAACTTTTCCTTAAGGTTATGGGATGTATTATGAATCCTTTCCCTTACTCCCGAAGCCAGTGAAAATTCAAATGACAATGATAGGAATTCTGTAGGAATTACTTGTACTGCAGGAGACTCCCATGACTGCTGTCAGTGTGAAGGGTCAGCACTGTAGCAGCTGCCTGGTACGTAGCTTTGCAGCGCTTTAAGGGAGGAAAATTCAGCAAATCTGTTTCGATGAACCCCTGCCCCCTTTGGGCCTTCCTCAAGTGGAAAACACTTCTCTTTAGTCTTCAACTGCTGACACGGCTGCTCATCGCAGTCTTTTCACATTTCCCAAGTCTGTGCGAGAAATTAATGTGGGCAGAATTTAAAAACAGAACTCTTATAAAAGGTGGTGTTTCTGTTTGTGTGTAGCTTTGTATTTTTAGCATGGTGTTGGTATGCATATAGCATAATTCTCCTGTGGTAGTCTTGGTTTCTGGGTAGCTGACTTAACGAAGTGGCTGTTCTGCAGATGAAGAGGCTGTTCAGCTGTAGATGTGTGTATACACACATGTTTGGGGTGGGGGTGTGTGTGTGTGTGATTGTGTGTGCACACACTCACACTCCCCATCCATAATAGTCGCTGAGCACAAGCTTATGTCAATAACATAAAGTGGTGGATCTGACCTTCACGTGCCATGAAGCAGATACCTAGATGCCCTGTCTGTATTGGACCTAAACCCTAACAACTGAAAAGTCTTTTTTTGCTCTTTTCCCCAGGCATATTAATGAAGATAAAAGGAAAACGGAAGCCCAAAGGCAGATTTTTGATGTTGTCTATGAAGTAGATGGCTGCCCGGTAAGTTAATAGTGAAGCTGAGCCTGATGTGTGGGGTGGAGTCCTTTTGTTAGACAGATATGACCTCTTGGTAGGGGGAGGAGGAGAAGAATAAATGTTAATTGGAGAGTCTTCTCACGTAACACTCCCAGGCCAGTGGGGTTGCTGTGGGCCCCAGTGCCTGTTTGAAATATTGGTCCAGCTTTTCTCTAGCAAACCTGAGCTGCTTCATGCTCTACGTGCTTCTCAACAATTGTGAGGTCAGCTGTCCTGTGCTGTTTCATCTCTCTCCGCTTCAGTTTTTCAAAAAAAAGTATGTTTAACTTGCTACATGTTCAGGGTTTTTATTGAGATGAATGGGAGAATGAAGCTGCCCAACCCCTAATTGAACTGGATTATATGCTTGACAAGTTCTTAAAATAGGGTAGAGAAATTAATTTAGAATTTTGGTTGTACCATAAATTCCACCCTTTTTGGTTCTGCCACTTCAAGAGTGCTAGAATATTTTTCCTGTTTTTGTAACTTGCAGCAGACTCCTGTATGTATTCAAAAACCACGGCAAGGCTTTATTGGACCCTAGGAGTAAGTTTTACCCTATGAGGTTAATTCTGCTTCAGGCTGGCTTTATATTGGTACAAGAACTGTAGTTTTCATAGTGCAAACTTCTAACATGGATTTCTTGCTTGCAATATTATGTTGAGCTCCCCAACCCCGTTAGGTTGTCAGGGTACTTTGGATTCCTTCCATTATGAGTTCAGTACATCTCCTATGCATTTTGTTTTGCTTTCTTGTCTCCTTCTTCCAAGGCTTCCACATCTCCCAATGAGTTAACACTGTGAAACCTAACATACCCCAATAGGTTAGGAGTGTGTTCTATGTTTTTGGAATGTGGTACCATTAACGACTATTTTTTTATGCTAAACTGGAGTAATTTTGAAATTGATCATTAACTTTATTTCCAGATACAGTTTTTGAAAGCATCTGCTGACCGTAATAATGCTGTAGAAAAAAAATGTGGGGTTACAGTAACAATAAGCTGATGTACTGGAGAAGTATTCTGTTGTTGGGCAATGAGAAGACTCCTGTATGTGAGCTTTTGAAAGGGTTCAGTAAGACAATGTTAAAAAAGGTAAAGGACCCCTGACAGTTAAGTCCAGTTGCAAACGACTCTGGGGTTGCGGTGCTCATCTCGCTTTACTGGCCAAGGGAGCCAACATTTGTCCGCAGACAGTTTTTCCAGGTCATGTGACCAGCATGACTAAGCCGCTTCTGGCAAACCAGAGCAGCGCACGGAAACGCCATTTACCTTCCCGCCGGAGCGGTACCTATTTATCTACTTGCACTTTTTGGGGTGCTTTCGAACTGCTAGGTTGGCAGGAGCTGGGACCGAGCAACTGGAGCTCACCTCGTCGTGGGGATTCGAACTGCCGACCTTCCGATCAGCAAGCCCTAGGCTCAGTGGTTTAGACCACCGCGCCACCCGCAATGTTACCTGCTGTGAAATCTAATCTGCAGAATAGCATAAATATTACCGCCCAGCAGGTTTTTGAATGTTATACAGATCTTTTAGGTTAAAAGTCTGCTCTGTTTAATTTTATTTCTTGGTGACAAAGCACCTTCCTGAACTATTCTGTTCTGTTTTTTAAATGAGCTTCTCCTATACCCCACAGGCCAATCTCTTGTCATCTCACCGAAGTCTAATTCAGCGGCTGGAAACAGTTGCGCTTGGTGACGACCTCTGTGACAGAGGGGAGCAGGTCACCCTGTTCCTTTTTAACGACTGCCTGGAGGTAAGTCTATAGATATTCATTTGGCTGTGACATTCTGGAATGACTTGCAACCCAGAGGAATAAATAGTAATCCAAATACTTGCAACCTACGAAGGACGTCTGGAACACTTTTTTTTTTGTCTTGACAGAAAGCTTTACGCTATACGTGCCACTCAGTCAGTTGGTAAGAACCACTGCACAAACTGTCAACAAGGAACACTTTATTTCTGCGGACTTAATGGTTGGTAGCTCGATACGGGGATTAGTGGAGAAGACAGAGCAACTTTCTGCTGCCATGTCTTACTATTAGTAGTGAAATATTTGCTGCAGGAGAGATGCTGCCACTGAGAAGCAAGCAGAGAGGCCTTTGAGTAATTCCTCCCCCGACATGAATTCTTGCAGAAATGTAGTACGCAGGCATCGTATGGGTTATTGACTTACGACCAGAGCTGTGCCCTAGAAAATTCTTCCGCAAGAGGCTGAATTTTGTAACCTGTATAAATTAGACAAGTTGAATAAACTTGCATCTCAAGTCATGACACTGAAGCTCTGCTCCTGAATCTATACTTGGTCACCCCTTTCTTTTTTAAGGAGCATCTGCTGGCTTGGGAATGCTGACGTCTCTTGCAATTTTGGGTCCTTCTGGCAGATGCTGGAGGTGGAAAGTTGTTAACAAGCCTCCCCCAGTTTTTAGATCAAAGATTTGGGCAGGGGGAGGTTGCTGATCAGTTGATTGCCATCTGTACATTTACTTGTGGTGGTAGTAGCAGCTCTGAAATAACTCTGTAGAGCATGAGACTCTTAATCTCAGGGTCATGGGTCCAAACACCACCTTAGGCAAAAAATTCCTGCATTGCAGAGGGTTGGACTACACGACCTGTGTGGTCCCTTCTAACTCTACCATTCTTTGATTCGAACTACGACCTCATCTGACTGGTCTTCCCCTCATAGTTAATCCAGAGCTCTTTAAAATTGCAGTATTACAACCAAGGCAGTTTTATTGGTCTGTTGCATGTAGGAGCAGCACCTCCGACATCTTATTTACAAAACTCAGCATGATCCCATGCATATTTACATAGAAATACAACCCACTGTGTTCAATGGGGCTTTACTCCCAGGTAAGCATACGTAAGGTTACAATCTGTGTCAACTGAGGAAACTATTGCTGGGTTCATTGTTTCCTCCAGTCTAGTTGGCCGATGCTTTTGTCAAGTGTTGGCTTCTTGCACCTTCGTATTTGGATTAAACCAGTGTCTCATTTCTGTAGCTGAGTACTTGTTAACCGGAAAAAGAGAGCTGCTTTAAATCTCCCCCGCAGCCTTCTTTTTGCCGTCCTTCTCTGCTGTCTTCCCATCCCTAATGTCCACTTGATGCGATGCAAGCAAAAGAAGATTGCTTTTCACATCTTTGGGATTGATGCATCTTGGTTACTCTAGTGGTAGCTCATCAAAATCGGTTGGTCTCTTGGCACCGCTTAGAATCCTGGCATTTGTTTCAAGTTCTCAAGACAGTGGCTCAGCGGCGCACAAAGTTCTCGTGGGGCTTATTTATATTTAATGTGAATAAATAACATGGCTGTGCCAGGTAAGTCTGTTTTGCTTCTGCTTAAGCTATACAAAATGTGTGCGTAAAGTGTCCACACAAGCAGTATAACCTGTAATTGCTGTTGGAAAGATACTGAGCTAGGGGAAAAGAAACTAATCAAGTTTCAGAGGCTTGAGTCTAGCATGGGGGAGGCCATAAAGTACACAGTTCATTGTAGTCTGTACAATTTGCAGCACCAGGGATGTGGAACTCTGCTTAAAAATCTGCCTTCAGTAGCCACAAGTTAGCTTGAACCTCGCCCTTGACCAGTGGGTTTAAACAACAACAACAATTTATTACTTATACCCGCAACAACAACAACAATAACAACAACAATTTATTACTTATACCCCGCCCATCTGGCTGGGTTTCCCCAGCCACTCTGGGCAGCTTCCAACAGGAGATTAAAAATACATTAAAACATCAGTCATTTAAAAACTTCCCTAAACAGGGCTGCCTTCAGATGTCTTCTAAACGTCAGATTTTATTCCTTTGACATCTGATGGGAGGGCATTCCGCAGGGTGGGAGCTACTACAGAGAAGGCCCTCTGCCTGGTTCCCTGCAACCTTGCAGTGAGGGAACTGCCAGAAGGTCCTCTACGCCGGACCTCAGTGTTCGGACTGAATGATGGGGGTAGAGACGCTCCTTCAGGTATACTGGGCCGAGGCAGTCTAGGGCTTTAAAGACTTCAACCATGGCCCATGGAGCTGCAGTTGTCAAGATTGTAGCTGGGCTGTGTATAATGTGTTGTTTGGTTGCAGAATCCAGTTTTCTAAATCTGCTTTTACTTTGTGTCAAACAAAATCGGTCTTGTCAATCCCTGTCTAGCCCGTATGCTAGCATGTAAAAATATTTTTGTCTTGCCCTTTTCTGCTTTTTAAGAAAGAGCTTCACGGAGGCTAACTATAGTAAAAGGCAATATCAATAAAATCTCAAAAACATAAAGCAGCAACAAGTTTAGCAAATCAGCAAGCAGATGCCAGGTACACATAGTGTCCAGCTGAGATGTATGTGTCTATATTGGGGATGATTAACCTTTTTTGGGGTCGCTGGAGAGCCACATTCACCTTTGGCCAGCTTTCTGGGGGCTTCATGGCTCTAGTGGGTGTAACTACCCCATAATCCTGTGTATGTACACACAGCACACAGCTCTGCAGATCAGCTGGGAGCTGTCACCCTTGCCCCACTCATGAAATGGTTGCTCTGTTGATTGAGTTGTGGGTGTTTTGCATCCCAACCCAGTACTCTGATGGAGAGCTTTAAATCTCTCTACCCACCTCAGTGCTATGTTGGGATACTGCCAGGGAGATAAAGTCCATCATGGCCCCCAAGCCGGCTGCCGGACGATCCATCGACCTCCCGTAGTCACGCAGTATCAACAATTAGCGACATGAGTTTCTAGAAGATTTCTTGCCACATTCCAGAACTCATGCACACTCTATCAGCAGATAATGCACAGCCAAAAGTTGCAATCAGGAGAGCATTATTTACAAGTTTATTCAGCGTTGATCAGAACACAGAAAGACATGACTGCCTGCTTTAGTGTCTACGACACAGAGAGAAAACGAAAGCAACAGAAAACATAAACATCCTGTGAACAGGAAATACGCAGACTCTGACTCACAAAGCCTGCTCCCTTTTAAGGTGGAACGGAAATATCCTAACACTCCCCACCCCCCATTGCCAAAATTGGTGGACCCAAAGCTGGGGTTTAGACACCCAACATCTAGACAGTATGAGCTTGGAGGACTCAAAGTGAAAGAGCTAGACATAGTCTCAGGATAGGAAGTTTTGCAGCCAGGCTGCCTAAATCAGAAATGCCAAGGCTTTCATATTCTCCAGCCGTGTGAGATGCAATAATGGGGCCTCCCATGAAGACATTTGACATAGGGAGGCAGTCCTTAAAGTTCTCCAGGTTTTGGATCTATATTTGGCATGCCTAGATGTGCTAATGTAATGATGCTGCTCTTAATTTGGAAGCTGGTCTACGTTCTTTGAGCTGCCTGGCTTGCATGTGTTCCATTTACCGTATTTTTCGCTCCATTGGACGCACCGGACCATAGGACGCACCGGATCATAGGAGGGGGAGAACAGGGAAATTTTTTTTTTTCTTCTTCTCTCCCTCTAAAACAAGGTGCGTTCAAGGTACCTAATTATTTTTTTTGGGGGGGAAATAAAGAAAAAAAAAAATTCCCTCCCCAGGCGCGGGGGAAGCCCGAGCTCCCCCCGACCCCAGCCCCCAGAACAGCCTGCTATCCGCAAGCCTAGGGAACCAAGCCGGTCTCCCCAGGCTTGTGGAGAGGTGCGCGAAGCCCGGGCGCGCTCTTCAGTGCGCACCAGGCTTCGGAATGCAGGCAGCTCTGCGCTACTCTCCGGAGCCCTGCGCGGCTTCGCGCCGGGATCGGGAGGGTGGCGCGGAGCTGCAGGAAGCCCTGGAGCGCAGGCAGCTCCGCGCTGCCCTCCGGAGCCCCGCGCGGGGGTCTGGAGGGTGGCGTGGAGCTGCAAGAAGCCCTGGAGCGCAGGCAGCTCCGCGCCACCATCCGGAGCCCCGCGCGGGGGTCCGGAGGGTGGCGCGGAGCTGCAAGAAGCCCTGGAGCGCAGGCAGCTCCGCGCTACCCTCCGGAGCCCCGCGCGGCTTCGCGCCGGGATCCGGAGGGTGGTGCGGAGCTGCAGGAAGCCCGGGAAAGCCTGCATTCGCTCCATAGGACGCACACACATTTCCCCTTCATTTTTGGAGGGGAAAAAGTGCGTCCTATAGAGCGAAAAATACGGTACTTTTGGCTTCATTGTTGCCGTTTGCTTGCTCCCAGTTCCTTTGTACTTTAGGCTGATGATCTGTTCTTATTAAGTCTCCCTCCCTGGATGAAGAAATTGCTGCAAAAAAGTTGTTTCAGTTGGGCTCTCTCCTTATTTGTTGTCTATAAACTTGTTCACATTAAACCCTAGTTGCTTTACAGTGGTGCCTCGCAAGATGAAATTAATCCGTTCCGCGAGTCTCTTCGTCTTGCGGTTTTTTCGTCTTGCGAAGCACGGCTATTAGCGGATTAGCGGCTATTAGCGGATTAGCGGCTATTAACGGCTTAGCGGCTTTAAGAAAAAGGAAACAAACTCGCAAGAACTCGCAAGACATTTCGTCTTGCGAAGCAAGCCCATAGGGAAATTCGTCTTGCGGAACGACTCAAAAAACGGAAAACCCTTTCGTCTAGCGAGTTTTTCGTCTTGCGAGGCATTCGTCTTGCGGGGCACCACTGTATTATTATTACTATTATTTATTTATCCTCCACCCATCTGGCTGGGTTTCCCCAGCCACTCTGGGTGGCTCTCAGCATAGAGCGCAATAGTGCAGTGCAGTGCCTGAACTGGGCTCATATCTTCACAGCAGTATATATGCTTGCTTGCAAGGTCCTTTCACAATTGAGGGGACTTAATTCAAAATGTATCTACTTGTGGGTGGAAGCGAGTACCCTTTATTTACAAGTGGCTGGTACAACGCACCTTTACTGTCCATATGCAATTCTGGAGTATTTTACAAGTACAAGACAAAAGAAGAATGTATGTGGTTTTTCAAGTGAACATAAAAACTGACTGTCTCTCAGGGAAAAATAGTGAACTTAGCATTTTGCAATAGAAACCTGAATCTGTATGTTGGAATTGTTTAGGATTTTCAGAAGCTATCACCAAACTTTCAGTTTAAATATTTCTGGACATATAGGAGCTGGTTCTTTTCATGCTTCCTTTTCTTTTCTTTTCTTTTTTTTTCAACAGATTGCAAGGAAGCGGCACAAAGTCATTGGTGGCTTCAAGAGTCCTCATGGCCATACCAGGCCACCAGCCTGTCTCAAGCACATAATCCTCATGCCCCTGTCTCAGATCAAGAAAGTACTAGACATCCGAGAGACAGAAGGTATGAACATTGGCAGTGGAATGTGGATTTTTGAGGACTAATAATGCAGAGTGATGGACTTCAAACGCTGATATGTTTTGGCACAGCTGAATAACAAGATAGCTTCCAAAGAGGTTTCACCTGGGGGCCAGGGAGCTGGAAGTAACCATTAAAGGGAGCAGTGAGAGAAGATGGTCAAATGTCAGGAGTTGGAGAAAATCACTCAAGGCTTTCAGAGCTCACAGCCCTTCAACGAGTGTTTCCATGTGCCTTGGCAGAAAGCTTTGTCTAAAAATAAAGCTTCGCATGTGGGTGTATTAACCTTTTAAGAACAAAGATTGATACAACTGGCACTTGAAACTTAAACAGGAGTTAAACCCACAGTTCTGTCTTAAGATCCTTCAGCAGGCTTGTGTAACTTTCTCTAGACTATCATTTATACGGCTGCATGTTTCACTGAAATCAGTGTGGCTTCCTTCTGTAGAGAGCATTGTAATCTTCTTAATTTCCTGCAATGATGTGTGGCAGAGCATCATTCTAGGGTGCTGGAAAGATTCTCTTCCTGTAACTTCAGAAATAGTGTTCTGCATCAAGGTCAGCCTCTGTGCAGACCTGCTTGGTACAAACTTAAAGCTACCTAAAATTAAGGAGGAAGCTAAGGGTTATGTACACTTTCCCTATCTGCAAATACCCACTCTGCCTGGGTTTGACATGAAACCTTAACAGTTGCCATTCTGGATAAGAATGAGCCTTGTTGTCGTCATCTCGACAATGCTGTTTTAAATCAGGGTTGCAAAGTGGGTTTAAGAGCATTCCCAGGTTCATTTTAACTTAGCTTGGTGATTGCATGTAAAATTGCCAGCATGGTATAGAGGAGGTATGGGAAATCACTGGCTCTCCTTTCTCCTGAACTTCTGCTCCCGTCATCCCCGCCAATTGATATTGCTTGCTGAGACTCATGGGAGCTGTAGTCTTTTAACACTTGGAGTGCCAAATGTTCCCCACACCTGGTAGAGAGTATTGGCCTAGCGAGAGGAAGAACTTGGTTCAAGTCCCTGTTAGGCCATGAAGGCTGGTGGGTGATCTTGGGCCAGGCACTCGCTCTTGCACTCCAAGCCAAACCTTCATGACCTGGCTTTGATTGAAGGAGAGGGAAATAAGGTGGAGAGGCAACTTTAGTTCAAAGGCAGTGGAAAGTTATGCACAAAATCCTATGGCTCTTTCCTTTTTCCTTTTTTTGTAAATAATTTTTATTCATTTTCCATTTTTTAAAAAAAACTTTCATATGAATAACAAATCAAACCAAATATTTCCACATTCAAAAACAAAAAACAATATAGCCAATTATATAATCCGAATTAATTATTTACAATGGGACTTCCCGTGTTTTGGATTTCAAGAGCTAAATGGCCATCTTTCTGTTATCTTCACAAATTACTTCACAATTTTCCAATCCTGATATTGACAATCTCCTCTCTCGTCAGTCAGTCACTGGTATAACTCTCTATCTTGTTTTATTTGACCATTCTTTTTTCTATAATCACACAGGGGGCTTTTTCCACATTGTTCTCGGTCTTAATATTTTGGAGCACAGTCCTCCTCAATGACCCCTCCTTTTTCTGCTGATTGTTGTTCTAATAGGCTCTGGCTCTTTCCTGATCCCTAAATTTCATTTTGTTCTACGTTTACCACACCATTCAAATACCTTGATTTACCCTCTCTTCACTCTAAGGTCCTTAGGAAAATTAGAACAATTTGTATTTAAAATGTTATATGAGTTGTCGAAAGAAATAATCCCTGAATACAAGCAATAGCAGGCAGGATAATTTCACTAGGTATTCTCCCATGCCCGAGCAGTAACAGTGCTTAAAAGCCAGGGCATAACTGCAAACACAGGGTCTTTTAAAAGCATCATACACTACTGTGGTTATATGGTGAGGTTGAAAGGTTTGGACCTTTGTCACTGAAGGTGTGGCAATGCCATTCGCCTCTTGCTTCTGAATTTTGTGCAGTGTCTTGTTTGTTGTGGCTGAATGTGGATATTTATCTTCTGAATCTTTATTCTGCTCACACGGCTTTGTAGACTTCACTGTCCCCCGAGATGCTGTACCTTGTTTTGGTGACGGCAGACCTGTAATGGTTAAATAAAGCATCTTGCAGCTTCACTACTGCTTAAAGACCTTTGTTGAACCTCATCCCCTTGTTTTCTATGGGCGGGAAAACTGACCCACCTTATGTCCAACATGTGGTGTTTTCTCAAGTATTAGAAGTCCTGTGCACTGGTTCTCCATTGCAATGTGCAGGATGTGTTTTTAGACTTCCTTCTATGTAGCCCACACACATGGCAGCTGAAATGGGGAGATGCTGCTGAGATGAATATATGAAGAGTCAGTTCTGTGCGGAGATGGCCTGCCCGCTTCTTTGATATTCAGGCTTCTAAACTTTGGTTCTTGTCCTGACCCTAGGACAATACTCAGTCGTCCATGCTCCCTTCTTCCTCTAATAGCGAGTTGCTCAGATTGTTGACTGATCTGTTGCTGTTGTTTGCAGAGTGCCACAAAGCATTTGCGTTAGTTGTGCGACCACCGACCGAGCAGAGCAACTTGTTGTTCAGCTTCCAGATAACGACTGAGGAACCTCCCAAGGAGAACTGGCTGAAGATGCTGTGCCGGCACGTAGCCAACACGATATGCAAAGCAGATGCTGTAAGTTCTTGATATCAGAGCTGACGAGGGGTTTGTACCTTGAATCTGTTTTAAATGTGTAGAGGTTTGAGAGATCTATGTCAGATGGCTATGCCAGAACTAACAGGCCCACTGGTAGCATGTCTTGTGGCAAAGGTCTGCAAGATGGGACAACTTCTCAGAAGGGCTTGCTGCCAGTTCATCAAGGCTGTAATCTCTTGGAGACTGTATCTGTACTCAGTGAGCTTCAGCCAAGAAAGCCTCTCGAAGTGGATTACATACAATCAGAACAAAGCAGTCCTTACTTGCAGGCTTACAATCTAAAAACATGCAACACAATAGGGGAAAGGGGCAGGGAGGGAAGAGGAAAATCAAAATCAAAACTTGGGCACCAGTTATTAAACAGTTGTTCCTAGAACATCCCCCTGGCACAGTTCAGGGGCAGGAGGTGCCTGATAGTGCTGTCCACAGAGCCACAGCTCAACATGTTTGGATTCAGAAAAGACCCCTTTGAGTTAAATGGCACTTAACTCCCAGGTAAGGATCAAAACCGTACGAAGAAGAGCAATGCTCTTGTTTGCATGGTATGCTTGCCTGGAGTTATTGCCGTAACAGGTGCAGCACATCTGTGTTTGGAGTGCACTGTTGCACTTAAATAGGGGTGTGTAGCAGCTCTGTGCATACTCCAAATAAGGAGGTGAATTGGAGTGATGTGGCCCATGATTTCATGTTTCCAATTTGGGTCGTGCTGTTAACAAGCTATATTTTGGGGGGTCAGGGACCTCCTAAGCTGATTCACTTTGGGGCTTCTCTCCCCCGCCCTACAAGATGAAGCCTGATAAACCTCAGAAAAATAGGTGCACAGGGCCCTTTTTTCTTTTATGAGAAACGAAACCAAGCTGCCCAGAGCTTTGGAAGGGTGGGGTAGGGTGCGGGGATATCTTGTTTTGCTAGACAGCCAAGCTTTTAATCAAAGTGAATTCTTTTTCTGAATCACTCCAGTCGGTGATTGGGAGGGGGGAATGATGTTGAAGTAAATAAACCTCTCCATGTGGGTCATCTTTCTCTGAGCTTTGGCTATAATAGCAGGACATATGGAGTTAGGTTATTGTGTCAGCCGGCTTCTTTCCCAGTTAGTCTTTTTCATAACAAGTAACCTGCTTGTCTGCACTTCCGCTGGTTTCCCACCCAGGGGCAGCTTCCTCATGCCTCCCAGCTTTCAAACTTGATTTCCCACAAAAATAATAAAAAAAAATAAAATAGAAAAATGATTTGTATTTCCCCACTCCAAAATGGGAAAGTCTGCTCCTGTGCACCTATTTTTTCTGAGATTTGGCAGGCTTCATGCTCTCAGAAGGGGCATTCATGCCTGCAATTCGCAGCTAATTCTGGCAGAAAATAAAGCTTAAGAGGTCTTTATTTATTTAAGGGGTCCCCGCAAAAAACCGCTGGATGCCTCTGCCTGAAATTTGGCAGGCTTAATGCACTCTGAAGGGGCTCCCTTGCCTACAAATTTCACCCACTTATGTGAAGGGGTTTTTTTTGGGAATGCTACAACAGTTTTTAGATTCCCCATATAGTCAGTGGGTGTGAAACAGAACTTGGGATCTAACAGATCAGATTTGAAAACCTGAAATAATGAATCCAATTATTCATTGTGGATTCAGAGCAGATTGGGTTGCTTGCAGACGCTGCCAATACAAGGTGAATTTTGTTGCCATTAATCACATTAATCATGAATAACAATAAATAGTGTTATATAGAGATCTGCTTTGCCTGCCCACCTGTTTAGTATGAGGTAGCATACATTAAATGGCATAGTAAGTCATCTTTTCCAGGAAGCCTGTTGGGCCGTGAACGTTAACTATCTCTCTTGTTTTATAAAAACTCTAAAACAGCAAAATAAAAAGTACCATTAAAATAATTTAATCAAATAGCTTTGAGCAAAGCAATCATTCTTTTAATTTGTTGTTGATGGCTGCCTTGATATCTGTTGGGAGAAGACAGAATATGTGTGTGTTAAACAATTATTTTATTTCCAGCAGATCCTGCATGTTCACCATTAGGCTTTGGGTGATCACTTGATTGATTCATTCTTCTAGGGAAAGACGATTGCCTAATGTCAGTTGTGCATGTCTATGCTTACAAAAGTAAAAGAATGTGGCACTGGGACTCTGTCACTCAGTGGTTCCAGAGAATAAACCTATCATAAGGTGCCGTTTGGTTTGCATATTACTCACAACACACCCCAATTCTAAACATTCTGTATTTCAGTGGAGCTGATTTAGGGTTGCAAGTGCTCCAAGGGAATTTATTCAACGAAAGACATTGTTTTATATAGTATTCTATTCTATGTGTCTACTGCTTTGGTGTAGGGCAATGTCTTATTCACTGGTTTGTGTTTTTAGCCTTGCCCGATTCCTTTAACAACTGCATTTTTTGCAGTTGTCTGAAAAGGAGCAATGCACAAGTTCTTGCTCGTGTGTAAGAGTTCTCTGTGGTCAGGACACCCAGCTGTCCTGGTGTGATGTTGGGGATGGGGCTAAAAGCACAGCATTGCCTTACGTATGAAAAACACACAGTTGTTGTCAAGCTGAAACCATGTACAAGTCCATTATATCGGATTCTTCTGACTGTACTTAGGATTTGACTCCTAAATGTACAAAAGAGCTGTCTTTGAATAGGCTTTTTCCTGGCAGAGCTAAATACAGTGGTACCTTGGTTCTCGAACTGAATCTGTTCAGGGAGTCCATTTGACTCCCGAAACTGTTCGAAAACCAAGGCACGGCTTCCGATTGGCTGCAGGAGCTTCCTGCACTCAATCGGAAGCTGCGTCAGATGTTTGGCTTCCAAAAAACATTCGCAAACCCAAACACTCACTTCCGGGTTTACGGCGTTTGGGAGCTGATTTGTTTGGGAGCCAAGCTGTTTGACTACCAAGGTACCACTATATCTTTTAAGACCTCTTAAAAACATGGAACATTTCATGGTTGAAAGTGTGCTGCTGTTGAAAAAGGAAGTGGTGTGTATTTTAGCTGCTGTAATAAACTCTGAATATTGAGGGATCCCCATCACTAGGTAAGACTGGACTTAGGAATTGTTGCCACCTTGTCAGTTGAAGTCACAAACTTTCCCTTTTCCAGACTAAAGGGACTTCGCTTTTTCATAGCGATGTGTACACTGACTTCCATGCCCCACATGGTGGCAGTAAAGCCTTTAATTTTGCTCTTTGTTTTTCCTACCTGCTGGCTAAGCAGTAGAGTTCTGAAGGTATGCAACTCCTATCTGGAAAGTTTTGTCTTTGGTAGTGAGAATCTGAGGACGGTGTCTGAGAATTTGAAGTCTGCTGTTGATTTTTGAAACGTGAATCTTTTACTCTGACGGTGGCTTCGCCTTCGAGTAAGTTCTCAAGCCTTCTTTCCTTTGCAGGAAGATCTCATTTACGCTACTGATCCGGATTCCATTGAAGTAAGCACGAAGGATGTGGACAGCACACTGAGCAGGGCATCCCGGGCCATTAAAAAAACATCCAAAAAGGTACGAGGTTTAACTAATAAAGAAATGCTATTCTGAAGCTATCTCCTCGCACCAAGCTTTTTCATTTGGGGGCAAAACCCATTCATTTCCCTTCCTGGTGACAAGTTTTATTGCACTGGAATATTTGAGCCTAAATGGGACACTTGCACATGCTCCACACATCAGGAGAGAATGAATGTAAACCACTGACAAATGTTTCCAGAGGTATATTGTGCAGTAGCCCTCAATTGTGTAAGGAGCTTTTAGCTGATGTATGTTGTCTTCTCTCAGTCTTTTACGTGTTACTATTCCAGCACAAAGTTTGAGAGTTTGGCACCAGTAAAAAGGTCATAACTTTTTCATGTTGAAACAAATTGTGACAAATTTGAGGGGGTAGGGCCTTTTTAGTTTTGGGTTTTTGTTTTTGACAGTGAAAATGGGCCTTTTATGTCACTTCCACTATTTGGCATTTGATTCCACTATTTACAGTTCCCCCACCTTTCTGTATCCAGGGTGTGATTGTTTCTCTATGTATGATTCCTCCCCACTCATTCCTCTCAATATAGATGTTGATCCTGCATCTGAGGAAGCGAGCTCTAATCCGCAGAAGCTTACACCATAATAAACGTGTTAGTCTTTTAAGTGCATTAAGAATCTTGGTTGGTTTGTGTTGGGGGGAAAAAAGTAATATGATGTTGTTTGACTAGCAAATCTATAGCGATATGAAGTGTGAGGCTGGAATAGGCATGAATGGGAACAAGATGGTTGGATGGCTTTACAAGACGGTTGGATGGCTTTTTAAGATGGTTGGATGGCTTTAAAGGAACATTAGGCAAATTCATGGAGGGTAAGGGTTAGCCTCCATGGCTATATTGCCAGAGGCAGTATGTCTCTGAGTACCAGTTGCCAGGAATCACAAATGGGGTGAGCACTGTTGGACTGCAGATGTGTTGGACACATCTGGCTGGCCACTGTGAGGAGCTAGACTAGATGGGAATCTGGCTTGATCCACCAGGGATGTTATGTTCTTATCAAATATATCGAATATATTTAATCCTTGCTGCTTTGGCTAGTGGTAAGCAAAATGCCACAAAATGTATCAGCGTAGAACAGCAGAAGAAGCCTTACTGAAAAATGTGGAATCGATTTCCCCGTATTTTAAATAAGGGTAACACTGTAGTCTTTCCTACAGTTTACTTAACGTGGTTCTTAAAACTCTGCAGGTCACACGAGCCTTCTCATTCTCCAAGACACCAAAGAGAGCGCTCCGGAGAGCACTGATGGCGCACAGCAGCGTCGATGGAAGGACTTTCTTCCCAGCTAGTGAGAATTACTTAGGAGGACGCGTTGCCAGTACTTCATCGCTAGCTGTAAGTGACTTTTCCCAGAGAAGTCTTGAATAATATAAAAGCCCCGAGTGGGGAGGCTGGCTCCTGCACTGTTCTTATTTCAATAATGAAGCTTATTGTAATCATGTCTGTTAATCTCTCTCCGGAAGTCATAACACCTGTGTGGTCAATGTAATTAAAAGATCTCAACTGTAGTAGAGAAATCCACTCTAAATGTCAGGCAGAAGTGAGCATGCCTGGAGGAGATAGGGAGGAATGTATCTTACAGAAGAAAATCTGCTCTCTTGTGACCAATTAAAGACATTTGAGAAAACAAAACGTTTCAGAAACTGAGCTACGAAGGTGCTCAGAGGTTCTGCAGCCATGAAAGAGAGAAAGATCTGAGTGCAGGAAATTCCTTTTTGGTAGATAAAAGTTGGGTTGTGGGCTAGGGTGCATGGGAAGCTGCCTTATGCTGAGTCAGGCGATTGAGCCCAACTCAGTATAGCCTACACTGGCTGGCAGCAGCTCTTCAGGGTTTCACATGTGGTCTGTTCCAGCCCTATCTGGAGATGCCAGGGTCTGAACCTTCTGCACCCTGAGCAGATTCTCGAACACTGAGCTATGGCCTTCCTTTTGGGGAATTTGGATCTTATTAAATGTCTTGTAAGGGATGCGGGTGGCGCTGTGGGTTAAACCACAGAGCCTAGGACTTGCCGATCAGAAGGTTGGCGGTTCAAATCCCTGCGATGGGGTGAGCTCCCGTTGCTCGGTCCCTGCTCCTGCCAACCTAGCAGTTCGAAAGCACGTCAAAGTGCAAGTAGATAAATAGGTACTGCTCCGGTGGGAAGGTAAACAGCATTTCCGTGTGCTGCTCTCATTCGCCAGAAGCGGCTTAGTCATGCTGGCCACATGACCCGGAAGCTGTATGCCGGCTCCCTCGGCCAATAAAGCGAGATGAGCGCAGCAACCCCAGAGTCGGCTACGACTGGACCTAATGGTCAGGGGTCCCTTTACCTTTAAATGTCTTGTGGTTATGCGTTCTGGCAAAAAAGGGCTTCCCAGAAAAGAAGAAAGAAAGAAAAAAGAAAAGTGACAAGGAGTAGTTAAAAATATTACAGCTATAAAGATTAATCAAAAGCATGGGGTGGAATGACACTCTTGAATCATATAGATAAATGTACATTTGTACTGTTAGTCCCTTTGGAGGAGTTGCGTTCAATGTTATGTGATGGCGTCTAGCAGTGCTAGGTGAATGAAGCCAATGAAGGGTGGCTGGCCTTGTCTCCACAGCAGGGCTGCTTGCTCCTCTGATGAACTGTTCCGCTAACCACAACAAGCACAGCCAAGTTTTCCTTTTCTACATCAGGCCGTAAGGGAAATAACCTTAAGAGGGTGTCCTTGCACCGTAACAGCACTTGAAATGGGAATGCTCAATATCTCTTGAAAACACAATTTGGTGCTGCCATCCTGCCAAGCAGTGTCTGCCATTCTAAACTGGATAGATAGACCTCATTCCCAGAACATACATAGTTCTCCAGCTGTTGGGAGCGGGAAATTTCTTTTTTCTGCTCCATTGCATCAAAGCCCATAAAATGTCACAGTTCTCTGCTTAGTTTACCTGATCCCAACCCACTTTTACTGATATTATGAAAGCAGCTGCATGTGGTGTTGGTACTCTGGGCGAGCCTCTTGGAGCAGAGGGTGCTGCAAGCCTTTGAATAGAATTTTTGCAGACTCTACTCCAAAAGATTTTTTTTGCCCAGTGGAGGAAAGGGTGTGGATGTTAGCTCTGTAGATGTTAAGAAAAGGGGGCTATTGTTAGATGAGTAACTAGTTCTTTCCTAAAAGTGCAGGCGATTTGTTGGGCTGAACCTGTCTCTGAACTGGGAGATAAGGCTCAATACAGCCATGATGGATATGCTGGGTGGTTTTGAACATGTTCCTATGTCATCCCTGAAATGGCAATGTTGACCAAATCATTTAATGACTCCTATCGCAGGGGTAGCATAGAGACCGATTAAGACTGACCTTTAAGCCCAGTAATCTCCAGTTCAGTCCTTGTCTCTGCAATGTGCTCACCCAATGACCTTTGCCAAACTGGTCAATTTTATTGGCTTTTGGTCCACTCATAGACACTTCACTTGTAATATTGGCATTTATTGTTGCAATGATGACTGTAATGAAGTATGCAACTTATTCCACGTACTGCTAAGTATTTTCATGGAAGATGAATGAGCAAACATGGAGATAGCCACTGAAGATCTAGGCCATATCATGCCATTTTTTAAAAAATCTACTCTTGCAATTTAAGCACAGTGAGCGCTTTATAATTTGGATGTACTTTGATATATAATCTAGGTCTGAAGGCTTAAACTAGGTGGTGTCATACACCCGCGGATCTCTTCTTAGAGCCAGAATTGCTTTAGTGCCCCCCCGTTCTCCCACTCTACAACACAACAGGCATTTCCCAGCAGTAGAATGTCCTTGGGTTGAAAGAGACTTTTGTTTTGGAAGGTATAAATTACTGAAATACAGAACAGAGGGATTAGTCATACAGGTGGAGCATCGTAATCTCTGAAAGGTAAATCTAGTTCAAGCACATCTTGGACTGAAGGGCTCAAAGGAAGCAGTTAGTACGTTGTCCTTGGCTTGTCAGCCTGGCCAGGCTCTTCCTTAATCCAAAATAAAATGGTACGGGGAGAATCACAATGGGAGATCGTGATAGATCTGGAATGAATGCGATGTGTGGATTAACTCTCCGTTCCCCTCTTCCCACAATGTTTTTAGATTACTCGCTGCGCTTCTACGTACAGTTTATGTGAACCAGTTAAGCACGTTGTAAGTGTGCAGCGTTCCAACTCCGTTGATGGGAACTCCCCGAGCTCTAGGCCTCGGCCTCTGATAGCTGCTTCCCACGGTGTAGAAGGGAGAGTTGCTTCCAGCTCTGACAGCCTAAACACCTGTTCCCTGCCCAGTCCTTGCCCAGTCATCAGCGCCACCAGAGAGGAAGCGACTGATGACCAGAGGGCCGCCTAAAGTGAGCTCTGCCACCTCCTTGTTGGGCACTTCTCGGAGGCAAAGAGACTGGCCTTAAATAAGGCCTACAGTCTAATATTTTCCAGGTGCTGGGCCTCTCTTAAGCACTCTTTCACTTCTGTCCCAAAATGCTTGAATTCCTTTATTCAAATTAATGGTGTTTGCATGGTCACCACTGATACTGATCTTGCTCTGGGTTTCTTTCCATGTCTTCTGGCATTTTAAGGTACATATGCTTTTTTAGAAAACAAAACTATGTGGCTGTTTACTTGAGAAAAAAGTAGCTTTGACATTTGGAAGTTCTGTCCATTCCTTCAATCTCTTGCAATGGGTATGTGGCAGAATTACTAAGATAACTGGACACCCTAAAAGAAGTCATTTGGCTAAAGTGACCTGCAGGGCACTATTTTTGGGGGTTAGGAGCTCCTATAAAATAAATTCTTGCACCAATTACAATACCCTTTGCCTGCTGCAAGCTGTCAATATTTTTAAATGACCTTGAAGCTTGCCCTATCCAAAAACAAAACCTTTGAGTTGTATAGCGATTGTGGATAATTGTGATACAGTTGTAAAATGTATAGCGATCTTATAATAGTCCGTGAGGGTTGTTCTATCTTTCTTGCCCTTCTTTTAGACGCCACTTTGAAGGCATGAAAATGCAGCGAGGGCAGAACTGCTCTTGCATACGTTTAAGTAGAAAGCAATGCCTCATCTTTATTTCTCTTGAGGCTTGGCTACATTAGAAAACCTTACATGTCGAAAGGCTGAGTTGGAGAAGCTGCTGCTTAATAGAAATGCAACACACACACAACCTCTCAATAGTGTTTCTGAAGACGTATGTCCGCCTAACTTGCTGACACTTTGAAAACCTGGATTTTAAAGCGGGGAAGATCTCTGCTTCCTTGTGATCCCCTTGAATCCCCCCTCCTTTTCCAGGCACACATTAGAAGTATTTCTTCCACGGGAGATGTATACACTTAACATTTCTTCTTTTCTTTGAACAGGGCATCCACTCTCCGTCCTTGATCAACCTGCCATCAGTGTTTGAAAAGAGGAGCCATACGTTAAGTCGGTCAACTACTCACTTAATATGACATGGACAGGAAATGGAGTTGCAACTTACAATTTTGACTGACGGAAAGTGGTCTAGCTTTTTGAAGTGACCATTTACTGACATGAACGGTGGTACTTAGTTAGCACTTAGTGGGAATTAGTAAGCGTTTTAGATAACACTAAATTAATCACCAAGAGTTGTCTGATGTGCCTACTAAACAACTGAAGTACTCAACCTTGGCTTGGAGAGAACATATTCCTTTGCACAAATCATCCTATTGGCATAACGGAAATATTCCGCTTAGTGTAAACATTGCGCAGTGACGTTATGAATAAACCAATGTTGGACCTGCCTGCGGATATTCAGAAGTTGCTCACTGATGCCCGCACTGGCTGAGGATTGCGGATTTCGCTTTTAAAATAGTGTTTGTATGTTTACAGGCTGACGGTTTGAATTAACCATTGCATAGACCAATATCCAAAGTGAAACACTTGCTTACTGTTTAAAGTATAAATCTGTTTTTTTAAAGCCTAAATTATACTTCAAGCATGATGAAAGTGCATCGGTGGCAGTGGTTTAGTGGAAATATGCAAATGGTTGGCCCACATGTCTGTTGGTCTGACGCTCTTTAGCTGCTAGGTTTTACTGTTGCCCAACAAAATGCAAAATCACCTGAAGTGGAAGCCCCTAGAAAATCACTGTACTAAATTGTATTTATAATTTTTGAATGGGGACCATTTTTTTAAAATATAAAAAAGCTATATCTAAAACTTAAGTGAAACACTTCAATTTCTCAATATACTTAGTTTTTGTGCACAGATTTCGTATGGAGATGAAAATGTAGATCTGATTTCAATATCTACAGCTGCTATTTTTTTTTTATTCAAAGGCTTTCATATAAAAATGTTCACCTTGTTTTCTTTAGGGTTTTTTTTATACAGTGTTTTCTCACATCATAAACTTTTTAAATATCAAGTTTTCAGGCTAACCTTCTAAACTCCCTCTGAAAATTAAGTTTCTGCATACAATAAACTTGGTTTGTTGCTGTCCATATATGGGGGTTGGAGTGGGTGGGATTTCTAATTTCCCATTTTCTCTTAACCACTGACTGCTACTAATAAGTGTAACCTGTGCCACTTTCTTTTTACTACTTGTATCTTTTACAATTCTATACTGGCAGAAACTTGTGTAAATAAATAGAGTGGTTTGTGTCGCTTATCTTTAATTTTTCATGTTTACCCCTGCAGATCCCACCCTCCCAAGTTCATTGAATAATTTTTGCAATATCCTAGCAACGCAAACAACGTGCATCCTATTCAGCTGCTTTTGAGCATTTCTTAGAGTGGAAAATTCACCAAGGACATGTCTATTACTGCTTACTTTGAACAATGAAATCCTCTCCCTGTTGAATTGCTCCTTAAACTTCATTCCTTCTTCAAAGAGAGAGAAGACTGAGGGTCTGGAGACAACAGCGCTGCAGAGATGACAATACGCAGAATCTACTGGGTGGGAATGGAAAAGCTTTTGTGGCATTATGGGTGCTTGCCCAGTAATTGTGAGTGCCAAAGCTTTTCTATGTCACAATTCTAAAATGCCCAAATGTGAAGGGTTAGGGCCTTCAAAGCGCACAGAAACAAGCAAAGTCCGTGAGACCTTGGGACTGCCGTCACCCAGCCCACTTGGACCGTGTGCTGTTTGAGGAACGGCAGTTCCTGGTTAGTAGAGTGTACCCCTCTGTTCAGCCGACCATTCTATCCTTTAAGTACTTGCTACCACCAGACATCCTGCCAACCTAGCAGTTTGAAAGCACCTCAAATTATTATTATTATTTATATCCCACCTGTCTGACTGGGTTTTCCCAGCCACTCTGGGTGGCTCCCGACATAATAATAATAATAATGCGGTAAAACATCAAACATTAAAAACTTCCCTAAACAGGGCTGCCTTCTGATGCAGATAGTTGTTTATTTCCTTGACATCTGGTGAAAGGGCGTTCCACAGGGAGGGTGCCACTACCAAGGAGGCCCTCTGCATAAGGGGTGTACAAGCCAGTCGTTTCCAGCCAGTTCAGTTTTCTGCTTCTGTCTTTAGATCTTGAAATGCTTAATAAACAAGAAAAAGGAAAAGGAAAAAGAAATTGCAGTGTAAGAGCCCTTTTAGCGCATAGCAAAGGGCAGCTCTCTTAACTCCTGGGGATAACTTATAAGCAACAGGTACTCTCACAACTGTTCCACCACCTCTGTTCAGAAAAAAACACAGATTAATCATCATAGTCCATAAATGCTTTAATAGCTTGCAGTGAGAATATATGCCTCTTCAAACAGCACTAGGAACTTTAAATAGAACCGAGTGACTGGAACAGTAGAGTACAGTGCTGACATAGGGAGAAAGATGTTTGCCTTTAAGGTCGTAACTAATTCCACCCTTCAACAAATCTCACCCATTTCATCAGGAGCGTTCCTAACCCTAAAAAGGTGACAATTTCAATAGCAGAATTTGTTACACTGCCAGACTGTGGGTGGGCAAACTATTTCAGCATTAAGAAGACTGCTCATCGTGGGACAAGCCACAGTTTGCACATCATTAGCAGGTTTCTTTTTTAAAAAAACCCACAAAAAACTACTGCTATATAAGACTTCGTTTCTTGTCTCCCAGCACCACACAACCTATTGTTAGAATGTAAAGCTTGAAGTTAAAACTTTTGTGCCACTTTGTGGAGCCAAGAAACAAATGGTCCTCTTCTTTTTGGCAGCTCCTGCCTTTAGAAAGCTGCCAGTCTTGTTGCCTTGCGTACTATTCTTTCACCGGAGCCATGCTGTTTTTAAATAGGTTATTTTAGAATTCCTCAAGAACCACAGACCAAGTCCATGGGAGCTGAAAAGAAGTTAAGAAATAGTTGGTGCAAAATACAATATATTGCAACAACAGTACCTAATAATATTACTATGCAGGCTTATTTCACGTGTTTTAATGCACAATTGTTGCAATAGCTTTTATTTTTGTTAGCATTAATTATTTTTAATATTGGCTTTTGGGTTGTGAAGTTTTTGGACTCCATTTTCCTGGTCTACTTGTTTGGACTGTTGCTTATTATATGTGGATGTGCTTGCTTTTCCTGTTTGTTGCAGATCTTGCTGGTTTGTCCATTGGAGATTACAAGGCTAACTAGCTTTGGACCTGCTCAAAAATTACAGCAGTGAAACTCTGTAGTGGATATAAGAAATTGAACATCTCTTGTCTGAGAGTGGGAAAATTAAAAGCTCCGTACCTGAGACTGTTACCTAAGGGGGCTGCATGTGATTGACTAACTGGCTTTCCTTTCCTTACCCCTCCCTCTCACAAAGGCACAAATGTAACTCGGAATCACAGACATTTATTCTACACTGGCTCACAAAACAGAGTGTTTACAAAATATAAGTCTGGAAGAACCTTTGGTCTGATTCCTTCGATCCAAAATCAACAATCTCTTGTGACTGAGAAGTGCAGCGCTCATATGGAGCACTCTGGTCTCATGAGGAAAAGGGTGGGATTGTTTGTTTCATATAATGTATATTCCGCTCGATTGTAGGGAAAACAAAGCGGCTTGCAAAAAAAAACCAAAAACATACACACCATAGAATTATCACTAAAATAATTTTACAGCCATAATTTAAAATGTACAGAAAATGGCAACCACAATAGAACAGACTAAAAAATTAAAACTTCTTGTTCTTAATTCTTCCCACTATAAAAGCAGGGGGTTGTTAGCCTTCTCTTGGCTGGGTTTTTTACTTCCATGAGGGATGCATTTGATCGATGAAAGATAGTTCTGATACAACATAAGGTTCTCATTGAAGGTATTTCCTTATGTGAAGGTTTAGGTAGTATTTCAAAGAGAACTGCACCACTGTGTTTGAGCATGACTATTACATGCATGTGATTTGGGGTGACCTATTTAATTTTTATTTTTTTTTGCCCGAAGGTTATTTGTTCCAAATTATCACATGCTTTCCCCTCTGGAGAGTGCTGCATGCAGAAAAAACCCCAGCTCTCGATATTCTGCTCTCTGTGTTGTGTGTATGTGTGAGAGAGGCCTGTAGATCCATCCTGGTATTAGGAATCTTCCAGAGTTGGTGAAGCTTAATTTGCAAAACAGGAGGTGGCAGACCTCCAAGCTTGATCTACTCTGTTGAGAATGTGAGATCAGTGGTTATAAACAAAATGTGCTTCTTTAATAACACTTCATTTAAATTTAGCATGCACAACACACATTGCAAGGGCCGTTTATGCTGAACAAATATATGGAAATTGAATATTTGTTTGCTTCCATGGTGCTTTAAAGGGGTAAGTGCTAAGCGATGGATGTGTGCTCTTGTGACATGGCACACTTAGTGGTATATGAACCTCGATGACAAGCTGATGAATGAGAGTCCTCTTGTGATGGAAGAGACGCTCTTGAGTTAGAAACGCTATTCCAGCAGAAATGGAAAATGGCTAAAAGCATGATCTGTTGTGCTTTGGTCTCCAATCAATGTCAGAGTTTGCTCGTCTGTTCACTCCTGCTTAAGCCTCCCAGTGTACAAAGCATGTGGGACTAATCTGGTGCTCAGGATCACATGCATGGGGAAAGCACTAAAAGCAGCATTTGATACAGAATCCAGCTTTCTGAGAATCTTGACTTCAATGTTTTAAAAAGGCAAGTTTCTAGCTTGTGTGGCTGAAAGGGTATGGGCAATGCCTAGTGGAATCGTGGAAGCTAGCAAGATGACTCACTTAAGATTTCATTGTCCTCCTCCCACTCCTAACTAGCAAAACTTCTTGTTGTTGTTTAGTCATTTAGTCGCGTCCAACTCTTCGTGAACCCATGGAGCAGAGCACGCCAGGCACTCCTATCCTCCACTGCCTCCCACAGTTTGGTCAAACTCATGCTGGTAGCTTCGAGAACACTGTCCAACCATCTCGTCCTCTGTCGTCCCCTTCTCCTTGTGCCCTCCATCTTTCCCATCATCAGGGAGTCTTTCAGGGAGTCTTCTCTTCTCATGAGGTGGCCAAAGTATTGAGTCTCAGCTTCAGGATCTGTCCTTCCAGTGAACACTCAGGGCTGATTTCCTTAAGAATGGATAGGTTTGATCTTCTTTCAGTCCAGGGGACTCTCAAGACTCTCCTCCAGCACCATAATTCAAAAGCATCAAAACTAAAGGATGTCAAACAAGTATTTGTTTAGATTGGGCAGCCTGCATAATCCTTAATTTTGCACAATCAACACACAGTGGTACCCAACTAAGTCTTACTCGGTACGGATCCACTTAAGTAAGTGGACGAAAGAAGGTTGTTGACTTCAGTGGCTGTACGCTGAGAATGACCAACATTGGATATCACCCATAATTTATTTTGGTTGTAGAATGAAATTTCCCCAAGACTCCACAAGCATGAAAAGAAAGCCCCAGAGTTGCTAGCATATTCCTCGCTGACGCCTTCCAATCATATGTGAAGTGGCTTTCACTTAGATCCCTTTAGCTAAAGGATGTTTGTCCTTGAGAACAGACCAAGGGAAATATGGAGCTGCAAGTATGAAATATTGTAAATGCTACTCCAGCTACACAAAGCCCAAGCAGCTTAATTTAAATCACCGGAGCTACACTTGATCCAAACAGGGCATACACTATGCTACAGATGTGTATAGGTGTTTTACTAATTTATTTCCCTTCCTGTTCAAGTTTTAATTTTGTGGTGTAGATAAGACTCTAAATTCCATAATATAATCCAGTCCTCTCTGCCCCTATTTCTCTCCCTGCATAACCTGAGGAATTGAAGGCTAAAAGGCCCCTCCATCATTGCCCTATTCTGCTTAGTACAGAGCTGAGTCGGAAGAACCAAGGAAAGCTTACTTTTTCAGAATATTGTGGGGTGGTTTTTTTTGTTCTCTTATAAGTCCTGGTGAGCTGCTGTGTGCACTTGTCTTGTCCTTTTCCTCATCCGGAAAGCATAGCATGCTCAGCATTAACCTAGTTATAGAGTCTTCTAGACTGGAGTGGAGTGGAATATAAATCATACCGCTCGGGAGTTTTGTTTCGTGCACCTTTTCAAAATGACGGAGCCTGCTTGCTGCTTGTTGCCGTTCAGAGTGGCGGGGAGGGAGGAGAGAAAGAGAAGATACTAACTACCTCTCAGCATCAGTGTCCTTATAAATATGCAAACTCTCCCTTTCTTTGCCTAAAGAGGAAGTGATTTATTGACTATATTGGATGGGAAGTGCCTCCACTGCTTTCTGCTGCTCTGCGATGGCAAAGATAATATTTCGGTTACTTCTGCAGTGTCTCAGCCTGGGGTGAAAGTAAACATGAGCACAATTGATTTCCAAAAGAGTCCTGGGTCCCCCACTTTTCTCTCTGCACTGCACTGTGTTACAAGTGGAACGGCGAACGAATCAGGCTCCCAATTAAAAAAGTAGTGGAGGCTCGCACCTTCTCAGATCAGAAGTTTCTGCTAGGCTGTGAACACTAGCAAAGCTCTATGGGTAACAGTCTAATTATTTGATTTTTTTGTTGGTGCTGCTGTGGACTTGAAACAGTTCACAGCTATGGGAGCAATGGCTGGCAGCCTATTAAGGACATAAGACGAGCCCAGCCAGACCAAAAGCTGATCTAGTCTGGGATCCTGTTGGGTGGCCAATTGGATGTTTCTAGGAAGCCCCCAAGCAGGACATAAAGGCAATAGTCCTATCCTGCTGCTGTTCCCAAGAAACTGGTGCCCAGGATGCTGCTGACTGCACCTGGAGGTTGCATATAGGCATCCTGACGAGTGATGGATTTGTCTTAATCCCCCTTTTAAAGCCATCTAAGCTGGTTGCTTAGAGATAATAAGGGGACAGGGAGCATCTTTGTTTCAAACGTTCCGGCTGGAGCTCTGTCCTTGCATCTGGTGTCAAGTTTGCTGAAAATGCAGAGGATAGACAGGGTTCGAGGGTTTGGGGAACAAATATCTTCTTCTCATCCTGCCCATCAAACTGATGAGAAGCTTAATCGTTAATATTTTAACTGGTGTTATTTTTGAGAATTAATCAACCCATGGCACATTCTGTTTATTGCATTTCTATGGCGCTGTGGGTTAAACCACTGAGCCTAGGGCTTGCCAATCAGAAGGTCAGCAGTTCGAATCCCCGCTACGGGTTAAGCTCCTGTTGCTCGATCCCTGCTCCTGCCAACCTAGCAGTTTGAAATCGAAGTGCAAGTAGATAAATAGGTACCGCTCCGGGGGGAAGGTAAACAGCATTTCCGTGTGCTGCTCTGGTTCGCTAGAAGCGGCTTAGTCATGTTGGCCACATGACCCGGAAGCTGTACGCCGGCTCCCTCGGCCCGTAAAGCCAGATGTGTGCCGCAACCCCAGAGTCGTCTGTGACTGGACCTAACGGTCAGGGGTCCCTTTACCTTTACCTATGCCCCCTGTTAAAGGTATCTTTGCTAATATGGTGCCCTTCGTATATTCTGAACCATGTCTCTAGCCATCCCTGACCCTTGGGCCATACTGGCTGGGGCAGAGGGCACTCTGTTGGAGAAGCCTGTTTGAAGGTGTCCGAGGAAGTTTACAACTTTAGAAACGAAAAGTATGAAAAGCATAAGAAAACAGCAAGCAGGCTTGTCACCATGTCTTTGCTTTGGGTGAGGATGACATCGAGGCCTGTTTTCCTCATCCTTCCTTGAAATTTCACTTTGTATGTTTTAGTATAATTGAAAATGTGTCCCTTCTCTTTGATGATGGAAAAGCTAATGTTCTGATCCCTCCATGAAGTAAAATGTCTGTAGGCCATTTTAGCTTAGGTGGCTAATATGAAATTCTGCGTTGGGGTTTTTCATCCTTTTTTTTTAAAGCGAAATGATAGCACTGTGGGCGAGAATAGAGAAAGGTATCTAATGGTGCCTCAATGGCTCGGCATGTTCCCTCATGTGCCATTTCCCCTCATGGATCTCTGCCGCATCCCCATGAAGGACAATGAAGCCTTGAACTTTCATCTACAGAATGGGACAGTTCACCCGCCAGGATTTGAGGCCGTTTCCGCAATTTAATTCATTCCCAGCGCTAGAATGGTCCTTAACAAGAACGGCATATTTTAACTTTAACTTTTTCCAGCTTTCCATTGTTAAAGAAAGCGTAGGAGTTCTTTATGAGGCGGTCAGCAGCCACCCTCTGAGCAGGAACCTGCGAGGAGTTGGGAAGCCATGTTTGATAGAACGCTTCACAGAAATGGCTGGTGATGATATTCAAAACATTGCTCAGACGAAATCCAGAGCTCATTAAAAAGGGGGCATTATGCTTGGGAGGCAAGCCCAAGGCAGCCTCAGGTTTGATTAGGACTACCTTGTGCTCTGATATAAGTGAAATCTCTTAATTTTCCAAAAGAATATGGGGCCGGCCTGATCTGTGGAAATTTAATTGGGAACGCCTGGAGAACAGGACACGAATCGTCTTTGGGAATGTCCAGAAGGCATAGTGTCTACAAGATGGATCCAGATACGTGAGTGGTTAGGAGGAAAAACTGAGACGTCAGATGGTCTTCATAATGCTTCCCCTCCTGAGTGCCTGTGGAAGCATTGATGAAGCCTGTAAGCAGTTGCCAAGGCCTGGAAATCTATTGTATATTTCATCTTATACCCTGTGATGGTAAAAATAGTAAAAAAAGAAAAAAGCTCAATGTAGGAGTATCCCGACCCCCACCTTGCCTTAGAGATTTCCTCATAAAAACCTGCACTTTAGTGCTCAGTCGGCTCCATGGATTGCTGTTTGCTCTGAAGGAGCTCAAAAGAGTGGGTTTTCTTGAAGAAAGCTCCAGAGCAAAAATAGAAGGAGGTTTAAATTGGGGACCGTGCCTAGAAAGAGCGGATGGAAGGTAAGTGCAGATAAGCCCCATATTCAACCAATTTCACTGGTCACTAAGGGCGGTATGATTGTCAGACTGATGATTATTGGCTTATGGTAACTCGGGGGCAGGCTTTCTCACTGTGGCACCAGTGTTGTGAAAGGCTCTCCCTGCCAAAATATGAGAAGACCCATCAGTACTGGCATGCTGCCGGCTCATGAAGGCACACCTGTTTAGGCAACCATTCCCCTAAACTGGACTTTTGGTTTTGTTCTTTTAACCTTTGAAAGCGGTTTTAATTGTTATGCTTTTTGATTCTTTGTTTCATTGCCTTAATTAGGGATGTTTTAATGCCACTGTGTGTTTTAATGGTGAATTGCTTTTATAGATCTCTTAGAAGCTGTTTTCACATTTGTTATTATTATTAGTAGTAATACTAATACCTCGGGTTAAGTACTTAATTCATTCTGGAGGTCCGTTCTTAACCTGAAACTGTTCTTAACCTGAAGCACCACTTTAGCTAATGGGGCCTCCTGCTGCTGCCACGCCACTGGAACACAATTTCTGTTCTCATCCTGAAGCAAAGTTCTTAACCTGAGGTAATATTTCTGGGTTAGCGGAGTCTGTAACCTGAAGCGTCTGTATCCCGAGGTACCACTGTAGTAGTAGTAGTATAGTGTCCTATACCCATAGATCTCAGGGTGGTTCACATCACAAAATCACAATATAAAAAACACAAAATACATAATAAAAACAAAGACAACCCAATGATCCCCCCCCCCACAACACACTTTAAAAGGGCATTGGTGTCAATCAGCCAAAGGCCTGGTTAAAGAGGAACGCTTCTGCCTGGCGCCTAAAGGTGTATAATGAAGGCGCTTGGCGAACTTCCCTGGGGAGAGCATTCCACAAACAGGGAGCCACTGCAGTATATAAATAAAATAATAATGACTTCCAACTTAAGTCTAACACATTAGCCAGCCATTCAGGCACGTTCCAACCTTGTTCTAGGTCCATGAGTTTTGCCATGTACTAGACGCGGGTGGCCAGTAGGGATAACAGGAGGAGGAGGAGGAGGAGTGCTGTTGAGATGGCTAATTGAATTAGGAAATGGATCTCGAGAGAATTAACTGGGTAATGAAATTCAGAACTTGACTTCTAGGTCAAGAGATTGAATCCGCATCAGGTTTGTAATGATTTCCAGTCACCGCATGCTCTCGGCCTGCCGCTGAGATTGGCCAAACCGAACAAGTGAGCGTCCAGAACTGCAGGTGTCGAGACTAATGCAGGGAATGTGCCAGTAAATAGATCAATGAGAGCTGGTATCACAGTGATGAATAAAAGAGAGAACCAATATTGCGGCATCAGCATGGGAGGGACGGGCCTGGGCGTTTCAACAAGTTCCAGGTCTTATAATTGAGGAGTCGGAGGGGAAAGGACTACGGATCCCATCGTCTCTAACCATTGGCCATGCCGGCAGGCTGATGGGAGTTGGAGTCCATCAACATCTGGAGGGCCATGGGAAAACCCTGCCCTCCTTCTCTGTTGACCATCTCAAGACTCACAAATTATGCCCCAAACTCAGAAAGCCAGTTGCATTTCTTGTCCCATTGAATGTGAGTGAGTCACGACCAAACTTGGATCCTGTTCATTTTAATGAGGCGTAAGCAGGACAAGTCTTTTCTAGCTTTGGGTGCCAGACAGTTTTTTTCTTTCATCTTTTCCTCCCACATGCAAAACGTCTCATTTCAGGCCCAGGTAGATCATAACTGTGAGACACTTCGCTTAGTCATTGGGAATCAAAGACTATCCAGGGACCCTCGTTTTTCTTTCTCATGCGCCTCCACGGCTTGGGGAGAAACGTTCACCTTTTAGAATGGAAAAAATCACCTGCTCTTATTTTTTATTTTTATCAATCTCTGTATCCTTGGCCATGTGCAAAAGCAAAGCCCTCCCTCCCCGCCAGGTTTATTCAGTTAGGTGTGTGAGGCTTATGAAAGCAGAACATGATACCAGATTTCCAACACTTGCAGTCTGGGGGGGTTGCCATTCAGTGTTAACCTTTTTAATATTCTGCAGGCTAATTGTCTGTCCATTCCTCCTTTCCCCCCCTCCCAGGTTAATGAGGTGGTTAAGAAGGGAGGAGAGAGAGAGAGAGAGGGAAGGCTCCCCGATAGCATTGCCAAGCAAACGGAAAAGGTCAGGGTAATACATTCTATTATCATCTCTCATAGGCGGCACAAAGGCGTCCCAGATTTGGCATTGCCTCGTGATGGATTGTAACAAGAAAAAGGCTCGCTGTTAAATCTGCTCTTTGTGACAATAATTGTTGCAAAGAGAGAGAGAGAGAGAGAGAGAGAGAGAAAGAAATGTTAAAAAAGAAAAGAAAAGGGGCACCTGGAAGAATGCAGACCCACCCTTCTCGGCTGGTCAGAAGATTAAAAGAAGGCCATGGCCTAGAGGAGATTGCCAGGTGCTATTCTTGAAGAACAGCAAGGGCAGATCTGCGCATTTCTGAATTTGTCCTTTGATTGTAATTACTGCATGGTGGTATTTTCATCCTCAGGGTTTCTTTTCCTTCTCTGCCTCGCTCTGTCGCCCTTAGGCAAATCATTTAACTTCTCAGTGGGTATCACCTTCCCACCACTGCCTTTATATAATTTAATCTTGCCGCACACTTGGTTTCCTCAACATTCGAGGAGGCCAGGCATTTTCCATAGGAAGCCCTCAAAAAGTTGTTTCCGTTGTCTTGGAAAAAAATAATTGTCCTCTGGTTTATTTTTGGCCCTCTACAAAAGTATCTGGAGAGGGATCTTTGCCAGATATGGTCCCTCACTACTTTGCTTCAGAGTGTTTGTGTGAGGATTTGTTGCAAAGTAGGCCCCAATGCGGGTTCCATGCTTTGGGGAGGCCTCAGTGGGGGCTGGTTCAATAGGGTGAGAAGAGAAGACTCCCTGGAAAAGACCCTGATGTTGGGAAAGATGGAGGTCACAAGGAGAAGGGGACGACAGAGGACGAGATGGTTGGACAGTGTTCTTGAAGCTACGAACATGAATTTGACTAAACTATGGGAGGCAGTGGAAGACAGAAGTGCCTGGCGTGCTCTGGTCCATGGGGTCACGAAGAGTCAGACACAACTAAACGACTAAACAACAACAACAACATTTTACGGGACCTGAGTACTTGAAACCTTGGCAAACCTTGTAGAATGAAGCACAGGCCAGGTCCTTTGCTTACTGGACTATTTTGGAATGCGGTTTATTTATTTTGAAAAAGCAAACGTTCCAGTGAGCACCAGTCCAAAGTATTTAAGAGGTCACACACACCCATCTATTTATTGGGCATGTTGTCAATATACATATAAGGCAAGTCTTGCAAAGGGTTCCACTGGTGACACCAAATAAATCAGCCAACAGCACAATCCTCTGCAGGCCTACTCAGAAAAAACCCTATTGGAATGCAATAGGGTTTACTTTTAGGTTAAGTGTATAGGATACCTGCCAATATCCCATGTATCAAAATTGGGATGTTTCAGCTGGTTCAGCTAAAGGGACTGGTAAAAATGTTTTTGCCAACCCTGAAGGCAGCACTGGGGCAATTTCACACAGATCTCCAGACCCTCCAATCTCCCTATTTTCCAGGGACAGCCCCCAGTTTTACAGAAGCTGCCCCAGTTTCTGGTTTGATCCCAGAATGTCCCACTTTTCTTTAGGACGTCTCTATTTTCATTGGCTAAATGTTGGGGGGTATGGAATAGGATGTCCCTATTTTCATCAGAGGAATGTTGGAGGGTATGGATCCCTAGGAAGAGATGTTCAGGGCCAGCTCTGCCATTAGACAGAGTGAGGCGTTGGCTGCATTGGGCAGCATATTCTGGGGACCAGAGAGCAAGGCATTAGGGCAAGGGTTCGCCAGCTCCTGAGGCGAACACTGAGGGATAATAATAATAATAATAATAAATTTTATTTATATCCCGCCCTCCCCAGCCAAAGCCAGGCTCAGGGCGGCTAACAACAAACAAATAATCAAACAATCAAATAATCCAACATTCTAAAACATTTCATTATAAAAATTAATTAAAATCAAATTAATGGCAACCGTTAAGCAAAGTTCTGTGCAGGTTGCCAGAGGAGGGAGTCAGGCTGGGCCCTGACCAAAGGCCTGGTGGAACAACTCTGTCTTGCAGGCCTTGCGGAAAGATGTCAGGTCCCGCAGGGCCCTAGTCTCTTGTGACAGAGCGTTCCACCAGATTGGAGCCGCAGCCGAGAAAGCCCTGGCTCTAGTTGAGGCCAGCCTAACCTCTCTGAGGCCTGGGATCTTCAGGATGTTTTTATTTGCAGACCGTAGGTTCCTCTGTGGGGCATACCAGGAGAGGCGGTCCCGTAGGTACGAGGGTCCTAGGCCGTATAGGGCTAGGATAATGGGAGTTGTAGTCCAATAACCTATGGAGGCCACCATGTTGGCTTTCCCTGCATTAGAGGATAAGGCCTGATCTAGCCTGTTGTCCTCGGATGCAGTGGAGAAAGCTATCCTATCACCATGGTTGAAGTGAGACTCTAATACTGGTTGGATCTTATACATAGATTTGGAAGGAGGGCTCCATCTTGCCCTTTGCTCCAGGTGGCCAAAGGTCTCCAGCCAGCCCTGGGCAACTTTGTTCTTAAGCTGCATGACAAGGGAAGTGCCATGAGACCCTTGCGGTCCAGCATCAGAGAGTTTTATTTTCCGAACCTGGTGCTTTAAGCAAGCTGGAAAAAATTAGAAGGCAATTTTTAATGACACTTGTGGCATCCGCCTTCCTATTTACCTTGCATGCCTTCATCAGAAAGGAACGTGTGTCAGCCTGTTAGGACCCCCCCCCCCAAAAACCCCCACACAATTACCTGTTCCGCCATTGTGCCCCATCTCAGAGTCCACACCACCTTGGATTATGCAGAAAACATTTGATCAATTTTTGATTCCATCACACAATCTCTTTGAGTCACAGTTGCATAATTCAAGCTGTTATCGTGCTGGTGGGTTCGTGTGGCTTTTATTTTATTTTTCTGCATGCATTTTGATTTAGGAACTTACGAAAACCTTGCTGGGTTTTAGGAGGCAATATATTCCATGGGTGGGTGGTGAGAAAACCACAGGTATCTGGAGGAGGAAGCCAACCATGCTAGCCAAAGCTTGATCAGGATGCAGTCGATGGCAAAAGAAAGAAGCCACACATGTGAATAGTCTGAAAGAAGTGCTGGGTTCACACACAAGTTATGTAAATGATAGCACTTTGGGTTATGGCGGGTCTCTATAAATATATTCTTTTAAAACAGCAACAACTAAATTTCAAGTTTTACCTAAAAAATAAAGGAAACTGAGGCTCTCTTTTGGGAGAGAGTTCTCTTTGCAAACCTGTTCCTGACCTCACCCGACTCCCTGCCCTGCGCCCAGCTTCAGCTACTACGGACTGCCTCCTCATTGCACCTTTGACCATGGACCGGACTTGGACCTCGCCTCTCGGGTAACCCACGGGACCAGCACACCCTTTGCCCTTCATTTTGACAGCTGGGGGGAGGCTTGGGAGTCACGGGCATGCAGCGTGCCAAATGTCTGCCATGGGCGGCTTGCTCTGCCCCTGGCTGCAGGGCGTGCGCTCCGCTCTGTGCATCCGAGTGGCTATCCCGCACCTGGGAGGGCACCCTCCGTGTCCCTCCCCCCTCGGGAGCGTGCCTGCCCTGGGCAGCACGGGGCATAGGCTCAGCCACAGTCTCCCAGCCCTGCTGGAAGATGCCAGGTATAAAACCTGGGACCTTTGGAATGGAAAGCAGTTGCTCTACCACTGAGCTGCGTCCGTCCCCCAAAACCTCGCACATGGAAAGCCCCTCCTTACGTTCCCATGCTTTGCTTAACTCTGGATTACAAAAGACCTCTTGCAAGACCTGGCTGGTTGCGTTATATGCCTAACGCAAGGGGATGTTGCAGCGATCCAAATTCCCCACCAGGTTTGGATAAACAAGCCCATTCTGCATAAGAATCCAGTCAAGCATCCCGTGAACGTTTTTATTCCTGTCAGATGAGACTAATGAAGTGCAGGAGCTTGTTGCTAAAAGATGAGCCTTACGGAGAGGACACCTCATTAATTTGAAGGCCGGCCTTTGTTGTCCCAGCTGTCAGACTCCTGCTATATTAATGTCCTCTCTTGCCATCTCTGGTGCAGGATGGGGGCCTCTTCCCCCGGTAGGCCTAGCATGGCTGTTTGCTTTGAAGCCGCTTCATTTTCATTTTCTGCCGCCTTGCTGTTCTGAGTTTTTTGGTCTTTAAGAAACTATCTTCTAATTGGTATAAGAAGTCTTCTATTATTCCAACCTGTAGGCAAACATAAAAGGATATGGACTGTCAAACAATGCGGCATCCGCCTGCTTGCAGATACACAACATTTCTTTGTTAAATGGATTACTTTCCCTTCAGAAATGATGGCATTATTATTTAGATGTAAAATTCTACCTTGAAAGGCATATTTCACGCACATCCTGTGAGTTGGGTCTCTGCTATTTCCATTTTACAGATAGGCAGTGGCGCCTGAGCTGCGGCGCCTAATTTAGCAAAAACAAGAGTGAGCCCAAACAACAGAAAATAGTACATGCGACTTTTCTTTGGAAACTTTATCTGTGGGACTTGTCCTTGGAGACTGCACCCCCGTGTCAAGACAGATGACAAAACTCCTTGCATTCACATCTGCAAAAGGAGTGTCATGTTCACCTAAACTGCTTTGGGTCCCAGGCTGCAAATGATGGGCTATGTGAATTTCTTCCTATTTTGTAGGATGTGGCATTGCCTCTGGACAACTATACTGACCTAGCTTTCTGGACTGAATAACTTAACAAGAGACCCAAAAATAAATCCAAGCCAGAAGATTCCTCTAAAACACACATTAAAATTATATTGAAACTGGTTTAATAAATCATAGGAAGTATTGTTCAGAGAATATGTTCAACAGCTTCCTTATTACAAATTTAAACAAGATTGAAATAATCTGTATTGGCTTTCTCCAAATATTCTTGGGACTTGCAACCATGGTGTGATGGAGACAGTGAATTCACAGGGAAAAATCCCTAGTCCTGTTGCAGAACTACATTTCCCAAGTGTTTTTCGTAGGAGGCCATGAGCAACAGGCACATAGCTGTCAACTTACAGATTTGAAAATAAGGGACCAGCAGCCTCGAAAATAAGGGATCAGCAGCCAAAATAAGGGATTTTCCAGGCACAGGTATATTCAACTTCTGAGCCCTTCCGAGCCAAAGGCAGAAAGCCCAGCCAGCAGCCAAATGAAGCCTCATCAATAAGGGACAGCAGCGGGACATGGCGCTGGGATAAGGGACTGTCCCACCAAATAAGGGACACTTGACAGCTATGAACAGGCATGCTAGGAACCAGTTTAAATCTGTACAGCAGACATGCCTTTAGACCAACCTTCCCTAAAATGGTGCCCTTTAGATGTTTTGGATTATGTCTCCCATTATTCCTGACCATTGGCCATGTAAGCTCTAGCTGGTTCGTAGTCCAAAACTGATCACCCTGATCTGGCCACTGTTATCCATGCAATGGTCACCTCCAGGCTTGATTATTGTAACTCGCTCTTCGTGGGGTTGCCCTTGAAGCTGACCCAGAAACTCCAGTGGGTGCAGAATGCTGCGGCGAGGCTCCTTACAGGGTCCTTGCCGCAGGATCACATTCATCCAGTGCTTTACCAACTGTACTGGCTCCCAGTGGAGTACAGGGTCAGGTTTAAGGTGCTGGTTTTGACCTTTAAAAGGGACACAGGTGGCGCTGTGGGTTAAACCACAGAGTCTAGGACTTGCCGATCAGAAGGTCAGCGGTTCGAATCCCTGTGACGGGGTGAGCTCCCGTTGCTCGGTCCCTGCTCCTGCCAACCTAGCATTTCGAAAGCATGTCAAAGTGCAAGTAGATAAATAGGTACCGCTCCAGCGAAAAGATAAATGGCGTTTCCGTGCTCTGCTCTGGTTCGCCAGAAGCAGCTTAGTCATGTTGGCCACATGACCCGGAAGCTGTATGCCGGCTCCCTCGGCCAATAAAGCGAGATGAGCGCCGCAACGCCAGAGTCGGCTGCGACTGGACCTAATGGTCAGGGGTCCCTTTACCTTTTGACCTTTAAAGCCCTATGCGGCCTAGAACCCACGTACCTACGGGACCGCCTCTCCTGGTATGCCCCGCGGAGGACCTTAAGGTCCACAAATGACAACATTTTGGAGGTCCCAAGTCACAAGGTGGTTAGATTGGTCTCAACTAGGGCCAGGGCCTTTTCAGTACTGGCCCTGACTTGGTGGAATGCTCTGTCACAAGAGACTAGGGCCCTGCAGGACTTGATATCTTTCCGCAGGGCCTGCAAGACAGAGCTGTTCCGCCTGGCCTTTGGTTTGGACTCAGTCTGACCCTTATGTTTCCCTCCCCTTATGGTTTTGATCTATGGGCTACTTTTAAAATGAGGCATTTTAAATTGCATTTTAACCTGTATTTTAAATTGTCCCCGCCCCCCATTATGTTTTTACTGCAATTTTACTGGTGTTAGCTGCCCTGAGCCCGGCTCAGGCCGGGGAGGGCAGGGTTTAAATTATTATTATTATTATTATTAACATCTGGAGGGCACCGGTCTGGGGAAAAAAATAGGGCTGGCTTGGACTATTGGGTGTAAGCAACCTTGCATGCCTCTAGGCAGCAGAGGGCAGGGTTGTGACCAATAGGCAATATAGGGGAAAATACATTTTGTGTTTTCCAGAAAAATTCCCAAGCTCAAGCCCAAGCTTGAGCCCAAAAATTCCCAAGCCCCAAAATTCCCAAGCTCAAGCTCTCTGTCTCCTGCATGACGTATCTGTGAGAAACTAGCTTCTACCATGTAGGTTTAGAATCCCAACGCCATCCATGTAAATGCAGGTAAACTTTCAGTGCTAGTTAATGTCACAGGATGGGTGGGGGGAGACAGACGGGTGGTGAGACCGGGTACCTCCATCTTCTGCTAACTCTGCTACTATAAACCCAACTTTAATTTTAAAACCCTAGGCGGTCTGTCTGCATTGGCTCGTGCGTGCAGTTCTTGCATGGTTTAAAAGGCAGGATCTCGCCACAAGTGTCTTTATTTCTTTCCTTCATTTTTTTTATTAAAGATTTTCTTGTTTTACAGAAGTATGTGTAATGCCTCTCGTATTTTTTTCCATGTAACATTTTTACAAATCCGTTTCATTTGTTGAGACATTAGAGGGAGAAATAAAAGGGGTGGAGTGGGGGAAGATGGGTGGGGGTGGGGTCGGGTGGCGATGTTTCTATTATGCTTAATGTATGTAAGGTTTGGTTTCAGCGTTGCTTGTGCTGTTCACTTGTGTTCCTTTGGTGGTGAGAGAGGTTGGGGTTAGCCTAGGGTGTGGTTGTTTGTTTGTGATTGGCTGTGGTGATCTTTGTTTTCATGTGTGAGTGGGGTGGGTGGGTGTTTTGGATCAGGTTAGCCGTATTGATTTGTATGCTGTTGGTGGATTATTGTCATTGTCTTGTTGGGCTGTGTATGTGATAAAGGGGAGCCATAAAGAAGAGCCAAAAGGCGTCTTCTTCTGTTTGTCCCCATGTCACTTTCAGTTTATTGGTTAATTTTTCTAGTAGGGCTGTTTCCCATACTATTTGGTACCATTGGTCCATGCCACAAGTATCTTTAGACTGTGGGCATTATGTGTGAAATGTTGTCTTTTGCCCACCTCTGTTCCCTTCTTAAGAAAATTGGGATAGCCTGCCTCATCTGACAAAGTTCACACATAATGCTTACATGCAGGCATACGTAGGGGTCCTTTATGCTCCTTCTGTTGTTTTCCTCATGTGGGATAGACTGATGCAGGCGCCTTCATTCAGCTTGTGTGCCATAGCAATGGGGAATTTATCAAAACACTGTCTTTTAACTGGCATTGAAAAACAGCCAGTTTAAAAGGAAGGCAAGCTGGGAAAATTAATCTTGAACAAGTTTTCCTGATAAGAAAGAGAATGCCGACAGAAAAGAAGCCAGCGCTTCCGGCTGAAAGTCAGCGCGGGGAGAAAAATGTGCATTCCACATTGCCATGGCAAGAACCATTTTTCTATTAAATCAGAATGAAGTTCTGAATAAATACATTTTCCTGAGATATATCATTCACCAGAGGGTTCGGTTTAAGAAAAAGGAAAAGGAAAAAATAGGAAAAGAAGGACGCGAAATGATAATTTTTGCAGACGCCATACATCTTCATCGAGATCAAACCAATAATTATATTAATAAGTGGCATGTTGAAATGCGTATCCTTCCCCGTACCCTCATGCATCATGAACAGCTTTTAAAACAATTTAAAAGAGCATCTCTATATACGCAGATGTGGACTTCAACCAGGTGTCTTATATGAATGCCACACATACACGCTCACACTCACATAGTTGCAAATCGTCGTCATTCATGTTTATTCATAGGCAGCGCCACTTTCTCAGAAATGCAAATCGCCCAATAGAGTGAGCACAAGATAGCTTGGAGTCTGCTATTAATTGTACGCCAAGCTACCCCATCGCCTCATTTCTGAGATGCATGGGCACAGAATGCCTACTGCAAAGCCCATTGTTCGGCTCCTTTTCTTTTTAAAATAGGTAAAATTAATATATCACTCTGACATCAACCTGGTGGAGCGTGGATTCCCTCCTGCGCTCTGTGTGGTCACAACAGACTGGCTGAATATATGAATCAATTTTAATACCGTTTACTGTTATGTATAAGGATACGACTTGCGCACACATACACATACAGCTTTCATGTAGCCCTGTCTGCCTTGTCAAACTAGCATGGCTTAAACAACTCCATCATCACCAGCGTTTCCCAGAGGTTTGGGTGTTCCATCATACTCCAGTATCTGAAGGACCGCTTTTGCCCATCTCAACCAGCCTGTTCGCTTAAGATGTTCCCTGGAGGCAGGTGCATTTCTAGGCACCCAGGAGACTTGAGGCCACAGGCCCAAGATGCAACGTTGCCCCTGGGACAATTAAAAGTGGCTGGGGGCTTTGTCCGCGCTGTGCTTTGTAGTACACCCAACCCAAACTTGGGTCTCCAGCTGCTTACAATTCCCATCATCCCTTGCTAGCTAAGGATGATTGTTGCTAGCTGAGAAGTTATTGTTTCCACAAGCCTACCCAGAAGGGAAGGTAGCCTATCTAGGAGAAGGAAAACTCTGATCCCAAATCTCTGCTTGTGGGATATTTTTAGGAGAAGAAAAGGTTAAGGAGTAAACAAAACAATACCAACAATTACAGATTGGCAGATACTCATGTTAGAATATTTACAACTAGCAAAACTGACGGGAAGAGTTAGAGGAGTATTGAACCAGAAAATATTTGGAGAATGGAGAATATTTAAGGATTATATAAGATCATATTGTACCAGTCACACCATATTAGCAGAACTTGAGTGGTACTTGTAAACACAACAAATACCGTTTGTGGAGTAGATGGGAACAATCTTAAAGAGTATAAAACTGTGTGAAAAAAAGGACAGTATAAACAGTACAATGAGAATGATTGGAAGACTCATTTTGTCAGAAGTCTTTTTTATTTAAGTGTTTAAGTATTAATTAGGAAGATTAAGTTTTTTTATGTACGTAAATTTGCTTTTTCTTCTTTCTTTTTTCTGTATTTTCTTCTTTTCTTAATGGTTTTTTCTTTAATTTTCTTTTTATAGTATGAGATTGTAAATTATTTGTAAATTCTTTGTATAAATGTGTAATTTAAATTAATAATGATTATTTAAAAAAGAAAAAGAAAAAGGAGTAAACCCTACACAAATCCAGAGTGAAGGCCCTAAGACCACTGGATGGCGCTTTCTATGCAACTCTTCCTTCTGGCATTTCCTGCAACCAGCCTGGTGGCAAACGTATTGCTCTGCTTTCTTTTGGACCACATCAGTGAGGCTAAGAGGGGCAGTCTTGCCATCTGGGGAGCCCAGGACCTCCATACTGTCTTGTGTCCTGGGGGAGTTCACATCAGTGCTGTGAATGCAGTGGTTTGACTTCACCCTCAGAGGCACACTCCGTTGTCTCTCGAGACAGATGGATGCCAACAACCCCAACAACCCAGACACATAATTTAGTTCCTATATTCATTTTTAAAATTTTGCTGTTTTTATTTGTGATTTAACGATGGTTATTCTATGCATACTTTTTTTTAAAAACAAACAAACCCAGCTTTGTAGATTTTAGCTGTGTTTTATCCCCAGTTTTATCATGTGCACTGCTTCGAGGGCCCTTTGATTAAGCGGTACGTAAATCTCTCTAAGGGACGTGGGTGGCACTGTGGGTTAAACCACAGAGCCTAGGACTTGCCGATCTTAAGGTTGGCGGTTCGAATCCCCGCGATGGGGTGAGCTCCCGTTGCTCGGTTCCTGCTCCTGCCAATCTAGCAGTTCGAAAGCACGTCAAAGTGCAAGTAGATAAATAGGTACCGCTCCGGCGGGAAGGTAAACAGCGTTTCCGTGCACTGCTCTGGTTCGCCCGAAGTGGCTTAGTCATGCTGGACACATGACCCGGAAGCTGTACACCGGCTCCCTCAGCCAATAAAGCGAGATGAGCGCCGCAACCCCAGAGTCGGCCATGACTGGACCTAATGGTCAGGGGTCCCTTTACCTTTAAATCTCTCTAAATAAAATAAATAAGATGTGCCGAGTTCCAGTTCAACAGCTTGCACTTGCCATTTTGAGTACTACTTGGTCTCAGTTGAACCTGCAGTGACCCCCTACTCCTGCTCTGGACAGTGTTTTCAAACTGAAGCACGGAGACAGGGAATGAAGGCTGGAAAGAACTATCTCCCTCGGTAGCCTGCAGCCTAAACAGACAGCTTTGCAGTTTTATGATGAAGGCTGGATCTGGAAGCAAGATAACATTGCTCCATCTGCAATCTGCTGCCTAAAGCAATGGCATCATGATGCTTCACACTTAAGCTGGCCCTTCCACATCCCACCACATCTCTTGCTTTAGGATTCTCAGTGTATGGAAAGAACATGATTGCTGTGGACCGCTTTTCATGTGCAACGCACTTTGGTACCTATAGGTGGAACGTGTGAAGCATCAGTTGGGTGTTTTGTTGCTGAGTCATGTCTCAGCTTGCTTCCTTCGATAAGAGGGAAGCAAGAGGCGATATAAACAACTTAGCCCTTTGGATAAAGGTCAGAGAAAGCTGGAATTCTGTGCCCAAATGATTAACTGGGTTATCCCACTGCTAGTGCTGCTGTAGTATGTTTATTCTAGGGGAGTATGTACAGAATGCTCATTCAGCATGCCAGCAGAGTGTGCCAATGGAACAGAAAAGCCCAAACAATTCTAGGTAGGGTCAGTGCCTTTGCTGACAGTATAAAGCAGTTCCACAGCTTATAGGTTACATGAGAGCCAGTGTGGTGTAGTGGTTAAGAGCGGTAGACTCGTAATCTGGGGAACCGGGTTCGCGTCTTCGCTCCTCCACATGCAGCTGCTGGGTGACCTTGGGCCAGTCACACTTCTTTGAACTGTCTCAGCCCCACTCACCTCACAGAGTGTTTGTTGTGGGGGAGGAGGGGAAAGGAGATTGTTAGCCGCTTTGAGACTCCTTCCGGTAGTGATAAAGCGGGATATCAAATCCAAACTCCTCCTCTTCTTCCAGCAGCACAGAGTCTCCTTGTAGCGTTCCAACATAGACCAGGCTCTGGCCATGAGCAAACTTGCTTTACACTTGCTAACTCGCTCTCACATGCTTAACCAGTTGCAGGTGCAGGAAAAACACCCCCAAAATTACACACACCTAACACTTTATCATACCTTTTCTCTGCAGGCATAAACCCCTTATACGTAAACGTCACTAACAAAACACAAAGGGCAAACATGCCATCCAGGCAAGGTCTTCACCTTAAAGCACTGTGTCTGAGCACTCTTTCTTTTTCTTTTTGCTCTGGAGCTTCCCTTGCAAAACCCCCCCCCCCCACTCTTCAAGCTGATTCGGAGCAAACAGCAACCCACGGCAAACCCAAAATGCCATTTGTTGTGCTTCAGCGTTAAAGAACAAGTCTTTGCGGAGAAAACTCTGGGGCCAAAAAAGCAAAAGAGTGTTGGGACATGGAACCTGGAAGTGTGAACCTGTGCCTGGAAATAACGGGGTGAAACCTAAGTGTGGATAAACCTTTAGTTATTCCATTTTTACCCACTCTATTATAGTGACTGCCCTTGCAGGAAACCAGCTAAAGATATCTATCTCAAAGTGGATGAGATTTATGCTCACAGACCAGCTTGCAAATTCCACCTGGCTTGCAAATTTGCAAGCTGACCTGGCTTGCAAATTCTGTCCCAAAATAGAAAAGTTATATATGTTTCTCTTAAAAAAATAATCATCATCATCAAACTTGGGAAGGTGTGCAGGGAAGCATTACCCACTTTGGAGGGCTAGCCATTTCTGCAGATTTTAGTCGCTTCTGTCAAAAGAATAAATAAAAAGAGAGAGAGCCAGCTTTCGATGACCCAGTAGGTCGGAACGATGTAAGTGGACTTAGATGAACCCTGAGACAAACGGGGCACCTCAAACACAGGTGGGCTGTATCCATCAGGCCCCAAACTGAATCCTGTGTTCATCCCTGATTTATTCTAGTTCTGTCTCATCTGTCAGGAGCAGACTTCAGAACCATCATCTTCTGTTGTGCTGTGCGAAGGGTGGGAGGAACTGCTGACTGCATAATTGATTGTTATGTCACCACAACCGGCTGATGATGTTCCTGCTGTAGCACTGAAGCCAATCAAGCTGTATAATTAAACTGTGTGTCGCCGGTCCGTGCAGGCACCAAATCACTGTGTGAACAGGATGGGGAGAAAGCAAACACACCCCAAACTCTGCCTCTTGACAAGACGTTAGGTGGAAACTACTATTCCCCCCCCCCCAAATATATATATATATGTTAGGTGCTTATAGCATCCTACAGTGCTAGCTGATGGCTTTCTGCCTGCACTTTTCATTCTAAAAAGCAAACTCTAGGCAGGAGAGAACATCAGCCCTTTCCCTCTCTTTGCCATTTTCAAGTTGCCAGTTCATCTGCTTTTTCTAAGAAAAAAAAAAGGGGGGGGGGAGGCACGACGGTGCATCTCCTTGGGAAATGCTGGCTCCTTTTTTTGTTTGCTTTGTTGAAAAGCATTTAAAGTGCGAGACCTGGATGTCAGGTTGAAGCGATGCAGTTGGCAGGTGGCAACCGGGGGGATATCAAAGAGCAAGTCTTCATTGAAGCTGCCAGGGCTGCTGTCACCAGAATTGGGCTGTTTCAGGTGAATGTGTTTCCTGGCTTTAAATTATTGGAGGCGCTGCTCAGAGGAAGAGCCTTTTGCCAGCAGAGATGCCCTTTGTGTCCTGCTGCCTTCCGAGGTGTGTTTGAGGAGCACTTGAGACAGAACCTTCTTAATGGTGGCACCTTCAAGAGGCTCATTTAACCATTTGCCTTCTGGCCCCCAGAAAGGTAAATAAAATGCTGAACGAAGGTGTGTGCTTTTCTGTTGCTGTTGCTTTTGTTGCTGTTGCTTTTGTTGCTGTTTCGTTGCAGCTGCTGCTTTTAGCAAGTTAGCTGTTTTGTTTAAAAAGTATGTTATTGTTATTTTTGAAAGTCGGGTCTGTGAGCTACTTTGGGTGCCACATATGAGGACTGCTGGGATAGCTCAGTTGGAAGAGCATGAGACACTTTTAGGGCTCAGCTACATTGGCAAAGGAAAAAACCTGCTTTATATGTGTTGTTTATGCATTCTAACACTGTGACACCAGATGGCGCTGTGGAGTTCTGTTTTTGCCAACCCAATTTCTCATACAAAGTTTGCAATGCGTTTAACTGATACGCTTTTTTGATGTGTCTAGATCCAGCCTTAATCTCAGGTTCGTGGGTTTGAGCTCTACGTTGGGCAAGAGATTCCTGCATTGCATTGGGTTGGACCAGATGACCCTCGTCAGGGGCGAGCGAAGGCATCGTGACACCCGGGGTGGGGCTTCGCTATGTAGGGCGCATGTGTGGCGTCGCTACGTATGATGCATGCGCCGTACGTAGCGACGCCACACATGCGCTGTACATAGCAGTCCGTCGCTGCTACAGCCGCGAACAGAGGATCCTCTACATGTGGCTATAGTGGCAACGGATCCCACCACAGTCCGTATGGCGCTCGAGCAGCGCTGCTGGCAAACCGCTATGTACAGCGCGTGTGCGGCATCGTTACGTACAGCGCATGTGTGTGACTGTACAAAGCGGTTTGCCGCCGGCACCGGGATCCTCTGCTTGAAGCTGCAGCCACGAATGGAGGATCCTCCACATGTGGCTGTGGCGGCGCGATGCTGCTCGCGCCGCTGCGAGCCCCCAAGAGGTGCCTTCTTGTCACCCCCCCGGACATGGCACCTGGGGAGCACCGCCCCCCGTTGCGACGCCACTGACCCTCGTGGTCCCTTCCAACTCTACAATGCTATGACACTATGATCTAGGGAGACTCAGGATCATTTTCCTACTTGGCTATGAACCTCATTGAGTGACTTGGGGCCAGTCACTGCCTCTCAGTCAAGCCTACTTCATAGGGTTGCCGTGAAAATAAAACGGGGGTGCCGGGAGAAGATGTGTATGCTTCATCGAGACTCTTGGAGGAAAGATGGGTTTATTAGTAGCTCTGGTTTTCCTTGGAAAGTTTTTCACTGGAGAACTCACTACTGCTGATTGATGCTTGGATTTTGTAAGTACAGTCATACCTCGGGATAAATACGCTTCAGGATAAGTATTTTCGGGTTGCGCTCTGCGGCGACCCGGAAGTAACGGAGCGCGTTACTTTTGGGTTTCGCTGCTCGCGCATGTGCAGACGGTCAAAATGACATCACACGCATGCGCGGAAGCGACAAAACGCGCACGCGCAGGCGCGCAGTTGCGTCTTACGTTCTGTTCAGGATGCGAACGGGGCTCCGGAACGGATCCTGTTTGCATCCCGAGGTACCACTGTAAATGAACTCTCTCTCTGTGTGTGTAAAATCTCATATAGGGCCAGGCCTTGGTGGTCAAATAAGCAACCCCAGCTCACAGGCTAGCGGCCAAAGTCAAATGCCTAACTTGGCTTTCTGTCAGCCCAGAGGAACAGATGGTTATTCCTGGATGAAGCCTCAGGTACTTTTTGGCAGACAAGGCCCACCTTCGGCAGCGAGGGCGTCCCTTTCCCACAAAACATCTGCTGGGTGCCAGGTTCTAAGTGCCGTGGTAGCTTCAACAAGAAATAAAAAGTGAGGTTTTTTTTATGGAATGAAATATGTAAACAGATAATAGGCTCGGTGCAGTTTATTCCTTGTGCTATTTAATTTGATATTAAATCCAATTCGTTTTACGCCGTCCATAAATTTTCCCGAGTGCCTCAGATTTTTTAGCACTGGCAGCTCGTAACTGCACTGCAGACATTGTCATTTTTCGAAGCCAGAGGTTGATGTCGAAGGGCTCGTGGGAAGGGCTCGGTGCCAGGAATGTGAGAGGGAAGCCGTACGTGGCGCAAATAGATGGGTCAGGCATTAGAGACTGCCACAGAAAGATCACCAGGGCAATTCTAAAGGTTAAAATGGCCGCCTTTTAATGGTCGCGACACCCCAGCCCTTTTAAAATGATGCTGACTGTGGCTTCTGTGTGGAAAGAACGAAATCTTGTTTGCATTTGCTGTGTCCTTACAAGATTTGCTTGATGGTTACGTATAAAGGCTAGAAGCCTAGCAAGGGGCAAAATCTAATCCCAGTGAGATCAGCTTCGCCCACCGACAGTATGTGCTGTCTGTTGTTTCCATCCTGCCTACTTATCTGAAGATGTGAACATTGTGTGTCATGCATCTTGACCTCACAGGGCTATGAGAACCAAGTCAAAGTCATTGGAAGCCAAGACTTATTCACTGCCAGCTACCACCTTCCAACTTTTGCCTTGGGCAGACACCCTCTCTCAGCTGAGGGGACCCTGTTGCAACGGGAGTATGTGCAAAGCAGTTGGGGTGATTGTGAAACTGGGAGAGCTGGTTTTGAAGCTGGGCAACTTTTTTTTTTTTTTTTTTGCTTCAGATGTTCCCTGCTTCTGATGTCAAGGCTGCTTAGAAAACACTCTGGCCACTGATGGAAAGGAGCTAGAAGGAATGGCCCTCAAAAGCAAGCGTTGATTTCTTTCTTTTGTTTGTTACTTGCTCTCAAGAAATCTTTTCGTTTCCTAGATCCCCAAGGCATGCATTTTATCAGAAGGTTGTGACTGAAGGGTATTTATATTCCATTTTATATCCCCCCTTCTTTTCTGCAGAGATGGCACACACCTGTACCTTCCTGCTTTCTGCGCAACACCAAAGAAACCTTAAAGCACTTTTCATCCTCATGCACTGGGAGAAGATGAAAGGTATAATTCACTTTGTAAATGGCTGGATGGCCGACAAGTCAATTATTCGGCATTATATGTTAATTCTAAATTGACTACAGAAAAGGAGATGGCCTATGGTTCATTTAGCCACAGAGGAAAGGAGCAGTGCACATTTGACAAAAAAAAATGCTATTATATTAGTCTGCGATAATGTGGGGGAAATTACAAACAGTTAAATATTTTCTCTGCATTTATTGAAAACGCTGTCGGGCGGCAATGAAGTCTCTTTTCACAAGGTAAGTGGATTAAGTTGAGGACACTGAACTGTGCAATTGCTCCTCAATCAGCAAGATGGATTTTTTTAAATAAAAAAAACCTTTAGAGGGGATGTTTTTATTCAGAATATCTCTCCACCCTTCTATGCTCTCCACCCGCGGGAAGCAATATTAGATGGAATAAGCTCCCAACTCTGCCTCGAGATAAGAAGCAACATTTATGTCTGAAATGCTTAAAGATTGCTCAGGTCAAGGCTAGATCTTGCAGGCATCTCGCAAAGGACCTAGACGGTTGGCTAGTAGATAAAAAGGGGGGGGGGAGAGCAAGGTTGGCAGACTCTGTCAGTAAAAAAAAAAGGACCCAAGACATAGCCATGCTACAGACTTAAAGTGATCTCTCATTCTGTTTTCCCAGAGAAACCTGGGAAATGTAGTCCTGAGGTGGAGAGGGGGAGAGCAGGGCTGGATCAAGATGGTTTGCTGGCCGAGGCAAAGGAAAATATGGCAACCCGCCTTCCCAGGTTCAGAAGCTGACTGGCTGGCAGTTAGACCTTGCATCCTAGGACAACTTTTGTTGTTTAGTCGTTTAGTCATGTCCGCCTCTTCATGACCCCATGGACCAGAGCACGCCAGGCACTCCTGTCTTCCACAGCTTGGTCAAACTCATGTTCGTAGCTTCGAGAACACTGTCCAACCATCTCGTCCTCTGTCGCCCCCTTCTCCTTGTGCCCTCCATCTTTCCCAGCATCAGGGTCTTTTCCAGGGAGTCTTCTCTTCTCATGAGGTGGCCAAAGTATTGGAGCCTCAGCTTCAGGATCTGTCCTTCCAGTGAGCACTCAGGGCTGATTTCCTTCAGAATGGATAGGTTTGATCTTCTTGCACCTGAGGCTAGTTTAGGAGGTGCAAGATAGCCTCGCAGGCACACATGGCTTTGGTCTCTAGCAGAAGGGAGTGCCTGGGAGGCTGCTGCCGCCGTCCTCCTCCCCTAAAGGTAGGGCCGGCCCTGGAGCTGAATGCCTTGCTAAACTGCAAAAACACAAAAACAAAAGCTCCCATTGCTACAGTGACATCTACAGACACGGCATAGATTACAACAGGCCTCACTAACCTGGGCCATGCAAATGTTTCAGACTACAACTCCCATGAGGCGGCTGCTGTGCGTTGTGGTCCAAAACGTCTGGAGGGCACCAGCTTGGTGAAGACTGTATCAGTTTTATTCTGCTATCAAAAACCATGTCCCTTTGGAGATCTTCCAAAAGCCACAATGGTGAATATGAATATTTGCAGCTAACAACATTCTATGCTATGTGCAATAGCAGATTCCTGTCACTCCGAACTTTCAAAATTTTACGAACCATTTTTTAAAATGGCTTTTTTTAAAAATAATAATAATAATAATAATATTTATACCCTGCCCATCTGGCTGGGCTTCCCCAGCTACTCTGGGCGGCTTCCAACAAAATATTGTTGTTGTTGTTGTTTTGTCGTTTAGTCGTGTCCGACTCTTTGTGACCCCATGGACCAGAGCACGCCAGGCACTTCTGTCTTCCACTGCCTCCCACGGTTTGGTCAAATTCATGCTGGTAGCTTCGAGAACACTATCCAACCATCTCGTCCTCTGTCGTCCCCTTCTCCTTGTGCCCTCCATCTTTCCCAACATCAGGGTCTTTTCCAGGGAGTCTTCTCTTCTCATGAGGTGGCCAAAGTATTGGAGCCTCAGCTTCAGGATCTGTCCTTCCAGTGAGCACTCAGGGCTGACTTCCTTCAGAATGGATAGGTTTGATCTTCTTGCAGTCCATGGGACTCTCAAGAGTCTCATCCAGCACCATAATTCAAAAGCATCAATTCTTCTGTGATCAGCCTTCTTTATGGTCCAGCTCTCACTTCCATACATCACTACTGGGAAAACCATAGCTTTAACTATATGGGAAAACCATAGCTTTAACTATATGGTGATGTCTCTGCTTTTTAAGATGCTGTCTAGGTTTGTGATTGCTTTTCTCCCAAGAAGCAGGCGTCTTTTAATTTTGTGACTGCTGTCACCATCTGCAGTGAAGCAAAATATTAAAATACTGTAATACATCAAACATTAAAAACTTCCCTAAACAGGACTGCCTTCAGATTTCTTCTAAAAGTCTGGTAGTTGTTGTTCTCTCTGACATCTGGTGGGAGGGCGTTCCACAGGGCAGGTGCCACTACCAAAAAGGCCGTCTTTTGAAAAATTGGAAGCTTTGGACAAGAAAGTAGATGCGCAATCAGCAAAGATTGACAAAAACACAGAATGTCTAAATAAATTAACTACACAAGTGGCACAGAATGCACAAGCAATTGGACAGTTAACGGAGGCCTCAGCAGAAAATCGGAAATTGGCTGAGGACACCAGACAAAAATTAGAAGATTTAGAGCAAGAGGTAAGACCACTCACTAAACAAGTTGGGGAACATCAGATTTATCTCTCCATGATAGAACTGCGAAATCGTGAGAACAACTTAAGGATTAGATCACTACAAGAGGCAGAAGAAGGACATCTAACTGAGTTTTTGACCAAAGAATTCTCCAAGTTCTGGAATTTGGAAGAAAAGGACTTTAAAATTGTGTCAGCTTTCAGACTTGGAAGATTCATAAAGAAGGAGAGGCCCAGAGACTGTCTGATAACATTGAGATCAAAGGAGGAAAGGGATAAGATCTTGGGACTACATTTCGTAAAATCACTGGAGGTTTTGGATAGAAGAATTGAAATCTATAAAGATATCCCAAGACTACTGCTGGATCTTAGAGCCGCCTATTCTGAACTTGTTAAACTACTAAGGAGCAACGCAATTCCATTCAGGTGGGAATTTCCCCAAGGAATATCTTTTACCTTTAGAGGGAGAAAGGTTAAAGTAAGAACACTGGAAGAGAGAGACAAATTTCTGTCTACATACGGAGAGGACCTTCAAAAAGGAATTGAACTACCTTCTGGGCCTGAGGCAACGCCAGTACCAACATCAGCATCTGTGGAACCTGAAGATCCTGAGAACAAGATACCACCCCTTGAAAAATAACCAGATAATTCAGGATGTCTCTGCAACTCTTGAGCTGGAATATTAATGGTTGTAACATTCCGGAAAAAAGGAAGAAAATATTTCATATACTAAAAAAAGAACAATTGGACATTATTTGTTTACAAGAAACACATGTGACGAGGCTCCACAGAAAAGTGTTAATAAATAAAAGATTGGGCCAGGAATTTGTATCGTCGGACAAAGTTAAGAAGAGAGGCGTGGTGATATATGCAAAAGAGAGCCTGTCACCTAAATTCCTATTTAAAGATGAACATGGAAGAATTTTGGCTATTGAGATACAATATCAAGGAGAGAAACTGCTGATATTAGGAATCTATGCACCTAATGAAGGGAAATCGGAATTTTACAAGAAGTTGCAGGAGACAATGCTGGACTATCTGGACTACAACAACATCATAATGATGGGAGATATGAATGGGGTCGTATCAACTAACATGGACAAGTCACAAAGTCAAAATGTTACAAAAGACGGCAGACTACCTAAAACCTTTTTTGAAATGACTGACAACATGGATTTGATTGACATTTGGAGGATAAAGAACCCACTAGGAAGAGAGGGAACATTCTTTTCTGAAGCCCAACTGACCTGGACAAGAATCGACCAAATATGGATCTCTAGAGGCCTGGCACCTAAGGTCAGAAAAGTGGAAATCTGCCCAAAGACCTGCTCCGACCATAATGCAGTAAAGATGGATATGACACTATTACCAACTGGATCCTTTAGATGGAAGATGAATGACAATTTGTTTAGAGATCAGGAAATTACCAAGAAGGCCCAAAAAGTTTTGAAGGATTATTTTGAGATAAACATGAATAATATGGTGGAAAAAAGAATAATCTGGGACGCAAGCAAAGCTGTAATGAGGGGATTCTTGATACAACAGAATGCAGTAAAGAAAAGAACACAAAATGAGAAAAAAGATAAGATCTTGGATAAAATAAAAGAATTAGAGAAGAAATTAAGAGTGAATCCGAAGTCACAGCCAACTCTGAGAGAAATTAAACTTTATCAAACGCAATATTCTAAATTGATAAATCAGGAAATTGAATGGAAGGTTAAATTAATGAAACAAAAAACGTTTGAGTCGGCGAATAAATGTGGAAAACTGCTAGCTTGGCAGTTGAAGAGAAGACAAAGATTAAATACTGTTACGAACTTAGAGGTTGATGGAAAAAACATCCAGAATCCAGTGGACATTAGAAAGTGTTTCCAGAGATATTTCAAAAAATTATACACCCAAGGGCCGCAAGATGATATTGAGATTAAACAATTTTTGGCAAAAAACGGACTATCTAAATTGTCACAAGAAAATAGGACAATCCTGAATTCTAAAATAACACAACAGGAGATCGAACAAGCCATCCAGAACATGCAACTTGGCAAATCTCCAGGACCAGATGGGCTGACCTCCAAGTACTATAAGACATTAAAAGACTATTTGATACAACCCTTGATGGAGGTCAGCAATGAAATTATGGAGGGGAAGAGGGCACCGGAGTCGTGGAAGGAAGCGTTCATCACATTAATACCAAAGACGGAAGCTGAAAAGACACAACTTAAGAACTACCGTCCCATCTCTCTTTTAAATGTGGATTACAAAATATTTGCAGACATTTTGGCAAATAGATTTAAAAAAGTTTTAAATGAAGTAATTCATAAGGACCAGGCCGGCTTTCTCCCAGGAAGACATCTGTTTGCTAATACAAGGAACATTATTGACATTTTGGAACTTTTGCAAACAGACATAAATACAAAAGCAGTTTTAATTTTTATAGACGCGGAGAAGGCCTTTGACAATATCTCCTGGAAATTTATGATGGGAAATTTAAGAGAGATGGGAGTGGGACGGGGTTTTGAGAATGGGATTGAGGCGATATATTCAGAACAGAAAGCTAAACTGATAGTTAATAATGTGGTTACAGAAGAGTTTAAAATTGAAAAAGGGACACGACAAGGTTGCCCTATTTCCCCTTTGTTATTTATTTCAGTTCTGGAAGTGCTATTGAACATGATTAGAGGGGATCGGTTGGTGGAAGGAATTCAGGTCGGTCAGAAACAATATAAATTAAAAGCTTTTGCAGATGACCTGGTTTTGACCTTGCAGAAGCCAGAGCCCAGTACGAAAAGAGTATTACAACTGATTAATGATTTTGGTCGGGTGGCTGGATTTAAACTAAATAAACAGAAAACTAAGGTTTTGGGGAAAAATTTGACTGATACAGAGTCAGAACGGTTTCAGAATGAGACGGAACTTAATGTGGTTAAAAAAGTAAAATACCTAGGGGTAAACATAACAGCAAAAAATCTAAGTCTATTTAAGGACAATTATGAAAAATGCTGGACAGAAATTAAGAGAGACTTAGATAGTTGGTCAAAATTGAAACTTTCTTTGTTAGGCCGAATTGCTGCTATCAAGATGAATGTATTGCCAAGGATGTTGTTTTTATTTCAAACACTTCAGGTTTTGGATAAAACGGAGAGCTTTCAGAAGTGGCAGAGAGACATTTCTAAGTTTGTCTGGCAGGGCAAAAAGCCCAGAATTAAGTTTAAGATATTAACCGATGCAAAACAAAGAGGGGGCTTTGCCCTGCCAGACCTAAAGTTGTATTATGAAGCCGCAGCGTTCTGCTGGCTAAAAGACTGGCTACTTCTTGAGGACACTGATGTGTTAGATTTGGAAGGGTTTAACAATGCTTTTGGATGGCATGCATATTTATGGTATGACAAGGTTAAAGCAAACAAGGCCTTTAAGAACCATATTGTCAGAAAATCATTGTTTAATGTCTGGACAAAATATAAAGACTTGCTGGAAAACAAAACACCAAGGTGGCTTTCACCTTTGGAAGCCAAGGCCCGAAAAAGACCCAATATGGAGGCTAAATGGCCAAAATATTGGGAAATACTAGAAAAGGATGGAGACAATTGGAAATTGCAGAGTTTGGAGAAAATGAAAGACAAAGTGCGAGATTGGTTACATTACGCTCAGATTAAAGAAGTTTTTAAAAATGATAAGAAACTAGGGTTCCAGGTGGAGAAATCGAAATTAGAAACAGAATTGTTAGAACCAAAGATTAAGGTACTTTCAAGGATGTATAACTTGCTGTTGAAATGGAATACACAAGACGAAACGGTTAAATCGGCTATGATAAGGTGGGCACAGGACATTGGGCATAATATCATGTTTGAGGACTGGGAGAGGTTGTGGAGTAATGGATTGAAATTTACTGCATGTAACGCTCTGAAAGAAAATGTAATGAAAATGATTTATAGATGGTATATGACCCCAGTCAAACTTGCCAAAATTTACCACCTGTCTGATAATAAGTGTTGGAAATGCAAAGAGTGTGAGGGAACGTTCTTCCACCTCTGGTGGACTTGCCCTAAAGTGAAGGCGTTCTGGGAAATGATTTATAATGAACTGAAAAAGGTATTCAAATATACCTTCACTAAGAAACCAGAGGCTTTCCTTTTGGGTATTGTCGGCCAAGGGGTGGCAAAGAAGGACCAGACATTTTTTATGTATGCAACAACAGCAGCAAGGATACTTCTCGCAAAACATTGGAAAACTCAAGATCTACCCACACTGGAAGAATGGCAGATACAACTGATAGACTACATGGAACTGGCTGAAATGACCGGCAGAATCCGTGACCTGGGAGAAGAGAGGATTGAGGAGGACTGGAAGAAATTTAAGAACTATTTACAAAAGTATTGTAATTTGAGTGAATGCTAAATAAGATGCTAGATCAAAATAACTGAGCACCACTAAATTTAGAAGTTTTTTAAGAAAATAAGTAAAACTGTGAAATTTAGCTCCCTCTGAGAATTATAAGATTATGAAATATAGAAGGGATATAAGAACTTAAACAAGATGATAAATTGCTGACAAAATGTTATAACGATGAAAGTGGGAGCGGGAGATGTGAGGAAGTCCAAAGAAAATGTGAAAATATGTTAAGATCAATGTTATATTGCTTATTATGTTTATTTTTATTCTAAAACCTAATAAATTGCTTTAAAAAAAAAAACAAAAAGGCCGTCTGTCTGGTTCCCTGTAATTTGGCTTCTCGCCGCGAGGGAACCGCCAGAAGGCCCTCGGCGCTGGACCTCAGTGTCTGGGCAGAACGATGAGGGTGGAGACGCTCCTTCAGGTATACTGGACCGAGGCTTGACTACCCATATTTATTATTATGCTCGAGAAAGGGAGTTGAGCTTATTCTCATTTTTTCCTTGTTGCTATTTCCTTTAAACTGCATATAAGAACAGAAGATGAGTCCTGTTGGATCCGTCCAAAGGCCCATGTCGTCCAGCATTCTTCTCTGTTAGTGGCTGACCAGATGCCTGTGGAAAACCTGCAAGCAGGACCTGAGTCTCACACAACAGAGACATGGGCTGAATGTTTGCTGGAGACCCCTCTCTCTTCTCACTGTCAAATGTCATTTTTGCACTCAGCTGGGGGAAGAAAATTGAATATGCATACAACTCCTTTCAAAAAAACCATCAGCATTTGACATCAGAAGCAGGATGCGGAGATTTCATGTGTCTGAGATTGGAAAGCAGAAACAAAAAACACTACATTGGATTCACTTGAGGTGTATCGCACTCTTGTCTTTTCGCACCTGGGATTGTTCTTTCATGTTTTGTGAGAGAGGAGATAACCCCTGAAGGAAAAGAAAGTCTTCTCTGAAGACTGCTGCTGTGCTATCTGAGACAGGACGCATAGAAGGAAAAAGAGGAAGAAGTTCTGGCTGTTTCTCGATGGCTTTTCCTTTACGTTTCGTTAGAACATAAGGATCCTGCTCGAACAAAGGCCCCATCTAGTCCAGCACTCTGTTTTCACAGTGACCAATCAGATGCCCACAGGAAACCAACCAACAGGAGCTGATCGCAACCATGGTTCGGTGTGTCTGGCTGTTAACCAGAAGGTTGGTGGTTTGAGTCCACCCAGGAATGGCCCTGGACAGGATTCCTGCCTTGCAGGGAGTTGGACTAGATGACCCTCAGCGTCCCTTCCAACTTTACAGTTCTATGAATCTACATACCTTCCAACATTTCCCCAATGAAAATAAGGATGTGGGTGGCGCTGTGGGTTAAACCACAGAGCTTAGGGCTTGCTGATCAGAAGGTTGGTGGTTCGAATCCCCATGACAGGTGAGCTCCCGTTGCTTGTCCCTGCTCCTGCCAACCTAGCAGTTCAAAAGCATGAAGTGCAAGTAGATAAATAGGTACCGCTCTGGCAGGAAGATAAACAGCGTTTCCGTGCGCTGCTCTGGTTCGCCAGAAGCGGCTTAGTCATGCTGGCCACATGACCCGGAAGCTGTACGCCAGCTCCCTCAGCCAGTAAAGCAAGATGAGCGCCGCAACCCCACAGTCGTCCATGACTGGACCTAATGGTCAGGGGTCCCTTTACCTTTATTTGATAATGATAATAATAATAGTAATATCCCACATCCCAAACCATTATGAAAGCTCTTTAGCCTTTTAGTGCAAATTTCTCCTAGTTCCATATGCACATTAATTTTTTTGTATGCAGCTTTGACAAATACATACAAGCGATTTCCCCTAACCTAATGCATTCTTTTTATGTTATTTTCTCAAATTACATGCATTCGTATGAACACTTTACTATATGCCGTTTTGTACGCATTGTTTGCTCCAAGAACCGCTCCACAAAATTTCAAAAGCTGCACGTTTCAAAGGAAGGTTTTGTTCCGGCTTGCATATTGTTTCGGGAAGTGTGCATTGGTTGGGTTCGCCTTTAAATGCGGACGGACCTGAATCTCTTCCCCCAGCCCTGAAAGCTGCAACTTATGCTTTCTGTAGCAATGAAGAAAAGAAGGCTGCCCATGTTCACGATGTTTCTAGCATGCCCTGTGGCAGTTCAGGGAAGAAAAATGGCTCATGCTCTCTTCATACCAAGGAATGATTAAGTTGGGGGCCAGCCTCATCCCTATTACACTGCCTGGCTTTTTTTGGCTATATTTCTTTACTATGCAATTGCGAGCCCTGCTCTGATTTAAATGCCAGGAGGGTGACGGCTCCTCTGGCTCACAATATACTAGGATAATAGAACCGTCCTGCTGTATATTACGAACAATTCAATATATAGAGCCGGCTGCATCCCAGAGATCTTGTCTCTTGGTTTAATGTGGGATTGGTGAACCTTGTTCCTGCTGAGGGCCACATTGGCTTGGCAGTAATCTCATGGGGGCCGCATGCCAGCGATGGGCAGGGCCAGAGCCATCCGGCTTTCCAGTATCAACACCCCACCCCACCCCATTTCTCACACAAGAATTTCAAGAGACTTCCCCCAATCTTCTCTTCTCGGCAACAGTTGATGAATAATTGTCCCCATCTGGCCTGCAGCGATGCAGCCATAAAGATGATGAGGGGAGCTGAGGACCTCAGGGAGGAATTCGATGTGGTGTTAAGGAGACTATTCTGTCAGTGCGCACATTTCAGGTTGCCAGATGGAACGATCTCCCCTCTCCGTGTGCTGTTCTGGGGGTTCCCTTCACCCCCCTGGCCAATTTGGGGAGGGTTTTGGGGGGCACACAGGAGTAGAAGGAGAGGGGACAAAAAGCCCTGTTGCACTAGCAGAAAACCTTGTGCTGGCTTCCACTAGCGGGACTTATTAGTTGAATCTTGCTCTCAGCATTTTTCTGTCTAACAGCACTTCTGGACTCTTACGATTTCTGTATGGGTTTCGATTCCCTACTGGCAAATTAAGCTTATAGAATCAAAGTCGATTTGCTGCTATTGCACACCAAGCCCACTTCCCTCCCTGCCACCATTGACTTTTTTGCATTAAGGAAATTGATGGAGAAACGCACTGGAAAGCATGGGACAACATTTACTTGATGCAACAAATCAGAATGAACGCTCCGTAAATATCCGATGCTATCTAACCTCCCTGTAAACCTTGTGCAAACAAATCAGGATGAATGCTCACTAAACAGATCATCTGGGAGTGGCCTAAATTCCTGCCCAAGCTGCTAGGAGGAACTCAGCCAAAGTAATACAGGCACCTGTATCAAGCTTGCATCCCCCCCCCCGTGGGGGTCTCTTAGCATCTTTAGTGAGGTGCAATTTTGATCAGGAAGTTGTCCACTTCAATGTGAAACCGATTTGCAAAAAAATGGTACATGGAAAAAAAAAAATAAGAGAGAGAGACATTACACATACTTTTGTAAATCAAGAAAATCTTTAATAAAAGTACATTTAATTTTTTTTAAAAAATTAAAAACAAAACAAAAGCCCAGCCTCCAAACAGGGGATCTTTCCCACATCAAATCTCTTCTGGCCCCCTAAACCAGTGGTTTTCAACCAGTGTGCTATGGCACCCTGGGGTGCCTTGAATGATGGTCGGGGGTGCTGCGGGCAACACTGGGCTCTGTCCCTCTTTCCTTCTGTCCCTCCTCTGATCCCTCTTGTGTCTCTGCCTCCCAAAGGCTTGCACAGCTGTTTATTGCCACAGCCCTGGCTATAAGCTCCACAGGAGGCTGAGGGCACACTCCACAAGGGAGGATGTTTGAAAAAGGGCGAGAGGCTGCCAGCTCTGCAAGCAAGGGGTGACATAACTGGGCTCCTGAGCCCCACAGGAGTGCCGCAGAAAGTGTTGGGATGTTCTGTTCCACCTTAAGAAACAGGCATGATTGTTGTGGGCCACATGTCTGTTTACACTCCAGCTCAGTATGCTGGGAACTTCCGTTTGTGTATAGCTTTCTGTTTTGCTTTGGACACAAAGGAGATCAGACATGTTTCCTTTTTGTCCTGATCTACGCTGAATAAACCTGCTTGTAAATATGCTCACACAGCCTCTCACGCCACTTCTGTTTGTGCAGCGTTTGCTCTGCTGATGGCGTGCTCAGTCTTCTGAAGCCTGGGCCACAGATTCATGCTGCACCAAGGACGGGGGTTCGCCCGGCACACCGGCCGGTGGGCTGGAGCCAGCTGGGGGCCTGCCAATTGCCCCTGTTTCCTTGGGTGTATGCCAACAGAAAGAATGCACCGTATTTTTTGCTGCATAAGACGCACCGACCATAAGACGCACCTAGTTTTAGAGGAGGAGAACAAGAAAGAAAATATCCTCTCCCTCTGTGCCCCTTCCATTTCTACTCCCACTTTGCTGAAGGGGCACTGCACAGAGAGAGAAAGCTGCGCAGTGCCTCTCCAGCAAAGCGAAGCCAGGAAGCCTGCATTCGCTCCATAAGACGCACACACATTTCCCCTTACTTTTTAGGAGGGGAAAAGTGCATCTTATAGAGCGAAAACTATGGTAGTTGGTTAAGGGAGCCGTGGACTCCAAAAGGTTGAAAACCTCTGCCCTAATCCCTTACTATTGGCTGTTAAGTGAAAGCATTTGAAATGAACTGGGCCAAGTCTCTACAGCAGGACGATTAGTGTAACAACTTGGGCTCTGCCTATGAATGAGTTGAAATGCTGCAGCATGCTGCTCCAGACTTGATGCTTCCCAATATGCAGCAGTGCTTTGTCGCTACCAAACAGTTAAGGAAAGCCACTTTGGATGCTCAGCTGCTGGGAGAATGCTAGTTCGCTAAATGAACTGCTTGGATGCCTCTTACCGTGTCCCGCAGAGAACCGTCTGCTGCCTTGCTATGTGTCTGTCTCTCCTTGCGTCTGTGTGTACACGCGGGAGTCGAACCATTTAGGGCCGGCTCTACCATTAGGCTGAACTAATGTGGCAAGCACCGACCTGTTGATTATGGCTGCAACGAAAGGTCCGTGAGTTGTTAGCTATTCAGTTTGTTGTTACTTTACTTTTGCAGCTGCAACAGGAGAGAGGGGCACGTGGCGTTTCCTGTCTCAAGAGCCAAAATAACTCATTGGACCTTTGGCATTCACCTCGACTTTCCGTGTGGTTGGAAGGCAGCTCATCTCAGGCAGCAAAGGCAGCAAAATGTCTTGGGAGAACCTTGTAAAAGACTAGAAAAATGCAGGGAGGCAAAAGAATCCCCTCCATCCTGAAACCTCCCAGACTATGTTGGGCCAATGGTTGCACATGTCCCCCACACCACTGTGGACTATCCTTTGTAGCCCTGGGCTGACTTAGGTTCTGCTGAGTTGAGTGATGTAAGTGTGAGGAGAACCTGAGCTTACAGGGTTAAACAGCTCAGAGTGTACGCTCTGCCTACTAGTGGGAGGGGGGAACTTCTACGTCAGTTCCGAGAGACTCAAGTCTTTGTTCTCTCTCTCTACTTTCGCTTTTGAGGAGAGAGGACGTGTTTTCACGATGCTGTTCGCTGTGATAGATAATGGATAGTCTGCTGTAAATAAAACTGCTTTTAGCTGCTAAGATCCTGTGTGGACTTTATTTAAGCACACTGAAGAAGGCACTGGAGGTTTTTTTTTTGCAGGTTCCTCTTGCCGCTGTTGAAACTCTGCTATGCTCAGAAGCATCGGAATGCGGACTTTTGGAATGCAGAGGCCTGCGATGGGGGAAGCGTGCCGGACCTCACGCTTATCTGAGCAATAAATCAATATTATCTAACAGGTTATGGAGGCAGTTATTGCAATTAGAGGAAGCCTGCTTTGATGTGCTGTGTGCTTAAGAAGGCTGAGAAACCTGAGAAGCTGTTTTTGCTGCCGGAAGGCAAAAGTCCTGCTTTGAGGCTTCGCCTGGGAGAAAAGCAGGGAAGCTGGATGCAATGCTGTGTGCTGCAAAGAGCCACTGGAGGCCTCTCCTTTGAAGCTGGCTGGTACGCGTGAGTACTTCAAAGCCCCAATGGGAGCACTGGGGGAGGAGATGGCTGAGCTCCAGGACTTTTATGGTGTCCCGTTTGAAAAGCTCACAACCCAGTCCTGGGATATCTGGGTTAGAAGAGTCAGGGGGTGGTTTTTGGCCACAGGGTTCTGGAGTATAACCCAGAAGGAGCCGGCCCCACCCATGCCAGTTGCTGCTGAAGAAGGAGGAGCAGAACTGGAGGCTGCACTCCTGGAAGATAGAGAGCTGAGAATGCAAAGGGAGCTCTGCATGTTGAGAGCAAGCGTGGACGCTATGCTGTTGCCCCACCTGGAGGGCATTGAGTCGGCTCAGGCCGCCTGGCAGGTGCTGAGGAGTCTGTGTGAGAACTCAGCAGGAGCCCAGGGCCGGGAGAAAGCCGATAGCAAGGAGGAAGCCGAGAGCCCAGAGGGGGCGGCTGGCCATGTTCCTGAAGTTACAGCTGGGAGTAGCTGCTTTGTCTCCGAGGGGCCGTGTGATGTTGAGGCCTACAACCAGAGTGCTGGGGAGCGTGCAGGCCCAGGCTGTGCACCCAAAGGTGGGGGTGCTGGGAACAAAGGAATGGCTGAAGAGGGAGCTGTGAGAGCTGTTGCTACGCGTCGGCGCTGTTATCGCTGTGGCTCCCCCTCCCATCTGGTGAGAGAATGTCCAGTGGAGGCACAGGAACAGCCGAAGGCCGTCTCCCGTAGCAACCAGATAAAGAGCTCTTCTTCAAAGCGTGGGAAAGGCAAGCCGAAGGCAGCTGGCAGAGACACTGAACGTAAACATTTGGCTGCCTCTATGGCTGTAGTCAAGAGTTGTCAACAGGATGCTGTGCTGGCTTTTGTGATCGACTCAGGAGCGTCTCATCACCTAGTGCCATCTGGTGGATTCCTGGAGAACTGCACCTCTGTAAAATCTGGGAAGACTGTCTGTTTAGCAGATGGGACTCGACACCCACTCACGCAGAGTGGCTCACTGTTTTGTTCTTTCTTGCAGGACTCAATCCAGGCTTTTGTTGTTCCAGGACTGTCCTGCGCGTTGCTGTCTGTCAGTGCACTTCTTGCTGAGAACTACAGAGTGTGTTTTGAGAACAATAAGTGTTCTATTTCTAAGAATGGACAGCACCTAGTCAGTGTTGAATGTAAAGACAGGTTGTTTGTCATAAATGCTTCTTTTGCAGGTCCAGATGACACGGATGACACGGAGGAGGCTCAAGCGCAGTGTGCCAATGTTCCAGTTCATGATGCATGTGCACATCTCTGGCACAAACGCATGGCACACGTGTCGTGGGGGTCAGTGATGAGGATCCCAGAGTATACGCAAGGGTGCAAAATGAAACCATGTGCTAAGTTTCTAGATTGCAGAGCGTGCAAGTCCGCAAAGGTGAAAACGTGCACATACCCAAGGTCTGAGAGGGTGACCACTAGGGCTTTTCAGTTAATTCATGCAGATTTGTCAGGTCCGTTTTCTGTGAGCAGTTTGGGCGGAGCCAAATTTGCGCTGGTTCTGATTGATGACCATACGCAGAATTCTTGGTGCTTCACGCTTCGGCGCAAAGATGAAGCTGCGCCGCTAATCAAAGACTGGATTGCAGCTGTGGAACTGCAGTTTTCCACACGGGTGCAAAACTTTCAGAGCGATCGCGGTGGGGAGTTCACCGGGTCTGCACTGCAAAGTTTCTTCCGCAAAAAGGGGATTCAACACAGGTTGACTTCTCCACACAGTCCCCAACAGAATGGGATCGCGGAACGCAGGAATAGGACTCTAGGGGAGATGTCCGGAGCGCTTTTGTTTGATGCCGGGCTCCCACAGCGTTTTTGGGGGGAGGCTTGGCGAACGGCCAACTTTATTCTGAACAGGTCGTTCAATTCAGTGGTAGGTGACACACCGTATTTCTTGCTCCATGGCAAGAAACCGAAGGTGCACTACTTCCGCGTTTTTGGCTGTGAGGCTTGGGTCCTCATACCAAAGGCCAAACGCAAGAAAGGTGAACCCAGGTCCCAAAAGATGATTTTTTGTGGGTATGAGCCAGGGACCAAGGGGTGGAGGTTTGCTTATCCGTCAGGGAATCAGTCCAGGATTCTGCTCAGCAACAGTGCTGAATTCTGCGAGCAGAGTGGCTGGGCAAGGATACATGGGAACCCTGACATTCTGTCAGAGAGTCTGCTAGACTCTGCTGATGAAGGAGAGGAAGAGGTTGAACCTGCTACTGAGGCTCAGAGTCCAGGCCCAGTGCAGGCAGAGGGGAGAACTTCTCCCAAGGCTGTGAAGATTGAGCAACGCAGTGCTCCATCTTCCCCCACAGGTTCGGCTGAGAAGTCCAGAAGGCGCAGTAAGTCAGAGGGGGAGCTCTCTGATGCCAAGGACGTTCTGGCTGGCCCTAGTGGGTCAGAGGGGGTTCCTGAAGTAGTGCTGCGCCGTTCGACGCGGACGACCAAGGGGAAACCTCCTGAAAGGTTTGCCGTCACTAGCGTGTGGGTCGGAATGGCACAGTGTGAACCCGAGAGTTTTGAGGATGTTCAGAAACTGCCTCAGGAAGAAGCCAGGAAATGGCATGAGGCGATGCAGAAGGAGATGAACTCAATGGAGTCTCTAGGTGTGTTCTCCCTCACGAGGTTGCCGGTGGGTGAAAAGGCAGTGGGTAGTCGCTGGGTTTACCGTCTTAAGCCCACAGCGGCAGGAGAACCGCAGTATAAGGCCAGATTAGTGGCGAGAGGATTCACGCAGTGCAGGGGGTTGCATTATACGGAGATTTATGCGCCCACGTGTAGGAGTGAGTCTCTACGCTTGGTCTTGGCCATCGCTGCACAAAGAGGTTTGCTGGTGCATCACTTTGATGTGGATGTTGCTTACTTGAACTCAGACCTCCAGGAGGATCTGTACATGCTTCCTCCTCCAGGGTTTGAGGGCAATGAGCGAGGTACTGTGTGGAAACTTCACAAGTCAATTTACGGCCTGAAGCAGTCGGCCAGGAATTGGAACTTGTGCCTGAATGAAGCTTTGGAGAAGCTAGGTTTCAGGAAGAGTCTTGCTGACAGTTGCCTGTTCCTTAGAGGATCAGGAGACTCACAGGAACTGGTGTTGTTTTACGTTGATGACATCATCCATGTTGGAAAGGCAGACAAACAGGTGCAGAAGTTTGCCAAAGAGCTTGGGAAACGGTTTCAGCCCAAGGACCTGGGTGCAGTAAAGATCTACCTAGGTGTCCAGATAGCGAGAACTGAGGATGGTAGCTTCTTGCTCAGTCAGAAAGGCAAGATTGAGCAGTTGCTGGAGAAGTTCAGAATGTCCGATTGTGCAGGAGTTCGGACACCCATGGAGACGAACTTCGTGAAAGATAGCCAGCAAGCAGAAAGTGCTGAGTTTGAGAATGCTGAGCTCTTTCAGGCAGCTCTAGGTAGTCTCTTGTATCTGTCTCAATGGAGCAGACCAGACATTGCCTTTGCTACCAACCTGCTAAGTAGGGAAGCGTCAAAGCCCAGTGTGAGTGCTTGGCACGGTATCAAGCGGGTACTGCGCTACCTGCAGCATACCAAAGACTTCTGTCTTAAGTTGCCAGCTGAAGGTGAGGCGAAGCTCACATGCTATGCGGACAGTGACTGGGCGAATTCGCAGGACCGCAAGTCTGTGTCTGGGTTGGTGATTAAGTTTGGGAAGTCACTAGTTGGGTGGAAGTCCCGGAAGCAAAGTCTCATTGCGCTGTCTTCTACTGAGGCTGAATTCAGTGCACTGTCAGATTTGTGCCGAGAACTCGAGTTCTATAGATGCTTGGTGCAAGAGATCTATGGGGATTGTAGCTTGCCCATCACGGTTTGGGAAGACAATCAACCTTGTATGAAGTTGGCTGAATCTGCACAATTTAAGGCCAGAACCAAGCATCTGGACATACGTTTCCAAAATGTGTGTCAGAGTGTTCAGTCAGGTTTGATACGACTGAAGTACTGTGCCAGTCACAGTAACCTGGCCGATGGATTTACCAAACCTTTAAGCTTCCAGCGTCATGGGGAGTTTTGTGGTGGTTTGGAGTTGGGGGTAAGTTCTGTACTTACTGTCCCCACAGTAGCGCAGAGCGAGAGGGGGTGTGAGGAGAACCTGAGCTTACAGGGTTAAACAGCTCAGAGTGTACGCTCTGCCTACTAGTGGGAGGGGGGAACTTCTACGTCAGTTCCGAGAGACTCAAGTCTTTGTTCTCTCTCTCTACTTTCGCTTTTGAGGAGAGAGGACGTGTTTTCACGATGCTGTTCGCTGTGATAGATAATGGATAGTCTGCTGTAAATAAAACTGCTTTTAGCTGCTAAGATCCTGTGTGGACTTTATTTAAGCACACTGAAGAAGGCACTGGAGGGTTTTTTTTTGCAGGTTCCTCTTGCCGCTGTTGAAACTCTGCTATGCTCAGAAGCATCGGAATGCGGACTTTTGGAATGCAGAGGCCTGCGATGGGGGAAGCGTGCCGGACCTCACGTTTATCTGAGCAATAAATCAATATTATCTAACAGTAAGAGCCAATAACCAACTCCTGCCTTTCCTTCAGCCTCTGGCTTCCTGGTGGCTAGTTTGGGGGTCTTGGTTGTCTGGCCCTGCTCCACCTTGGATCTCAAATCTGGCTTGGGGGAGGGGGTTGTTATGGACCCATAAGAAGCAGACCCTGTGATGTGCTTCTTCTGAAATCCACCCCCCGGGCTTGGTAGGCTCAGAGGGCCGATGGAGCTCACTCAAACCTCCTTTGCTGCTGTAACCACTGTGGGGGCAATTTTGTGGCTTGGTTTGAAAGGAAGCCACAGTCATTTCAGAGGCTTATCAGGTTTACATCTCCTCTACGTTGAAATGATTGCAGAGGCTACAAGATGCTGCCCTTCTTTTACTTCTCTTTTGGGGTGTGTGTGAGAGAGAGAGAGAGAAAGAAAAGGAGAGGGAGGGAAGGAGGGAGAGGAAGTAAAGGAAGCATCGCCCTTCATTGAAATACACTGCCTGGGTTCTTTCTGTCTGCACAAATCGTACTGGTAAGCGCCGGAGGTAGTTTCTTGGGGGTTTGGTGATACCCAAACCAGTTTGCAACTTGAATCTGCAATTACCGCTTGAAATTAACATAGAATTGATGTCGAGAGGAAAACGGCATGTTAATGCTTGCAGCGTTTTGCCGCAGCAACATGGGGATTTATCCAGATAAGCGTCTTCCTCTTTTAACGTTATCAGTAGAAAGTTAGTTGAATAGTATCCCAGAGTGCTTTGCAAGGCACCATTTAGCCCCAAGGTGCTCGGTTCGTTTCTCTACAGCTTCTGTATTTATTCTCCTAACCCACTTGAAGCAGTTTTAACAGGACAGGGAGCCCGCCTCCTGCCATTCACACTGCTGGCTGATCATCGCAGCACTACATGCCTACTGCTAAGGGCAGGGCCAGCCCAAGACCTTTTGCTGCCTGAGGTGAAAGCGAATATGGCGCCCTTCTGTTCTACACAGAAGCCAACCTGTTTATTGAGCATTCATCCTGATTTGCTTGCACAAAACATACCCAGAGGTTAGGTTATATCTGTTCACATCTGAAGATTTGTTCTGACATGTTTGCGGGGTGGTTATACAACAATGAGCATTCATCCTGATTTGCTTGCGGGGTGTTTATACACTAGTCATTCTTTGCGGTCCAAACCTGGTAGAAAAGAGACTCCGGCACTTATCGGATGTGACTCCGTAAACTAAGTACAGCTTCTGTGCATGCAAGATGCCAGCAGCACTCTTGCTAAAGTAGACGTAAGAGATAAACCCCAGAATAGTTCCTGCAGAGGTGTGAAGCTATCCACAACCTCCACTATATCAGACCTGGTTCACAAGCTACGCATTTTGGTTAGGAAATATTTTATGGCTGCAGCCCAGGGGCCAGAATCCACACAGACTGCTTCATCCATTATACATGCATGCCTAGCCTCATTGTTTTCAAGGAAGGAGTGCCGTAGCTGGCTAGACATTTATGATCTTCATTCCCCCCCATCCACTAGAGTGATTTCCTAGGGTTCTGAGCTGTAACCTACATGTGGAGGTGGTGGCCAATTAACATCCAATTTCCCCGTTGTCGCTTTCAGTCCAGGCACATGGATATGGGGCGGGGGGGCAGGAATACGACGGTTCCAGGAATTCAGAAAATGCAACAAGTGGTCAAAACAAATCAGAATCCGCAGGAGCTCTAAACCCTTAGCTGAAGCACAATTTTCACCTGCAAGGATCAAGTGCTTTTCTACTTTGATTTCTTTCACCTTAAAAATAAATGTCGTTTTCTTTTTCTTAATCTTAAAAGAAGTGGAAAAGCAAAATGTTTTTTTGTTTTGTTTTGTTAAAAAACACATGTAACTCTTTCCAACTCTTTTCACATTTGCACACTCCTCTCCTTAGGTAGGTGTGTGTCTTCTTTTTTGCCTCACAGCTAAAGATGCTTTAAGCCTCTCAATGTCTTTGGAACAAACACACCTGTGCCTGGTGTTCATTGTCGGGGACTCATTCAGCAGTTTGGAATGAGAAACCAGTTTCGGACTACAGCCAGAAGTTAGCCTGTTTTTAAACATGGACGTTAATAATTGCATGACACTAAAAACCAGCTGCCTGAGGCGCCCACCCCTCTCTAACTGACCGCAGGACTGGCCCCAATGAGTTGCCTAACAACTACAGGATGCATTTCCCTCCACTTCTGTCAAGAAAACAAATTGCAAGCTTCTAGCGGGATGGATGGGAACAGGAAAGTCTCACTGGGCAGGTGGTAGGAATAACAAGGCATCTGGTGGGGGCTTGCACAGTACTCACAGCTTAACAGGGTCAACTATTCATAGTGGCCAATGAGCGCAACAGCCTTGCTTGCAGCGAAAGCAACACATCAGAAACCTGAACCTATTTTTGTTCTCTCTTCCTCCTTTATATGTTAACAAGGAAAGGATAGGCGGGAGGGGAGGCGACGGTACTAAATGAAGATGTCTTTTGTTTGAAAAGCAGTCTATGCACGAGATGTTTGCAGGGAACTTGGTTTGTATTAATGCAAGAACGTAAGAAGAGCCCTGATGGATCAGTTAATCATAGATTTGTGGAATTGGAAGGGGGTTCATCTGGTTCATCTGCAATGCAGGAATCTAAGCTAAAGCATCCATGACAGATGGCCATCCGACCTCTTCTTGAAAACCTCCAAGGAAGGTTGCTTTCACCATGGCCCACAAGCTGGACCTTAGAACAACAGCTTTCCAACTGGAGCGCTTGCAGGCCAGTGTTTCCCAGTTGTCGGTGTTTATACTATATATTTTTAGATTTGCCTTGAGACAGTTTTTAAACCTTTTTTGTTGAGCTTTCCATCTTTAAGTTTGGAATAGATGAGTTGCTTTGGAAGACGATAATCAGGCATCTGCACAACATGACCAGTCCAACAAAGTTGATGTTGAAGAATCATTGCTTCCACACTGGTGATCTTTGCTTCTTCCAGGACACTGGCATGAGTTCGCCTGTCTTCCCAAGTGATGTGTAAAGGTGTCATGGGCTTTGAAGATGCTGAATCTCAGGACAAAAGGGAGAAACGTGCTAAGAGGAAGGCATGCTTGGCAAAACCTCACCATGATCAACTCCCACCTGGAAACCTATGTCCCCACTGTGAAAGGATGTGTGGATCCAGAATTGGCCCCCACAGTCACTTACGGACTCACTTTAGAACCGTGTTTATAGAAGACAATCTTACTCATCTACGAGTGATCGCAGAAGAAGAAGAACAACAACAACATCATTGCTTTCCCCATTTGCAGTTGCCAGCAACTGGTATTCCAAGGCATACAAACAGGGCCGGATCACCCACAAGGCAGACTGGGGCAGCCACCTCGGGTGGCAGAATCCTGTGGGGTGGAGCTGCCACCAGAGAACCAAGGAGAGGTGGTGCTGGCTTCTGGCGAGATCTTGCATGAGAGTTGCAGGAGATCTTGTGAAATCTCACCGGAAGACACTGCCATGTGACCCCAGTAAGCAAGGCTTGGGCAGGGGCAGGGGGAGGGCGCAGCAGCACCTTTCCATTTTGCCTCAGGCAGCGAAATGGAACAGGCCACTCCTGCCTACAGTGGAGTGGGAACCTAGGCATTGTGCTTCATAGCCACCGATTAACTTGAATTCACCTCCATGAATTTGGCCAGTCCTCTTTTAAAGCCGTCGCTATATCTGTGGGTTCAACCACAGAGCCTAGGACTTGCCGATCAGAAGGTCGGCAGTTCGAATCTCCATGAGGGGGTGAGCTCCCGTTGCTCGGTCCCAGCTCCTGCCAACCTAGCAGCTCGAAAGCAAGTCAAGGTGCAAGTAGATAAATAGGTACCACACCGGCGGGAAGGTAAACGGTGTTTCTGTGCGCTGCTCTGGTTCACCAGAAGCAGCTTAGTCATGCTGGCCACATGACCCGGTAGCTGTACGCCGGCTCCCTCGGCCAGTAAAGCGAGATGAGCTCTGCAACCCCAGAGTCGGCCACGACTGGACCTAATGGTCAGGGGTCCCTTTACCTTTTTATATCTTGTAGGATTGAGTTCCACAGGCAAGCTGCATGCAGCAAAACATTGCACACATGGGTGTGAAACCAGAAATGAGAAGAAAAGGGTGGCCTGTAGCAGGAATTCTGCTGCCTCCCCCCCTACTTTTCTAACCATTTGGTATAGTGCCGCCGCAGCCGCCGTTCTGCTGCTTCCGAGGAAAAAGGCTGAATGTTTTCCATTAAGCACAACATCTGCTTCTTTTGCAACAGCCAAACTTCACTGCTGGGGATGATGGTATTGGCACTCTTCATTTAACACTAATTGCACAGGCTTAAATTGTGGTTATTTTCCAACATGTGTAAATTAACACAGCAGCGATAAAGACAAAAGAGTGAACCTGGATTTGAAATTGTGGGAATTCCCCCCCCCCCCCGAGGGGAGGGAGGAACAGGTGGCAGAGAGCTGTGTATTCATGCATTCATGTGATGATGTCAGAGTCTACTGGAATCTATTTGACTGCCTAAGGCACAAAGTGCTAAGCACGTGTGTGTTTCAGCCAAGTTAACTGTTAAGAAACAGCAACAGCAACAACAGTTAGGAAACCAAATGTCTGAACGCTCCCCCTGTATCTCCACAAATGGAAGTACTGGAGAAATTGTTGCTGAGGGCTGTCGATGACAAGATTGCATATCATTACATATATTTAGGTGCCGGGTGAAAGTATTACTCCAGAGGTGGATTTAGGGCAGAACGGCTGGTTCCATTCTACTGGGTGCTGAGCTTAGGGGGTGCCCCAACAATGACATAGCGAAGGGAGCAGAACAGAAGGCAGGCGGGGGGCGATTTTGGCTGTGCAGGGTGCTGCTGAAATTTGAACGTCCATCATATCCTAACCCTGCCTTGTTTCTTCTGGAACAGCAGCTGCTGCTTCTGCCTGCAGATCCAGCTGTTGAGTGGAGTCCTCTTCAAGTTTTGGGAGCAAATCTGTGTGAGCTAAGGGAGGGTCGATGGCATGGTGCACAAAGACATAAGCCCTGCCCCATCCCTGCTAGTGGCAGTTTCAGTTCAAGGCTTCCTGCTTAAAGAGGGAAGTTCTGCAGGGATTCTGAGCATGTTCAGCTCAACAAACTTGGAATCCTAACTGTTGCATTCATGTGCTGTTCACTGCTCTGCATGCGGAGTGCCCCATGTAGGGTCTGGGATGTCCTCAGTCTGCAACCCTAGAGAGCTGGTGCCACCCATGCGGGAATGAATTAACATGGTTTTAGTAGAAATGCAACAAAGAATTATGTAAAAGTTGATTGACATTGGGTTAAATTGAAAAAAAAAATAAGGTTAATTGTTAAAACTATAGAATCAAAATTGAGAAAGATGGGAAGAACTTGCTGAAATAGTGAATTGAACTAGAATACAAAAAAAGGGAGGTGTGAGGAGGTCGATGAAATAAGTTAAGGAAAGGTAAAGATATGGAATATTGGATGTGTTTTTTTAGTTTCTTTTTTTGTCTGTTTTTTTTTTGCTGTACTATTGTATGGTTTTTATATGTTTTATGTGTTTTGTTATTGTTTTTTTGCTACCTTATTGTTATTTCTTTTTTTCTTCTGTAATTCTTAAACTTTTAATAAATATCATTTAAAAAAAAGAAGAAGAGAGAGCTGGTGCCACCCAGTGTAGACCAGTGGGTTCTCAAACGTTTTTCTCTGGGCTACACTTTCTGAATAAAAAGTTGCCTGTGCTACACTGAACTTTTTGTTGATAAGGAAACAAGAAGAAGAAGAAGAAGAAGAAGAAGAAGAAGAAGAAGAAGAAGAAGAAGAGGAGGAGGAGGAGTTTGGATTTGATATTCCGCTTTATCATTACCCGAAGGAGTCTCAAAGCGGCTCACAATCTCCTTTCCCTTCCTCCCCTACAACAAACACTCTGTGAGGTGAGTGAGGCTGAGAGACTTCAGAGAAGTGTGACTGGCCCAAGGTCACCCAGCAGCTGCATGTGGAGGAGCGGGGAAGCGAACCCGGTTCACCAGATTATGAGTCCACTGCTCTTAACCACTACACCATGCTGGCTCTCAACAACTCCTAGCAGTGCTTGGTTTATAACACAGACCACAACTACTTTATAATAGGCTCATGGGACACCCAGAAAGTATGAAACAGTGCAGCTACATAAGAACATGAAGCATTCCCCAGAGATTGTAAATGAGCCTCTTACAGAATGACACACACCTTAAGAATGTATACAAACTCAGTGAGAGGGGTGAGCTTGCAGTTCTACTTGATGCCCTTGCTCTCATTTCAAAAATATATCTATCTTCATTCTGCAATTTTTAAAAATATACTGTACTGTGCTATACTATCTCGAATGTTTAAATGTTTAAATGTTCAAATGTTTCTTTGATTGTCCTTGACTCTACTCACCACACTTGCCATCCTCTTCTGCCACACCAGTTTGAGAACAAACTGAACTGCTGAACTGGAGGAACCAATTGTGTAACTCAATACAGTGGTACCTCAAAAGTCTGTTTGACTTCCAAAACATTCAGAAACCAAGGTGCAGCTTACAAGTGACTGTAGGAAGATCCTGCAGCCAATTGGAAGCCTGGAAGCCACGCCAGATGTTTGGGTTCCAAAGAAAGTTCGCAAACCAGAACACTCACTTCCGGTTCGGGAGCCAAAATGTTTGAGTCTTTATTATTATTATTATTATTATTATTATTATTATTATTGATAATAATAATTTATTATTTGTACCCCGCACATCTGGCTGAGTTTCCCCAGCCACTCTGGGCGGCTTCCAACAAAGATTAAAAATACATTAAAATGTCACACATTTTAGGGCTGCCTTCAGATGTCTTCTAAATGTCAGGTAGTTGTTTATCTCTTTGACATCTGACATCTGTTGGGAGGGCGTTCCACAGGGCAGGCACCACTACTGAGAAGGCCCTCTGCCTGGTTCCCTGTAGCTTTGCTTCTTGCAGTGAGGGAACCGCCAGAAGGCCCTCGCCGCTGGACCTCAGTGTCCAGACAGAATGTTTGTCAACCAAAGTACGACAGGGGCGCCACACTCTTTGAGAACAAACTGATATAGAAAACCTGAACTGGATGGACCAATCATGTGACTCAGTATAAGACAGCTTCCCATGTTCTTCGCTCTAGCCACTATGCCTCACTGGCCCTCACATGCTCTCTCAAGCCCATCTGTCCGCAATAAGGAGCAACTTGATCTAATCCACAGGCTTTTAAAAAAACGTTAGCAGGATAATGCATGCGAAGTACGTTTAAAGCACCATACAAAAGCTTAGTATTCTTATAGGGTAGGGGGACTACTTTTGGAATGGCTGTGGACACAAATGCACTGCAGCTTTGCATCTTGAACGGAACCATTAATGCTGCAGAGGGCAGAAAATTCAACTGGTAGATGTAAGCATCATAGCACCGTATGTTGCCAGGGGAAGCTGCCCATGTCCCTGTGCAAAGTGCTTGTTGTGTGTTCATTAATGAGCAGAAAGGGAGACTTGATCTAGTTAATGCCGCTGATCGCATTAACGACGCAACACACACTATGTTTATTTTTTCCAAAGAGTTTCTCTTGCGGACTCCATAAGTAAATGGGAGAGCGAGCAAGGGAAAATGCTTCTGCTTCCATTATTTATCTCTCGAGATGAAACCCGCAGAAAAAAGGGGCACTCTTTGTTTTGCTATGCGCTCCCAGGATAAATAACAAAAACAAATAAATTATTTGCGCAGGAAGGCATCCTGTACATGCATCAAGAGTCAGCGGTCAAGTAAACAAAGCATGGTTATTTTGTTATCTCTTTCTGACATGTGAGCCGCACACGCACTCCTAGAACTATAGCTTTATTGCGAATTGGTGAATAGCCATTCCAAAAGGTGATGGAAAACCCTTTAAATTTCTCCAGTAGTTATCTGTTTTAATTAACTCATGCCGCACGGCAATGCTAGCTGTTTGTTTAAACAAATTTAGCACCAGCTGACGTGTAACTGTTGATCTAAGACCGAGAGTGCTGGGATTGTATGTGGAGGAGTCCCGTAGGGTTCATTAGAGGACTATGGTAGGCAATAGGAGGGCTCAGTTCACCACCACTGGATGTAGTTACAGCCTCCCTTCCAAATGGCTTTAAAAAGGAATTATACAAATCAGCTGAGCACTTCAAGAGGAGAAAGGCAACATGAAATGGTTGAAAGATAATATATCTGAAGAAGTGTGCATGCCCACGAAAGCTCATACCAATAACAAACTTAGTTGGTCTCTAAGGTGCTACTGGAAGGATTTTTTTTATTTTGTTTCGACTACGGCAGGCCAACATGGCTACCTACTTGTAAATATATCAAAAAGTTCAGCACAATTACTTCTGGACTGAACTGGCACAGTGGAGTTTATTTCTATCACACCACATGTGCTAATTGGCTTACCAATGCCAGGATGTCTGTTTTATCAACTCCTCTTTCTGTAAATGCCGCTGTCGGTAATGTAATTATCGCGGTCTGTGCTTTTCTGCACTTCATTTCCTTCTAACCTCGCTGTTCACAATGCTCTCCTTCCAAATAATGTACATCTGTACCTGCAACTTGGAATTAACCCTGCACCTGATGAAGTGGTCTGTGGAAGCTTATGCTATACTAAATGTGTTAGTCTTTAAGGTGCTACCAGGCTCTTAGCTGTTTACCCTGTTGCAAAGTTGCCTTACTCCCTACATTGCTTGATCTTTGTGGACTTACATGATTTCGGGAGAATTATCAGATCTGGCACAATAAAGATGTAGGCACATCAATCATTCCAAACAATTTGGCAATGGCTGTGTACACACACTTCCATTTGCTCTGCAATCCACCTCTGGTCTGGGAAGCAGTGTACACATTAACCATCCACTATTTCTCTTGCTGCTTCATATGAAATACTGAGTTTTGATGCGTTTGCATCCAAATCAGCCTTGATCCGAATTGAGAAAAAGGATGACCTAGCTGCGTTTAAAGTTGGCAATGTGTGAAAAGACTTGGTCATCTTGATGGGTTGCACGGGAAGAGTCTATCTCTATTTGGATGAACTCAAAGAGCACCACCCCCCACAAAAAAACAATGAGTGGTCTGGGCACAAATTTGCCAAGGCAAAATTTCAGGATGGTGATGTTCCTGAATTTTTCAGCAAACAGATTTGACCCCAGAGACAGACCTTTCCTTCCAAGAAACTGCTATATCTGCTGAGTCTTCAGCAATGACAATTTTTTTTTTTTTTACCTTCTGAATTTTATTCCAGACACGTTCTTTATCACTTTTCCTTCCTTCGAGGGTGTCCATGGCATCTGCCATTAGTGACTGCAGCTGTGACACCAAGATAAAAATTATCGGAATGGAATTCACACAGAAATAACTTCTCTAAATACACAGATTAAAACCTAATTAAAAAATCATTTGTACGCTGATGATTTTATTGCTCATCTTTCGCACAATGAACACCACCACCATCACCTCCTTCCTCTTCTCATCCACATTTGCCTTGTGTTATTGTGGGATGGATAATGCTCAACAATAAGGGTGTGTGTGTGTGTGTGTTTGGTGAAATATCCTGTCAGAAAATGTGCACTTAAGGAATTTTGGAGAAGCTTGCTTTGCAATGCACTATGTGTTTGTAAATATTAGAGTATTTCAGTCTCATTAATTTCAGCATGCGAGTGGAACACCTACTTAAATGCCTTCTACTGAGCTCAACAATCAACTCGAAAGTCTGCAACTGGCTAGGCTGTGTCGATTAAAAGAAACAAATACATTTATGAAAAAGGCTTTTCAACACCCCCCCCCCATGGGGCACTTAAGGTGGTTCATAAATAAACATTAAAAACGCAAACTGCAATCTAGCTTTTGGGCCACACATACATAGAAGCAGCACCCAGTTTGACTGAACTGAAGGATCAAATCAAACTGTTTACAGTTCTCGTTTTAACAAACTGGCAGTGTTCTAAAGGTGCAGCCAGGTGGGTTGCGATGTGAGAGATCAGTAAGATTTCTCTTAGTTAGAAAAAGGTATTTGCAGTGTTATGCTATCCTTTCCCTCTGTGGGTGCTATTAATGTGTTGCTGTTTGTTTGTTTTTAAAGTTAAATGTGGGAAGTCCAGATTATAGATCTCTTTCTGCATTACTTAAAAGTGGTGCCCTAAGGGAAAAGAAAAACAACTTGTCATAGAATATTCTGTTTGGGGGTTCTCTACGGCTGCCAGGTTTGGTAAAGAAAGATCGAAAGCAATGCAAACACTCCCAAGGTTTGTTGAAATTCTACCCTTGAGAAGGTCACTGTGTCTTCCGAAAGGTGAAGTTTGCAGCTGGGAGAGCCAGGTTTAAGTAATGGTTTCCCAGCATGTGCTTAAGCCATGATGTATGACTTGGTCTGCAAGCCATCCCAGAGGAGAAACCACCAGCCACTGCTCATTTGCATGCAGTAATTAATTTAGACGCATGCAAATGGAAAATTATCCATTGCGTTAGTTTGAAGCAGAGCACTGGGCTGTGTCTCCAGGACCAGCACATTTACTGGTGGTCTTCAGGGAAGTGTTTTTGTTGTTGCAGAGTCCCCTGGTGCTCCTGGGGTCATAATAACAACAAACGCACCCTTGCTTGGTGTAACCTCTCATTGCAATCAGTGGCGTAGTGTGGGGGGTGCAGGGGGGGCTGGCCGCACCGGGCGCAACATCTGGGGGGCGCACTCGCACTCGCAGCTCTCTGCCCCTACTGGGTTAGGGGGCGCAAATTACTTGCCTTGCCCCGGGTGCTGACAACCCACGCTACGCCACTGATTGCAATACTAACGGCCTGTGGAATGTTCTTGGGTGAGGATTTGAGCTGCTAGCAAATGCCTGGAGGATGCCAGTCTCAAATTCAGTTCTGCGGCAATTTGTGATTTTTTAAATTTTTTAAAATCCTCATGGAAATTTCTCAGCATTTCATCTGAAATTTCTCGGAATGCACACATTTTTGCATGCAGTTTTAACTGATATATACACCCATTTCCCCAAGCAATTTCCCTTAATACGATGCATGTTTGTTATTTTCAATAATATTTGAATTCTTATGCACACTTTACCCCAATGTATGCATTTCTGTACACATCCCTTGTCTGGAGAACCGCACCGCACAGTTTGGAGAAGCGCAAATTTTGAAGGATGCTTGTATTTTGGTTTGTATATTGTTTAGGAAAATGTCAGTTTGTTAAGCTTGCCTTTGGATGTGGGCTGAATCAAATTTCTTCCCCATCTGTACACACAGCCCCCTCTGTTCTTTTTTTTTAAATTTCCACTTGGGTGATGGCAGTGGACTGAGACACCCTAGCCCCACATCTCTTTGGTGTAAGCTCTAAAAAGCAAAACGAGCTTTGCAGAATCCGAATTACTGTGTTGCAGATGAGCAAGGTCTCAGGCCTCAAGGTCTCAAGGTCTCAGGCCTTTTGCAAGTTAGTGACTGTGATATTTACGGAAAGGTTATGGAGCTGAAATAAGACCAGGGGGTTAGTTGTGTTCCCTCTTTAACCAACATTCAACCTCTGCGGCCCAAACGTAACAGCTGTATTGGGCAGATTGGTGGAAACATTAAGGGCACAATTAGGGTTGCCATATTTCCGGACAAAGTTGTTAAGTTGTTTTTTTAAGGCAATCACCCAAAAACAGGGCCCGAGCCACCCCCCTCCCCAAACCTGGACATTTGCTTACAATAGTAAAATCTCCCCCGAATGTGCATGTAGGACATGTCTGGGATTTCCCAGACGTATGGCAACTCTAGGCATTCCCCTCACAGACCTACAATTCCCAGAGTAATTTAACAATCATCCCCACTTCTCTCAGGGAATTCTGGGAACTATGGCTCTCTGAGGGGAATAAGGCTCCCTTAACCAGGGCTGGATTAAGACCTCCCAAAGCACTTAAAAGGGTTTGGCACTCCCGTATATATCTAATTCAAAACTGTTAAATAAAATTTTCTTGTCCGAAACAAAACAGTAAGATGGGAAATAATGTTTATTTTTGTGTACTTGCACTTCATTTATATTTGAAAAATAAATAAATCTGTGGTGCCCCCGTGTTCTCTGGATGCTCTAAGCACACACTTATTTTGCTTAGCGGTTAATCCAGCCTTGCTCCTAACAACTCTTTTAGCTTTTATAGCTAATGGGAAGCCATGACATGCTCTCCAACATTTCTCCGATGAAAATAGGGGTGTCCTATTCCACAATATTATTAATCCTAATAATTGTACTATGTATATCCTGCCCACCTGGTTGGCTTGCCCCAGCCACTCTGGGTAGCTTCCAATATATATAAAATGTTTAATAAAACATTAAACATTAAAAAAACCCTTCCCTATACATGGCTGCCTTTAGATGGCTCGGGGGTTGGATAACTCCATACCCTCCAACCAGGGCTTCCCCCAAAAAACAAAAACACGTTTAGGGGTACTCTCATTTTCCTACTCATATTGAAATACTGCCCCTCAATGAGGGCAAACTTAGATTAACAAAATGTTTAGGGGTATGCGTCCCCCTGCGTCCCCCCCAAAAAAGCACTGCCTCCAACATTTCTCCAATGAAAATAGGGACATCCTAAGGAAAAGCGGGACGTTCCAGGATCAAATCAGAAACCGGGACAGCTTCTGTAAATCCGGGACTGTCCCTGGATAACAGTCAATTTAATCCGACCCCGGTGGCAGTATATGTCCTGGGGTAAAATCCTTAAAAAAGCTCAGCAACTTCAATCTTAAAGAAAGCTCAAGAACTTTGGGGATAAATCCTAAAAAAAGCTCAACTGCTATCCTAAAAAAAAGCTCTCAACCCTCACGCATGTTCACTTCATCAAATCTGGCCCTCTTTGGAAAAAGTTTGGGCACCCCTGGAAGTGATGTGAGAGTGCTTTAAACGGGACCTCTGACTGCCAGCAGCTCTCTGTCTCCTCAGGCAGAGGCCCTTCCCCATCACCTGCCATCTCAGGGGCCCAGATGTTGCTGGACCACAGCTCCCATTCTTCTTGATGACTGGCCATATAGCCGGGGCTGATGGGAGCTGGAGTCTAACAATATCTGGAGGGCATTTGTTTCTCCATGGAAACAGGGACCTTCAGTGTACAGAGCAGGTGCACTGCCGCTGAGCTTGAGCTTGTGAGCTTCCTGGTAGCATCTGCTTGCCTGCTGCGAGAAACAGTGTGGATCTTTCATTTTGATCTACTGCGGCTCAAATGTTCTTGTGCTTATTTCCCTTACATCCGCTGTAGAGAGTCCATTTCTTGCACATTCAGTGAACGATCTCTCAGTCAAATAAATAAATAAACAAACAAAGCTCCTTATTTTATTTTGTTTTAGGTGGTTCCCCCCGGTTCGTCTTGTACTCTTGATATTTACGCTACGGGATGCTAATAATTCTGTTTATAATGCACTTTGTTTCATAATGCAGGAAACACACCAACGCTCCTCATCCTCCACAATAAAGAGATCTGAGGGTGACCATTTTAAATGCCTCTTGAAGTGTGATATGCCTCTTTTGGGTTTAGCCCTCGCTTTGCCAAAATGTGCCCAGGTTTTCAAAGCAGCTGCTAATTTTTTTATTTTAAAAAATAGGTTCAAGAGGGGAAAGGCAGAAGAAAAAACAACAACATTGTGTTTTGTTCCTCTTGCTTGACAAGCAAACCCACACAGAAAGGACTGAAAACCAGATTGCTCACCAGTTCAGCATCCTGCTGGCTGATGTCTTGGAGGTAGGGGATAGTGGCGAGCTCCGCCATGGCTTGGTTGATCACTTGCGATTGCTCCTTGATGCGCTGCAAACGGCCGAGCAGGCTGGCGTGTTGCAGCTTCTCTATCACCCCCGAACATGCGCAGAAAGTCTCCTGGGCCCACAATGAAACGCAAAGAGGTTAGACAAGAGCTGAGGGACTCCATCTGGCTTTTGAAGAAGAAGAAGAAGAAGAGTTTGGATTTTATATCCCGCCTTTCACTCCCCTTCAGGAGTCTCAAAGCGGCTAACATTCTCCTTTCCCTTCCTCCCCCACAACAAACACTCTGTGAGGTGAGTGGGGCTGAGAGACTTCAAAGAAGTGTGACTGGCCCAAGGTCACCCAGCAGCTGCATGTGGAGGAGCGGAGACGCGAACCCGGTTCCCCAGATTACAAGACTACCGCTCTTAACCACTACACCACACTGGCTCTCTTTTGAAAATGGCTATTGTATTATTATTATTATTAATAATAATATTTATTATATTTCCATCCCTCCCTTCCTCACAAAGGAGTGACAATGCAGCAAAACATTCTCTCTCTCTCTCTCTCTCTCTCTCTCTCTTTCTCTCTCTCTCTCCCTCTCCCCCCCCACCACATTAATAAACATCTACCTACCTACCAGCAACATTTAAAAAGTGAGAACATTTAAGAGCAGTCACATGTTCACATAGGTCACAATGTCAAGCTTGCCAGAAACAGTATATTTCAACCAACAAATGCCTGGCTGAACAGGCTGTTTTTAAATTCCTCCTGAATGTGAATAATAAGGAAGGCAGTTGCACCTCACCAGGGCTGGCATTTCACAAATGGGGGGTGCCACCAAGAAGGCTCCACCAACAGATCCACTGATATCTAGGTAAAGGTAAAGGGACCCCTGACCATTAGGTCCAGTCATTTACCTTCCCGCCGGAGCGGTACCTATTTATCTACTTGCACTTGACGTGCTTTTGAAATGCTAGGTTGGCAGGAGCAGGGACCGAGCAGCAGGAGCTCACCCCGTTGTTGGGATTCGAACCGCCAACCTTCTGATTGGCAAGTCCAAGGCTCTGTAGTTTAACTGACAGCGCCACCCACGTCCCCTACCAATATATCTACATAGCCTCAATTAATTTGTCACCATTTTTTTAAAAAAAGCCTTCTAAAAGCAGTTCCATGTGTTCCAAACTAGATCCATTAATGGAAATCACGCCTCCTTACACTTTGGTTAAAAAAAAACCAACAGCTGTGAGGGTCCAAGGTGTGGTGATAGCCACTATCCCCCAATTTAGATGGTTTTAAATAGGGATTAGATTATTTCATGGGGGATTTGGCTGTCAGTGGCTACTAGTCCTGATGGCAGGATGCGACTTTCAGGATCAGAGCAATGCTGTCTATGTGGTGCTGCCCTCGAGGTTAAGAAATTGGCTACCTGATTTGGATAATGCTGGATAGTTATAGCAATTCTCTATGAACCTACTTTAGGTTCATAATGGAAGAAGCAACCTAATTCTCAGCTTTAAGGAGCGGGCGGGAAACCAGGGATTATAGCAGGTTGGATGCTGTCAGGGGTTGTGCTTCAGTGGCAACGAAAAATGCAGAAAGAGAGTGTAAATAACTGCTTCTGGCAGCAATAAGAGCCCACGGGGAGATGAAGCGCATGATGAGAATTACCTGAGCTACAGTGGAGTTCAAGAGGCTACTAAGCTGCAGTAAAGAAAATAATAAAGTGGCCAAGGATGAAGCTGGAACCACCTCATCCCGGTACAGTGAAGGTTAAGTAAATAGCAAGCTTAAATGGAGGCTTTGGGGCAACAGAATTGGATGATTTAGCAGGGGAAAGAGCTGAATGCCTGACAAATGGGAAGAAGGGGGAAAGAAAGAGAGCTGGCGCCAGGCTTCGGGGGGGGGGGGACACGGGCTTTTCATAAGGAGTACAAGGAGCTGGCATAGCAGGTGGAACAAGCACCAGTTTCCCCAATTTATATTGCAGGAAGGCAAACAACAATAACAAAACAGGGCTTCTGAGGCAAAGTGCAGGTGCCAATTGTCATGTCATGCTGCTCCTGAAAGAATGGGACTGGATGCTTGTCTGCTGCGTGGCCCAATGTAAGGTGCTTCCTTTGTGTCTAAAACCCTATATGACTTGTGATCCAGGTACTCACTTGAAAGGATGGCTCTTGCGTTTCCTTCCAGCTGATGGTTTAAAACAGGCATAGGCAAACTCGGCCCTCCAGATGTTTTGGGACTACAATTCCCATCATCCCTGACCACTGGTCTTGTTAGCTAGGGATCATGGGAGTTGTAGTCCCAAAACATCTGGAGGGCTGAGTTTGCCTATGCTTGGTTTAAAATCTACTTGGGAGGCTCTGCTGAAAGTTCCACCTGTAAATGCAGCCAGTCCCTCAGTGACTCGTGACAGGGCCGCCTTGGTTACGGCCCCGCAGGTATGAAACATTCAAGAGATTTGTCTTGCTCATTGAAATCTGTTTCATCTTGCCTTTGAGGACAGAAGGCTGTGTGGGTTGTGCAGTTCTTGTCCACCGTGGTTTCTGTATTGCCACGATCTTGTAGTTGAGCAGTGTGTTGGACCTTTCTGTGGTTTTAGTGTTAATTTTAATGTCATATTTAATTTCAGTCCTTGTATAGCACCCTGAAAACTTTAGCTGAAAGGCAGCCTAGAAGCACAATAAATGGATAATTGAATAATGTAGTGATTATCGCCCACATTTGGGGGGCAGTGGGCACATTTGGAACTTTGAGAAAGTGGTGAGGGCACCAGTAACAAAATGGCTGTTGCATCCCAAAGAGCAGAAAAAGAGTTGAAATGGTGTAGGCAAAAAAGGCACCCCCACTAGCCACTGCTGTCCTCATTCTTTGCACCTCTCTGTTCAGAACAGAAAGGGTGGGGTGTTCCAGTCCTGGCCTCCCGTGGAATGAAGCCATGTTTAAGGGTTTGTGTTCAATGTAGGAGAGGCTGAGCCAGTGCAAATAGGAACTGAGCAGAAAGTCAACAGTCTTTCACGCACTGCGGATTTCTGAGGGAATATTTGCTGAGATCTTTTTGCTAGTGCCCACAAGCACTGTGTTGGTGATCGCCGAAATAAGCACATTCATAAAGAAGAAACTGTAATGTGCGGCAACAAACCTTGGCCCACACTTGTTGGTAGTCTAGAAATGAATGAAACAAACAAACAAAAATGGTTTCTGGAATGCTAAAGATGCAGGAGTTGAATTTTGCATCCTTCAAATTTCTATCTGTTCACCAAAGGACTGCAAGCGTATTGTGAAGGAGGTCTTTGCCATGCTGTTGAAACAAAGTAGGGACTAAAAAGAAAAGAAAAGAAAAAAGCAGCACACACACCTAAATGCAGATGCCCACCACAATGAGTGCTATTTTGGAGTGGAAAATGATTTCCTAACTACATGCCACAGCATACCGTTGAAGGAGTCACTTTGGGCTGTAACTCCCATTAGCCTCATGCAGCATGGCCAATAGTCAGAGATGAGGGGAGTTTTAATCCAAGAACACCTGAAGGGACTAGGGTCTGGGAAGACTGCGTGGGAAAATTACCCATAATAGCAATTTCCTTTAATCCTTATATGTTGACAACCAGCAGAGAGCACTAGACGGATAGGTCTCCCGTGATAAAATGTGTGTGACATGTTTTGGCAGAACTCTCTTTTTTTTTTGTTGCTGGAATATTCGTGCTACATTTTTTCAGTTTTGAAATCTCAAGGCAGGCAATGATTTATCGGTACTCTGAGCTAAGCAATGAATGCAGCCGAAATGAATTAAGGTGGTGGAGTTCCTGGGTAGTTCTATGGGAGGTCCCATGTACATCCGATTCCACGTGATGGCTGGGTGCATTGCAGTGCGCTTGGCAGTACTAGTGCCAGAGGCAGGGCAGCTAGAGAGGCAGAATCAGAAGTCTAATCCCGTGAATTCTGCAGGGATATGATCTACGTGTACATGTACCTGTGATGGCCTGGGAATTGGATTCAGAGGCTGAACCTGAGGAATCCCAGCCTGCACAGGAGTCCCCGCCTCCAGGACCGGCTGAGCCGGGGCTGGGGCTTGAACCTGAAGGGCCCTCACCTGTGCCGGATCCTCCGGAGCAGACACCAGCTGAATCTGCTCTGACTCCGGAGGTGATCGAGGACCCATTGCCTGCAGGTGCTCCACTCTCAGCCTCGTCAAGGGAAGGTGAGGTTGCCTCTGGGTCCAGTAACCCTCCAGCCTCTCCTGAGCTGCAGAGGCTCAGGGCAGAGAGGCGGAGGGAACTAAGTTCTCGCAGGAGGAGTGCTCACCTCCAGGCCAGGAGAAGCGAGTCACCTGTGGACCGGGGCCGCCCTATGCCTCAGAGGAGATAAAAGCCAGCCAGCCCAGAGCCAGGTTGTGGGAGCAACATTGTTGGTAACCTGTTCCTGCTGGCACCCTGTCCTGCTCTTCTGCCAGAGTTCCTGACCACACCCGACTCCCCACCTTGGACCCCGCTTCAGCCTTGACAGACAGCCTCCACACCACACCCTCGACCTCGGACTAGACTCGGACCACGCCGCATGGTAACCCCCTGGGACCAGCACAGTACCCATGATTTGCTCCCATTTTGGTGATGGGCTCTTTTTCAATTTATTGCTACTTGCCCTGACCCATATTTATTTATTTACTGATGGCGTCCTACCTTACCCCCGAATTGAAGCACAATTTAAACATGAAGTAAGACATGAAACCGTTAAAAAAGAAGAGGAAAGCCCCCCCCCCCAGATATAAATGCAACAAAACAGAATCTGCTATACCCCAAAAGTTAAACACAGATTTAAGAAACAGAGGGACGGACTAGCTAAGTTATTGAAAAGGCTGGGTGAACAGAAAGGCGGCAAAAATCCCTCTCTAAGCAGGAAGACTCCCTTGGAAACTGAAGTCCAGGGAGCCCAACTAAAGCCAAACCCATAAAGCAGTTGAGCAGAAACACCGAGCTGAAGCAGACCGACCGAGAAAGTATGAGGAGCCCTGATAGATGAGCCCAAAGGCCTATGGGAGTCCAGCATTCCTTTCTCACAGTGGCCAACCAGATGTCCAAGGAAGGTCCATAAGGACCAACCAGATAGTCGTGGAATGCCGTTAGTAGGCCATGAGTGCAGTAACACTCTCCCATTTGTGATCCCCAGGCGCTGGTATTCAAAGGCATACTGCCTCTGGTTCTGGAGGTAAAATAATCACCCTGACTAGAAGTCACTGATAGCCTTATCTTCCATGGATTTGTGCATCTAGGTCTTCTAAGTTGATGGCCATTGCTATATCTTGTTGTTTCTGATCCCAGAGTTTAACTATCTGCTATGTGTTTTGGCACAACCGGCTTACAGATTTGGGCTGCTAATTAGTTCTCCCCCCCCCCCCTTGTGTCCTGAGATGCCTCCACCATTGCCTTTCAAAGAGAAAACTAGCTGAGGTTTGGGAGATCTTACAGAAAATAATTGCTTCTTTTCAACTGTAGTGTATTCCCCCCCGCTTCCCAACTATCTTTTTGTAAAACCCATGAGAAATTCAAAAAGCTAATAGAAGGTAACTGGAAGGAAAGTGTTCTATAAAGCACATTCTTCCATGGAATAAGTATTAAGGCTGATAAATAATAGCTGCAAATATAATTCAAACAAAAAATTGGACTACTTCCACAGGAAACAGAAGTGTCCAATTTCATCAGTGTCTAGACAGGAATGACAGAGCAGTTCTTGTCCTGTAGTACCATCTTTAGATTGCTTTATAATCAGGTTTTGGGGTTGGGTTCTCACTTTTCATCATCATTATGGAAAAAGATTTTCCCTTCAGTTATGTGTCCTGTTCCTTTTCTGATCATATGAGTGGCAATGTTCTTTCAAAATAATTGATAAACAGGTTCATTTTCAAAATATCGCCCCCCCCCCAAAAAAAGGGAGAAAAGAAGCCATTCCACCATATTGTATAATGTTTGGTTGTTATAAAATGGCTGCTTTGGGTTTTAAGGGCTCTCCTCATAGAAGGGTCCGTTTTCATGGGAAGGTCAAAAGTACAAGTGGTTGTTCTACTCAGGATCTATTGAACAGAAGGTCAAAAGTTCAGTCTAGGAATGTGGCCGTTAAGGGGAAATGGACACTTAACTAGGAGTTTACTATCCTTATAATTGGCTAAAAGGCTGGGGGGAAGGAGTGAAAATATGGTACATGAGCTGAGTTGAAGAAAAGTGCTCTTCATAGATTTGAAGAGATGGAATTCAAGAGCTGCATGAAAGAGAAAGGGCTGAAACACCAGAGAGAGCAGGGACACTGGAAAGTGGTAGGGAAGTCCGCTCACCCCTTCTGGTGCGGTGCCGTGGCGGGACGGCAGAGGCCTCTCCATGGCCCTGATGATGGAATCATGCCACTTGAGTCCCGCTTGGATAGGGGGCGTGGGCATAAGCTCGTGCTGCCTATCAGAAGCCGGATCATAGCCTACATCCTTGATTGGCAAATGAGCTGGAAGGCTTCCCTTGGGTCCACTCCCTGGCCATTTAAATAGCCTTCACCTGGGTCCCTACCTGTTTCCCCCTCACCGGGTTCCCCCAACCACCCTTCTTGGATTCAAGCTGACTGTTAAGGAATTTGTTGTGGCTACGGTGGTTGCTGTTCTATGGGGCCAGGTAGGAATTTGTCCACCAAGCCAATTGGCTCTAACCCAGTGGTTTTGCCTACCTCATAGCAATTGGTTCTAACCAATTGGCTCTAACCTGGTGGTTTTGCCTACCTCATAGCAATCGTCACAACTGGGTTAGGCATTGGGGCAATCCTTTGTCCTGGATGGAGGGGAGGTTGTGCCCCTCCAAACGCTGGGGTATCCTGTTAAAGGGAACCAGGGGGACTGGTCATGCCTGCATGCCCAGGCAGATCCAGGGTTGAGGATGCTCCCCCAGATGGCGGTCCCTGGGGGGGGACTCTATTTGATGTAAGACTTATGAACCCCCCCTGCCTGGAATGACCTACACGTCACTTCTGGTGGGCGGGCTGGAAGTACCGTATTTTTCGCTCTATAAGACGCACCAGACCACAAGATGCACCTAGTTTTGGGAGGAGGAAAACAAGAAAAAAAATACTCTGGATCAAGAGGGATCGCTGTGCAGCAAAAGTAGCGATCCCTCTTGCTGTTCTGGCTTCTGGGATAGCTGCGCAGCCTGCATTCGCTCCATAAGACGCACACACATTTCCCCTTACTTTTTAGGAGGGAAAAAGTGAGTCTTACAGAGCAAAAAATATGGTATTTTGATTGCCTAATGCCCAAGCCAAACCTCTTTCATCTGTATTCAATAAAGTTGTGGTCTGTTTTGATCCAAACCAGTCTATGTGGTCCTTTATTTGTCTGTGGGCTGGGGGACTAGGGAGCACGATGCATGGATCCTGCAACACAGCTGGACCCAGAGGTAGTAGGAAGGACAGAGCCAGAAGACCACAAAGGGCCACAGACAAGATTATAAATTGTTTTTATATGCAACAACAGTAGCAAGAATATTATTGGCACAAAAATGGAAGCAAGAAGAATTACTGACGAAAGAAGAGTGGCAAATGAAATTAATGGACTATGCAGAATTAGATAACTTAACAGGAAGGATTCGAAACCAGCGGGATCAGAGATTCTTAGAGGACTGGAGTAAATATTTGAACTATCTGAAAAGGAATTGTGATAAGCAGATTACGCTAGTAGGACTGCAAGAAGTTCCGTAAGGAGGACTTTGTGAAATATTGCAAGGAAGACTTTGAAAAGAATTGCTAGTTAAGGTCAATTAAAAGTAATAGAGGAATTAAGAAATGCAGAACAAGTGATAAAGAATGGAACCTCTTCAGAGGTTGTTGACGGAAGTCTAAAATACTGTATAAGATAAGAAGTTATGTTAAATGATTGCTGGAACTGATATGTGTATATGTGTGTGTGCGTGTGTGTGTATATATATGACCACAAAGGGCCCATATGCTGAACTGCAGGATTCAAAATTGTTTTGGTTGAGGCAACAGTTTAGAATAGCAATAGATCAGAGGTGAGGAACCTCCAGTCTATGGATCAAATGTAGCCTGCCTTTGCATTTGCTCAGTGAGGCCATTTTGGTGAAGCCATTCTTACCCAACCTACACCTGAAATCATATGTGACATCAGGTGTGGGGCAGGTAACAGCAGGACTTCGGAGGAACAACTGGAAGCTCAAAGTGACTTCCCAGTTGCTTCTTTCCTGGAGCAACCCCCCCCCTCAGCACTGCTCTTTGAACCTCCAAAAGCAGGTGGTTCAAAGAAAAGCATGGGGCTGCTGGAAAACTCTTTCCCCCATGCTGCTCTTCAAATCTCAGACTTATGGAGGCTTAAGGAGTAGTTCGGAAATTGTTTTTATGAAGGGATGCTCTTTGAACCACCCGTTTTTGGAAGTTCAGAAGCAGCACGGGGATATTCGAAAACGGTTTGTAAACATTGCAATACTGCACTTAGAAGTCCTGACAATCGAGACTTCAGAGTTCAGCACCAACACCATTGGCCCCACCTTCCTACCTGTCAAATTTGGCCCGCCAGTGGTCAGGGAGATTAAGCTGTGGCCCATTGGCTGGAAAAGGCTTCCTGCCCCCGGTATAACTGGATGCACGTATCTCTTGAGGGAGTGGGTGGTGCTGTGGTCTAAACCACTTAGCCTTTTGGGCTTGCGGATCAGAAGGTCAGCAGTTCAAATCTCTGTTTATTTTTATATTTATATATCTCTATTTTTTATTTACTCTTATGGGTAAAAGCAGGGACACGGGTGGCGGTGTGGGTTAAACCTTCTGATCGGCAAGTCCTAGAGCCTAGGACTTGCTGATCAGAAGGTTGGCGGTTCGAATCCCCGCGACGGGGTGAGCTCCTGTTGCTCGGTCCCTGCTCCTGCCAACCTAGCAGTTCGAAAGCACGTCCAAGTGCAAGTAGATAAATAGGTACCACTCCGGTGGGAAGGTAAACGGTGTTTCCGTGCGTTGCTCTGGTTCGCCAGAAGTGGCTTAGTCATGCTGGCCACATGACCCGGAAGCTGTACGCCGGCTCCCTCGGCCAATAAAGCGAGATGAGCACCGCAACCCCAGAGTCGGCCACGACTGGACCTAATGGTCAGGGGTCCCTTTACCCTTTTTACTATAAAAGTAGCTCTCCCCCTCAAATTTTTTTTGTTGCCTTATATAAACCTTAAGTACAGTGGGACCTCGGGTTACAGACACTTCAGGTTACAGATGCTTCAGGTTACAGACCCCGCTAACCCAGAAATAGTACCTCGGGTTAAGAACTTTGCTTCAGGATGAGAACAGAAATCGTGCGGCGGTGGTGTGGCGGCAAGCAGGAGGCCCAATTAGCTAAAGTGGTACCTCAGGTTAAGAACAATGGCAATCACTTCTGGATATTGGAAACAGAGCACTTGTTCATTTCAGCAGTTGTGGAAATAAGAAGGCAGTTGCCACATGTTCTGCAGGAGCTAAATTATAGTGCTGCTGGATTATAATTCTGTGTTTTCCGAATTTTCTAAATTATAATACTGCATTTTCGCAACAGCATGGCAAAGCCATTCGTCACAAGCAGCTCATTCATTTCGGCAGCAGCAGAAGCAAGAAGGCAATTGCTGCAGGAGCTAAATTATAGTGCTGCTAGATTATAATTCCGCATTTCCTGAATTTGCTCAATTATAATACTGCGCTTTCACAACAGCGCGGCAAAGATTTGCAGTTGTCTGCAAACATTTAGCTAGCGTTTTGTCCTTGTTGAGGACTACATGGGAAGCTTGGGGTGATAGCCATGCCTGAAATAGCAGTATGAAACCTCATTACTCGCCTTCAGCAAAATATATACCATTTATTGTAAGGGATGGGAACCGTATTAAAAATATTATCATACTCACAGTCAGTTTGGTGCCTCTGATGAAATCCATTATTGGCAAGATTCTTTTTCCAATTGTCTCCAGGTGTCTCCTTGCTTCTTCTTTTGTAAGAGGACTGAATGGAGCTTTATGCTCTAGGGAGGTATAAAAGAAGCATTATTTAACAGAACCAACAGCTGTGGACAGAATCGCATTGAAAAGATAACTCCCTGTTGTGTGGAAACTTAATCCCAAGGCTCCGGAAATGGATTAGTCATGACTTGCTGGTTGCCAAATGTCTCATTTTACCACATGGTTGAGGAACCTCAGGCCTGAGGGTTGGATGTGGCCCCCTGAGCATCACCACCTGGCCCTCAGGGCTCTTCCTCAGCCATGCCCTGCTCTGAGCCCTCCTTGAGTTCTTTTGTCTGGCTTAGAACATGTCATCCATCCATCCAAGACAGCAATATAATACTTGCGAAAATGACCAAACCAGGAGATACCCGTTCATCATCAATTGTCTATGTGCGAGAGAGAATCCACATTTGTTACCTGAAAATGTCGGCAGCTTTCTGCTGGACATCTTTTCCAGAAATTTCCCAACTTCCTTGTTTTTGAAGCCCAGGGTCAGCAGATAACACTGGGGAGAAGGGCAAGACCAGTTGGCCGTCTGTGGCAAACTGTGAAGTCCATGAGGGTCTGAAAAATAAGAGGAGGATGCAGAACATGCACAGTGGTCTGTGGGGTTGTTCAAAACACCACTCAGTTTTTCCACCTTTATATGAAGAGAACTCTAAAAATCAATGACACAAATAAATAGCACAAGCACTTCCAGAGCCCGGGGGGGCGGGGGGGCGGGCACGCGGCATGTTCCCCGTTCTGGTGTGATTTTTTGTTTTCCATTTTGGATTCACGATTCCGCCCTCCCCATAATGTGAAATTAATATGTAAACTGAAAGCCAGCGCAGAAATATCCTAAAGGAAATTGGTATCCAAATCAATGGGGTAAAAAGCCCTTAATTAATCATGGCCGAACCATCCCTCATGTTGTAGGGTGTCAACCTTGTCACCTGTATATATGTATTCCACATAGTCGGGGTGCTTTCTGGTGAAAGCTTCCTTCAACTTGTCTACCTCTTCAGCCTTTACTTTAGCTGCAAATGGCGTGTACATCACGGAAAAACATTCGGCTCTTGTGATGGCCTCCTCAATCATAGCCTTAAAAAAGAAGAAGGAAAGAAAGAGATATGATACAGGCTATCTCTGTGTGTGTGTGTTTATTTAAAAAAATATGTGATCTGCTATTAAAGAAGGGGGAGAGGGAGGGGGGAAAGGAGGAAAGAGGAAAATGAAAAATAATTACCTTCATGGATGATATTTCCCCCTTAATAATTGCACAGTCATGCAAAGATAACATATTTTGGGTTTGAATATTAATTAGAGAAAAATTCAAATTAGTTCCAGAATGCATTGCCTATCTCGCTCTCGGAAAATCAATTTTAATGTAGAAAAAGAACATTTGTAAACAGTTTTCACTGCGGCAGGTCTGCGCCTTGCATGGGAAGAATAAAGGCATTAGGCAAATTATCTCCAAGATAATAAGAAAATGAATTTTAGTTTCTCTGAAGGTCATATCTACACCCACTGGAGAGTTTGTTCAAAGCTTGGAGAATTGATCTAAATTTAGGCTGTTTCAAATGTGGATTATCCAGATATAAGAGACAATACACAGGGTATAATGAAGGGGCAAGCAATTTATAATCCATTTATGAAGAACATTTATGCAGTGGAGCCTGTTCTGTTAGGGCGATTGGGTCGCTGCCCCACCAATCAGCTGACCCCAAGCTGCCTGCCTTTGTTCAGCCAGTCCAAGGGGTAACACTGCTTGCCAACTTCCTTGTCTTCTTTTCAAGGGGCATTCACACTGCACAAGGGATTGATCCAGGGACACATTATCTAGCCAACTGCGCAGAGAGCCTTGTAGCATTCAAGCTGCATGTGCTTTGTATGTCTCACCCGTATCCTACAGCTTCTATGCACAAAGGGTCTGTGTGCAAGGTTCGATTGGTGTGGAGCCACTGGGAGGAATCCCGGTCTCCTTCCACGCAGGGTGGATTTGATTTAAACTGTTGTATTGTGGGAAAGATGGGCGACAGACACAGCTCTTTTAAGTAACAGCTCTTTATTACAGCAGTTAGCGCTGCTCTAGGTCTCTCTGAACAACAGTGAAGCTGGCTGCCTTATATAATGCTCAGTAACTTGTAACAGTAACAAATTTCAACTAACTACCCAATCGGTGAAAGCAACTCTCAGTCCTTCATTTGCATACTGGTGGCCCAGAGTGAGAACTCCAGCCAGTCTGAATACATAACACAAACCAAATTGATTTAAATCACAATTTAAATCACTAGTCAGTAAGACTTGATTTAAATAATTGTTTTACAGAAAGATTCATTCTTGCTGGTATAATCTTAAGATTTACAACCAGATGAAGGTTTCATTTTTGGAATAATAAATTAGTTTTTACAGTTATATCGAAAATTACTGATTTGGTTATACTATTAGAAATACATACAGATAATTATGAAATTATTGTGAGGTTTAATAAGTTAGCTGTTTATATTTGGACAACTTTTCTGCTGTATTTTATTGGAAGGAGAAAAATAATAATTTCATTAACAACAATTTAAACAATTTATTTAACTAAAACAATAACATTATAGCATATATATCCATGTTTGTTAACTGATGTGGTTAAACGGTTGTTGTTGTTTTTTTAAAAAAAACTTAGACTGAGTTATAGCACACATGAAAAACTTAAAACGACTCCTTATTTCCTGATGAATAGCCTTTGGACTATAATGCAACTTAAATAGAAAACTATATTTAGAAAGATTTTTCTTCCAAAAGCATTTTATTTTAAAAATCCAATTTAAATAAAACAAATCTGATTTAAATAAAAAATCCTATTTTTAAAAAAATCATTGATTTTTATTCACCCTGCTTCCACATGTTGATTGTATTCAGATTTAGAATGTATGAATATATAATATAGCAATTTTATATGTTAAAGAAAGAATTCCACGGAAGGTTAGATGGGAAGTCAATGGATATGAGGGATTTGTTTTGAGTATTGTCTAAAAGAATTTGTAAAATCTGAAAATTTAATTAAAAGGTTATGAGAGAGAGAGAGAGAGAGAGAGAGAGAGAGAGAGAGAGATATGTATGAACAGTGCTACTCTTAGGGATTGGTGAATCTATCAGTTTTGGATTCTCTCAGTTTTTTAATTTTTCCATTCTTAAATTCAGTTCATTTAATTTCCACATCAGTTTGTATTTTTTTTTAAAAAAAATCTCATGAGAAATAGCCAGCACTTTAGCATGAATTTCCCATAATATACATATTTTTGTAAGCAGTTTTTGTTCAGTATAATTGTTTAATCGCATAATGGAAATGGTGAATACCTTTATGTACCGTATTTTTCGCTCTATTGGACGCAGTTTTTCCTCTCCAAAAATTGAGGGGAAATGTGTGTGCATCCTATGGAGCGAATGCAGGCTTGTGCCATAGCCGCGCGCAACCCCTCCGGCAGGGAGAGGCTGCACGGGGCTATGGCTTCTTTAGCCCTGCACAGCCTCTCCTGGCAAAGAGAGGCTGCACGGGGCTAAAGGGGAAGCCAAAACAGTGAGCGGGATGGATCCCGCTCGCTGCCTTGCCTTCTTCCATAGCTGTGTGCAACCGCTCCGGCAAGGAGAGGCTGCACGGGGCTATGGCTTCTTTAGCCCCACGCAGCCTCTCCCGGCAAGGAGAGGCTGCACGGGGCTAAAGGAGAAGCCAAAACAGCGAGCGGGATCCATCCCGCTCGCATAGCTGCGCACAACCCCTCTGGCAGGGAGAGTTTGTGTGCAGCCTGTACGCTGCTCTTTGGGGCTGGGGGGGGGGGAATATTTTTTTCTTTGATTCCCCCCCCCTAAAAACTGGGTGCGCCCTATGGTCCGGCGCGCCCTATGGTGCGAAAAATACGGTATATTGCTAAGGGTTTAACGCTAGAAAATTCCGTTGGAGGATACTAAGCTATAAGAGAGCTCTCTAGCTGGGTTCATGATTAACTCTGCTCTGTTCTCTGCTCTTTTGCGTGAGTGTTTAACCTTAGCTCATGTGATTAAGGTATTCCATTGCAAATCTTGATTTTGAAAGGGAGTTGGCTTTTGGTCTCTTGTTCCCAGGCACAGTGGGAGAAGGATGTGATAATGATGTATCCCCAGGAGCTGCATAGCCTTGGGGGGGTGGGAGTGTTAGAATTCTTGCTCTGTGATTGCAGTCATGGAGTTGTTGTCTATCAAATGACGTGGTATGTTTTGACTCCACAGAGTGGGAAGTGACGGAGACAGGATGTTTGTGTTACTGTGTTCCGTGAAGTGGGACTATTGTCTTTTGTTCTTTTTCTCTTTGCTGTCTGATGCTAGAGAGAGAGGGAGCCATGTTGCAGTGCTCTGTGTGTGTTTATATGTAAGTAAAGTAGATTAGCCAAAATGCTGAGTTGCTGAGGTCAGTTACGCAACTGCGCAAACTCTGCGGATCCCTAAGTGTGCTGATGTTTCTTGGCATCGGTCGCTGTGCTGCTCAGGCTGAAGACAGCTTTTGAAGCTCCTGAACAAACGACCAGGAAGGAGAGAACATGTCAGTCGGGCATGTGTCTCTGCCAGGGTCCTACTTGAGTGTAGGATGAGCTCCTGACGGGGGGGGGGGGTGCAGGTTAATGCAGGCAATGGGATAGACAGAGCTTTGATTTTTTGCTCTGTTCATAATTATGTTATATATTTAAGAAGAAGGACCTATGCTTGAATATGCATATACAGTGGTACCGCGGGTTAAGTACTTAATTCGTTCCGGAGGTCCGTTCTTAACCTGAAACTGTTCTTAACCTGAAGCACCACTTTAGCTAATGGGGCCTCCTGCTGCCACCGTCCCGCCGGAGCCCGATTTCTGTTCTTATCCTGAAGCAAAGTTCTTAACCTGAAGCACTATTTCTGGGTTAGCGGAGTGTGTAACCTGAAGCGTATGTAACCCGAGGTACCACTGTACTTTATACAACTTTATGGATGCATCATTGATTGTTTTCTATCTGTTTTTAAAGACGTTCTGGTTAGTAAAGCTTTGAATAATGGGTCTGGACAATTTTTATTCCAAAATGGGCCAGCTTTTATGTATCCAATTGCTTCATGCTGTGCAATATTAATATCTGCAATATATACACATTTTTGAAAGCAATCTCCCCAATATGACACATTTGCACATGCTGTTTTCATTAATATAGACATTTATGTGTCCACTTTATCCCATGGCATGCACTTTTGCACATGTTCTTAGCTGGAGAACTGCACTGTGAAATTTGGAGAAGTTTGTTTCGGTTTGCATATTGTTTCGCAAAGGGCAAATTAGGTAGGTTTGCCTTCACAGGCAAGCAGGATCAAATTTCCTCTCCAACCCTAGTTACTCAGAAACATGTTTGCCTTTCATTAAGCAGCAATGCCTAATGACATGGCACGTTAATTGGACCGACTTTTTTTTAACCCGAAGGCCAGTTTAACAGAGAGTGCCCTTTAGTAGAGACAAATCAACAAAGGCGAAGGAGGAAGGCAAAGATTTTCACCCTGGAATGAGTCTCTGAGAAATCTCTGTGTGGAACTGAGAAATTACCGCTAGCCGTTTTACTGGCAGACTGAACAAGACAGCATTTCGGCTCTCAAGGTCACTTTTGGGCGATGCAAAATTGCTTGAGAAATTATGTGTAAATCTGAGTAATGTTTCCAAAAGCCGAGACAATTGTCTCTGCTCGGGTGGAATGGAAAGGCTGAGGTAATTCAGTATTTGTCTTCTCTTTTGTAATGGACATAAACAGGTACTTTGGCGCACATTATGCCACTTCACTTTCGGGAGAACGCTGCCTCGGATGAAAACAGCAATTTGATCTGTTGGCCCTTATGCAATACGTCCTGGAAATGAAATCGAGAAGCAGGTGACCTGCCTTTGCTAACCATTTCACAGTGGAACCTATCGGTTAAAGCAGAAAGCAAAGTGGCTTTATGTCTAGAAAGGAAAAAAAATAGGGTAGAACAGGGAAACAAAGAAAAAGGCACCAAAAACTGAGGCGGGTGGGGGCATGTATTTATAACAGGAACCTGCTGCCTCCTCCCAGATGTTGCGCGGCGAGTTCCCACCTCCCACTGGAAGAAATAAAGACACAAGACACCATAGTTATGGTTAATGGGCGAAAATTGGCCACAACTTTATTGATTGCAGGAAATGAGCGGTATTGGCCTAGGCATTGGTCCTAATCAACTAACCGGCTTCAGGCTGTATGCCTGAGAGGCCGGGAAGGGTTAACACCAGCAGGGGGAGCCCTCCTGATGCACATCAACTAGGCACTCCCCTGGGGTCACTGCTCAGGGGCGTGCCTTGGGCCCTGGCCTCCCTAGGCTTCGGACAGGGCCACGCCCCCGGAGTCCTTTACCGGACTACCCTTCGCAACCGGGGGAGGTGATGGCGCTCCTCCCCCCTGTCCATCTACATAACAATACCCCAACCAATGCCTCACCGCCAAACCGTGAAAGTTGTGACGATTTGCTATGAGGTAGGCGAAAAAACCAAATGGCCGGTGCCAATTTGCCAAGTGGAAAAATTCCTACCAAGCCTCTTAATGGCAACCAACTGAAGTCCATAGCAACGTCAAAGGAAAACCTTAAAGGGAGGGTGGGAAATTCCCCAGCTGATCGGTGGCAAAGAGGGAGCTCCTCTGCCGCGCTTGCCTTAAGAGCGGCAAGCCACGCCCCCTGAGCCAGCCGATAGGCTGGCCAGGGGATGACGCGGCAGAGGATTCCCCCTGTAAGTGCAGGGCTGAGAGCCAGCCTCTGCGCGGGCGTTGTGGGTGGGAAGCCCGCAACCCCACCTCCTCCCTAGGGTTGGAAGTGGCTTTATTGGATTTCAGCTCCCATTATTCCCAGCCACATGGGCAATGGCCAGAGGATGATGGGAATTGTAGTTCAGTAACAAGTCCACAGGTTCCCCTATCTCAGCTGGGGCAGGCAGGTGGCACAACCCAGTCAACCATGTGCCCATTGGGGCAGAGGAACACACTGGAGCTGGCGGATTAGTCTTTTGGGGTACTGGGAAGGAATTTTTCATGCTACTTCACCGTCTCTGCAATCCACATCTGTAGAGTTTAACTGGACTTGACTCCCAGGCAGGGAGGAAATCATGACAGCAAAGTCTTGATAACACCCACAGTCTGAGTGACCTGCAAACAGTGATTGTTTTGGAGGAAGCCATCAATAAAAGGTCTCCCAAAGTGGGAAAGCAATAGACAAGATGCTGGTAAATATCACTGCTGAGAGTACAACCCATTCTTCCACCCCATGTATGTTGCTGCTATTTGCTTTGTCATCTTCGTGGATTTGTGTGTGTGTATGTCTGTGTGCGTGCGTGCGCTAAAGTCTTCATGGACATAACAAATCCTGGGTCCATAAATATTTCAGGGTTGGAAGAAGGGGAGTTTTCATTTTTAAGAGCAAGTGGTGCTCCTCAAAGTGTGTTATCCATACAGGACGACTTATGCTTCTGTTGGTGCAATGTTTTCGGCAGATTGTTCATAATCTTCACAGCAGATTGTCCACAGGAAGGGATGCTGGTGTTGCAGATGGTCGCTGCAAAAAAACTCCATCAATCTCTTTTCTGCATCCACCAAACCCCTGAGAATTCCAGCACTGCAATGTATGAAGCAACTTCTCCTGAATCTGTCCCTAGCATCATCTACTCTGCCTGGCAGTGGTTCTCCAGAGCCTCAGGAAGATGCCCTGAAACATGATGTGGCGTTCGTACGGAGCCCCCGGTCGTCTCACGGACTATTGACCCGTACACCACTAATCCGCTGCCACCAACCAGGTCCTCCCTAGTAAAATCACTTCAGTCTCAGTCAGCTTTTCAATTCATAAAGAAGAGTGTATTTTATTTCAGACTTAAAACAAAACTATTACAGCATTCCAAACAGTGTTCCTCTTTACTTTCTTAGTCTTATGTTCCTCTTTCTATCTCTGCTACCACCCCACACTCACGGACCAATGCCCTAACTGTCTCTCTATTACCAACTGCCTTTCCCAACCACCCAACCCACTCAAACCAACCAACTACCCACCCACAACTCCCAACGAACTAACTCTCAGAACTAGTTTTATAGACCCACTGACTCCACCCCCCCTGGGTCCTGTCTGTGCAGCCTATTTAACTATTTCCCCTCCAGCACTCTCTCATATATGGTAACGTCACACATGAGGACCTGTGTAAAGTATGTGCTTTGCTGCTTAGGTACTGCACCTCCTCTACAAAGCAAGTTTCTAACCCTCATGATAGAATCATAGAATTGTAAAGTTGGAAGGGACCATGAGGATTATCTAGTCAAACTCCCTGCAGTGCAGGAACATTTTGCCCATTGTGGGGCTCGAGCCCATGACCGTGAGATTCGAACCCATGCTCTACCGACTGAGCTATTAACAGATGCATGGGTGTTGTTACTATCTTCGAAAGGTTCTGATCACCCAGAGATCCTTGAACTTTTGACAGTATAGACTCTGTAAGGTGCTGTCAAAGTGATCAGATCAGACAATGGTATTGAAAAAGCTGTCAGTGTTTGAATTCCTCACCAATGGTGTCCCTGTATCGGGAAATTTTTAATGTCTAATGTTTTACAATTTTTTATGTGCTGGGTGGCTGGGGAAACCCAGCCAGATGGGCGAAGTATAAATAATAATATAATAATAAGTTCTTTGCTATGACAAGCTGGTCTTGCCCCTTTTTCTGTGCTTTTTGGTAAGCTGGCTGGCTGCTTTCTGGTTTTCTTTCCTGCCTAATACCTTTCCTATACGACTACTCTTTGGGCTCGTAGGATTAATTGCCTCCTCTTCCGGAGAAGACATGTTCCCCCTCCTGCTTTCCGAGCCTGCCCATGCTTCAAGAGAAGGGGTCGGCAACGTGCAGCCCATGGGCTGGATGCAGGCCATGAAGACCATTTTACTGGCCCACGAGCCACCCCCAAACCTAGCCTCCCCCCCCCCTAGTTCCTGCTGTGGGTCTGGAAAACCCCCAGCTTGCTCTTCATTTAAAAGGCCAAACTCTCTTGCTCCCCACAAGCGCCTTTCCAGACTTTCTCCTGCGGCCTCGGCTTTCAAACTGGTGGTGGTTCCTTTCTGTTCTTAATGGTTACACTGTTTTCTTCATCATGAATGTTAACCTATCCTGAACTCTGGCAACAGGCCAGGAAAGCAGATAAATGCATCAAAAATTGGTGTTAAGGATGTCCAGCGTCTTGGAGCTCTCTCTCTGCTTCCGCATTAGCTCTCTCCTCCCCAGCGACTGGCTCATTTATTTAAGAATCCACAAAGGAGGGCAGTCTGTAGAAGACTGAAAGACTAGGATCCCTCCCATTTAAGAGAATAGGATCGAGCACAGATTATTTTTGCACTTGCGCTAGAGTATTTTGGCAAAGGATACTAGATATTATTAAGGACATAATCAGATGTGATATAACTTTGACACCTAAGCCATCTCTCTTACGCCTTTTGAAAGGCATAATTAATAAGCAAGATTTAGAATTAGCCACGGCTGTATTTACTGCAGGGAGGCTAGTGATAACTGCCAACTGGAAATCTTCAGAACTGCTGGGTAAATTATAATGGCACACTAAAATCTTGGGCACAGCATTGCGACCTAAACGTGCTGGCTATCAAGGGAGAAAGATGAGCTCCTTGTTGAGGCCACTTGGGCCTCTGTAACACGGGGAACAACAAACAGCATTCCTCCAGATGATTACGGATCATTGCCTCTACCTGGTACCAATGATACTCACTGGTTTGCTTCAACAAACAGCAGACTAGCGTGGAGCAACAATGGAAAGAACAGCGGAGATTTTTGCTTTCTTGTTTATATGTGAGCATGCAATGCATTCATTTACAATACAAATGCAGATTAAAAAAGAAAATTAAAGTTTTTGTGACAGAAAAAGAAGTAAAAACTAGAAAAAAAACCTTACAACTCTTCATGAATGAAGAGAAGATAAAGGAGTGGCTGAAGGGCTGAGGAGATACCCTCCAACATTTCTCCCAAGAAAATAGGGGTGTCCAGTGGTCTCTTTCTCTGGAAAAAGAGGTGCAGGAACTAACCACGAACACTTCCCTCATTCTCTTAGAATGGCAATGGTGTCCACCTGAGAGGTGACAGAGCTGAGTTCCGGTGAGTTCCAGATGGAAAAAAAAAGTCCTGTGGGCATCCTATTCTATACCCTCCAGCATTTCTCTGATGAAAACAGGGACATTCTAATGAAAAGTGGGACATTCCTGTTAGGATATAGTTCCGTTCCACCTTAAAAGGAACAGGCATGACTGTTGTGTGTCACATGCCTGTTTACTTCCAGCACAGGCTTGCTGGGAACTTCCGTTTGTATATTGCTTTTGCGATGCTGCTGTGTGCTTGGACACGAAGGGAAGCAGACATGTTTTTCCTTTGTTCCTGAACTATGCTGAATAAACGCCTGTAAATAATGCTTACACATGTCTCTGTCTGCCACTTCCGTTGTGAGAAGTTATTCACTCTGCTGACTAGAGCGTGCCAAGTCTCCCCGGCAGCGTCCCAACAATTCCATGATCAAATCAGGAACCAGGATGGCTTCCTTAAATCTGGGACTGTCCCGGGAAAATAGGGACACTTGGAGGGTCTGAGGAGATGGGGACGGCGGAGGATTTCACACTGACTCAGATACTTATTTACCTGCATCTCAAAGAACATGTTTCCAGCATGCTAGAATATGAAGCAGCCTCTGTTTCTTTTGCCCTCGTCTTCTCTCTACACAGGATAGACCTGGACAGGCAGCCATGACCGATTCTCTCATAGGCCTCAATTTCCAGCACTTGTTTATGCGAAAGCTGTTGCAATCGATCTATGCTCTGTTTAGACCACTTCTCTGCATTTTCCTGGATTTCCTTGAATAATTTTATGTGCCTTTAATTAGGGAGTTTTTAAAGTGGCATGATACGTCACCCTCATGTCTATGCAAGTTGTATAAGATGACCCGAAGCTGCAGAAAGCGCTTTGCTATTTTGGAAACTGGGAAGATGTCAAGAAAGAGACTGAGAGATAAAGTGTTCCCCAAAGACACCGATGATTTATGTAGTGGCAGTCTCCAAGGACTCAGGTGTACCCCAAAGGAGCGTACTGAGCTGCGTAGCAGAATTCCCTGGGGGAATAATGAAGTTTCCTGAGAACGGCAGCTGATTCCCCCCACCCCGAGGTAAAAAAGAGCTCTCTTCAAACTGTCAAGCTCAGAACTATCAGTTTCCATCAGTCCCAGCAAGTTTGGCCATTGGACAGGGATGATGGGAAATGTAGTCCAAGAGAATTTGAAAGGCCACAGATGGCTGCTTACACTCTCCAGTGGGCCAGAGGCTGAAGTAGGTTTGTAAGCTAATCATCATCATCATCATCTGTTACCTGGACAGGTAAAAATGGCTGTCAATCAATGCGTGCAGGTTAATTGCCGAGAACCTTATGTTGCCTTTTTGGAATGAAAGTATATACGGTTTGTCGGTAGCATATTTTAAATTCTATGTTGTGCTTTCAATTAGATCACATCCATAACCTCTTTAGCAGTCATGGTTTTCCCCAAAGAATCCCAGGAAATGTAGTTCACCCTCCAAGGTCGTAAAATGTTGGATTAGGTCAGTTTAATTGTATTGATTGATTGATTGATTGATTGATCGATTATTACGTACCGTTATTGAAACTAATTGTAATTGTGGCTAACACGTTTTTCGAATTGTAACGTTTACTCTGGTTCATCTGATATGCTGTGAAGTATAGGTGGGTTCCCACAAGGCAAGACACAGTGATAACAGCAAGAACCTTTATTGAACTAACAGAACTGGACAACAGGGGTGCAGCAACTGCTTATATACATTTCTGGAGGCCTGGGCCACTCCCACTCCCAATGTGATTGGCTGTCTAAACTTCCAAGCTGCGAATCACAACTCAGAGTTCAAGGGCCAATGGCAGAGACCAAAATCCTGAAATGTTCTGTGATTGGACATCATGTATCGAGTCAGAACACAGGAGCTCAGAATCCTTAGTCCAGACTCAAGCTCAGGCAAACACAGACCACTGAATACATAACATGTTGTGCGACATTTTGGGCATAGTAGCGTAGATAGGTGATGCTGGAACATGATATCCCATTGGAATATCTGAATAGTGGCCCTTATCCATCCTCTGAGCTGGGATCCTGACTTGGCTTACTCCCAGTTCCTTAGAGAAACTCATGGTTGAGGGTCTCTTCTGCAACGGTACCTTGGCTTTGGAATAGTGTGTGAAAAATGCATTCTTACTGTTATTATATCGCTAGGCTGTTTTTTATTTTCTAAGGGTGAGGGAAAAGAAACAGCACAGAGCACCTATACCTTCCCATTCAGTAGCGCTCATCCCATTCAATGAATAAAACATTGCATGTACAGTAATAGTTGAGAACTTCTGGCTTATCTGCTGTTTTATGCCTCCTCTAATGTAGGTCACGTCACATATCAGCTTATTATTTGGGTTCTTAAATGTGTTTAATAACTTAAGACGGCGGCCGTATTTTTGTACACGGCGTGGTTATTTTAAAACTGGCGTTGCGGAACGGCTAAAAATACATCTCTGTGTTCTGCTGAGCTCTAAGAGGCAAAGCCACGGAGGCTTAAGAGATTTATTTTAAAGTTCAGGAAGTGTTAGATGCTACAACAAACTGTAAGTGTATTATTTCGCAGGAAAGGGGATCCAGACTTAGCTGTCACTTCGACCTCGCAAGGGAGATATGTGCCCAGAGGCAGCTTTCCCATGAGGAATTCTCTGTTGCATCAGGAGTTCTCTGTGCATCCTAAGACACTGTCTCAGGCAGCCTGGGGATTGTTGTACATGCCTGGAGAATTTAGGGGTTGGCCATCTTTTTAGGACAATGGGCACGGGTGAATGCCATGGGTATCACCACTTCTGGCCACTCCCACCCAGGGATTGGGGTAAAAGTTGAACTCAGCACACAGGGGTGGGGGTGGGGGGGAGAGGAAGTGGGAAAGAGCATCACTCTTCCAACTTCTTCCTTCGTGGCCATGGTGAGGGAGGTGTCTCAGAGACTTCTGGGGCATCAGAAAACACTGCAGGGGTGCTCTTGTGCCCACAGGCACCAAGCTGGCAACCTTGGCTGCAGGAAGAGCAACACATTTTTACAATTTAGTGACACCTCATGATCATTGGAAAAACACACAAGAGTGTAGGCATGGATGTGTAGACAGTTTGGAACAGGAGTGGCAAATCAAACGTAATAATAATAATAATAATAATAATAATAATAATAATAAATTTTATTTATATCCCGCCCTCCCCAGCCAAAGCCGGGCTCAGGGTGGCTAACAACAATAAAACAGTATAAAAGTATAGCATAAACAACACTCTAAAATCATTCATTATAAAATTAATTAATTCAGGCCACTGGCAACCATTGGGCCAGAGCTCCGCGAAGATTGCCAAAGGAGGGAGTCAGGCTGTGCCCTGGCCAAAGGCCTGGTGGAACAGCTCTGTCTTGCAGGCCCTGCAGAAAGATGTCAAGTCCCGCAGGGCCCTGGTCTCTTGTGACAGAGTGTTCCACCAGATCGGAGCCACAGCCGAAAAAGCCCTGGCTCTAGTTGAGGCCAGCCTAACTTCTCTGTGGCCTGGGACCTTCAAGATGTTTTTATTTGAAGACCGTAAGTTTCTCTGTGGGGCATACCAGGAGAGGCGGTCCCGTAGGTACGAGGGTCCTAGGCCGTATAGGGCTTTAAAGGTTAAAACCAGCACCTTAAACCTGATCCTGTACTCCACCGGGAGCCAGTGCAGCTGGTGTAGCACCGGGTGAATGTGATCTCGCAGCGAAGACCTCGTAAGGAGTCTCGCTGCAGCATTCTGCACCCGCTGGAGTTTCTGGGTCAGTCTCAAGGGCAGCCCCACGTAGAGCAAGTTACAATAATCCAGTCTGGAGGTGACCGTCGCGTGGATCACAGTGGCTAGGTCAGGGCGAGAGAGGTAAGGAGCCAACTGCTTAGCTTGGCGGAGATGGAAAAATGCCGCCTTTGTTATAGCTGCAATTTGCGCCTCCATGGAAAGGGAGGTGTCGAAGATTACACCCAAACTCTTAACGTACTGTTTTGCTGGTCAAGTAAGAGCAGAAGGCCAAACACCTGGCATCTATGTAAGGTGTGGCCAATCCAGAGGTGCCATACTGCCAGCAACTGCAGGGTGATGTTGTACTATTTTCACTAACATGTGCAGCATTATCATTATTATTATTATTATTTACTAAATTTGTATACTGCCCTTCATCCACAGATCTCAGGGCGGTTCGCAACATAAAAATACAATAAAGGTAAAGGTAAAGGGACCGCTGACCATTAGGTCCAGTCGTGACCGACTCTGGGGGTGCAGTGCTCATCTCGTTTTATTGGCCGAGGGAGCCGGCGTACAGCTTCCAGGTCATGTGGCCAGCATGACTAAGCTGCTTCTGGCAAACCAGAGCAGCGCACGGAAACGCCGTTTACCTTCCCGCTGGAGCAGTACCTATTTATCTACTTGCACTTTGAAGTGCTTTCAAACTGCTCGGTTGGCAGAAGCTGGGATGGATCAACGGGAGCTCACCTCGTCGTAGGGATTCGAACCGCCGACCTTCTGATCGGCAAGTCCTAGGCTCTGTGGTTTAACCCACAACGCCACCTGCGTCCCCAATACAATACAAAAGCACAAAATACATGATAAACAACAACAAGAAACCCTACAAACAATAACCCCCACCCGTTCCCACCAACAAATTTAAAAGGGCTTGAAGAGGAACTTTCCCCCTGGTGCCTAAAGGTGTTTGTAATGAAGGCGCCAGCCGCACCTCCTTAGGGAGGCAATTCCACAAACAGGGAGCCACTGCAAAAAAGGTCCCGTTCTCGTTGTTGCTACCCTACGGACCTCTCGTGGAGGAGGCACACGAAGAAGGGCCTCAGAAGATGATTGCAGGGTCTGGGTGGGTCCATATGGGGAGAGAGTCAGTCCTTGAGGTATTGCGGAAATTTATGCACACTTTACCATAGTGTATGCATTTTTGTACGCATTGCTTGGCCGGAGAACTACGCTGTGAAATTTGGAGAGGCGGGGATTTTGAAGGATGGCCTTGTTTCTGGCTCGTGTATTGTTTCTGGAAGTCTGAATTAGGGCAGGTTCACCTTTAAATGCTGTCTAAATCGAATTTCTCTCTCTTCCTAGCTTCAGGTCTGCAAAATCATCCTAGCCAGGGAAAGTCTAATGCGATGTAACCTGGCAATGCACTGTGGTAGGTGGCCCCAGCAGTCCAGCTAAAACAGCGATGACCAAGAGGTTACCTCCGAAATCCAAACCTACTATTCAGTGGGGGGTTTATGAATGTCTGCTGAGCTTGACACACTGCATGGCACCTCCAAGGCACATCTAAATTAAGCGTGATCGGCATAGCTGCTTGTGTTCCCTCTTCCCCCTTTTCCTCTTCCTGTATAGGTGGGCAAGGTGCTTGGCTGCTGAACAGTGGTATAATTTCGGTACCCAAGGAATAGGATTTAATAGGAGGATGTGCCCATAAAGCAGGATTTTGCTCCTAGCGCTTGGAGACGCATGTCACCAAGCGGGTCTGCAGTCATGATCCTCATCAATTTCACACTGCTGCCAGTGTCTCGCAAATAGGGCTGCTACTTAAATGCTTTGCTCCTTCTCTCCCCAAGGACGAAAGGATTAGAAGCTCTTCTCAAACAGAGGCTTTTTTTTAAATAAGAGGAACTCAGAAAGAGACGGCTAAAAACAAGGGAGATGGACAAAACAAATGGCTTTGGGTTTGTCAGCTGGCCCCATATCAATGATGCCTTCAGAACGAAGCCACCGCCTTGTACTTTGGTGTGTGCTAGGGCCTTAAAGTGACAGAGTGGATGGGAGAAAGACTCCCCAGAAGAGAGTCCATGAGACCCATGATCAGAGTTGGCGAGCAAAATTGGCAAAATTCCACAGGGTGGGCTCTCTCCTACGTCAGTAGTACAGTGGTACCTCGGGTTAAGTACTTAATTCGTTCCGGAGGTCCGTACTTAACCTGAAACTGTTCTTAACCTGAAGCACCACTTTAGCTAATTGGGGCCTCCTGCTGCTGCCGCGCCGCCGGAGCATGATTTCTGTTCTCATCCTGAAGCAAAGTTCTTAACCTGAAGCACTATTTTTGGGTTAGCGGAGTCTGTAACCTGAAGCGTATGTAACCTGAAGCATATGTAACCCGAGGTACCACTGTACTGCAGGCTCGCTCAGTGGCGGCAACAACAGCAGTGGAAAGCACAAATGCTCTGATGGAGCTGCAGTTAAAATGTCCCACAATGCTTTAATGTTTTCATGTGGCATTGTCGGAACTTAAAATGGCGGCTCATAGACCTATCAACTTGGTATCTATCAGTTAAAGGGGAGAAGCAGAGGATGCAGTACCAGCAGACCCTGCAGGGGTCTCAAGACCCTAACTGCTGCCCTAAGGTGATGCCAACCAAGCCTGCCAAGTAGTGAATTTCTTATGGTCTTCCTTTGTGCTCTTTCACACCACTGTCAGTTATCCTAAGTCATTCACCTCCCATTGCTTTGAACAAATGATGTCCTTCCTCAGCACTCCATCCCTTTCGTTATCTAGCTAGCACAAGCCCCATCCCCATTCTTTAAAAGGTATCCAGAGCCTTGTATACTATCTTTTAACATAACAAACGTCCTCCTGGATCAGATGAGTGGTCCTTCTGTGTTAATTTTAATTTTATTGGAATTTTATTTACAACATAACACAAACACCCCCCCCCATACACAAACCCACCCTCATTAAACGTGAACATAACATACAGTGAGCATAACATACAACAATACAAACAACCAAATAAAAGACTTCCTTTATCCAGTATCTGGCCTCCTTATTTACTTCTTATAAACTGTTTCCTTTATGGATAATGGTTAAGATTTTTCTAATTATAACTTAAATATCCACAAAGTCTCCAGATGAGTGGTCCTTCTGGTTCAGCACCCAGTTTTCTAAAAGTTGGGCATGAAGGAAATAATGCTCCCATTTTTGTTCTCTAGCAACTGGTAATTCAGAGCCACAAAATCGCCAAACCTGAAGGTTGCCCAGTAGCTACCAAACAGCCTGACCTATTATGAATTTATCTAATTCCCCTTGAATCCATTCCTCCCTTGTCTTGTGGCGGCAAATTCTGTTGGCATTATGCTTTGCAGTTCTCATGATTTCTAATGGCCTGGCATGGATATTGTGGTGTCAGCATGAGGGCTAAACTACCCTGGACCAATGCAAGAGCATTGCCACGTCCACCCACCTGCACCGCTAACCTGGAAGCAACTAGGGCCATATGAGTTCTTGTTGGTTCACTCCATATGTTCCCATCAAACACCATGCTTTTTTGATTAGAATACTTTAGAAAGCTGCCCCTAAGCTGCTAAGCCCTAAATGGTTTTGGCCCAGTATATCTGAAGGAGCATCTCCACCCCAATCGTCCGCACTGAGGTCTAGCTCCAAGGGCCTTCTAGTGGTTCCCTCGCTGAGAGAAGTGAGGTTACAGGGAACCGGGCAGAGGGCCTTCTGGTTAGTAGCGCCCACCCTGTGGAACGCCCTCTCATCAGATGTCAAGGAAATAAACAACTACCTGACTTTTAGAAGACACCTGAAGGCAGCCCTGTTTAGGGAAGTTTTGAATGTTTGTGTTTTATCGCTTTATTATTATTAATATTCTGTTGGGAGCCTCCCAGAGTGGCTGGGGAAACCCAGCCAGATGGGCGGGGTATAAATAATAAAGTATTATTATTATTATTACTAGTCCACCTGTTTTCCCAAGCAAAAAATCATTTCCTTCAGGAAAGGGGATAAGAGGAAGCAGATTGTCGTTGCTTTTATGGCCTAGAAGTGAGGCCTGCACTGGCTTCTACCCTTCTCCCTTCCTCAAGGAAAGACCATGAGGTACCACTGCAGATCAACAGGTTCCTTTCTTGCTGGCTTATACCTCTTTATATGGGGAAAGATACCTCTCAACTGAAGGACCTTTTTGAATCTTACAAAATATTTTGTGATAAGATGTGCAGGGCAAAAGCAGATTCTAGACAATTTCGACAAGGAAAACAAAGCAGAGTTAGAAAAACAAACAAACTCGTAATTAATCAGCCCAGGCAGCATACTAAGCAATGTGATGGATTCTCCATCACAGAAATCTTTAAAAGAGAGATTGTGTTTTGTGTGGTGGTTGGGGCGGAGTGAGGGGAGAGAGAGAGAAAAAGAGAAAGAGAAAGAGAAAGAGAGAGATGGGGGATATGCCATAATGCAGCCAGGATATTAGGCTTTTTGAAGGAATTGCTTGTGAAATGATATGCCCTGCACATTATGTAGGAGGTCAGAGCAGATAATCATTCCTCCTGGCTGTAAAGTATTTCAATCCATGAGAATTTATTATCTGCCCAAGGCAAAATGACACTATCGTACGCAGAACAACAAACTAAAAGGAGGGGAGCCAGGAGGAGAGGGGAGCGAGGATGGCCTGAGGGTTTTTTAATGGATTTTTAAAGGATAAAGAGGACCTTTTTCTTAAAGGCTAGCTTAACCATTGTGGGTAGCCCATGTTTTGGACTCCAGGTCTCACCCACCACTTGGAGTGTTACCTGTGGGTGATGGGAGGTGAAGTCTGCAACACCTGAAGAGGACCGTGTTGACTTCTTCTGAACTGCTAAATGTAAGGCACAAACAACTTATTCCCTTTCTGCTTCTGCTGTGGTTAGAGTTGACCTGGATGCTGTCAGTATGGGAGGCGTTTTTATGCATTCTGCAGGGCAAACCTGGGCTTGCTACTGAAAATGGATTTGACAGGGCCCATCTCCCAGTGCAGAAGGAGATAAGGTCTTCAACTGTCTACCTTTCAAGGTAGCAAATTCCCTAGTTCAACAATGAGATGTGTGAAGAAGTACTGTCTTTTATCTGTCCTGAATCTTCCAACAATTAGCTTCATTGGATGACCTCCAGGTTCTAGTATTACAAGAGAGAAAGAAAAACATCTTCCTCTATCAACAATCCTCCCTTGTGTACCATTTTCCTGACGAGACAGAAGTACTGTTTTTGGTGGGCAGGTGTGGAGGACTCCCTGGTCCTGAATGGGGTAACTGTGCCCCTGAGGGACCAGGTGTGCAGCCTGGAGTCATTTTGGACTCACACCTGTCCATGGAAGCGCAGGCCAATTCTGTGTCCAGGGCAGCTGTTTATCAGCTCCATCTGGTATGCAGGCTGAGACCCTACCTGCCCGCAGACTGTCTTGCCAGAGTGGTGCATGTTCTAGTTATCTCTCGCTTGGACTACTGCAATGTGCTCTATGTGGGGCTACCTTTGAAGGTAACCCGGAAACTACAACTAATCCAGAATGTGGCAGCTGGACTGGTGTCTGGGAGCGGCCGCCGAGATCACATAACACCGGTCTTGAAAGATCTACATTGGCTCCCAGTACGTTTCCAAGCACAATTCAAAGTGTTGGTGCTGACCTTTAAAGCCCTAAACGACCTCGGTCCAGTATACCTGAAGGAGTGTCTCCACCCCCATCATTCTGCCCAGACACTGAGGTCCAGTGCTGAGTGCTTCTGGTGGTTCCCTCCCTGCGAGAAGTGAGGTTGCAGGGAACCAGGCAGAGGGCCTTCTCGGTAGTGGCACCCGCCCTGTGGAACGCCCTCCCACCAGATGTCAAAGAGAACAACAACTAGCAGACTTTTAGAAGACATCTGAAGGCAGCCCTGTTTAGGGAAGCTTTTGATGTTTAACAGACTATTGTATTTTAATATTTTGTTGGAAGCCACCAAGAGTGGATGGGGAAGCCCAGCCAGATGGGCGGGGTATAAATAATAATTAATTAATTATTATTATTAACTACAAAGGGAGTGAGAAGAAGCCACATATGCTTCTTTGAGATCTTGGGAGGAATGGTGCAATGTATACATAAACATGTTGCAAAGTCTATAATCGTCTCAGATATTAATAGCTGGCTACCTGTGGAACACAAGGCTTTCAAGGAGAAATAAGGTTTTAGCTGGGGTGTACATGCACTCCAGTAAACATTTCCTCCAGAGAGACTTGTTTAGAATCATAGAACTGTAGAGCTGGAAGGGACCACGAGGGTCATCTAGTCAACTGTCTGCAATGCAGGAATCTTTTGTCCAATCTTTTGGTTGATGCTTAGTGGGTGAGCAAGAATCCCCTCCCCCAACGTAAGTCCGTGTTGATACTATTTTATTTCTCTCTTTTTCTGTTCCCCTGTGTGGATAGAGTCATTATATAGGGGACTGGATTAATTATATCTAATTGGGGACAGGACAACAATGAAGTTCTTGTCTAGCGTCTTGACTAGCATGTTCTCTAAGCCATCTATGACATGATGTCGTAGACACAAATTCCTAGCATAGCAAAGGAAGTTTCATGGTTTCCAGCACCAGATACCTCCAGCTTTCATAACACAGAAGCATATTCTGAGAAGGAAGAAAGACTTGGTGTTCTCACCTAGCCACAAAGAGGAAGGAATAGCTCAAGTGTGTTAACTTCGCTTTTTCCATCCAGCAAGACTGACCAGTGAATACGTTTTTTCTCATCTCCCTCTTTCCCTGCTTGTGTGACATAACACAAAGCTTGTGAGTCATTTGGGCCTTCTACTCTGCAGTAGGGATGGATGAACTTGCCTATTCGTGGTCCATGTCACCTTTGCATGTCCTCCCCCTCCAAGTGCCATTCATTTCCCTTTCTGCATTAGTCTGCCATTCAAAGGATGTGTTTAAATACCTATTTTCCTTTAAATTTAAACTGCTAAGGGCTGATAAATCTGTTGAGTACCTTGTCTCCTGAGATGGAAAAGGATCAGCGCATTGGTCTCAGAGGTGTGGATCAGGACATTTAGTTAGGAAAATTGCAAATACCGACTTCCGCAAGCATCCCTACTCTCCACCCTGCCTCTATCCCACCCTGCAGGTGAGAGTGAATGGTTCCTCTGGTGGCAGAGCTCTATCTAAGGCTAACACTCACTGTTTGCAAAGCACATGAAAGGACATCAAAATACTATGCACATTTATGCCCCAGACCCAACCCCTCCTCATGGAAGGCCTGTGTACCAAAGCAGAGATTTTCTATCTATCTATCTATCTATCTATCTATCTATCTATCTATCTATCTGGGACGCGGGTGGCACTGTGGGTTAAACCACAGAGCCTTGGACTTGCCGATCAGAAGGTCGGCGGTTTGAATCCCCGTGATGAGGTGAGCTCCCATTGCTCGGTCCCTGCTCCTGCCAACCTAGCAGTTTGAAAGCACGTCAAAGTGCAAGTAAATAAATAGATACCACTCTGGTGGGAAGGTAAACGGCGTTTCCGTGTGTTGCTCTGCTTCGCCAGAAGCGGCTTAGTCATGCTGGCCACATGACCCGGAAGCTGTACGCCGGCTCCCTCAGCCAATAAAGCGAGATGAGCGCCACAACCCAAGAGTCAGTCAAGACTGGACCTAATGGTCAGGGGTCCCTTTACCTTCTTTCTTTCTATATCATCTATCTATCTATCTATCTATCTATCTATCTATCTATCTACCTATCCCTGTTGGAATGATACAGTATCAAAGATGAAATTTTATGGCTGTCTGTAAAATTGAAGTATGAGCCAAGGGTTAACAACCTTGAATTTTTAGCCTTAAAATTAGTCTCCGAGAGAGAGAGAGAGAGAGAGAGAGAGAGGAAAAAAAAAAAAGCCACTTCATTATAAATACGTTACTGCTATATAATGGCCTCCTGATTGATAAGCCCCGCAGCTACCTTAGCCGGCAGTCTTTTAAGCACCAATCCTTCATTTGGGTCCTAACAGCAAGGTGGGCTCCTCCTCCCTCGCTGGGCCATCAATTTTTACCTGCCAATACAGTTTGATGAGCTTGCTGGTATGCTGCTCACTTCCTCCTGACAGCCAGTACATGTAGTCAGCAACCATGGCACTCCTAACAACGAAAACAGAATAAGCAAGTGAAATAATTCAGGAAGAGGAAGGAGACTGATGAGAATACAGAACTCCGATGCTCATGACCTAAAAGACCCGCACAGGCTACGAAAGCTTTGCAGTCCCGCACCAGCAAGCAGTGGCCCCGTGCAAATTCTGGCCTGCCCAGGTGTACCTCTTGCACCCATAGCTGCCATCCCAGAGGCAAAAGGGGAACATGGAAGGACTTCAATAAGGGGACTCACTCAGCCGAGTATCAGACCCTCCAAGTGTCCCTGTTTTCCAGGGACAGTTCCGGATTCATAGAAGCTGTCCAGGTTTCTGATTTGATCCTGGAATTTCCCACTTTTCATTAAAGGTAAAGATAAAGGGACCTCTGACCATTAGGTCCAGTCGTGACCAACTCTGGGGTTGCAGCGCTCATCTCGCTTTACTGGCCGAGGGAGCTGGCATACAGCTTCTGGGTCATGTGGCCAGCATGACTAAGCCGCTTCTGACGAACCAGAGCAGCGCATGGAAACGCCGTTTACCTTCCCGCCAGAGCGGTACCTATTTATCTACTTGCATTTTGACGTGCTTTCAAACTACTAGGTTGGCAGGAGCAGGGACCGAGCAACGGGAGCTCACCCCGTCATGGGGATTCGAACCGCCGACCTTCTGATCGGCAAGTCCTAGGCTCTGTGGTTTAACCCACAGCGCCACGTTCCTAATTTCACTGGAGAAATGTTGGAGGGTAAGGAGTTATGCGAACCCCAAGCCAAGGAGATAAGTAACTATACAACCTTTAGAAGACATCTGAAGGCAGCCCTGTAAAGGGAAGTGTTTGTTTGTTTTTAAAAAAGTTTAATGTTTTGTTATGTTTTTATATATGTTGAAAGCCGCCCAGAGTGTGTGGGGAAACCCAGTCAGATGGATGGGGTATAAATAAAATCATCATCATCATTATGGATTAGCACGTTCTTATTTTCCTTGGTGAAATGTTGGAGGGTTTGGTGTTTCCTTTCACTTGCCGTACCCTGAGCCAAAGCAGGCTGCTGCTCAGGATCTGGGGCAGGATACCACCGTTCCATACCCCCCTGTCAAAGGGACACTCTCGCAAACGAAGGCAAGCAAGGACTAAGGCACATTACAAATGCAGCTATTTATATTAGCATACATTCATAATTATCAGCCATTGGCAAAAGGATATAGCATGCATTTGGAAACTCCGGGGAGCTGTTTTATTAGGTAACAAAAGTGCGAGGAGGAAATGGCCCTAACATTTCCCCCCCTCCCGCAGTTGATGGGTTTTTCCATTTTTATTGTGAGCAAATATTTAACGGTCACTCAAAAATGTTTTATTCCGGCTCGCTTTAAAGTATTTATGGACTCCCACGCATTATATATAGTCAAAATTTCTTCCAGGACAGCAGCTGAATGTGTGATATAGCGCGCTGCTGGTATCGGAGGATATCTCAGTTTGTGGCAAAGTCAAACATAGTTCATCTTTGATTAAATTATGCTTGCCGCGGTGGAGTTTGGGGGTTTGGGGAATGGGGGAAGAGGTGGCAAATCTTGCAACTAATTGAATATGCTTTAGTGCCCTGAGTGTTTGTAACAACTACCACATTTCTCTTATTAGACTGAGAGGATATTAAAAACTATTGTGCAATGGATATTAATGCAGGTTTTAACAGACTTCAGAAAATCACTTTGCTTTTTTATGGCTGCTCCTCCAATACCCCCCTCTCTCTCCTTCCCCTCTGGAGATTCCAAATCCAATTAAATGCAACCAGATGTAATTCCAAATTGTCACTTTAGTCAATTAAACATATAATAATCTTGTGTGCCTAATTACTAGCACAAAAAGTTTATTTGTTGATGCTTTCCTATCTGCTTGTCGCTGCCCGTCTCCCTCCCTCCCAGCCCCCCATCACTGCCGATATATTTATTGCTCCTTGACATTACTGTAAATTGAATTTGGAATTCTCTCCCGAGTTACATGTGTTATAAAACCCTAATCCCAGGCTAGTAGTAATACCATTTTAGAACATGTTTTCGCAAGCTGCATTATGTTCTTAATGAGATATGGCCGAGAGAAAATAAAGGAAGCAGAGGATTTAAATCACAAGCAGTTCAGAGTTGTCTGGGTGTCGTGGGGAAGGCAGGGGGGAAGACGACTGCCGTGATGCTCTGTGGGAGGCCCAGCAAAAGATAAATCTATCCTTGCACAGAGGTGAGCATCTCAGTGCATTGGTGGGAGGGGGCACTTGCTTTGAATCTAATGCTAAAGTTCCCCATCTCTCGTGCGACCCACTGGCAAAAATCTAGGGAACCTTGATGAAAACAATGAGGATGTCAGGGGCTGGATTGAGGAGGAATGGTGGCAGCCCCCCCCTTCTTCTGAACCTTCCCAGGGGCAGGAGGACAGTATTGATTTAGAACAATGGTTTGCAGAGGGGAAAAGCTGGGAAATCTTGGGTGAGGAGCAGCTAGAAGAGGAAACACCAGGAGAGAGATAGCTGGCAGATTCAGTGTCCTTGGACAGAATTCCTGACCCCCTTTCGCCTAGGACTAGACGGGCTTTGAGAGTGATAGAACATAGAGCTCAGTGGCAATAAAATCAGATTACCTGACGTAGGAGTGACGTAGATTAATGGGGATGGAGGGGAAAAGCTTTACTGGGAGCAACACCATTTCTAGAAAGATATGCATCCCTTTTTCTCTCTCTGTGATTATTAAAGAAGCAAACTGGTAAGAATGCTCCTTTTGCTTGATCTGCTTATTTACTGCCACTGGGGGACAGATCCGATCCCCCAAAGCCTGACAGAGGACGATAAATGAGCTTCTGGCTTTATACAGAAGAGACCCAATGCCAGCAGGTAGTCTCCTCGGGCCAGAGCTAGAGGGCCCACTCAGAGCCGGCCCATCAATGATGTGGGGTGAGGCAGCTGCCTCGGGTGACACCCATGAGAAACAGCACAGAGAGGGAGAGGAAGCAGCTGCCCTGCTGCTGCTTTGCATGGCGGGGTCGCCATAGCCTCTATGTGACGTGGTGGGCGCAGTGGGGCAGTGGCTTCTCTTCCTCCAGGTGACGGCCCTCTCTGGCCAGCCTCGGCGAATAGGCTTGCTGCTTTCACAGCCTAGGTGTGCCTAGTTCTCTTGACAGTGCTGCTCTTGTACCATTGAGGGCAGGCCTGGCAATGAAGCTGCATGTCCTATGAGGCCTATGAGTGCCCTGGGCTAGCTGCCAACACCACAATTTCCCAATGACCGAACTCAGTTTAGGCCCATTCATTTCAGTATTCATTTCAGCAGGCCCACTCTGAATATAATTTAGCTGGATGCAACCTAATTTGCCTAGTATGCTGCAAAATCCTGAGAGATCACAGCAACCAAAATGGCTGCCGTTCTCTCACAAAACAACAACAACACGGGACGTCCCAGGTTTTCCAGGACACTTGCGGGGTATGTGCTAAGACCAGGTACTCTCAACAAAGATTTCACCTAGTACAATATGGTGAAATCATTGGTTATTAATGTACCAATTGCTCCAAAAATAATGTGTAGGGTGGCCATTTTTCAAGAAGTAATGATCTGGACACAAAAAGTTGTTGACGTATGGCAACCCTAACATTATGAGCTAATCACTGGAAGTACCCTCAGACTCTGACGGCTTCGTAGAGCTTGCTGAAATGTCTGGAACTGGCGTGATGAACAAATTAACGGAAGTAATTCATAGGAAAAAGGACGGCTTTGACTCATTAATGTTGCAGATAATTGGATGGACTTTATAGCTTATTGTGACTCGTATTATCACCGTGTCAAGTTAGGCAGGAATTGTGTTTTTGTGATCAGGTCTATCTGCTTCGCTTTCAGGCATTTCCCCCCTTGTTTTAAAAACTGCAGTTTTTGTGCAGTTGATGATGGGGAGTTTATTAACGAGCAGAGTCATTTCTTGAAATGAAATGGGTGAGGGGAAAAAGGAAGATTTTTTTTAAAAAGCCAACTTTCTGCCACCTGATTTCTAGATGCAATCCCAAACACAGCCACCTGTCGAAATTTGCACTTCAAATTTTGCATTGTAGTTCCTCAGAAAAGTAATGTGTACAAAAATGCATATACAGTGGTACCTCGGGTTAAGTACTTAATTTGTTCCGGAGGTCCGTACGATTTCTGTTCTCATCCTGAAGCAAAGTTCTTAACCTGAAGCACTATTTCTGGGTTAGCGGAGTCTGTAACCTGAAGCGTATGTAACCCGAGGTACCACTGTACTAGAGTAAAGCATACATACCAATGCATATATTAGTGAAAGTAACATGCAGTATATAAAATTAGGGGAAATTGCCCTGTAAAAATAAGCGTATAAGGCAAAATTGCATCCATAATTGGTGCTAATATGCTGATGAATTTCCATGACGGCTATTTTTTAAAAATGTGAACTTGATGTGGAAGTGTGGAGAACTGAACTCAAAGAAGCCATCATCTACAGAGTCGCCCCTCCCTCAGTGATATCAGGACATGAGATAATTAGTATTACAGGTGACCAACCGTGTGTGTGTGTGTGTGTGTGTGTGTGTACTTGACGTTGGGTAACCATTTCCAGGGGTACCCCTGGAAATTTATTTATTTTGAAATATTTACAAACTGCCCACTCATGTCAAGGTGGGGATGCAATAAGACACAAGACACCATCAAAACAATATAAAATATGGCAGATGAAGGTGATGGACTATATGGAACTGGCGGAAATGACTGGCAGAATCCGAGACCAGGGAGAAGAGTCGGTGGAAGAAGATTGGAATAAATTTAAAGACTATTTACAGAAATACTGCAAAATTAATGAATGTTAGAATGATGTCAGAATGAAGTTAAGTGGTTTGAGCAGCAATGTTATAAAGGTGTATGTAAAAATGGATTGTTAACAGGTGAGAATTCAAAGTTATAATATATTAAGTTAAAGGATTAAGACAAAAACAAAGAGGGAAAGGAATTGCTGAATTAACTAATTGAACTGGAATACAAAAAAGGGAGGTGAGAGGAGGTCAGGGAAGCAAGGAAATGAAATGTAAGGTATGGAAAGATTGATTTGTTTTTAAGTGTTTTTTATCTTTTTTCCTGTATTTTATATTTTGTATTTTTTCTCTTTTTTATTTCTTTCTTTTTTCTTTTCTTTTTATCTATGTAATCTTTTTTTTTGAAACCTTAATAAATATCATTTTTTAAAAAAAACAATATAAAATAATCATAAATACAGCGAGCTCGTCCTAAGAAAATGTAAACAACTGAATAGGACTGTCATCATTAAAAAGCTTTTGAGAGATGCCTGGAAGTTAACAGCAGGGATGCCTGCCAAATGCTCTGCTGGAAGAGCATTCAAAGGATGGGATCAGTGACATTAAAGCCCAACTTCTAGCTGAAGCCAGTCGGGCTTCTGAGACACGGGGGACAACTAATGGTGCTCCTCTGGACATGCAGTTCCACCCCCTCTGAGGCTTTGTATCTGAGAGATTGGATTACAGGCCTTGTTCCATATGCTAGCTCTAGACAAGTCACTTAGGGGACAATTTAACGGAGTCAAGAGGGACTCTTGCAATGTAAGTGGTCCCTGATTTGCCTCTTAAATGACTTGCCTGAGATCGCAGACAGGAAATCCCTTGTCAAGGGAAGCCCATTTGCCTTCGCTGTACAGAATGTCCGTTTTGTGGGGGACGAGGATTATCGGCCGAGCAGTCAAACTGATTCCGCCCCCATTTCTTCAGGAAAGAGAGTGAGGAGGGACCGGTGGGTGGTGGGGAGGGGAAGCACCATGTAAAAATACTGGGCATAATTCCTTGGGAGGTTTTCCTGTGCAAGTCCTGTGTAAGAGCTGCCTCATGCTAGCATACAGAGGTGTGCTGAGGGGAGGTGGAAGATAACAAACCCGAGGCCCAAACAAATGCCAGCTTTAACCCTGCTCACAAAACCCCCAGCCCTAAATACTCAGCCTTCACCCACAATAAATTATGAGCCGCTGCACGTTGACTTCCTACTCTTGGGCTGCTGTCCAGCAAACAATGCATCTCTTCTGTACTTGAAAGGAGATGGGCTGTCTCCTTCCCCTTCCCATGGAAGTTCAGGAAGAAGAAGAAGAAGAAGAGTTTGGATTTGATATCCCGCTTTATCACTACCCTAAGGAGTCTCAAAGTGGCTAACATTCTCCTTTCCCTTCCTCCCCCACAACAAACACTCTGTGAGGTGAGTGGGGCTGAGAGACTTCAAAGAAGTGTGACTGGCCCAAGGTCACCCAGCAGCTGCATGTGGAGGAGCGGAGACGCGAACCCAGTTCCCCAGATTACGAGTCTATCGCTCTTAACCACTACACCACACTGGCTCTCTCCAAAGAAATTGAGGGGGAAATCCTAATACAAAGCATCATTGAAAATTTACCCCCATCTGGGGATTGAAACTGCAACCTTGGCGTTATCAGCACCACACTCTAACCAAGTGAGCTATCCAGGGTTAGGGTTAGGGTTAGGGTTAGGGTTACTGGAAAACCAGTACAGCCCAAGAGCAGGGCAACATGCATCTCTGGCGTGTAGCTGGAGCCGCCTTTACAAAAGCAAATGCAGACAGTTGGACTGTGTGTGTATTGGACTGTGTGTGTACAAGTCCCAGGCTGCTGGGTAATCTTTAATGGAAGTTGTAGCCTTTCAAAGGTAGAGCATCTGTTTTGCATGGAGGAGGTTCCGAGTTCAATCCTTGGCATCTACAGGTAGGACTGGGAGAGACCCCAAGCTGAAAACCCAAACAGCTGCTGCCAGTCAGTGTAGACAATAGTGGGATCAATGGATCAATGGCATGACTCGGTATGAGGCAGTTTTCTATGTTCCGATGTGGTGGGTGGACCGGATTACTCCCATTTATTTTATCCTCCTGGCCTTGTCAAATACCCTGGATGGTCGGTGACTAATTCACAAGAGGCAGAGAAGGGTGAGTGTGGTGGTATGGTTGCCCAGGCAACACACAATGCACAATTCCAAAGCAGCCGTAGGAGAACATGGATTCACAAAATTAGAACCTTGCAAGGAGAGAGTATTTCTGAGCAGTTGATCACAATTTGCCATCTAGCTATGAATCAAAAGTGATGGGGTTACGCATTTCTACGGGCAACTATCCCAGCACCAAGCAATACAATTGTACCTCAGAAGCTGAATGGAATTCGTTCCGGAAGTCCGTTCAACTTCCAAAACTTTCGGAAACCAAAGCGTGGCTTCTGATTGGCTGCAGGAAGGTCCTGCAGCCAGTTGGAAGCCGTGGAAGCTCCGTCGGACATTTGGCTTCCAAAAATAGTTTGCAAACCGGAACACTCGCTTCTGGGTTTGTGACGCTTGGGAGCCAAAACGTTCAAGAACTAAGCTGTTCAAAACCAAGGTACAACTGTTGTTGTTGTTTAGTCGTTTAGTCATGTCCGACTCTTTGTGCCCCCATGGACTAGAGCACGCCAGGCACTCCTGTCTTTCATTGCCTCCCGCAGTTTGGTCAAACTCATGCTGGTAGCTTCGAGAACACTGTCCAACCATCTCGTCCTCTGTCATCCCCTTCTCCTTGTGCCCTCCATCTTTCCCAACATCAGGGTCTTTTCCAGGGAGTCTCCTCTTCCCATGAGGTGGCCAAAGTATTGGAGCCTCAGCTTCAGGATCTATCCTTCCAGTGAGCACTCAGGGCTGATTTCCTTCAGAATGGATAGGTTTGATCTTCTTGCAGTCCATGGGACTCTCAAGAGTCTCCTCCAGCACCATAATTTAAAAGTATCAATTCTTTGGCGATCAGCCTTCTTTATGGTCCAGCTCTCACTTCCATACATCACTACTGGGAAAACCAGAGCTTTAACTATACGGACCTTTGTCGGCAAGGTGATGTCTCTGCTTTTTAAGATGCTGTCTAGGTTTGTCATTGCTTTTCTCCCAAGAAGCAGGCGTCTTTTAATTTCGTGACTGCTGTCACCATCTGCAGTGATCATGGAGCCCAAGAAAGTAAAATCTCTCACTGCCTCCATTTCTTCCCCTTCTGTTTGCCAAACCTGGCATCTGATTACAGCAATGTTTGGCTTTTCCAGATGTTCCTGTTTCTACAGCTCCCATCATCCCTGACCATTGGGCACAATGACTGGGGTTGAGGGAGGTGGAATCCAACAATATATGGAGGACCACAGGGTCCTTATCATCATCATCATCAGCTGTCCTTCTCCGTGAGGTCCCAGGGCAGGCATGCCTAAGACCTTGGCATGCCTTTAGGGTATGGTTCCCAAGGTGTGGAAAATATGAGGCACTTCTACTACCTTATCCTTTTCTTTGCTGGCAGGGTGGAATTCTGCTTTCCATTCCTACATCCATTGCCAAGGCTTTGAGAATTTCTTTGGAATGTTTTAAAAGCATTTCCCTTCCTACAAGGAAAAAACTGGGAGGGAAAGGGAGGAAACGCTTTAGAGGCCTTCCCAGAGTGGGCCATTAGGGGCCTGCACCTTAAGCTGTGGTAGTGTTTTGTTTTTTTAAGAACTAGGGTTTTTTTTTAATAGAAGTTTTAGAAACTTTATACCAAACGCTTTTTCCTTTGCAGCCTGTTACTGAGAAAATAAATCAATTGACCCAACGCTATTAACACACAGCCGGACTAACTAGTAACAACCGACACTGAAAGATGTGTGTGCAGAAGTCTGCTTTTTCCATTCGCACACTGCCTTTCTGACATCATGAGACACAAGGCAGGGTGAATAGGGCTCCCAGGAGCTGATCCAAAGCTCCTTGACCTGCCTTGATCCTTGACCAGAGGTAAGGATCCTTATCTCTGGGTGCTGAATATTGCCCTCCATATCTTGGGACTCCCTTAGGCCATGCTGCTTCTCTCCACCTCTGCTGAAAACTCTCCTTAAATACTTTTGCCTGGCTAGAATTGTGTCTCTGAACTGTAACAATTCCTTGCCTTGCTTGGATATATCTTATATAAAGGTAAAGGGACCCCTGACCATTAGGTCCAGTCGTGGCCGACTCTGGGGTTGCGCCACTCATCTCGCTTTATTGGCCGAGGGAGCCGGCGTACAGCTTCCGGGTCATGTGTCCAGCATGACTAAGCTGCTTCTGGCGAATTAGAGCAGCGCACGGAAATGGTGTTTACCTTCTCACCGGAGTGGTACCTATTTATCTACTTGCACTTTGACATGCTTTCGAACTGCTAGGTTGGCAGGAGCAGGGACCGAGCAATGGGAGCTCACCCCGGCGCAGGGATTCAAACGGCCGACCTTCTGATTGGCAAGTCCTAGGCTCTGTGGTTTAACCCACAGCGCCACCCGCATCCCTCATATCTTATATATCTATGCCCATATATTTATCTCTCTCAAACTTGACTTTGGTATGAGTTGCAGCCTGCTATACAAAAGGAAGAGTCATATCCATTGCCAGACCCTCCAAGTGTCCCTATTTTCCAGGGACGGTCCCGGATTTACAGAAGCTGTCCAGGTTTCCGTTTTGGTCCCGGAATGTCCCACTTTTCCTATTTTCTCTATTTTCACTGGAGAAATGTCGGAGGGTATGGAGTTATGTGACTCCCAAGCCACAGAAATGAGTAACTATACAACCTTTACAAGACATTTGAAGACAGGCCGTATAGGGATGTTTTTAAACGTTTATTGTTTTATTATGTTTTTATATATGTTGGAAGCCACCCAGAGTGTCTGGGGCAATCCAGTCAGATAAAAGGGCATTATTATTATTATTATTATTTAGAACATCCCTATTTTCATTAGAGAAATGTTGGAGGGGATGCATTGCTCCATCCATCTCTGCCATTGGAAGGTTTCACATGTGGGACTGTGACCCCCCTCCCCAGCTTCCTAGCATCTACAGTGGCTTCCAAGCATCTGGTGCCAATGGCAGGTGAATCTCAAGAAGAAAGCAGACTCAACAGCTAGTTGGTTTGGCTTCAAAAGGCCTACTGAAGGAAAACTTGAGCACAGTTTATGTGGAACAGGCAGCTGAGTTCTAGAAGGAGTGGTCTAAACCACTGAGCCTCTTGGGCTTGCTGATCGGAAGGTCGGCGGTTCAAATCCCTGCAATGAGGTGAGCTCCTGTTGCTCTGTCCCAGCTCCTCCCAACCTAGCCGTTTGAAAGTACACCAGTGCAAGTAGATAAATAGGTATCACTGGGGTGGGAAGTCAATGGCATTTCCGTGCACTTTAGTTTCTGTCACGGTGTTCCATTGCACCAGAAGCGGTTTAGTCATGCTGACCACATGACCTGGAAAGCTGCCTGTGGACAGACACCAGCCCTTTCGGCTTGAAAAGCAAGATGAGCACCGAACCCCATAGTTTCCTTTGACTGGACTTAACTGTCCAGGGGTCCTTTGCCTTTTACCTTTTTACTAGAAGGAGAATGAAGAAGCTAAATTAGCAGAACAGCATGGATTTCAGAAGTGAGCTTCATTTGCTGCAACTGGCCACTGGGTGGAGGAAAACCCTAAGAGATATACAATCACAGGGCACAACGCCTGCGCTTTGTTTTTCTGAGCCCCCTTTGCAGACATTTATGCGATATATATATTTTCAGAGTCAGGGTTCCTGTTTTCTCAGAAGGACTGTTGTTGGTTGGCCTTTGGTCAAAGCTTCACCATGAAGATCAGGTTAGAGGTGTTCGAGCCAAAACGGTGTGATGTTTGACACCCCAAATAACATTTCCTAAGCAACAAAAACCAAGGACCACGCTGCTGATATGATATATCTTAACTTGCCATCGACATCAGAGGGCTGAGTCAAACAACAGTCTGTGATCAATCCTCATATGGATTTTTTTTTGGTTTTAATTCTGTTTTCATTGACGTGTTTCTGACGTATTTTTTTCTTACTGTGTTTTATTTTAATTCCTGAATGTTTGTATTAAAACTGGGTAAGTACGTTTCCGAGCACAATTCAAAGTGTTGGTGCTGACTTTTAAAGCCCCAAATGGCCTCGGTCCAGTATACCTGAAGGAGCGTCTCCAGCCCCATCATTCTGCCCGGACACTGAGGTCCAGCGCCGAGGGCCTACTGGCGGTTCCCTCACTGTGAGAGGCCAAGTTACAGGGAACCAGGCAGAGGGCCTTCTCGGTAGTGGCGCCTGCTCTGTGGAATGCCCTCCCACCAGATGTCAAAGAGAACAACAACTACCAGACTTTTAGAAGACATTTGAAGGCAGCCCTGTTTAGGGAAGCTTTTAATGTTTGATGCATTACTGTATTTTAATATTTTGTTGGAAGCCGCCCAGAGTGGCTGGGGAAGCCCAGCCAGATGGGCGGAGTATAAATAATATTTATTTATTTATTTATTTATTTATTTATTTATTTGATGAGGGTGCAAGGCGGGCTTGACCTTCTGAGGCCTAGCTAGAATCTGCTTCCTTCTTCTCACTCCCATTGCAACAGGTTGGCTCCTGGGGTTCTGCTGACACCACCATCCCCAGATTGTCGTGGAGCAGTTGTCTCCAAAAGCCTCAGAGTTACTCTGTCTGTGGGTTTCATAGAATCCTACAAACTGCAGAGTTGGAAGGGACCCAAAGGGAAATGTAGTCCGACCCTCTGCGATGTAGGCGTAGTTGCTGAGAGCAGCCTGTCCTGAGATGGGATGTCCTTGCTTCCAGGTTCTTTTCTGTCAAGAGGAACATACACTGGCCCTTACTAAGTCTAGTGATGAGATGCCTTCAGGAGACTGTCACTGCCATAGGCTGCTGACTTCTAGTGTGCCACCTGGGATGCCTTTGAAGATGGATGAGAAGCTTAAAATAGTATTTAAAGAGTTTCAGATAGTATATTCAAAGTGCTGGTTCTGAACGATAAAGCCTTCACTGGCTCAGGACTGCAATACCTCAAGGACCACCTCTCCCCATCTCCTGGTATGCCCCGTGGAGGACCTTAAGGTCCCCAAATGACAACATTTTGGAGGTCCCAAGTCGCATGGTGGTTAGATTGGTCTCAACTAGGGCAGGGCCTTTTCAGTACTGGCCCCGACTTGGTGGAACGCTGTCACAAGAGACTAGGGCCCTGAAGGACTTGACATCTTTCTGCAGGGCCTGCAAGACAGAGCTGTTCCGCCTGGCCTTTGGTTTGGACTCAGTCTGACCCTTATTTTTCCCTTCCCTTATGGTTTTGATCTATGGGCTACTTTTAAAATGAGGCTGCATTTTAAATTGCATTTTAACCTGTATTTTAAATTGGTCCCCCCCCCATTATGTTTTTACTGTAATTTTACTGGTGTTAGCCGCCCTGAGCCCGGCTCTGGCCAGGGAGGGTGGGGAATAAATAATAATAATAATAATAATAATAAGAAGAAGAAGAAGAAGAAGAAGAAGAACTGACCAAGACTCTGCAGTCATTAGCTATAGACACTTTGTAATGGGCACCATCCATGAGAGGTCCAGAAGGTGGCAAGGGCCTTTTCTGCAGTGGCTCCCCATTTGTGGGATGCTCTCCCCAGCGAGGCTCACCTGGTGCCTTCATTACAGGGAAGTTTTTAATGTGTGACATCTTAGTGTATTTTTGGTCTTTGTGGAAGCTGCCCAGAGTGGCTGGGGAAACCCAGCCAGATGAACGGGGTACAAATAATAAATTATTATTATTATTATTATTATTATTATTATTATTATTTATTACATATCTTTAGACGCCAGACAAAAATGTTCCTTTATGAACAGGCCTTAAGCAATCTATGGTTTTTTAAATGCATTTGTGGGATGGGGTCATTAGTTTTTTCTTGTTATTATGATACGTATTTTCTGTTTTCATTTTGTATTTTTATGCTGTAACCCCCCCTGTGATCTTCAGATGAAGGGCCATATACAAATTTAATAACCAATAATAACCATATAACTCTGGTTCCCACAGTTCTAGTTACAGGTAGGTCTGCCGCAGTCGAAACAAAGTTAAAAAATTCCTTCCAGTAGCAACTTAAGGTAAAGGGACCCCTGACCACTAGGTCCAGTCGTGGCCGATTCTGGGGTTGCGGCGCACATCTCGCTTTACTGGCTGAGGGAGCCAGCGTACAGCTTCCAGGTCATGTGGCCAGCATGACTAAGCCGCGTCTGGCGAACCAGAGCAGCGCATGGAAACGCCGTTTACCTTCCCGCCGGAGTGGTACCTATGTATCTACTTGCACTTTGACGTGCTTTTGAACTGCTAGGTTGGCAGGAGCAGGGATGGAGCAACGAGAGCTCACCCCGTCGTGGGGATTCGAACCGCTGACCTTCTGATCGGCAAGTCCTAGGCTCTGTGGTTTAACCCACAGTGCCACTCGCGTCCCTAAGTAGCACCTTAGAGACCAACTAAGTTTGTTATTGGTATGAGCTTTCGTGTGCATGCACACTTCTTCAGATACACTGAAACAGAAGTCACCAGACCCTTATACATAGTGAGAGGGTGGGGAGCAGTCTTACTCAGAAGGGTAGTGGGAATGGGTGATTGGCTGATAGGTGTGGTAAACCTGTTGATGACTGTTAACGACTGCAATTGGTCTTACAGGAAAGCAAGGGGGTGAGATGTCTAAAAATAGCTTTATAATGAGATAAGAATCCAATGTCTCTATTCAGATCAGGTCTCTCCGTGGTTTTAAGTTTGGTTCCCACCTATTGGTTAATCTAATTTTTGCACAGTTGCAATCTTCACACCATCCTCCTTCAGGTGTTTTGAGCTACAGCTCTCACCAGCCCTTGCCAGCATGGGCAAGGATGTTAAGTATAGTAATTTAATTCAGTGAAATTGTAAATGCTTATATGCATTACTATGTATTTAAATTTGATTGGATGGTAACTGAATTCTAGTAGTTCTCATGTGATTGGCTAACAATGGTCACATGGGAAGTATTTCATTGCTCTATTTTATGTGAAGCAAGATGGCTGTGTTTTAGAATCCACTGTGAACACTGCTAAGTTGAATAGAGTGTCGGAGAGCATCTTCTCTGCTTGAAAGAAAGAGCAAAGCTGCAAGAGAAGGTAAAGGTGGAAATCTCTCATAGGAGCTGCAAAACATGGCCTAATTGAGATACAGAAGGTTGAGTGCTGAGCTCTGGAAAGAGAGGAAAATACTGTACAGTTGTTTGGAAGTTAGCAGAAGAGATTCTAAGCCTATGCTTGGATAAGCATGTGACTGTAAATATTATGTTTTAATTCATCTATAACTAAAAGTTTCTGCAAGTAGAGTTTTTGAATGCTTAAGCCTGGACATTGGCTTAATCTCCTAAGAAGGGTGTCTGTCATAAGGTAAAGGTAAAGGGACCCCTGACCATTAGGTCCAGTCGTGCCCCATTCTGGGGTTGCGCGCTCATCTCGCTTTATTGGCCGAGGGAGCCGGCATACAGCTTCCGGGTCATGTGGCTAGCATGACTAAGCCGCTTCTGGCGAACCAGAGCAGTGCATGGAAACGCCGTTTACCTTCCCGCCGGAGTGGTACCTATTTATCTACTTGCACTTTGACGTGCTTTCGAACTGCTGGGTTGGCAGGAGCAGGGACCGAGCAACCTTCTGATTGGCAAGTCCTAGGCTCTGTGGTTTAACCCACAGTGCCACAGTCATATATATGATTTGAACTTCTTAGCTGTGTTTTTGCTACTCTGATTTCAGCAAAGGATGATGTGAGTTGTAGGACAACACACCTAGAAGGCCCATGCTCAGGAAAGGCTGCTTTAGCCACTACAGGGAAATCAGGGAAATCACAATCAACTGTAGCAGCCCAGAGATCGATCAATCCTTTCCTCCCCTGCCTGCGACTTTACGCTTCCCTGTGACTTAATGCTGTAGTAATATATTTCTGGCTGGCCTGAACTCTCTTTGCAAGCTGCCAACTCCGAACCTTCATCATATGAAAAGAAGCCATTGAGAAGCGGAATAAGGCAGTCCCACAAGGGCTTGAGCATGCTGTTTTGGTAATGTGCATATTCCCAGGTGACTCGGGCAGTGTGAGACCAAGGCTGGGAAGAATAAATAAATCTCCTGCAAGGCAGTAGAACATTAACTGCCGGGCCAGAGCCGCCTCTCTCTCTCTCTCTCTTTTTGTACAGTGGTTGCCATTAAAATAGAAACCCATCTCGATGCAATAAGCGGTAATGTTTCTATTCCGAAAGCAGAATGTCGCAGTGAGAGAAATACAGTGGAAGACCCCAACCACCACAATGAGAAAAGACAGGGTTGCTTTAGAAACGAAAGCCATTGTGCGCTGCAAGAAAGGCATAACATGTCCCCCACGTGAGGCATAATGGATAAATTGGGGACAGATGGGAAACTCGACAGAACAGAGCAACTAAGACGTTCAGCTTCCAGGTCAAAGGAGTCGAAGCCAGACAAGAACTGACTTCAAAGTGCACCTTTCCATTTAACATACATAATTTTCAAAAGTATCCACGGGTCGTATGGTAATGATCAGGAATGCGGCAGGCAAAGAGGGAGAGTTTTAAGGTTTTCCTCTCCTGCTGAGGTAGTAATGGAAACTGAAATTTCAATGGAGGGGAGGGAATCCTCCCACTGGTGTCACCACTGCCATTGTTTAGTCCTGTGATAGGAATTTTGAGGTCTTCGATATATGGTAATGTTCATAGCCGCACATACATAGATCAGCACAGGAAGACCGACCTGAAGCCATTTTTATTCCTAAACTGAGCAAATGTTTTCTCTGCATGGCCAAAGTGGAAAAGCCTCCCTATTGTCTTTTCCTTCACAAATCCTGTCTTAAGGGTATGTCTGTGTTTGAATAGGGTGTGAGCCTGTGACCTGGCCCAGGAACTAAGTATTTATCACTACAAAAGAATGGCCAGGCTCCCCAGGCAATCCAATCAAGTAACCTGCCGGACAGGAGATAAACAACAACAGGAGAAAAACAATATTCAAATTTCTGTTTTAGACCGCCTTTTCTGTGATGTAGGTGTGATGTATCTGAGGGGTGGTCTTAGGTTACACCCCTTCTGTGATGTATGTATGATGTTTCTGGGGGTGGTCTTGATCTACAGGATGGGAATTTCAAAAGTCTTTATAAGGCCTTGCATGCCATTTTTCTGGGTCCCTCCTCCTCTCCTGCGGGTGAGGGGAGCACCCTGTTGCAACAGATCAATAAAGATCAAGCTTAACAGCTGCTTTGCTTCTCAATATTCTCTGGTTAGCCTCTGTTATTCTCTCCTACCAATAGGGAACGTATGTAAGGACTCTATATGGGCTCTTGGATACCCCATAAGGGAAAAGGGCAATTTTTGTTTACAACAGTCCCATTCACTGGAACCCCCCATCAGTTAAACTCCCCTTCTCTGCCTGCTAAAATCTTGATCATTACCAGCCTCCTCCCAAGCAGGTGGTATTTGCATTTCAAAAACATGCATGTTCCATAGAAAAGAGACACCACACTCTTAATCTCATACCTGTGGGCTTCAATTCAGGTAGAACTACGAATATATTTGCATGTAAACACACAATCCGTCAGGTCAGCCCGCCCTCCCCACAGTCCAGAATGGAACAGCCAGTTTCAGATACTGTTTTTCAGCATCATTGAAAAACAATTTGTGCTAAGATGGCAAAACTGTGATTTAATTGATTATAATGGATAAATTTATTCTGATCTTAGGAGGTGTGTGCGTCCCCTGATACCGTGGCAGGGCTGCAATTTCAGGTGTGTTGCATTTTCTTATCTTATGAATGCATTTTCCATCTTTAAGGAAATAAATCGTGCCAGTGGTGGTAATATATTGCTCGGTTGCTGTTGTTTTTAGTAAAGAGGGGGAAAAATTAATTAGTAATCAAAGGAGTCTCCAAAACTTGGCCCAGCACAGTTTGAGTCAAGTGTTATTTCTGAGCTAAAAAAAACCCAACCACACACACAACCCACTAACAAGAAACTTGGACTGTTGGAAGCCTAACAAGTCTAGCATAAGAAATAGCAACTGGTATTTTTGGCATGTAGGCTGACATCATATGCTGGTGTCAAATTAAATAACAGGCAACCTGGACTTTCCTACAGGCTTCAGCAGAACCTGATGAATGTCACTGGTAGCTTTCTCTGATCTAATCTGCAGAGGGGTCCTTTTGGAGTGTTTCCCTGGGAACGGTGGAGGTCACAGTCACAGTCACTCCCCACCAATGTGCTCTATGTGGGGCTACCTTTCAAGGTGACCCGGAAACTACAACTAATCCAGAATGCAGCAGCTAGACTGGTGACTGGGAGTGGCTGCCGAGACCATATAACACCGGTCTTGAAAGATCTACACTGGCTCCCAGTACGTTTCCGAGCACAATTCAAAGTGTTGGTGCTGACCTTTAAAGCCCTAAATGGCCTTGGTCCAGTATACCTGAAGGAGCGTCTCCACTCCATCATTCTGCTCGGACACTGAGGTCCAGCGCCAAGGGCCTTCTCGCAGTGAGGTTACAGGGAACCAGGCAGAGGGCCTTCTTGGTAGTGGCACCCGCCCTGTGGAACGCCCTCCCACCAGATGTCAAAGAGAAGAACAACTACCAGACTTTTAGAAGACATTTGAAGGCAGCCCTGTTTAGGGAAGCTTTTAATGTTTAATAGACTATTGTATTTTAATATTCTGTTGGAAGCTGCTCAGAGTGGCTGGGGAAACCCAGCCAGATGGGTGGGCATACATACATACATACATACATACACCTTTTCTCTGCAGCGGAGGTCTCCTTGCCTCCTCAGCTCTGGTAGGAAATACCTGAAACTCCATGACTAGTAGAAAACATTTCAAAAGGTGGCTTTGAGGGCTGGATACCTAGGTGTTCTAGGCCCTTGGGTTTTGCCTGGAGCCTCTGGGCCTAACAGACAGGAGATGCTCCCAGCCTTACCTGTCCTGAGCATTCCGATGCCTCTTGGTAACAATCCATGACATTTCTGTCCTCCCCTTCTTTTTCTCCTTGTAGGAGGTGAAAACTCGCTGGTGGATCTATTCTCTATCATGGTCCTCCAGCAAAACTCAGTAAAGTTTGACATATATTTGTGGTAGAAGGCCATGAATATCCCTCCCACCTTCCTCAAAAAATGTTTGATTTTTAAGGCATTGTTGCCGATGGTGATCCCTACCCACACTATAGTTTTGGGTTTTCAGCTGTTGCTTTTAAATGCTTTAAAAATCTGCAAAACCTGCTGAACGGTGGATCAAAGGTATAGGAGCATGCAATGCCGGCAACGTAAGCTCTGCTTACCCTCGATATTTCTTTGTAGGCTCTTTACCCCTTTAGCATCATTG